>NC_140013.1:31073438-31673438 GCF_964263955.1 Coregonus lavaretus | reverse complement strand
GCAAGTTATCGCAAACGCTTGATTGCAGTTGTTGCTGCTAAGGGTGGCCCAACCAGTTATTAGGTTGTAGGGGGCAATCCTTAATAATAATAACAACCTTCATTTCAAAACTGCATTTTGTGTTTTCTTGTTATCTTTGACAAATATTTAAAATGTATTTGATCTGAAACATTTTAAGTGTGACAAACATACAAACAAATAAGAAATCAGGAAGGGGGGGAAACACTTTTTCACACCACTATATATATATATATATATATATATATATATATATATATATATATATATATATATATATATACACACACATACACACTGCTCAAAAAAATAAAGTGAACACTTAAACAACACATCCTAGATATGAATGAATGAAATAATCTTATTAAATACTTTTTTCTTTACATAGTTGAATGTGCTGACAACAAAATCAAACAAAAATTGTCAATGGAAATCAAATGTATCAACCCATGGAGGTCTGGATTTGGAGTCACCCTCAAAATTAAAGTGGAAAACCACACTACAGGCTGATCCAACTTTGATGTAATGTCCTTAAAACAAGTCAAAATGAGGCTCAGTAGTGTGTGTGGCCTCCACGTGCCTGTATGACCTCCCTACAACGCCTGGGCATGCTCCTGATGAGGTGGCGGATGGTCTCCTGAGGGATCTCCTCCCAGACCTGGACTAAAGCATCCGCCAACTCCTGGACAGTCTGTGGTGCAACGTGGCATTGGTGGATGGAGCGAGACATGATGTCCCAGATGTGCTCAATTGGATTCAGGTCTGGGGAACGGGCGGGCCAGTCCATAGCATCAATGCCTTCCTCTTGCAGGAACTGCTGACACACTCGAGCCACATGAGGTCTAGCATTGTCTTGCATTAGGAGGAACCCAGGGCCAACCGCACCAGCATATGGTCTCACAAGGGGTCTGAGGATCTCATCTCGGTACCTAATGGCAGTCAGGCTACCTCTGGCGAGCACATGGAGGGCTGTGCGGCCCCCCAAAGAAATGCCACCCCACACCATGACTGACCCACCGCCAAACCGGTCATGCTGGAGGATGTTGCAGGCAGCAGAACGTTCTCCACGGCGTCTCCAGACACTGTCACGTCTGTCACGTGCTCAGTGTGAACCTGCTTTCATCTGTGAAGAGCACAGGGCGCCAGTGGCGAATTTGCCAATCTTGGTGTTCTCTGGCAAATGCCAAACGTCCTGCACGGTGTTGGGCTGTAAGCACAACCCCCACCTGTGGATGTCGGGCCCTCATACCACCCTCATGGAGTCTGTTTCTGACTGTTTGAGCAGGCACATGCACATTTGTGGCCTGCTGGAGGTCATTTTGCAGGGGTCTGGCAGTGCTCCTCCTGCTCCTCCTTGCACAAAGGCAGAGGTAGTGGTCCTGCTGCTGGGTTGTTGCCCTGCTACGGCCTCCTCCACGTCTCCTGATGTACTGGCCTGTCTCCTGGTAGCGCCTCCATGCTCTGGACACTACGCTGACAAACACAGCAAACCTTCTTGCCACAGCTCGCATTGATGTGCCATCCTGGATGAGCTGCACTACCTGAGCCACTTGTGTGGGTTGTAGACTCCGTCTCATGCTAACACTAGAGTGAAAGCACCGCCAGCATTCAAAAGTGACCAAAACATCAGCCAGGAAGCATAGGAACTGAGAAGTGGTCTGTGGTCACCACCTGCAGAACCACTTCTTTATTGGGGGTGTCTTGCTAATTGCCTATAATTTCCACCTGTTGTCTATTCCATTTGCACAACAGCATGTGAAATTGTGTCAATCAGTGTTGCTTCCTAAGTGGACAGTTTGATTTCACAGATGTGTGATTGACTTGGAGTTACATTGTGTTGTTTAAGTGTTCCCTTTATTTTTTTGAGCAGTGTATATATATGACTATCGCTGATTCTCTCTTCACCTCCTTCACCCTGTTCTTCCTCCTCTCAGATTTCTGTACAGGTCCGAGTGCGCCCATGCAGAACCACATGAAATGAATAAAGCACCACAGCCTTTAACGGGATCCCCATCTGCCCCCCACCCTGTCCCCTCCCCTGGACTCCAACAGGTAATGGGAATCTACTGTCTGTTTTGATTGGGGCTTCAATCTTGTCTCATGGTTGTTTGTCCAATCAGTAACCATATTGTTGATCACGGTCTCTCCCCTCCTTTCCTCTCCCTTTCACAGCCCAACTTCCCTCCTGGACAACCCCCCTCTGTTGTCTTTGCCACCCCACCGCCACAAATGAACCCAGCGCCACAGCCCCGACAGGTACGTCCGCCGTCACCCAACAGCTTAATCTCTGACTTCGCTTATTATTTAAATTGTCAGTTGTTTGTCCCATGTGCTGTGTCTTAATCCATTGGTAGGAGTGTAGATCCTGTTTAGGGCTGTTGCGGTGACCGTATTACCGCCACACTGGCGGTCACGAGTCATGAAGGCAGTCAAATTCCACGTGACTGTTTAGTCACGGTAATTAGTCTTCTCCAAGCTCTGATGCTGCTGATGGTCATTAGTACCCTACCAAACTTGCTAACTGCCTGGTATTCAGCACTCTATTGTCCCTCTAATCACTCTGACATCAATGCAAATGTAATCGAAAATCTAATCAAACACTTCATGACAGCCCATGAGCTCATGTTGCGCAACATTTCTATAGGCTATGCAATTGCGTGAGAAAACAGTGATGGCCTCTATTAAGAAGAGGAGGGTCCCATTAGCTTTCTATAGGCTTACTATATTTATTTCTCAACTTTCCAAATATTAAGCACATTGCATCTCTTTACAACAGGAGTATAGCCTACCTGGCTGGCATGAAAATGAACCACGGAAAAAGCGTCCTCCATTCCCTATTTAAGTGTATAGATTACATGAATTTTTTCCCACTGCCCCTGTTTCGAGACCGGTGCATGATAATGGTCCATTCTAAATCAAAACAAATTTCACACATGTATTATTTAGTATAATATGTTAAATATGCTAATTATTTAATATATGTAAAGACAAGATTAAATCAAGAATATATAGTCTGATGGGTGACTATTAGCCTAACACTTGTGAATTATATATTATCACTTGTGAATGATGCCCAGCGTAAGGCAGGAAACAATGCCTTTTTTTGGCGACTTTTTCGAATCATAGTCGCATGCCTCATGTAGCCTAGCCCATAGGCCTATACGTTTTGATAAGGTTTGTATCATTAACTAAAGTGGCCAAATAACTTATTAAAATTAAGCACATTAATCAATTTTACAAGGGGTGTAGAGCCTAACTGGCATACATAAGCAGTGTGTGAGTTTCAAGTTTGGGGAAGATAATTTTCACCATAAAAATGCACCATTATAATGAAAGCATTACATGCATAAATGCATTTGTGGTCACTTTTGAGAATGGTGTTTTCCTGCAAATGCAACATTAGTGCTTATAGCCTACTGCTGTGTGTGCATTGCTGCGCATATAATGTGAAGACATAGCCTAATAGTTTATCAACATTTTAAGCTATGTTCTGATCTGTTGCGTCAGCCTCATTGCGTAAAACAGGTTTTTTGATGCTAGTGGTTGTATTAATTTGGGGTCTATCGCATCCCACAACTGTCCCAGACTATGTTTGGAATATTTATTTATCACACAGAATATAATAGGTCAATTTTTGTACTATGGGGGATAGTAGATTGACATAGGCTAGTGCTTTTGCTGTTCGTTAAGCCTACTCATCTTGTTGGCTGGTGGAATTTTTTGGGGGAAATTTCTTCCAATATCTTCAATATGCACCTCGGAATTGGATAAGGACGCAGTTGTCTCCGATGTCTGTCTTCATTTGTACAGTCGTGGTCAATAGTTTTGAATGACACAAATATTAATTTTCACAAAGTCTGCAGCCTCAGTTTTTATGATGGCAATTTGCATATACTCCAGAATGTTATGAAGTGTGATCCCTGGTAAAAGTCCCTCTTTGCCATGAAAATGAACTTAATCCCCCCCAAAAAACATTTCCACCGCATTTCAGACCTGCCACAAAAGGACCAGCTGACATCGTGTCAGTGATTCTCTCGTTAACACAGGTGTGAGTGTTGACGAGAACAAAGCTGGAGATCACTCTGTCATGCTGATTGAGCTAGAATAACAGACTGGAAACTTTAAAAGGAGGGTGGTGCTTGAAATCATTGTTCTTCCTCTTGTTAACCATGGTTACCTGCAAGGAAACACGTGCCGTCATCATTGCTTTGCACAAAAAGGGCTTCACAGGCAAGGATATTGCTGCTAGTAAGATTGCACCTAAATCAACCATTTATCGGATCATCAAGAACTTCAAGGAGAGAGGTTCAATTGTTGTGAAGAAGGCTTCAGAGCGCCGAAGAAAGTCCAGCAAGCGCCAGGACCGTCTCCTAAAGTTGATTCAGCTGCGGGATCGGGGCACCACCAGTGCAGAGCTTGCTCAGGAATGGCAGCAGGCAGTTGTGAGTGCATCTGCACGCACAGTGAGGCGAATACTTTTGGAGGATGGTCCAGAGCGACTTGAAAATTGGTGCATTCACCTTATAGCCAGTGGGATAACCACTTTACAATATATATATATTTTTTATTTTATTTTTTGGTGGGGTAAGGGATTACTTTATCCTATCCCAGGTATTCCTTAAAGAGGTGGGGTTTCAAGTGTCTCCGGAAGGTGGTGAGTGACTCCGCTGTCCTGGCGTCGTGAGGGAGCTTGTTCCACCATTGGGGTGCCAGAGGAGTGAACAGTTTTGACTGGGCTGAGCGGGAACTGTGCTTCCGCAGAGGTAGGGGGGCCAGCAGGCCAGAGGTGGATGAATGCAATGCCCTCGTTTGGGTGTATGGACTGATCAGAGCCTGAAGGTACAGAGGTGCCGTTCCCCTCACAGCCCCTTACAATGTATTAAAAATCAAAACATGTAGCCCAACGTTTGTAGAACAACTAAAGTTACATTAATAACTCTAAATTAAGCATATAGGAGTACCTATTTCTTTGTTAACCGCTTAACACAGAATAGCCGCATGTGCTATTCCCTCAAATCGTTTGGAGAAAATATCCTTTCTATTTTATTCTGCTTTGTTCAATTGTATTCTTCATACTATAAAATAATGCCACAGAATTCTAAGCAAATCTTGTCTGCTAAATGAACTAGTGTAGCCCACAGCCATATGGCATAGCCAGATCAGGACCTAACATAAGGACAACTCAGAGTATGCCATTATGTTCTTCTGAAATAGACTACATTTTCTTCATATCATGTTTTTTTAGACCTGTCTAAAATAATGGATTTATTGTGAAGGTGTAGGCTATATTACATGGATATACACTGCTCAAAAAAATAAAGGGAACACTTAAACAACACAATGTAACTCCAAGTCAATCACACTTCTGTGAAATCAAACTGTCCACTTAGGAAGCAACACTGATTGACAATACATTTCACATGCTGTTTTGCAAATGGAATAGACAACAGGTGGAAATTATAGGCAATTAGCAAGACACCCCCAATAAAGAAGTGGTTCTGCAGGTGGTGACCACAGACCACTTCTCAGTTCCTATGCTTCCTGGCTGATGTTTTGGTCACTTTTGAATGCTGGCGGTGCTTTCACTCTAGTGGTAGCATGAGACGGAGTCTACAACCCACACAAGTGGCTCAGGTAGTGCAGCTCATCCAGGATGGCACATCAATGCGAGCTGTGGCAAGAAGGTTTGCTGTGTCTGTCAGCGTAGTGTCCAGAGCATGGAGGCGCTACCAGGAGACAGGCCAGTACATCAGGAGACGTGGAGGAGGCCATAGGCGGGCAACAACCCAGCAGCAGGACCGCTACCTCCGCCTTTGTGCAAGGAGGAGCAGGAGGAGCACTGCCAGAGCCCTGCAAAATGACCTCCAGCAGGCCACAAATGTGCATGTATCTGCTCAAACGGTCAGAAACAGACTCCATGAGGGTGGTATGAGGGCCCGACGTCCACAGGTGGGGGTTGTGCTTACAGCCCAACACCGTGCAGGACGTTTGGCATTTGCCAGAGAACACCAAGATTGGCAAATTCGCCACTGGCGCCCTGTGCTCTTCACAGATGAAAGCGGGTTCACACTGAGCACATGTGACAGACGTGACAGAGTCTGCTGCCTGCAACATCCTCCAGCATGACCGGTTTGGCGGTGGGTCAGTCATGGTGTGGGGTGGCATTTCTTTGGGGGGCCGCACAGCCCTCCATGTGCTCGCCAGAGGTAGCCTGACTGCCATTAGGTACCGAGATGAGATCCTCAGACCCCTTGTGAGACCATATGCTGGTGCGGTTGGCCCTGGGTTCCTCCTAATGCAAGACAATGCTAGACCTCATGTGGCTGGAGTGTCAGCAGTTCCTGCAAGAGGAAGGCATTGATGCTATGGACTGGCCCGCCCGTTCCCCAGACCTGAATCCAATTGAGCACATCTGGGACATCATGTCTCGCTCCATCCACCAACGCCACGTTGCACCACAGACTGTCCAGGAGTTGGCGGATGCTTTAGTCCAGGTCTGGGAGGAGATCCCTCAGGAGACCATCCGCCACCTCATCAGGAGCATGCCCAGGCGTAGTAGGGAGGTCATACAGGCACGTGGAGGCCACACACACACTACTGAGCCTCATTTTGACTTGTTTTAAGGACATTACATCAAAGTTGGATCAGCCTGTAGTGTGGTTTTCCACTTTAATTTTGAGGGTGACTCCAAATCCAGACCTCCACAGGTTGATAAATTTGATTTCCATTGAGAATTTTTGTGTGATTTTGTTGTCAGCACATTCAACTATGTAAAGAAAAAAGTATTTAATAAGATTATTTCATTCATTCAGATCTAGGATGTGTTGTTTAAGTGTTCCCTTTATTTTTTTGAGCAGTGTATTATACTTTTTAAAATGTGGATGTTCCAAATGACTGCATCAGTGGCTTGTAGGCTATGTGTGGAAGCCAGGAGATGCTAAATGTGTTTATGTTTATTAACGGGTCAATTACCGTGAGACCAGCAGTTATTTGCTTGATAATCACCGGCTGACGAAATTTCGTGACTGCCACAGCCCTAATCCTGCTACATGTACACTCTCACTCTTTCCTACAAATAAGCTCTCCTGTTGATTTCATATCTTACTGTTTTAGCGCTCAGTGAGTGTACGTTCCACACTCCAACCTGTCATCGTTACTGCTGGAACGCAAAATCATTATCTCAGATGAGACCTGTATTGTGTTCTGAATCCTCTTCTTGATCCCTGCTCCATGCCTGCCTATCTGTGTGTGTGTGTGTGTGTGTGTGTGTCAATGGAGGAGGGTTGTATCTGCTGCGCTCCAGCTGGTGTCCTATGTGGGTTTAACCTGTGACCTGTCTTGTTCTCCTTTTCTAGTTCGTCCCCGGGCCCCGTGCTTTACACCAACAGGTACTAACAGCCTAACCAGGGACTTGGGTGGGCTGGGTTGAAATAGGGGGCAGTTTGAGTTCTCTCTTCACTTGAATTTCATGTCTTCCTCAACTGTTTCTGAGCACTGAATGTTGTAAAACCTACACTTATGTTTATTATGGGAGGCTAAGAGATTGCATCTTCTGCAGAATCCTATTCATGGGATCCGCCATTCATTGGGAACTTGTCATGTTCACACACACACCAGGGTTTCCGTTAGCCGGTAATTATTGGCTTTTGTCCGATTGAGCCTTTGAGTAGAAAATCTGTCAAACAGCACAAGAGCTTCTGCTGCAGCATCTTGTGGTGCTTTCAACGAACCTACCAGGTACAACCCTAAATCCGTAAACATGTGTACCCTCATTGATATCATCCTGACTAACTTACCCTCTAAATACACCTCCGCTGTCTTCAACCAGGATCTCAGCGATCACTGCCTTATTGCCTGCGTCCGTAAAGGGTCCGCGGTCAAACGACCACCCCTCATCACTGTCAAACGCTCCCTAAAACACTTTAGCGAGCAGGCCTTCCTAATTGACCTGGCCCAGGTATCCTGGATGGATATAGATCTCATTCCGTCAGTATAGGATGCCTGGTTGTTCTTTAAAAGTAATTTCCTCTCAATCTTAAATAAACATGCCCCATTCAAAAAATACATAACTAAGAACAGATATAGCCCCTGGTTCTCCTCAGACTTGACTGCCCTTGACCAGCACAAAAACATCCTGTGGCGTACTGCATTAGCATCAAATAGCCCCCGCGATATGCAACTTTTCAGGGAAGTTAGGAACCAATATACACAAGCAGTTAGGAAAGCAAAGGCTAACTTTTTCAAACAGAAATGTGCATCCTGTAGCACTAACTCCAAAAAGTTTTGGGACACTGTAAAGTCCATGGAGAATAAGAGCATTTCCTCCCAGCTGCCCACTGCACTGAGGCTAGGAAACATTCACCACTGATAAATCTACAATAATCGAGAATTTCAACAAGCATTTTGCTACGGCTGGCCATGCGTTCCACCTGGCTACCACTACCCCGGCCACCAGCTCTGCACCCTCCGCTGCAACTTGCCCATGCCCCCCCCCCCCCCCCCCCCCCCCCGCTTCTCCTTCACACAAATTCAGACAGCTGATGTTCTGAAAGAGCTACACAATCTGGACCCCTACAAATCAGCAGGGCTAGACAATCTGGACCCTTTCTTTCTAAAACTAGCCGCCGAAATTGTCGCAACCCCTATTACTAGCCTGTTCAACCTCCCTTTCGTAACGTCTGAGATCCCCAGAGATTGGAAAGCTGCCGCGGTCATCCCCCTCTTCAAAGGTGGTGACACTCTAGATCCAAACTGTTACAGACCTATATCCATCCTGCCCTGCCTTTCGAAAGTATTTGAAAGCCAAGTTAACAAACAGATCACCGACCATTTCGAATCCCCCGTACCTTTTCCGCTATGCAATCCGGTTTCCGAGCTGGTCATGGGTGCACTTCAGCCACGCTCAAGGTCCTAAACGATATTATAACCGCGATCGCTAATAGACAGTACTGTGCAGCCGTCTTCATCGACCTGGCCAAGGCTTTCGACTCTGTCAACCACCGCATTCTTATTGGCAGACTAAATAGCCTTTGTTTCTCAAATGACTGCCTCACCTGGTTCACCAACTACTTCTCAGATCAGTTCAATGTGTCAAATCGGAGGGCCTGTTGTCTGGACCTATGGCAGTCTCTATGGGGGTGCCACAGGGTTCAATTCTTGGGCCGACTCTTTTCTCCGTGTATATCAATGATGTCGCTCTTGCTGCTGGTGACTCTCAGATCCACCTCTACGCAGACGACACCATTTTGTATACATCTGGCCCTTCATTGGACACTGTGTTAACAAACCTCCAAACGAGCTTCAATGCCATACAACACTCCTTCAGTAGCCTCCAACTGCTCTTAAACACTAGTAAAACTAAATGCATGCTCTTCAATCGAACGCTGCTGGCACCCGCCCACCCGACTAGAATCACTACTCTCGACGGGTCTGACCTAGAGTATGTGGACAACTACAAATACCTAGGTGTCTGGTTAGACTGTAAACTCTCCTTCCAGACTCACATTAAGAATCTCCAATCCAAAGTTAAATCCAGAATCGGCTTCCTATTTCGCAACAAAGCCTCCTTCACTCATGCTGCCAAACATGCCCTCGTAAAACTGACTATCCTACCGATCCTTGACTTCGCCGATGTCATTTACAAAATAGCCTCCAACACTCTACTCAGCAAATTGGATGTAGTCTATCACAGTGCCATCCGTTTTGTCTCCAAAGCCCCATACACTACCCACCACTGTGACCTATACGCTCTTGTTGGCTGGTCCTCATTACATGTTCGTCGTCAAACCCACTGGCTCCAGGCCATCTATAAATCACTGCTAGGCAAATCCCCGCCTTATCTTAGCTCATTGGTCACCATAGCAACACCCACCCGTAGTATGCGCTCCAGCAGGTATATCTCACTGGTCATCCCCAAAGCCAACACCTCCTTTGGCCGCCATTCCTTCCAGTTCTCTGCTGCCAATGACTGGAACGAATTGCAAAAATCTCTGAAGCTGGAGATACTTATCTCCCTCACTATCTTTAAGCGTCAGTTGTCAGAGCACCTTACCGATCACTGCACCTGTACACAGCCCATCTGAATTTAGCCCACCCAACTACCTCATCCCTATATTGTTATTTATTTTGCTCATTTGCACCCCAGTATCTCTATTTGCACATAATCTCTTGCACATCTATCATTCCAGTGTTAATACTAATTGTAATTATTTTTAATTGCCTATTTATTGCCTTACCTCCATAACTTGCTACATTTGCACACACTGTATATATATTTTCTGTTGTATTTTTTAACTTTATGTTTTGTTTTACCCCATATGTGTTGTTTTTATCGCACTGCTTTGCTTTATCTTGGCCAGGTCGCAGTTGTAAATGAGAACTTGTTCTCAACTGGCTTACCTGGTTAAATAAAGGTGAAATAAAAATAAAATAAAACAAATAAAAGACAACTGGGAACTCTGGTAAAATACAAGTCAGTGATCTTCAGGTCGGAAAGTCGGAGCTCTTGAAAGAGGGCGGAGTTGGAATTCCGAGTTTGGATGACCGTTAAACTATTTTTCCCAGTCTGAGCTAATTTTTTTCCAAGTTGTCTTGAACGCACTGAAGTTGGAAGTCAGATTTCCGAGTTCCCAGTTGTTTTGAAGGCGGCGTCAAACGGCAACGGAGGGCAGGCTTCATCAGCGCGTCATACACCACTTTGCAGTGAGCTGGAGGCAACGTGCATTTAGAAGACCTACTTAATTGTTTGAAATCTGAACGTTTTAATATATACACTGAACAAAACTATAAACGCAACATGAAAAATTTCAAAGATTTAACTGAGTTACAGTTCATATAAGGAAGTCAGTTAGGCCCTAATCTATGAATTTCACATGACTGGGAATACATATATGCATCTGTTGGTCACAGATACCGTAAAAAATTAAAATATGAGCGTGGATCAGAAAACCAGTCCGTATCTGGTATGGAACTCATCACGGTATCTCTGTGCATTTAAAATTGGCATCAATAAAATGCAATTGTTTGTTGTCCGTAACTTATGCCTGCCCATACCGTAACCCCACCGCCACCATGGGGCGGGCACTCTGTTCACAACGTTGACATCAGCAAACCGCTCGGCCACCTGCTCGCCCACCCGACTGCCATCTGCATGGTACAGTTGAAACCATGATTCATCTGTGAAGAACACACTTCTCTAGCGTGCCAGTGGCCATCGAAGGTGAGCGTTTGCCCACTGAAGTAGGTTACGATGCCGAACTGCAGTCAGGTCAAGACCCTGGTGAGGACGACAAGCACGCAGATGAGCTTCCCTGAGACGGTTTCTGACAGTTTGTGTAGAAATTCTTCGGTTGTGAAAACCAACAGCTGTCCGGGTGTTAGGTCTCAGACGATCCTGCAGGTGAAGAAGCCGGATGTGGAGGTCCTGGGCTGGCGTGGTTACATGTGATCTGCGGTTGCGAGGCCAGTTGGACATACTTTCTCTAAAATGACGTTGGTGGTGGCTTATGGTAGAGAAATTAACACAATTCTCTGGCAACAGCTTTGGTGGACATTCCTGCAGTCAACATGCCAATTGCACTCTCCCTCAAAACATGAGACATCTGTGGCATTGTTGTGTGCCAAAACTGCACATTTTAGTGGCCTTTTATTGTCCCCAGCACAAGGTGCACCTGTGTAATGCTGTTTAATCAGCTTCTTGATATTCCACACCTGTCAGGTGGATGGATTATCTTGGCGAAGGAGAAGTGCTCACTAACAGGGATGTAAACACATTTCTGCACATAATTTGAGAGAAATAAGCTTTTTGTGTGTATGGAAAATGTCAGGGATCTTTTATTTCAGCTCATGAAACATGGTGCCAACACTTTACGTGTTGCTTTTATATTTTTATTCAGTATATTGAGGCATGTCTTACCTTGCTTCAAAGTAGCCTATTAGATCTCCTCTCTTTAAAAATGTCTAACGATATTTTCATCTCTGTCACATGAAACCGCTCGCATGTGCAGTGTCCTTTTGACAACTACGGTTTGACAGCTACGGTTTCTGGCTAATAGACTACTGCCTTGTGCGTATTGCTGCGCTTATAATGTGAATAAATAATATTTAATCAACATTCTAAGTTAAAAGTTCTAATCTGTTGCGTCAGACTCATTGCTTTCTGTTTAAAAAATAAATAAATAATTATGTAGCCTAGGCCCACTGGATGTATGAATTTGGGATCTGTCATCCCACAACTGTCCTTGAGTCTGTTTGGAATAGGCCATTTCTTTCTCAACAAGCTGACCAATAGAATAAGTAGCCTAAACTTTTCTACTATAGATTGACATAGGCTAGTGATTTTTGCTGTTGGTTACTCGTCTTGTTGGCTGAGAAAGTAAATGTGGACAGTTATTCTAACATGTTCAAAGTGCATATCATAATTCAGTAAGAAGGACTGTAAATCGTTTCATTCTCAACTTGCATGTTCTGTTAATATGAATTACCGTAATCTAAATGTGATTTTTGTCATTCTGAGCAAAGTGAGTGAACGCCCTAATCAGGTTATGCACCCAATGCATATTGGTCCGGCAAATTTCAAAAATGTCAAATGTCCGTCGCCACATTTTCCTAACGGAAACCCTTATACACACACTGACTCCGTGCCCTACGTTAGCTTTGCGCATGGACACAGTTGCTCACACACCTGCATTTTTAGGGACTAGGGATGTGTTCTGGCTTATGCATGCTGCTTGTTAATTCACTGCTGGGGAGGTGGTGGGGGTAGGTTCTCTGCTTTCTGTCAACTGACTGCCGCTCTCTCACTCCCTCTCGTCCCCCCCCCCCCCCTCTCTCTCTTGCATCCGTGTGTGTCTGTTCATGTGTTGTCTGTGTGATGTGCTGCTGAAGGGAGGATTCAGGTCACTGCAGGTAACACTTCTCCTCTTTTTCCAGAGGAGTCGGTCTGTCTGTAGTTGGCAGTGTTCCTGCCTGTGGTCCTGGCATCATTCTTTTTGGCTTCAGTTTTGCTTAAAGAGACCCATCAGAATGTAAATGAAGCAACACAGAACGTTCTAGTCTTATTTGGTTTTTAGAGGTTTGGATTCTGCCTTTATGAACAGACTGTTAAAGTGTCAGAACAGGCTGTTAAAATGTCAGAACAGACTGTTAAAATTGTTGTAGTATTAACTGCCATAAGGAATGGCAAGGGGAAATATAATAGCCCTAATTAAAGTTTTAATTGTTGAATGTTCTTTACATAAGAGGAGACTTTTCCATAACTTGCCCCTCTCTCCTCCTCTCCTACATTTCTCCAGCCGTACTACAGCCGGCCCAGCAATGCCCCCCGGGTGCCCCCCAGCAGCACGCCGAGGCCCGTGGCGCCCACACACGTCTACCAGCCGGGCCAACAGATGATGATGATCCCCTCACAGCAGATCCCTTTCCCCAACCAACAGGGCCCCGCCTACTTCATACCCGGACAGGTAACCCCCCCCCCCCCCCCCCCCCAACAGGGTGCTCCATCTATACTAGTGGCCACTCATTCTCTTTACTCAGACATTCACTATACCTTTTGGGACTGTTCCTTTGCGCCATGCAAGCTCAATCAAGCGCAGTTATGGTACTTGGAAAGAAAGGAAACCAGGTCTGGTAACAACTAGCAAGGCAGTCCCCCTCCCCGTCTGTGAGGGAGGCCCCACATGGAGTGGTCTGCCTCCCCCTGGCTCAGGGACAGATTCTGCTGAGTCTGGGGCTCCGCTCTATGGAGCCAGTGCTGGGACAAAAGCCCCTCTCCCTTCCCTCTGGCCGTGGCCAGGCGATCAGCTGACCCTCCAGTCCCTTCCTGATTGTGCAGCGCTTAAAAGCACCACAGAGAAAGAGAGAGGGATGGGTGTTACTGTGTGTTAGACGGAGGTAGAGGGGTATAAGTTCAATATTAAGAGAGGTAGTCCTGCCACAGCTTATTGGCCTTCAAAACCACACAAGTGTGTGTGTGTGTGTGTGTGTGTGTGGAACAAAGAAAGGTATAGGTGTGTGTTGAATGAGTTAGATCAATACTAGTTGGCAGGCTGTCTTTGCACCTTTTCCATCCTACCCATTGTTCTTTTGTAGTTGAGCTTTAGTTTGCCTTGAATACTCTGGGCTTGCGGAACATTTTACAATGTACATTTAGATTATCTTATATCTAAACCATTCTGACATGTCTCTCTCCCTCAGTACCGGTCAACGTACGTAGCCACCCCTCAGCAGTACCCGGTCCCGCCGGGCACCCCAGGCTTCTACCCAGGCACCAGCCCAGCTGAATATGGTATGTATGGTAAGAGGCTCTGTTTGGGGCCTCGCCTGCCGATACCCTCCTTTACCCAACACCACAGGCCTCAGCCTAACACCGCTCTCTCCTGGACACACTGAAAACAGGGATGTCAATTCCTGAGATTAATTTAAAAGTATTTTCAACAGAATTTCAATTCACTGAATTCAAGTGAAATTGAGTTCAACACTGACACACAGGTCAAATTCCAAAGCTGTTACTTATTTCGGCACAAATAAGTAATTCCCAACAGTGTTGTCTATTCCAAATTTCCTGACTTCCCTGTTTATTTTGTCCAGGAACGAAGGCCTCTGGGCTGGTGATGCAGAGTTTGACTGCCCTCTAGGGGTATGTGTTCGCCAGTACAGGGGCTATAGAAAGCTCACTGGTTGTCCTGAAAACAAGCTTGGTGACCCTGCTCACAAGCCTGTGAGCTATGTAGTGGCTTAGTCTGTCTGTACAGTTCATACATTTCAACATTGACCAGCCATGGTCAGAGCAGTCCATATATGAAATCTACTTTAGAAATGTTATCCAAGTCTTGACATATATTACTCCAACATGGTTAACAAGATGGTTGATTGTAAAGAAAGTTTTGAGAGAGCGGGAAATTCATGTGTGGTTGGTTGTGTGTGGATATATAAATTTTTAGAATTTGTCCTCGTGGTGCCAGTCTAATATAATTAGTTTGTGTGCTCACACTAGTCATGTGCTCTCTCAATGCCTCACAAAGGTACTGACTCTCATGCTGTCGCATACTGTACTCGCACCTGGCTAACACATGCACTGTCACACATACCGTACTTAAATTCCCATGCACCAGTCTCACACTGACTCCCTGTTTGTCTGGCCTTCTGCAGCCATGGACAGACAGACAAACGTGCACAGAGCCTCTGCCTGTGTGTGTGTTTTGAGACTGCAGTGCTAAGTTGATTTGGGGTAGGAATGTATTTGGGTCTGCTCCAATAAGCTTCTGGCTGAGACCAAGTCCAGGAGGAAGGGAAGTGAATGTGTCCTCAGGCTCAGCTCACTGCTGCTTCTTCCAGTTCGGCATGAACTACTAGTCTTGGGGCTGGTGCTCTGGAGGTGTGTAACACTCAAATACCTCCCCTCAGTGCCTCACAGATTTGTCTTGCTTCCATTTGGCCCCCTAGCTAGCTCCTTCTCCCATTCGCTGTTTTAAAATACCTGAAAGGACTGGATATGTGTAAGCAGTATGGTGATGGCTCCGCCGGCCTAGCTCATCAGTAGGCAAAGTGGAGCTTCCTCTTTACTGTTTTCACCTAAACAGTCCTCTGAGATTTTCACTCCTGAGGGAGTGGGAATTAGAGGGCTAGATAGAAGCAGATCAAGTACATGTTAGCTGGTGAGGGATTTAAATTGAAAGGGGCCTATGTAGTGCAGTGGTGATCATTCCAGAAATGCCCCTTCATTTCATCCCCTCAAGCCCACACCTTTGATTTGAAATGCCCAGTATGTGGCACCAGTCTATGATTTTGTTTGGTGTTGTTGTAACTAGGGCTGTTACAGTGACAGTATTACCGCCACACCGGCAGTCACCAGTCATGTAGCTCAGCTGGTAGAGCACGGCGCTTGTAACGCCAAGGTAGTGGGTTCGATCCCCGGGACCACCCATACACAAAAATGTATGCACGCATGACTGTAAGTCGCTTTGGATAAAAGCGTCTGCTAAATGGCATATTATTATTATTATTATGACCGCAGTCAAATTCCACGTGACCGTTAAGTCACGGTAACTAGGCTATTCCAAAACTGTGCTCTGATGGTCATTAGTATCCTATCAAACTTGCTAATGGCCTTGTACTCAGTGCTCTATTGTCCCTCTAATCACTGACATCAATGCAATCGAAATCAAATACTTCATGAGAGCCGTGGCACTCAGCGTTTGTGCAGAATCACCTGTTGCGCTGCGAGAGCCAGCTCCTCATAGCTGGCATGAAAATGAACCATGGGAAAAGCGTCCTCCAATTGCCATTCAAGTGCATACAGGTGACGTCTTTTTTGCCCCTGTTCCGACAGGTGCTTGAAAATTGCCCATTTTTGTAAATCAACTAATTTCACACACATTATTTTGTATATGTAAAGACCAGATTAAATTGAGAATAGTCTGAAGGGTGAGAATATTATCACTTGCGAATGATGCCCAGCATGTGCAGACTAAAAGGCAAGAAACAGTACAATACATTTTCAAATCATAGTCGCAATCATCATGTAGCCTAGCCCATAGGCCTATATGTTTTGATAAGGTTTGTATCACAACTAAAGTGGCCAAATAACTCCAAATGTAGCTTATAGGCCTAGGACTGCTGGAACAGGGTTAGAGAGCCCATAGCCTACAGATCCTAGTGAAACATCTGTTCTTATAAGCCCAGTCATTGCACAATTGCGTGTGAAAACAGAGTTTTGACTGGCCGCTATTTAAGACGATCCCAGCTTTCTCGTGCTGCTATATTTATTGCACAATTCTTTAAATTAAACACATTGATCCGCTTTACAACCAGTGTAGACTACCTGGCATATTACAAATGTAACCTTCGGAAGCGGTTCCTACTTGAGTGCAGGCTACGGAAGACACTTTTTTTTGTGGGCCATTCCTAAATACAAAATAATTCCAGAAATACACTACATGGCCATATGTTTGTGGACACCCGCTTGTCGAACATCTCATTCGAAAATCATGGGCATCAATATGGAGTTGGTCCCCGCTTTGCTGCTATAACAGCCTCCACTCTTACATTTACATTTAAGTCATTTAGCAGATGCTCTTATCCAGAGCGACTTACAGTTAGTGAGTGCATACATTATTTTTTTATTTTTCATACCCCCGTGGGAATCGAACCCACAACCCTGGCGTTGCAAACGTCATGCTCTACCAACTGAGCTACATCCCTGCCTGCCATTCCCTCCCCTACACTGGACGACGCTGGGCCAATTGTGCGCCGCCCCATGGGTCTCCCGGTCACGGCCGGCTACGACAGAGCCTGGATTCGAACCAGGATCTCTAGTGGCACTGCCTTAGACCACTGCGCCACTCGGGAGGTTCTCTCTGGGAAGACTTTCCACTAGATGTTGGAACATTGCTGCGGGGACTTGCTTCCATTCAGCCATTAGTGAGGTCGGCCACTGATGTTGGGCGATTAGGCCTGGCTCGCAGTCTGTGTTCCAATTCATCCCAAAGGTGTTCAATGGGGTTGAGGTCAGGGCTCTGTGCAGGCCAGTCAAGTTCTTCCACACCGATCTCGACAAACCATTTCTGTATGGACCTCGTTTTGTGCACGGGGGCATTGTCATGCTGAAACAGGAAAGGGCCTTCCCCAAACTGTTGCCACAAATTTGGAAGCACAGAATCGTCTAGAATGTAATTGTATGCTGTAGCATTAAGACTTCCCTTCACTGGAACTAAGGGGCCTAGCCCGAACCATGAACAACAGCCCCAGACCATTATTTCTCCTCCACCAAACTTTACAGTTGACACTATGCATTGGGGCAGGTAGCGTTCTCCTGGCATCTGCCAAACCCAGATTCGTCCGTCGGACTGCCAGATGATGAAGCGTGATTCGTCACTCCAGAGAATGCATTTCCACTGCTCCAGAGTCCAATGGCGGCGAGCTTTACACCACTACACCACTTGGCATTGCGCATGGGGATCTTAGGCTTGTGTGCGGCTACTTGGCCATGCAAACCCATTTCATGAATTGTGCTGACGTTGCTTCCAAAGGCAGTTTGGAACTCGGTAGTAAGTGTTGCAACTGAGGACAGACAAAGTTTACGCGCTACGCACTTAAGCACTCGGCGGTCATGTTCTGTGAGTTTGTGTGGCCTACCACTTCGCGGCTGAGCCGTTGTTGCTCCTAGACATTTCCACTTCACAATAACAGCACATACAGTTGACCGGGGCAGCTCTAGCAGGGCAGAAATTTGACGAACTGACTTGTTGGGAAGGTGGCATCCTATGACGGTGCAAAGTTGAAAGTCACTGAGCTCTTCAGTACGTGCCGTTAAATTGCCAATGTTTGTCTATGGAGATTGCATGGCGGTGTGCTCAATTTTATACACCTGTCGGCAACAGGTGGGGCTGAAATAGCTGAACCTACTAATTTGAAGTGGTGTCCACATACTTTTGGCCATGTAGTGTATATTAGTAGGCCATACTGTATGTAATGACCACTGCCCAAGTTGTAACTGCAGTGGGACTACTGAGACTTGCTTCACTCTGATTTAGGTACTATCATCACCCTAGGAAATGTGTCTATGGTCTAATTATTGACCCTCTTGGAGTTGTTTGTTTAGGATGTTGTATGGTTGTTGCATCTTTATCAGACTCATCATAAGGTTGTCATGGTGTGTGTGTCACCCTTTATTCTAGAAGCCATATGTCATGAGGTCAGTCTGACACATGACCCTCCTTCAATGGTCATGTGACAATGAGACGAGAACTTGGCTTCAGCACCGCACACACACACACTAACAATCTAGAGCCCTGATGAGATTTTTTATTTAACCAAAATTGGGGGGGACCCACAGCTGGGTTCTGATTTGCCTCTTTCAGTGTGAATAAGATGAGTGTTTGTTTAGGCCCTCTGTTGGTGAACTAGTAGGTTAACTCTGTGGCGTCAATACAGCCTCCTGGAGCTGGAACCAGGCATGGTTTGGGTCTGGTATGTTTTTCCACAGCAGAGCTGTAGTCCTAACAGGAGTAGCCATCAACTGGGTACCACAGTGGAAAACTGGTATAAGCAGCACATTCTGCAGAGCCATAGAATACCTGCAATCCATTAGTTGGCACTGGCAACATGATCACAGCCCATGACCAGGTGAAAAACAGTTCCCCCCCCTACCCTCCCAGGTTTTGTGGTGATGGGATACAGGTGGGAGGGGGTTCTTTTTAGCCCACAGTTGAGTGATTTACTAACACCCACCCACCCACCTACGTCCTGGGCTCAGATCACTGCCATTTAAAAAAAGAGGGGTGTGTCTCTCTCTTCTCTCTCTCTCATGGTGTACAGCTCTCCTCTGGTTCACACTGCTGACCCCAGGAGACTTGGGCTACTTGTGGATACACTTTGAGAGAGAGATAGGGAAGGAGGGACGGACGAGAGGGAGCGAGAGGGGGGTGAAACGGAGAGAGGTCAAATGAGGGAGGAGAGTAGTAAAAATAGTCTGAGCAGTTTTGAGGGCATAACCCAGCTGTAGACAGATAGGAGAGGAGGACTTCAGAGAAAGGGGTAAGACGATACGCTCTTCTCCCCCTGTGTTCTCCTCTCTCTCACACTCTCAGGACGCCATTGAGATGGGGAACCGTGCCTCTAGGATGAGCTCCCAGCAGGCTGAGGGTAACTCTGTGATGTGGTCTGGTTACACCGTCTCCTTTAATCCCACTCTCTCCACCCCCCTTTTGCTCCCCCATTCCCTCCCTCTCTTCGTGACTCATATCTCAAACTCTTATTTACTGGGACGGGACACTCTCCAAGAAAGTCCTGTTCCCTTTGCTTTCTCTTCTTGTGCATGTTCCCCCTCTCCCTCCCTCTCTGTGCTCGGTGTGGGTTTTGACTATATTTAGTCTGTGCTCTTCCTGGTCAACAATGCAGACTCTGTAATGGGAGTTAGACTGAAATGTGTGCTGAGAGAGCTACTCGCAGAGAGGCCACCTCCGTTCGTTTTTTTCTGTGAGCGAGGGAGAGAAGAGGGGGATGTGTGTAAGTGAGCTTGAGAGAGCGGGAGGAGACTGGTTGACACTGTAGCTGACGCCCTTGGAAGGCCAGGTCTGGAAAGACCAGACTAATGAACTAGGAAGGCCAGGTCTGGAAAGACCAGACTAATGAACTAGGAAGGCCAGGTCTGGAAAGACCAGGTAAGACTAATGAACTATGAAGGAGTCATGTATTTCTGAAGATGGAGTCTTTAAATTTGGGATCTCTGTGTGAATGTGGAAAAGACTGGAGTGGGCATGGTGATTGGTGATTAGGGTGGGGGAAGGATTGGTAGTGGGCAGGCAACTCAAGGAGGGAGTGCTGTCATGGTCCTATGGCCTACCGTAATTGCTTGTTGTCCAGGAACAACCCCTAGCCCATACTCCCTAGGCACATAACATATAGATGTGAAAGGATTGGATGGCTAAACATTGCCCTCTGATAGGCTTGGTAGCATTTCTGCTGTATTGCTTATGCCAATACATTACTCTCAAATCTACCCTAGATGCCTTCGGCCTAGGGTTTGACTGTAGGCTTAGGCCCTATGTCTGGAACACTAGAGGAGTGATCTGCGGTGAAAGCAGTCATTAAAGCACCATGTCATTATAACAGAGGAAACCATTAGGCCTGTTTCCTGAAGTAGCCTAGTCCGTTATCCTTTGTGTTCAGTCAGGATGAAGAATGGAGACATAAAAGATGCTGTAGCTTTGTTTACTTGTAAGAAGCTCAAACTATTTGTTAGGAGTCGGTCGGTCTGTCTGTCTCTGTCAATACATTTACTGTAGAAAATGACCGAAATGGATTTTTGTTGTTGTTGCCAATACTGATTTTCTTAAGGTCAAGGAGGCTGGTGGCATATATTTTAGGCCTATATTCAATATCATAAAATGTGAAAATGTTGATGACACTTTTCCATAGACAGCCATGTATGCATTAATTTTTTTAATCAAACCATACATTTGACTTCGTTTTTACCCATCTAACTACATAACATAATGGTAATAATTTTATTGGCAAATCTCTTGATAAACTGGGTAACTGAATATGTCATAGGCCTACTCACAATACAGGTGAATGCATATTCAGTAGGAGTGTGTGCATGCGTTGAGTTATTGAGCTTGTTTTGGCTGATCAGTGGAGTCTATGGTGCTACAGATGACATTCTGTTTGTCTTCCATTTCGGACTTGCAGTGCCTTCAGAAAGTATTCATACCCCTTAACTTATTCCACATTTTGTTAAAGCCTGAATTCAATATTTATTTTTCTCACCCATCTACACCCAATGACCCATAATGACAAAGTGAAAACATGTTTTTAGAAATTTTGGCAAATTTATTGAACATGAAATACTGAAATATTTACATAAGTATTCACACCCCTGAGTCAATACTTTGTAGAAGCACCTTTGGCAGCGATTACAACTTTGAGTCTTTCTGGATAAGTCTGTAAGCGCTTTCCACATCTGGATTGTGCAACATTTGCCCATTCTTTTCAAAATTCTTCAAGCTCTGTCAAATTGGTTGTTGATCATTGCTAGACAACCATTTTCAGGTCTTGCCATAGATTTAAGTCGAAACTGTAACTCAGCCACTCGGGAACATTCACTTTCTTCTTGGTAAGCAACTCCAGTGTAGATTTGGCCTTGTGTTTTAGGTTATTGTCCTGCTGAAAGGTGAATTCATCTCCCAGTGTCAGGTGGAAAGCAGACTGAACAAGGTTTTCCTCTAGGATTTTGCCTGTGCTTAGCTCTATTCAATTGTTTTATCCCATGATTACAAGCATACCCATAACATGATGCAGCCACCACTATGCTTGAAAATATGGAGAGTGGTTCTCAGTAATGTGTTTTTATTGGATTTGCCCCAAACATAACACTTTGTATTCAGGATAAAAAGTTAATTGCTTTGCCAAATTTTTTGCAGTATTAACCTTGTTGCAAACAGCATGCATGTTTTGGAATATTTTTTATTATGTAGAGGCTTCCTTTTCACTCTGTCAATTAGGATAGTATTGTGGAGTAGCTACGATGTTGATCCATCCTCAGTTTTCTCCTATCAAAGCCAATTAACTCTTTAACTGTTTTAAAGTCACCATTGGCCTCATGGTGAAATCCCTGAGTGGATTCCATCCTCTCCGGCAACTGAGTTAGGAAGGACGCCTATATCTTTGTAGTGACTGGGTGTATTGATACACCATCCAGAGTGTAATTAATAACTTCACCATGCTGAAAGGGATGTTCAATGTATTCTTTTTTTTTTTTTTTTTTTACCAATCTACCAATAAGGTGCCCTTCTTTGTAGTTGAATCTGTGTTTGAAATTCACTGCTCGACTGAGGGACCTTACATATAATTGTATGTGTGGGGTATGAGGTAGTCATTCAAAAATCATGTTAAACACTATTATTGCACACAGGAGTGAGTCCATGCAATTTATTATGTGACTTGTTAAGCAAATGTTTACTCCTGAACTTATTTAGGCTTGCCATAACAAAGGGGTTGAATACGTATTGTCTCATTTCAGCTTTTCATTTGTAATTAATTTGTAAAAATTTCAAAAAGCATCATTCCACTAACATGTGGTATTGTGTTTAGGCCAGTGTAAAACATATCTACGTTTAATCCATTTTAAATTGAGCCTGTACCACAACAAAATGTGGAAAAGTTAAGGGGTGTGAATACTTTCTGAAGGCCCTACTGATCAAGTCCGGGCTATGGCTGGGCCACTCAAGGACATTCACAGACTTGTCCCAAAGCCACTCCTGTGTTGTCTTGGCTGTGTGCTTAGGTTCCTTGTCCTGTTGGAAGGTGAACCTTAGCCCCCAGTCTGAGGTCCTGAGTGCTCTGGAGCAGGTTTCCTTCAAGGATCTCTCTGTACTTTGCTCCGTTCATCTTTGCCTCGATCCTGACTAGTCTTCCAGTCCCTGCCGCTGAAAAACATCCCCACAGCATGATGTTGCCACCACCATGCTTCATCGTAGGGATGGTGCCAGATTTCCTCCAGATGTGATGCTTGGCATTCAGGCCAAAGAGTTCAGTCTTGGTTTCATCAGACCAGAGAATATTTTTTCTCATGGTCTGAGAGTCTTTAGGTGCCTTTTGGCAAACTCCAAACGGGCTGTCATGTGCCTTTTACTGAGGAGTGGCTTCCGTCTGGCCACTCTACCATAAAGGCCTGATTGGTGGAGTGCTGCAGAGATGGTTGTCCTTCTGGAAGGTTCTCCCATCTCCACAGAGGAACTCTAGTGCTCTGTCAGATTCTTTTTTTTTTTTTACCCTTCCCCAGATTTGTGTCTCGGCACAATCCTGTCGGAGCTCTATGGACAATTCCTTCGACCTCATTGCTTGGTTTTTGCTCTGACATGCACTGTCAACTGTGGGACCTTTTATATAGACCGGTGTGTTCCTTTCCAAATCATGTCCAATCAATTGAATTTACGACAGGTGGACTGCAATCGAGTTGCACCTGAGCTCAATTTCAAGTCTAGCAAAGGGTCTGAATACTTAGATTGCTGATTTTATTTAATCCATTTTAGAATAAGGCTGTAACAAAATGTAGAAAAAGTCAAGGGGTCTGAATACTTTCCGAAGGCACTGTATTCAACGCAGTGTTTGGTTTTCGCCAGGCATAATGGGTTCCATGTCGTCCAAAAAGTTGACTCAAGTTTGCCAAAAAGCACCTGGATGATCATGAAGACTCTTGGAAGAATGTTCTATGAACAGATGATTCAAAAGTATAACTTTTTGGACAACATGGAACCCATTATGCCTCGCAAGAACCAAACACTGCGTTCCACAGTAAGAACCTCATACCAATGGTCAAGCGTGGAGGTAGTGTGAAGGTTTGGGGATGCTTTGCTGCTTCAGGACCTGGACGACTTTCCTTAATAGAAGGAACCATGAATTCTGCTCTGTGTCAGTATTCTACAGGACAATGTCAGGCCCTCCCTCTGTGAGCTGAAGCTGAAGCGCAGCTGGGTCATGCAGCAAGACAATGATCCAAAACAAACAATGAAGTCTACAGGAAAATGGCTAAAAAGCAACAAATTTGAAGTTTAGGAAAGGCCTAGTCAAACGCCAGACCTAATCCCAATTGAGATGTGGTGGCAGGATTTGAAACGAGCAGTTCGTGCTTGAAAAGCCGCAAATGTCGCTGAGTTAAAGCTGTTCTGCATGCAAGAGTAGGTCAAAATTCCTCCACAGCGATGTGAGAGACAAATAATCAACAACTACAGGAAGCATTTGGTTGCAGTCATTGCAGCTAAAGGTGGCACAACCAGTTATTGAGTGTAAGGGGGCATTTACGTTTTCACTCAGGTGCATTGGGTGTTGCATAACTTTGTTTATGAAATAAGTATAATTGTTGTTTTGTTCACTCAGGTTCCCTTGATCTAATATTATGTTTTGGTTAAAGATTTATTAACCTTCAGGATCATAAATATGCTAAAGTAGAGAAAATTAGAAAGGGGACAAATACTTTTTCACTGCACTGTATGTGAAAATAGTGCTTTTCTATGTTTTGTAGTTAAAAAACATAAAGGAAAGTGTTTCCAATGCCTACTCACAATTGGTCAAAATCACACAAAGCACACCATGATTTAATTGGAAACACTTATCTTCCTGTCTTTTTTACTTCAAAACATAGAAAGGCACCATTTTCACATATGTTGATGTTGGGGTGGTGCTGGAGATGAATATGATGTTGAAAAATTGTGTAGTTTCCCTTTAATTTTGAAATTACTCAAACTATCTGCTGCAGCTGGTGAATTAGTACGGAGGATATTTTTAAGTGGTTCTCATAGTGGTTAGTACTGCACCTGTTCTCACAATACATATGTTTATGACACCAAACTTTGGCGTTTTGCTGGGGATTTCCACAAGTGTTGACATTCAGAACTACTTGCATGCTAATTTAAAGTTTGTTGGACGTCTCTCTCGGTCTTCTCCACAGCAGGGGCATACTACTCGGCCCAACAGCAGTACACGCCCTCAGTGCCGGCTGCTCCGGTCATCATGAACCCTCCCCCCCAGCAGCAGCAACCACCTCCACAGCAACAGATCCAGTCCAAAAGGGAGCGCAAACAGGTAAAGGTAAACTCATCACCCCACCTCTACTGTTATACACCACACACAGGTAAACTCATCACCCCACCTCTACTGTTATACACCACACACAGGTAAACTCATCACCCCACCTCTACTGTTATACACCACACACAGGTAAACTCATCACCCCACCTCTACTGTTATACACCACACACAGGTAAACTCATCACCCCACGTCTACTGTTTTACACCACACACAGGTAAACTCATCACCCCACCTCTACTGTTATACACCACACACAGGTAAACTCATCACCCCACCTCTACTGTTATACACCACACACAGGTAAACTCATCACCCCACCTCTACTGTTATACACCACACACAGGTAAACTCATCACCCCACCTCTACTGTTATACACCTCACACAGGTAAACTCATCACCCCACCTCTACTGTTATACACCACACACAGGTAAACTCATCACCCCACCTCTACTGTTATACACCACACACAGGTAAACTCATCACCCCACCTCTACTGTTATACACCACACACAGGTAAACTCATCACCCCACCTCTACTGTTATACACCACACACAGGTAAACTCATCACCCCACCTCTACTGTTATACACCACACACAGGTAAACTCATCACCCCACCTCTACTGTTATACACCACACACAGGTAAACTCATCACCCCACCTCTACTGTTATACACCTCACACAGGTAAACTCATCACCCCACCTCTACTGTTATACACCACACACAGGTAAACTCATCACCCCACCTCTACTGTTATACACCACACACAGGTAAACTCATCACCCCACCTCTACTGTTATACACCTCACACAGGTAAACTCATCACCCCACCTCTACTGTTATACACCACACACAGGTAAACTCATCACCCCACCTCTACTGTTATACACCACACACAGGTAAACTCATCACCCCACCTCTACTGTTATACACCACACACAGGTAAACTCATCATGCCACTCTGTCATTGCTTGTCCATATATGTATTTTTAAATTCCATTCCTTACTAGTTTTGTGTGTATTGGGTATATGTTGTGAAATTGTTCGATATTACTTGTTCGATATTACTGCACTGTCGGAGCTAGAAGCACAAGCATTTCGCTACACCTGCTATAACATCTGCTAAACACGTATGTGACAAATAAAATTTGATTTGATCACCCCACCTCTACATTAGTTTTTTACTGCTTTCATATTTTGTTGTGGTTTTATTGAACAGATAGGATAGTGGAGAAAAGACAGGAGAGCTGGGAGGAGCACAAGGTCAGTGAGTTGAATTGGAACACATGCCCACTCTGGTAGTCAGTGAGTTGGATTGGAACACATGCCCACTCTGGTAGTCAGTGAGTTGGATTGGAACACATGCCCACTCTGGTAGTCAGTGAGTTGGATTGGAACACATGCCCACTCTGGTAGTCAGTGATTTGGATTGGAACACATGCCCACTCTGGTAGTCAGTGAGTTGGATTGGAACACATGCCCACTCTGGTATGCCAGGGTCAGCGGCACTAACTGCTGGACCACAGGCCAGCCCATGTAAACACCTCTACTTAGGTAGACAATCAGGTATCCTCATCCCAGAATGGACAGGTCACAGAACTGGAAACGCCCACCAAGAGACATTAGGGGCCTGATGTTATACAGTCAATGTTCCCCCTCATGCAGAGCAGGGTTTGAATACTTCAGTGATTCTCATGTTTTAAAGGAAGAGAAGGACTGTGCTAATAAAGCGTGTGAATATTTAAAAAAAAACAAGTATAGTTTGTCAGTAAGGTGTGTCCAACACTGATGCCTTTCCCCCATCATCCACTGTGAAGGTGCACAGTGCGGTTTTGGTCTACAGCTACTGTGTCTTCCTGTTTGTCTGGCCGGCCTACACTCTGGTGGATGTCACATGACAGGTTGCCATGGTAATGAGAGGACTTGTGTGATAAACACTGTGCTGTGTGGTAGTGTTGTATTCTGTCTAGGGAGGATTCTAGATGGGTCTACTCCTTATGATTTACATTTGGTTCAGTCATTGATTTGAAATGGATAACTTTTGACCTGATGAACTGTAACACTAAACTGCTGTGTGACTGAAGCATGTTCTTTAAGGCTGTAGTACTAGTGTACCTCTCCTGGCTGCTGGTGGCCTCGGCTGGTCTGGATTCATCTGAAACCATAGTTACATATCACAATATTATTTTGGACGATATTATATCAATACTTTGACTCAAAGTATATTTGTATAACATATATATTTTCAAATTTCTTGCTAGGTAGCGTCAGCTAGCGCTAGTTGGCTGTACCTGCGCCAAAACTCCAGTATTTTTCATCTTATAGCTTGTCCTTAATCTTATATTTAAATAGTGAGCCAACATGTTTTCAGCACTTTTATTTCCATGACTGATCTAAACACATTTTCTCTCTCTGCAGCAGACATACACTGAGTGTACAAAACATTAGGAACACCTTCCTAATATTGCGTTGCACCCCCTTTTGCCCTCAGAACAGCCTCAATTTGTCGGCATAGACTACAAGGTGTCGAAAGCATTCCACAGGGATGCTGGCAAATGTTGACTCCAATGCTTCCCACAGTTGTCAAGTTTGCTGCATGTCCTTTGGGTGGTGGCCCATTCTTGATACACACAGGAAACTGTTGAGCGTAGGAAAACCCCAGCAGCTTTGCAGTTCTTGACACACTCAAACCGGTGCACTTGGCACCTACTACCATACCCCTTCAAAGGCACTTAAATATTTTATCTGAATGGCACACATAAACAATCCATGTCTCAAGGCTTAAAAATCCTTCTTTAACCTGTCTCCTCCCCTTCATCTACATTTATTGAAGTGGATTTAACAGGTGACATCAATAAGGGATCATAGCTTTCACCTGGTTACTTTATCACTCTGTGTATATTGAGCAGTATGTTTGAAACATCGAATCGCAATACATATAGAATCGTGAGAATCTCAATATGTATCGTATCGGCACCTATGTATCATGATAATATTGTATCGTGAGGTCCCTGGCAATTCCCAGTCCTAATGTCTATGGTGGACTGGTCTGGTTTTTTAGCACCTCAATGGCAGACCGCTGATCAAGTTTTCCTCTTGTGCTCTACTGCGCTCTATGGTGGACTAAGCTGATTTGTTCCTGTGCTGAGCTGACTAAAGTGGACCTGGCTGATCTAGGTTAGACTGTGCTCTATGGTAGACTACTCTGATCTAGTCTGCAGTGCATCAGTGTGCTAGGCTTATCTAATTGAGTATCTGTGCTCTGTACGGTGGACTAGTCTGATCTAGTCTCCAGTGTATCTGTGCTCTGTATGGTACGGTGGGCCTGGCTGCTTTATCATTGGCTGTGGGAGCATGCAGCTGGCTGTCGTAGCTGGGGCGGACGTTGGCCAGCCAAGCGGCCCCGTCCGAAGCTGCACGCTGCTCAAGGTCCTTCAAGAGAGGCTCCCTCAGCTCCCAGTCCCACTAGGAGGATGGTAGACTGGGGGGGCAGGGGAGGAAGAGCTGCAGCAGGACACCCCACAGTGAGTCAGTCGTGCTTCAGCCAGTCTGAGCGTCACGATGTGTCTTTCTAGATGGTTTCAAAAATGTCTGCCAGAAGAGTATGAAGTGTAAAGCTGTTTTTCAGCAGAGCTAAGCAGAATGTTTAATAGAAACTGTCTTGTAACTGAGGTCATTTTCTATTTTTTTTTCCTTTTGTTACCCACTGCCTTTAAGCAGCGCTCTCTCCTCTCTCTCTCTCTGGGTAGGGGGGGGGGGGGGGGTTGTTGAAGGACATGTCAGCGCATAGCTCCACGTGGCTGCCAGGCTCCTCCCCTTCTGAGCCAGAAGCGCAATGGCTGACCTATCTCCTCCCCTCCTAACTCCTCCCCTTCTCTCGCTCTCTCTCCGCTGCTGCTTCTGTGGCATACCCCTCTCCTTGTTTGCACTAGCTGGAGCTCATTTGATTAAGTTTTGAATCGTTTTCTTTCTCCTCTCCTTTTTTCTGGAATTCCTCCTCCCTCTTTCCCCCTCTCTTTGGCCCCCTTTGACTGTCTGTAGTTCGGTGCTCAGTGGGTGGGGCCGCTTGCATTCCAGTGCTGCTGCTCCACAAGGCCAGTCGCTCTGGCTTCGCTCTGGCTTCGCTCTCTCGCTCTCTTTTTGTCTTTTCTCTCTCCCTCTTTTTGTCTTTTCTCTCTCCCTCTGTACATGTGTGTGAGAGCTGGGAACGAGGCTCTGCCCTGCTGGCTCTGCTCTGCTCTGCTCAGTGAGTTGTTGAGGGAGTAGGCTACGTGTGTGTTCCCAACCACGGTTGCAAAAGCAGCCTGCTTGCTGGGAGAGGCCTGCTGGCCGACAACTCAACTCTGACCCCAGGATGAGAGAGGCCTGCTAGGGGCTCTGGAGCCTGTCCGTGTGTCAGGTAAACGACTCTACCAGCGGGGGAATGTGCTGGCTCACGCCTGTTGCTGACAACTCTTAGTGTGTGTGTACGTTTGTGACAGACAGAAAGAGAGCGGAGTTTGTGATAGAAAACATGTGGCTCTGTGTAAGGGCACGCCTTGTAAGATGTCTGGCTTGCACTGGAATTTGTTTGGCAACTTGGCTGAAGTTGAGTATTTCCGTAGTCATATTTTGTTGGGGAAGAATTTGTTAAAACAAGGCAGCAATCCGTGTAGAAATCTGTGTTTGTCAGACTGCATAGCTTTGTGGGGCTGGTGTTTCTTGTGTCAGTATGTGAGAAATGTAGCTCTGCTGATGAAGACGCTGCTAGGCCACAGCCCTACAGTACAACCCAGAAGACTTGGCACAGTTGGAAACAGGGCCTAGCATCATAGAAAGTAGTTAGTTGTGACAGCTCTTCTCTTTTCCAGCTTTCCCCACCCCCTAAACTCACCCTCCCTCTCTCCTTTACTCTCACTCTTTCTCTCTTTTTTGCTCTCCCTCTCCTCCTTTAGAAAGGGAATGAAGCAAGTAACACGTTTTTTATCGAAGGCTATACTGCATTCTCTCTATTTTTCTTCTTGTATCCCTCACTGTTGTCTTGTGTCCTCTCTATAGATCATAATACGAGACCCTAACCAGGGTGGTAAAGACATCACTGAGGAGATTATGTCAGGGGGCACCCGCAGTGGCACCACCCCCACACCCCCACAGGTGAGCGACGACTCTTCAGAGGTGAGCTACCATTACCCTCGTCACCAACCATCATCCCTTTACACACATTTAGCTACCATACCGTCCTGTTTTTGGATGTGCAGACATTTTGTTTTCATATTGGACATATTGTATCTAACCTGTCATATGGTTGTGTCCACTCCAGTTACCTAATGTCTCTGTGTTGTGTTCTGTCCCTTAGTCGTCTATATCTGGATCAGAGGGCCCAGCCGTTGCCCAGGCCAACGGTGAGAACGTGACACCTGTCGTGGTCAGACCAGGTGAGTTGGCCGAGGGGTCAGGTGATCTAGAGGGACGTAGCTGGCTGTCGCTCATTGGTTCACCTCCAGTACAAAGTCATTTTTCGTGAATTTGACTAACTCACATAGGCAAAATGCTCCTTTGCAAAGGTCCCGTGTATTTTTACAGTGTAATGACGAATTGATAATAAGTGGGTAATTATCAAAATATGATCAACAGACATGAGGGTAAATTTGAACATTAGTATGCTACTATGGCCACTTGAGTGGGTTCAATTCACCCTAGAAATGTAATGGTTGAGCAGGCTCTCCAGTAGGTTTTGCTCATGGCATCTCCTTTCCTCCTCAGATGACAGAGGGAAACCTGCAGCCACTCTCATCACTGACCCCCCAGCCCAGTCTAAAACCCCTGAACTGGTCAAGACTGCCCCTACCCCTACAGAGGTCAAACCCCCAGACACGAACAGTAAATCTCCTTCCTTACCCCAGGACCTACCCACACCCCCACGGGCAACTACCACCCTCCAGAATACTGCCCCTACCACCCCCACACCCTCAACTAGTCCCATTGCAGACATGATGGACGCGCCAGCCCCGGCCGCTGCTCCAGCCCCATCTGCCCCTGAAGTGCCTGCTTACCCTGCGCCCCTGCCTGAACCCTGCCACACTCCTGCAGCCGAGGAGCATCCCTCAGCCGCCAAGGAGGAGCGGGAGGAGATTAAAGAGGAGGTGGCGGAGGCTAGGGAGGAGGTGACTACATCATCCAAACCTGAGCCTTCCCTTGCTCCAGTGACCACCCCTAGCAGCAGCACTAACGGTATGTCTGCAGCACAGCCCCCCCCAGCCGAGGAGGAGGAGCCATCAGCCCTGTCCATCACCATGCCCTCCCCCCAGGCAGCAGAACCCCCCCTGGAGTCTCCCATTGCCCAGCCAGAGGAGCTCAGGCTGCCCAATGGCCTGCCGCTCCCCAGCCCCCAGGACCCTGAGAAGGTGTCTGCGGAGTCGTCGGAGTGTGACGTCAGCCCCATCGCTGAGCCTGAGGCGGCCCAGTTACAGAGGGAGGCACCTATGCCTAAACCCACGCCTGTTGCCGTCACAGCAACGCCCGCCACCGTTGTCAAGGGGACGCCCGCCGCCCCCGTTGTCAAGGGGACGCCCGCCGCCCCCGTTGTCAAGGGTACGCCCGCCGCCCCCGTTGTCAAGGGTACGCCCGTTGCCAAGGGGACGCCCGCCGCCCCCGTTGCCAAGGGGACGCCCGCCGCCCCCCTTGCCAAGGGGACGCCCGCCCCCCTTGCCCAGGCGACGCCCGCCCCCCTTGCCCAGGCGACTCCCGCCCCCCTTGCCCAGGCGAAGCCCGCCCCCCTTGCCCAGGCGACTCCCGCCCCCCTTGCCCAGGCGACCCATGTCCTAGCTGAGACTGCTACTACTACAGAGGTAACTGCGCTCCGCGTGGAAGACGAGATGGACTCTCCACCACCACAGAGCAACACCCCAGCCGGGGAGAGTTCTATGCAAGGTCAGTATCAGTCTGACTGACTGACTCTCGCTTTTTTTTTCTTTCTTTGAAACAGTCTCCCTCTGTCTGTCTTTTTCCTCTGTCTGGAGCCATCTGTCTGTCTGTCTTTTTCCTCTGTCTGGAGCCATCTGTCTGTCTGTCTTTTTCCTCTGTCTGGAGCCATCTGTCTGTCTGTCTTTTTCCTCTGTCTGGAGCCATCTGTCTGTCTGTCTTTTTCCTCTGTCTGGAGCCATCTGTCTGTCTGTCTTTTTCCTCTGTCTGGAGCCATCTGTCTGTCTGTCTCATTCAACCACATTGTCTTTCTCAATTTCAATTCCTAACCCTACCCGTTGGCACTTCGTGAAGATGAAACATTGTCTAGGAGGATCTACGTTGCAGTCCGACTGTGTGTCGAGCCTGTGTCATGAGGGGCAGAGAGTGACAGGGTTATGTCTACGCCGAGGACCCGGAACAGTGGGTACTTGGAGTGATCATAGCTCCAACAGAAAGCCATAAAAATAAAACGTTGAAGAGATATTGGCAATGTGGTAACCGCTCCACCTTGATTTCTGATAGGCTAGGTGGAGTTTGGGTGCTAGGGTTGGATTGGGGATTGAGTGTCAATCCATGGTGGTTTAGTCTGACTGTGTTGGTGGTGTTCTGCTTGTAGCTGCTGTTTCTGTGCCGAAGAAAAAGAGGAAGATGAAGGATCTGAACAAGAAGGAGGCTGTTGGAGACCTCCTGGATGCCTTTAAGGAGGTCCGTTCACACAAACTACCCACGCCATCCATATCAAACACACCACCCACGCTATCTCATATCAAATACACTACCCACGCCATCATATCAAAGCTTTAAGAATGCCTGTTTACAGCTGGCCCATAAAAACCCCAGAAGAAGAAGAAGAAAAAATGTTTACAGTGACTAATACGTCCCCCCCCCCCCTTCTCGCTCTCCTCTCCTCTCCACCCTCTCTCTCTCTTCTCTCTCTCTCTCTTCCATCTCTTCTCTTTCTCTCTTCCATCTCTTCTCTCTCTCTCTCTTCCATCTCTTCTCTCTCTCTCCAGGAGCAGGTAGTGGAGAGCCCTCCTGAGCCAGAGCAGGCCACACCCACTTCTGCCTCTGACGCCGAGGAGCCCCGCCCAGCCGCCACCCCTGCAGTCGAAGAGGTGGATGAGACGTGGGAGGAGAAGGAGGACAAACTAGATGCAGAGAATATCGAACCCAAGCCCGGGGATCTGAAGTACCAGTACAAAGAGGGTGGGTTCTGAACCTTGGCCCTAAGATGCCCTGTAACATTTCTATACTTACTTAGAATATTATCCTCTTAACGTTATCCTCTACACCTTATCTCACAAGGTCTGCCTCTGTCAGTCAAGAGAGGATGCAAAGTTTCACTTTATTGGAAATGCTTTGTCAGAGCACGAGTCCTAAAGTCCCATTTGACATCAATGTATGTTTTAAAAAAAAAAGTGAAACGGAGTGATACTCAGTTCGGATGCCAGACTATATACCCCAACTCTACCAACCTGAACGCTATACTGATGAAAACTCACATATGTGATTCCTCTATAATTCCTTGTTCCTCTCCTCCAGAACTATGTAGGCCTATAGACCCAGAGGAGAAGAAGAGGTATGACAGGGACTTCCTGCTGGGCTTCCAGTTCATCAGTGTCGCCATGTCCAAGCCTGAGGGCCTGCCTCAGATCAGTGATGTTGTGCTGGACAAGGTACCGTACAACACTGTCCCCTGCTGGACTGGAGGAATCACTGCACGGTCCATTGGAGATTATTTTCATGCATTTATTTTTATGGACCACTTTCATCACCAGTTATTTATTTTGTCTTTCTTTGTGTCCGTCATTATTTATCTTCTGTCCTCTGGTTCCGTCATTGTTTCTCTCTATTCCTGGTACTACTTCTCTCTCTCTCCAGGCGAATAAGGCCCCTCTCCGCCAGTTGGACCCCAGCCGTTTGCCAGGGATGAACATGGGCACCGACTTCACACCCTCGTTTGCCAACCTGGGCAGGCCTGGAATGGGAGGTGGAGGAGGTGGAGGAGGTGGAGGTGGTGGTGGTGGTGGAGGGGGTGGCCACAGAGGAGGACCAGTGAGTTACCATGGAAAACTATCTGTCAATCTTCTCAAATACTACACTCTGATTATATTAAAACTTTCATTTTCCCCTCCCTCCTCTCCTCCAGCCCTCTGGTATGGGTGGTGGAGGACCGCGTCGCTCCCAGCAGGGCCAGCGTAAGGAGCCCAGGAGGATCATCAACATCTCTTCCTCTCTGACGGACGACGTGAAGCTCAACAAGGCTGAGAAGGCCTGGAAGCCCGCTGTCAAGAAGGCTGCCAGTGGGCGAGCTGCTCCTGAGGAGGAGCTCGACGACCCAGAAGAGGCCAAGACCAAGGAGCTGTTCAAGAGGGTCCGTAGTATCCTGAACAAGCTGACCCCTCAGATGTTCCAACAGCTGATGAAGCAGGTCACAGAGCTGACCATCGATACGGAGGAGAGGCTGAAGGGAGTGATAGATCTGATCTTTGAGAAGGCCATCTCTGAACCCAACTTCTCTGTGGCCTACGCCAACATGTGCCGCTGCCTTATTGGGGTGAGTGACTCTGAAGGGTGTGTGTGTGTACACCTAGTGTGCTGGTCTTGGTCTGGTGATGACCTCCGTTCTGTGCCACGTGTCTGGACCACTGACTTTATATGACGTCTGCAAAACTCTCCAACCGTGGCCTAAATTGTTTCTTTGTCTTTTCATCTTGTCAGCTCAAAGTCCCCACTACAGACAAGCCAGGAGTCACTGTGAATTTTCGCAAGCTGCTTCTGAACCGCTGTCAGAAGGAGTTTGAGAAGGACAAGGACGATGATGTCATCTTTGAGGAGAAGCAGAAAGAGCTGGATGCTGCAGCCACGGTACGAGCTGGGCTCTGTGACCAATTAAAATGTCTCTCTCACACAGACACACTTGGTTTTGATTTCTGTAGGAGTTAGCTGACCATCTGTCTGGTATGCCTCCCTCTCCTCCCTCCCCCTACTTCCTGCTTCCTCTCCCTCTGTTACATCACTTCCTGTCTGAAGGAGGAGAAGGATCGCCTGAAGGCGGAGCTGGAGGAGGCCAAAGACAAGGCGCGGCGGCGGTCGCTAGGCAACATCAAGTTCATTGGTGAGCTGTTCAAGCTGAAGATGCTGACTGAGGCCATCATGCACGACTGCATCGTCAAGCTGCTGAAGAACCACGATGAGGAGTCGCTAGAGTGCCTCTGTAGACTCTTGTCCACTATAGGGAAGGACCTGGACTTTGAGAAGGCAAAGGTAATGCTGAACCAGTGTCACTGACACACACAGACACGCATCCTTTACAACACTTAGACCAAATTATTTCTAAGAAACATAGATTTACACACCAACACATACACACTAACCTGCCTGTCTCTCTTTCTGTAGCCTCGTATGGACCAGTACTTTACCCAGATGGACAAGATCATCAAGGAGAAGAAGACATCGTCCAGAATCCGCTTCATGCTGCAGGACGTACTGGACCTCAGGAGGGTAATACCTCCTCACACACACACACACACACACCAGTGTCTGGGTAATGCTTCAGCCCTCTCACCTAAACCTTTTGGTCATCTCTATCTAATCTGACTGACCCTTGTCCTCTGGTTGGTATGTATCCAAGCATATCAGTAAACACTTGGTCAAACTACCATAGACAGAATAGTCTCCCCTAAACCCTGATTTTATCCATGACCCCAAATCACCTCTGACCTCTGAATGTATCCCTGATCCCAAATCACCTCTGAACTCTAGTCTCACTTCCTTTACAAGCCCTCTCTATGCATGCATGTGTAGTGTATCATAGTGGGTTGTGTTGTTTTACAGCCCCGTAGACGCCCACACTAGTCTGTAGTCCTGGCCCGTGTGGGTTCTGAAGTGGGATAATAGAGAGACAAACTCAGCTCTTTAATACAGGGAGGATCCCCAGCTTTGCCCCTCTGTACCATAGGCTGAGACAGGAGTCAGTCTGCACCCCGCAGCCAATCCCATCTCTCCAAGCTACTGTAACCGACTCCCTCCTCTCAAAGTCATTCACCGTCTAGATGTCTACCACCCTTCTAAACGGATGTGTCCCTTGATGTTCACACAAACTAGTTATCCATGCCTATTAGGCTTGGGCAGTATCCAGATTGTCCTACCTTCATACCGATCTTGTGCCATACCAGGATATTCGGTAATACCTGCACTGACCACAGTGCAATGCTAACAAGTACATGTCAAATCTAACGAACGCATGCAAACATTTTATACAGTCTCTTGACAAACTTTGCAGGACAGACATCCCACTCATAAAGTTATACAAGTAACTCAAAAATGCCACACAGTTTGGTGCACGCACAAAACTAATATTAGACGGAAGGTATTCTCTTCTGTTACCAAGAGGAGCTTGATTGCAAGAAGCTAACCACTTAGCTAGATAACTTGGTACTAAGTTAGCAAACCAAATACACAACTGCAGATCATTTAGCACATTTTAGACAGTTAACTTAGTTATAAGATATCTAGTTGTGAATTCCATACTGTAACTAGATCACCTGGCGCGGGCTGCAGTTACTCCCAAGACAACCGATAAGCTTCATAACGCAGATCTTGATATTTCATTATCTCCTAAATTGTACAAGTTGACTGCAGGTATTTATTTAAAAACTAGCTACAAATATTCAAATTAATTAAGCTTCAAATAAATACTTTCAGTGGTATTGACAGTATTGAAAAACCATCCCGTGGGTATTTCCAAATAACCCGAAATATACGGTATACAGCCCAAGCCTAATGCCTATGACCCATTCGCTAAGCTTTCAGTGATTCACAAACTCACATTTCTTACTTTGTTTGAAAACTACTAGTTACTAAGGACATACAGGTATGTTAACTAAGGATCTGTAGCCTAGGCCTCTATCTAAGGTCTAGATGTGCATGTATTTGTACAGTACTGTTAGCTGTGTGTGTCTGAGGTTTTCTTGTAATGCAGTTTACCAGAAAACAACATAAATGCTGGACTGTTCCACTTTAACTAGTTTAGTCTCCGGTGACTTTTCTGGGAAAATGTCTGCAGAGCCTCAATGTGTTTGTGTGTCTGTTCGACAGTGACTCGCAGTATGGTTAGAGCAGTGATGTGGTGTTGCACTGGATCCATAATTACAGTTATAGGATTGCTATGGTTCCACCCCCAGTAAGTGTCTTACCAAAGCTGTTACCAAAGCAGCAGTCGGGATGTTTCATAAGAGCTGATCAGCTGCACTCAGTCAGCACACTGGCCCCTGCCATTTACTGGGAAAACGCTATAGTTTCAGTTTCCATTGTCTGGAAAAGCTGACAGCGGGGTTAAGGCAAGGCATCTCTCTCGCTCTCGTGCTCTTTCTATAGCCCTGTTGTCAAGTCACCCATTTGTCTTAATTTATTGACTAAGTGACCTTTGACTTGAAGAGATATGGAGTGTTAAGGGTATGCCACACTTTTCCATTTAATTCCAATCCTCAGTTAAAGTATATTACTGTACTCACTGTAGTGCTGACCCCATTTAGTCGACTGGTCGATAGGCTGTTGGTCGACCGAGATTTCTTTAGTCGTGCAGTCGTAACACATCCTTTTTTCAGGGTGCACAAGACACCTGTCTGATTCGTGTCGGTCTCAGTGGACTAATCCATTGCGGAGGCCACGGTATGGCACAGTCCATCACTCTAAGACCTTTTCCTTAATCTCCTTCTTATTGTTATTATTATTATGATCATCATTATAATAAGTAATGTCGTTATCATTAGTAGGCTTTGTATAGTAGCCTTGTATAACCACCATCGAGCTGTAGGCCTAAGAGACCTTCCTGTTTAGTCTTAATACCGTAACTTACTTAGGCCTATATTTCAATATATAGGCTACTGTATCAATCAATCAATCAATCATTCATTCAATGATTCATTCGTTCATGTCATCACACAGCATGCGAGACATTCATGCTTTAAAATGCAATCAAGCATTTTAGTTTTAAAATTAAATAATAAAGGGAGCTTTGAATAATTAGCCTAAACAATAAATAAACCACAATTCACGAATGCATGCAACTGTTTTTAGTCTGCTATAATAAAGGCTTTATATTTTTAATTTCTCATTAGAACAGACTCTCTGGTACACTTATTTATTTAGTGTTTACACTTCCAAATGGTTTTTATTTATTATTGTAATCTGACAGCAACTGTTTGGCACACATAATACTCATGCAACGCTTGCTCCTATACCCTCCTTTTTCTTGATCTCCAGTAGTTTCCACAACTAAGTCAAATGTCTTCCACAGATCTGACTTCCCCTTCCCCTCCGGAGCAACCAGTAAACATTTGCGCATTTATTTTTCACGTCCTCCGCATCCATTTTGCTGTCACGTGTTACTGTGTTTGGAGTTTGTTATAACCAATTAATTGATGTGTTTATGATAGGCTATAGGTCAGGCCCTATTGGTCACATGCATGCTATGTTTACATGTTTTACGTAAAGAGAGCAAGGGTTGAGGGAATAGGGAGTGTTTGTCCTAAACAAATTATGGATTTCGGTAACAGAACTTTTCAATCTGCAACAAGTAAGAAACTAAATGGCTGAAATGATGTTGCAGCTTCAGCACGGACAGCACAATAAACACTTGCTGTGCCGTGGTGCCTTTTGGCTGCAGTAGGGAGGAGAGAGAGACAACTTGCGCCAGTCACACAGGCACTCGCTGTCATTTTGTTTTAACACAGTGGGACCATCAGGCTCTTTCTGGAGTCATTTGTGTGTCATCATTATTTAATCAAACCGTGTTCTTAAAGCATCAGACAAGCTCAGTGCATATGTAGTTGATTTTTATTCAAACACATAGGGTGTGTCTGTCTATATATGGAAATATCGATTGGTCGAAAGAAAAGGACGACTGTTGAGCCAATATTTTTTTTAGTCTGGGACAGCCCTAACTCACTCCCACTCCCCCCTCCCAGAACACATGGGTCCCCAGGAGAGGAGAGCAGGGCCCCAAGACCATAGACCAGATCCACAAGGAGGCTGAGCTGGAGGAGCACAGGGAGGTTCTCAAGGTGCAGCAGCAACTCCTCAACCAGAACACCCGAGGAGGAGGTGGAGGACGTGGTGGTGGTGGAGGAGGAGGAGGAGGAGGAGGAAGAGATCAGGGGAGCCGTGGGGGCCAACACCCCCAGGCGGGCCAAAGGAGTCAGCCCCAGGACGAAGGCTGGAACACAATTCCCATTTCCACCAAAAGCAGACCCATCGACACCAGCCGACTCAGCAAGATCACTAAGGTCAGTGATACATAATACTGTGGATTCTCAGCCATGTATCGTGGACCCATACTCTGTTTGGACTGAAACACTCCAACCCCCTCCACTTGTAGTCTAGCACCCACCTCCTTAACCTTCAACCCCATTGTAAAGTTCTATCAGCCCTACCATTCCCAACTCTTCTAATCTAATCTGTTGGACTGAAACCCCAAACCCACTCACTCTGTAGTCTGGTACTCACCACTTAACCTTTAACCTCCATTTAGAGTTATGACCATACCATTTCTGACTCCTCCAAACTTCTCACTTATGTAACTTGAAACTTCAGACCTTTTTCAGATCTCAAGATGTTTTGCCCCCAACAATACTGCTAGTCTTCTTTCCTCAAAAGTAATGTTTCTAACCTCTCCTTCTCTCTGCAGCCCGGGGCTTTGGACTTTAACAACCAGCTGCTGGCGCCCCAGCTTGGGGGTAAGGGCATGTGGGGCAGCTGGGGCAAGGGCAGCAGTGGAGGCACCACCGGAGCCAAACCCACTGGGGAAGTCAGTAAGTCCTCTTACCAGTACACCCACCACTGTGAAATATCTACTCTTAGGCTCTTTAAAAATTAACTGTGTGTGTGTAGCCCCAGAGTCAGGAGGCCGCCCAGCCACCAGCACCCTCAACAGGTTCTCAGCCCTGCAGCCACAGCAGCCCTCCTCCTCAGGGCCCTCACATGACTCGGACAGAAGAGTTCCTCATAGGTCAGCAGCACTGGGACGTTACAACATACTACATCTGTCCTTTACATATCTCTTTCTATCTGGGAGGTTTTCTCTTTGTGTCTGATAGTCACTGATTTGAATATGGAACATCACTGCTACCACAGGGCAGAATGTTTGATTGGTTCAGATGAATTAAGGTGTTCTTGTGACTCTTTGCATCTACCCCCACCCTACCACCCTCCCCCTATACACAAACAGGAACAGCTCTAGCCGGGACCGTGGCAGCGACAGATTCGAGCGTCATGACCGTGGCAGCAACGACCGCTTTGACCGGAGGGACGACCGGGACAGGAACCGGCCCCCAGTCACCAAGCGGAGCTTTAGCAGGGAGTCGGAGGAGCACGGCAGAGAGAGGGAGCACAGCGGCCCTGCTGATCCTGTACGCCGCGTTGCCAGCATGACCGACGACCGGGGCAGCAGAGACCGAGCCAGGAGCAAAGAGAATGGTATGAAACAAAGAATACACACAGCATACTTTGTGTCAGGCTTACAGTACTGCTGGCAGGAGTGACCAGGGGTTTAAAGGGATGGGGAAAGGCAGAGAGTTGGTACTATGTTAACCAATTCAGGAACCCTTTATGGGGAATTTGTAATGTTTTAAAAGGCAAGGATTTCTCAGGCAGACATTTTCAGAGTAACTTCTGTATGTGACATTCTCTCTCTGTTTGGGCCACAGTGAAGAGGGAAGCTGCTCCAACCCCCCCTCCTCCCCAGACCAAACCTGCCTTGAGTGAAGAAGAGCTGGAAAAGAAGTCCACAGCTATCATAGAGGAGTACCTACACATCAACGACATGAAGGTACATTACATTTATACCCATGCAGATCATTGGAGAGACTTGCCTACATATCAACCACACACAGATATGCAACAGTTGAATAATACATACTCTAGCTAGTTGGCCACATGGTGGCAATTGAAAATGGCTTTCCATGTAAATGATATACATTTTTACATTTTAGTCATTTAGCAGACGCTCTTATCCAGAGCGACTTAGTTTTTTAGTGAGTGCATACATTTTCATACTGGCCCCCCGTGGGAATCGAACCCACAACCCTTGCGTTGCAAACGCCATGCTCTACCAACTGAGCTACAACAAAACATTTTTTTGAAACATGTTTTTATTACTGAAACACTGCCCTACTTTAGAGGAGTAAAACTAAACTTTTAATCCTGTTTCCCCTCCGGCGCTGTAGGAGGCGCTGCAGTGTGTAGTGGAGATGAACAGCACCCCGCTGCTCTTTGTGTTTGTACGAAGCGGTCTGGAGTCCACTCTGGAGCGCAGCCCCATCGCCAGAGAACGCATGGGCCTGCTGCTGCACCAGCTGTACAAGGCAGGCACCCTCCCCAAAGAGCAGTACTACAGAGGGTCAGTCACCTCAGAGAGAGTCTGTGTTTTCTGCCCTTGGAACAGCACTACACACAAATGAGCCACTAGTATATTGACCTTTTTTATTTTCTAGATAAAGTCTATCTGATGAATCTGAGTGATTGATTTGGTGTGTGTTATGTTTGTGTGTGTGTTGTGTTATAATGTGTGTGTGTGTTATAATGTTTGTGTGTGTGTGTCTCAACAGGCTTCAGGAGATACTGGAGGTGGCGGAGGACATGGTCATAGACATCCCCCACATCTGGCTCTACCTGGCTGAGCTCATCACCCCTATGCTCCACGAAGGAGGCATCCCCATGGGACAGCTCTTCAAGTCAGTCCCAGGCTTCATTCTAGGCCTCTACTAATAATAACTCTATTCAATCAGTCAGTATCCTCTATATTAAGATGTGACCTACTGACCTTGTTTTGACCTATGACCCTGTAGGGAGATATCCAAGCCCCTGGTTCCTCAGGGGACGGCTGGAGTTCTACTTGTCCAGATCCTCACCCTACTCTGCAAAGGAATGGTACGTTCTCTCACTACCCAACCTATAAAGGAGATGGTGCTTTATGTTTTCATATCTGTCCAGGCATCTAGATTACCTTTTGATGTTTGAATCCTATGCAAATGTCATGTTTGTGGATCCAAAGTGTTTTAAATGGAACCTACTGTATCCGTCTACCTCAGAGCCATAAAAAGGCAGGCACCATGTGGAGGGAGGCGGGGCTTAGCTGGAAAGACTTTCTGCCTGAGGACGAGGACGCCAACAAGTTTGTGACAGAAGAGGTCAGAGGTCATGACCCTGTAGGGATTGAAAGCAGATTCACCATATAGGATTGACCCTTTTTGAACTGATAGACAAATATGAAATAATAGTCCATTATTAATGGTAGACTCAGTGAAATGACTTTGCCACGAGCAGCACCACAGATATTGAGATGAGCGGGATGCAAGACTTCGCTCTCACACGGTCACAGGATCTGTGCATGTGCACGGATTCGCTTCACACACTTACAGCCAGGGGACCAAAACAGCTGAGGTTGAGCCTCAAGCTTTAACACTCTCACTGCTGTTTACTTTGTGCATCTACGTCATACAGCTGAGTCTACCTTTAGATAAATCGATCAAATGTGTTTATATAGTCTTACTTGCATCAACAGTTGTCCCAAAGTGCTTTAAGGGCTTTCCAGACAGGAAGCGGCAGCAGAGTTGCCCATTCATTTTCAATGGCGCTAGGCAGGAGACGTTATTCTAGGCGTAGCGATCTGCGGTGCTCGTGCATGTGAAAGCCGCTCAGCCGAAGCAGAGAAAATAGGAATCTGCTCTATTTTGGCAAACCTTGCTCCGCCCCATCGCTTCCTGTCTGGATAGCCCATAACATTAATTATGGGAAGTTTCACTCTCTTGTTGTGTGTGTTCCCTCTGAATGCAGAATGTGGAGTTCACCCTGGGAGGAGGACGAGGAGATGATGATGACGATGATGATGAGACAGAGAAGAGCAGTAAGAAGGAGCTGAGCTCAGAGGAGCTGACCAAACAGCTGGACAGACTCATACAGGACAAGGCTGAAAACCAGAGGATCTACGATTGGGTCGAGGTATGACGTGTGAGAGGGAGAGTGTCCACTCACCCAATGAATATTTTGGTTTGCTTTTGGTTCCTTGTGCAGTACTACCAATAGACTCAGTTACAGTGCATTTGGAAAGTATTCAGACCCCTTTACTTTTTCTGCATTTTGTTATATTACAGCCTTATTCTAAAATGGATGAAATTGTTTTTTCCCCTCATCAATCTCTACACAATACCCCATAATTATTTTGCACATTTATAAAAAATAAAAAACTGATATCACATTTACGTGAGTATTCAGACCCTTTACTCAGTAATTTGTTGAAGCACCTTTGGCAGCAAATACAGCCTCGAGTCTTCTTGGGTATTACGCTACAAGCTTAGCACACCTGTATTTGGGGAGTTTCTCCCATTCTTCTCTGCAGATCCTCTCAAGCTCTGTCAGGTTGGATGGGGAGTGTCGCTGCACAGCTATTTTCAGGACTCTCCAGAGATGTTAGATCGGTTTCAAGTCCGGGGTCTGACTGGGCCACTCAAGCACATTCAGAGACTTGTCCCGAAGCCACTCCTGCATTGTCTTGGCTGTGTGCTTTGGTTCGTTGTCCTGTTGGAAGGTGAACCTTCGCCCCAGTCTGAGGTCCTGAGCGCTCTGGAGCAGGTTTTCATCATCTCTCTGTACTTTGCTCCATTCATCTTTCCCTCGATCCTAACTAGTCTCCCAGTCCCTGCCACTGAAAAACATCCCCACAGCATGATGGCCACTCTACCATAAAGGCCTGATTGGTGGAGTGCTGCAGAGATGGTTGTGTGTCAGAGTGACCAATGCCGTTCTCCCCCGATTGCTCAGTTTGGTCGGGCGGCCAGCTCTAGGAAGAGTCTTGGTGGTTCCAAACTTCTTCCATTTAAGAATGATGGAGGCCACAGTGTTCTTGGACATTCAATGCTGCCGAAATGTTTTGGTACCCTTCTTCGTCAGATCTGTGCCTCGACACAATCCTGTCTCAGAGCTCTACGGACAATTCCTTCGACCTCATGGCTTGGTTTTTGCTCTGACATGCACTGTCAACTGTGGGACCTTATATAGACAGGTGTGTGCCTTTTCCAAATCATGTCCAATCAATTGAATTTACCACAGGTGGACTCCAATCAAGTTGTAGAAACATCTCAAGGATGATCAATGGAAACAGGATGCACCTGAGCTCAATTTCGAGTCTCATAGCAAAGGGTCTGAATACATATGTAAATAAGGTATTTCTGTTTTCGCTTTGTCATTATAAGGTATTGTGTGTAGATTTAATTTAAAAAAGTAAAAAAATATTCCATTTTAGAATAAGGCTGTAATGTAACAAAATGTGGAGAAGGGGTCTGAATACTTTCCAAATGCACTGTATATATTGTCCCCATTGGTCCTTGTTGTATATCCCACTGATATGTGTTGATGTGACTGTGCCCTCCCTCTTTAGGCTAACCTGGACAAGACGCAGATGTCCTCCAACGTGTTTGTCAGAGCAGTCATGACAGCCATCTGCCAGTCGGCCATCATCTGTGAGTTACCCTACCTTTATTGCTACCACCTCTCAATCCAACAATGTTTCAGGAAAACCCTCCACTCTAATACTCTTTTCACACTACTTAGCAGCTCTGTACCGATGCATAGTTGCTGGAACCGTGCTGGAAAGGACAATGTGGAAATAATATATCCGAGCCAACACATTATGGCTCAGATCACTCCAAACGCATCATCATGATGATGTGGCCGGTGACACTTTGCTTCTTGAAAGTACAATATCTTGAAAACATGACTGTTGACATGCAAAACATTTTGGGACTGTATCAATAGTGGACTAATGTAAGAAACAAATACCAAAATATAGTTTTTGACCTCTCCCTCTCTGCCCGCAGGTGAGAACCCTTACAAGTTGGATGCGAGGGTGATCACCCGGAGGGCCAAGCTGCTCCACAAGTACCTGAAGGATGAGCAGAAGGAGCTGCAGGCTCTCTACGCTCTGCAGGCCCTCATGGTGGAGATGGAGCAACCTGCCAGTGAGTGAGATGCACAATGACTTCAGTCACTCTCCTCTCTGTTTCCCTATGTGTCAAGTCTCTTTGGCAGTTTTTTACATGTTGAAGACTCTGATTTTGTCCTGTGTTTGTCTCCCAATTTTAGCCTTTTTTCTTCCTTTTTTTCCCATAGGGGTTATTTGACCAAGGGGTGTGGTTGACCAATTTGTCTCCTAGATTAGTTATTTTTGTGTACATTGTGTATTGAAATACTGTCTCCCTCCCCTTCCATTGTGTTGACATCCTGTCTCCCTCCCCTTCCATTGTGTTGACATCCTGTCTTCCTCCCCTTCCGTTGTGTTGACATCCTCTCTCCCTTCCCTTACATTGTGTTGACATCCTCTCTCCCTCCCCTTCCGTTGTGTTGACATCCTCTCTCCCTCCCCTTACATTGTGTTGACATCCTGTCTTCCTCCCCTTCCGTTGTGTTGACATCCTCTCTCCCTTCCGTTGTGTTGACATCCTCTCTCCCTCCCCTTCCGTTGTGTTGACATCCTCTCTCCCTCCCCTTCCATTGTGTTGACATCCTGTCTTCCTCCCCTTCCGTTGTGTTGACATCCTCTCTCCCTCCCCTTACATTGTGTTGACATCCTCTCTCCCTTCCGTTGTTGACATCCTCTCTCCCTCCCCTTCCGTTGTGTTGACATCCTCTCTCCCTTCCGTTGTGTTGACATCCTCTCTCCCTTCCGTTGTGTTGACATCCTCTCTCCCTCCCCTTACATTGTGTTGACATCCTGTCTCCCTCCCCTTACATTGTGTTGACATCCTCTCTCCCTCCCCTTACATTGTGTTGACATCCTGTCTTCCTCCTTTCTTGTAGACCTGCTGCGGATGTTCTTTGACACGCTGTACGACGAGGACGTGATCAAAGAGGAGGCCTTCTACAAGTGGGAGTCCAGCAAGGACCCCACTGAGATGCAGGGCAAGGGTGTGGCCCTGAAGTCCGTCACCGCCTTCTTCACCTGGCTCCGTGAGGCAGAGGACGAGGAGTCTGACAACAGCTAGGACCTGCTCACCAGCGCCCCCTGGACACTGGGAGAACCTGGAGGAGAAACGAGAACATGCTGTCTGATGATTCAGGAACATGGGGCTGTTAGAATCAACAAAATCCTTCTGCATAAAAAGGAAAAAAATCAGCTAGGAGATTCTACTACGGATTGAAAATGCAATCATTTTTTGTTTTATTTTCATTTTTGTTTATTTTGCGCTGCTGAATGTCTTTGAACTAAATTGAGAAACTAATTGCGAGAGAATGATAAGCGTAACAACAAGCTGTAGGGGTGGCTGTTTACTTCAGTGTTTTGAGGTTTTATTCCTTGTTTTAAAGGCGTCACGTTGCCGTAGCAACACTATTCATGATGTTTAGCAAAACAACAAAGAAAGTCCACAACAGACAGCGAACTAATAAAGGCTGCTCATATATATATTTTTGATTACATCATATATCCTGTTGAATGAGACATGATGGCCATCATGTCGTATGTACGATTCTACATGACTCTGTCAGTGATTTAGCTCTTTATTTTTGAGTAGGATGATTGGCATGTTTTTTTTTTTTTTTATATAAAAGAAAATCTATGTAAAGAAAAGTGGACAAGCTGGAGCTCATTTTCTTTGAACATTTCAGTTGGGAGTCTTTGAGACTCCTGTGGACTTCCTGTCTATGGACTATGGAAGTCCTGGGATTGGTGGAGAGGGACTGGGGAGCGATGGAGAATGACCTTTTGCTGCTGGGGGTCACAATGCTTCCTTATGGCCATGCTCGCCAACCCTAATTTGTCCTGTGTTACTTTACTCCTACACTTAAAACTGGGGCTGGAAAGGGAGAACGGTCTTGAAACTATGTGAATTTTTAAAAAAAAGAATCATAATTCAAACTTGAAAGGTGTGTGTGTGTGTGTATATATAGAAATCAACTTTAAAAAAGCAATTTCAAAAAGAGAAAAAAAGAACGTTCACAGTACGTTATCCTTAGGCCTTTCTGCTTCCGTTTAGTGGAAATGCATTTCAGGAGACTTCTGTAATATATGACCTTTCTTTCAAAAATAAAAATGCTAATGTTATGCCATGAATATTTTTTTCTGAAGCAAAGTGGCAGTTCTCTGTATTTATATTTTTCTCTCCTCAGCTAGCAGGTGCTTGTAATTATCCACCTGAAGTCATTGATTACAATTTAATTGAATCTTTTGTAAATACTTTTTTGCTTTACTTTGAAGTATTTAATTAAGAAAATGAATGCCTCTTTTCATATCTGAAACTGGAAAAGATAATAAAGAACATTGCAAATAAGAAAACATTTTATTTTATTTTTATCAAGAGAGGGGAGGACTGACATCCTACATGTAGTTTCACAGTAATGTCAGATTTCAAACTTTCGTCCCCCCTGTTGTCCTACAAAAAGAAACAAAGCCTTTACTGTACGTTTTTGTTTTTTGTCCTGTGGAATGAGGAAGCTGACTGCATTGTGTAAGTCTCACCCAATCAGAACACGGGTATGCGGCTCTGCCGCTGAGAAATTGCATTTGTTTGTTTTCATTGTCTCCACTTCTAAAGTTCTCCCATCTGCAGAGTTGTGTGTTCTGACTTCTCTTTTGTGCAGAAGTTCCATCTGTGTAGATCGAGGGTGGAAGAGGTGACTAGACCTTAATCCTACACAACAGATTTGTAAAGTCTGACCAATGTTACAGGTCAGTCATGATAGTAGAGATGTTTCAGGCCCCCTGTACTCAACCTATTCACCTTTTGTGTGTGCTCTGAGCACTCCTCATCCTAGTCCTCACTACTTATATGGGTGTAACACACTATATTTGATCTCCATTTTATCACAATTCGGGCTCCTTTTCAGTTCTGTTTGTGAGGAGTACCTGGTTAATGGGATGGGGCTGTAGTTTTGGATATATTGGTAGGTAGAGGTTTTGAGATTTAGGTTTACTGAACACAATCATTAAAACAAAGTTAAGATTCAAGCATTCTCATATCATAGTTAGTAATGGGTCTGTCTGATGACCGCGGTGGAAAAGGTGGCGGTCACAGACCAACAAGTTCCTGGGAGGGCTGAGTGCCAAGGCTGTCTGTGAACAGTGTAACGCCACCAAGGGCAACAAGGTCACCTCCATACTGCGCTGGGTCAAAGATGCAGGTACTGTCCAACCACTACACACTACACACATCCCGCCATGACTGTCCTAAGTAACAAACTCACTCAAACTACAACCTCCAACTTTGAGCATATCTTGGATCTAACTACGAGCAAGATTGATAGAGCTAAAGTTCTACACGCTGTGCTTCTGTCAGTCTCTCTCCTTTCCCTACTCTCATCCCTCTATCCCCCTGTCTGACCTGTCAGTACTCCCCTCTCAGGTCTCTTATCCCTTCCTGTCTGATCTTATGTCCAGTACTCCCCTCTCAGGTCTCTCATCCCTCTATCCCTTCCTGTCTGACCTTATGTCCAGTACTCCCCTCTCAGGTCTCTCATCCCTCTATCCCCCCCTGTCTGACCTTATGTCCAGTACTCTCCTCCTCTCATCCCTCTATCCCCCCCTGTCTGATCTTATGTCCAGTACTCTCCTCCTCTCAGGTCTCTTATCCCCCCTGTCTGACCTTATGTCCAGTACTCTCCTCCTCTCATCCCTCTATCCCCCCCTGTCTGACCTTATGTCCAGTACTCTCCTCCTCTCATCCCTCTATCCCCCCCTGTCTGATCTTATGTCCAGTACTCTCCTCCTCTCAGGTCTCTTATCCCCCCTGTCTGACCTTATGTCCAGTACTCTCCTCCTCTCAGGTAAATCTGTACTGACTTGGCCTACCAGATGGTCCATAACATCCCTGACATAGAGGCTTACACTGCAGCAGCACCTTTTCATCCTCCTACAACGCACTCAAAAAACTCTTCCTCTCCACTTAATTTTTTGCCTTTTAATTTGATGATCAAAAGGCCTCCTCATGAAATAGTTGAATGTTGTATTCTGTGATAAACAGAAATCCTTCCTCTACCTTGTCTGTCCCCTTGATAGAAAATGTTCTGAATGGTAATGAAGGGGGAAATCCTCCCTGGCCGCTCTATATTTAATCCTGTTCATTCTGTTAACCCTTTGACCACTCCAGATAGTTGACAGCAGAGTTGGCAGCTCTTAGAGCCAGATTCCCTAGAAAACATTCAATCTCACACACTTCAATACACTACCTATAATGATGACATTCAACCTTACGCCCTCTTCAATGCACGACTTATGCAGACAACATTCAACCTCGTGCCCTCTTCAATACACTACTTATAATGAAGACATTCAACCTCGTGCCCTCTTCAATACACTACTTATAATGAAGACATTCAACCTCGTGCCCTCTTCAATACACTACTTATAATGAAGACATTCAACCTCGTGCCCTCTTCAATACACTACTTATGAAGACAACGTTCAACCTCATGCCTTCTTCAATACTCTACCTATAATGAAGACAACAGAGGTCTCTTTCATGTATGTACTCACTGTAATTTTACACCGCTGTAACCTTATCCCGGTGAACATTTTGTATTTTACCTCTGTTATTGGCTTATCTCGCCTGACTGTTACAGGAACCATTCTCTCCCCTGCTGACATGTTGATCCTTCAGTTACTGTCATGGTCTTATCTTTAGCCTCCTTTTATCCTTCACAATCAACAGGTTCCTCCCAGTTTTCAAAGACGGCTAACCAACAGATAAGCTAAAGAGGCCTAATAGGGCAGTACAGTATATGAGGCACTGGGGAAGACTCTCTGTGTCCCAAATGGCATCCTATTCCCTAGGCCAGGGTTTCCCAAACTGTCCTGTGGTCCCCCCCTGGGTGCACGTTTTGGTTTTTACCCTAGCACTACACAGCTGATTCAGGTTTGTTCATTGCTTTCATAATCACTAGAGGGAGCCATCTCACCATCTATGTGACTGCACATTATTGGAGATGTGAGTGCATAACACCTCTGCCTGTGTATTGCAGGGCTGTCTGCTCCCAAGGACATGAGTTTTGAGCTGTACAGGGACCCCAGCATGGAGCTGTCTATTCCAGGCATGGGGGAGGCAGCATCCTCAACAGAAAACCCATCCAGGCATTCTTCATACTGGTGAAGGGAAGCACCAGCTAGTCAGTCACCCAATCAGTCAGTCAACCAACCAGCTAGTCAGTCACTCAATCAGTCAGTTAACCAACCAATGATTCAGTCACTCAATCAGTCAGTCAACCAACCAATGATTCAGTCACTCAGTCAGTCAGTCAACCAACCAATGATTCAGTCACCCAATCAGTCAGTCAACCAACCAATGATTCAGTCACCCAATCAGTCAGTCAACCAACCAATGATTCAGTCACCCAATCAGTCAGTCAACCAACCAATGATTCAGTCACTCAATCATTCAATCAGTGGCAGTGTATTCCAAGGACCGGTTGGCACACCTCCTCACAGGCACTAAAGATAACACCTACATTGCCCACGTGATGGCACATGCCTCCTGCCTGGGCCCGCATGCCACTCGCTGTAAATCCCCCCCGCAGTAACACAGCGCCAACACACCCTGCCCTCACCCTCACCACCACGCTCACCACCGCTGTTATCACTACTCACACTACTCAGTGTTTGATGCTGTTGCTGTCTGCGTGTACGTTCATAAATGCGTGTGCGTGATTTGAGTGTTAAGACGTGTCATGTTGAAAGTCTGTGTAGTGAGAGTGTGTGGGAGTATATGTAAAAAATCAAGTTGTCGTAATTATATGCATACATGATTAACTGTTGTGTGTGTTCGCAGCTTTCCCCCAGAGGGGAGCCCTTCATCCATGCAGTCCATTGGACTCTATTACGTAAGTCATCATGAGTCCTTTATCCCCCAGTCTACTGTGTTATTAATGATCTACTCATTTATTATCCCATTTATGATTTGTGTGTGTGTTTGTTCCCGATTGTATTAGCAGATCCGAGGTCAGTGTTTATAGTGTGTTTAGTGGATGCTCTGTTCCCACACATTCCCTGTTAGTGTGCCTTTGATCAACTGCTACAGTCTGTTCATCAATAAAGTGATTCATAAAAGCAATCTAATAATGCCTGAGTAGGTGTTTTAATCTGTGGGAGATCAGGTGTTTTATGCACCTGTATTTTCAAATAGGTGTAGAGAGTGTAATGTGCTTGACTTCAGTCTTTCTAGTGGAAAGGCCATGAAATCACAGAGAAAATGTGGTGTGTGTGTCTCATTTAGTCTTAATTACTTGTGTCTGCTTGTGAGAACACACTGGTGTTGGTTGTCAGTCACCACAGGTGTTGGTTCTCGGTCTCTACATTTGATATATTTTCGTTCGGTGGGTCTATTGCTGAAGGTGCCAACCACGGTTTGGACAGAATCCGTGGGGAGATCCCAAAGATACTAAATGGTGTGTGGCCTATGGTCACTATCAGTCAGTTTTATGACCTGCCATTACAAATTATTGCGGCTGGGGAGGGCTGGAAAATATTCCTCTGTTTCTCTGAGGGGTGATCAGAGAGAAGAACTGTCCTCTCTTTAGACATCGTCATGGAAACTCTGAAACTGTCCATCGTGGCCCTGTGTCTGCTGGAGGTTTTGGGTTCAACCACCGCCAAAGGTAAGAGACCCACCTGACACACCTTTACTGTGGATGGTCACCTGACCTGACTTAGCTCTTCTCCTTCTCTTCTCATCAACTTACTTCTAGACAACCACTGTTACTTTCTTCTGTGTTGTGTTTGTCATTATATTCACTATTTTCATTGGTTTCTACTTTCCTTCTTCTCTCCTCTCAAACCTTCTCTCTCTCCTTTCACAAACATATCTCCTCACTCCATCCTCATACTCTCTCTCTCACTTGATCTCGTTCTTCTCCTACTCTTCCCTCTGCTTGATCTCCTCTCTCGTCTTAAACTTCTAAACTCTTAATGCCCTCTCTCTCTTCTCTCACTCCTCTGTTCATCCTCCTCTCTCACTTTGCTACACAAGTTCTCCTGAATCTGCCAAAACAACAAAGTAGGAAACAACTACTATATGCAGTCCTGATTGAAACCCATTACATTATGTAACTGAAGCCCTGTCTGTAGCCTCCTATCTATAGTATGTTACTGTAGCCTCCTATCTACAGTATGTTACTGTAGCCTCCTATCTACAGTATGTTACTGTAGCCTCCTATCTACAGTATGTTACTGTAGCCTCCTATCTATAGTATGTTACTGTAGCCTCCTATCTATAGTATATTACTGTAGCCTCCTATCTACAGTATGTTACTGTAGCCCCTATCTACAGTATGTTTCTGTAGCCTCCTATCTACACTATGTTACTGTAGCCTCCTATCTATAGTATATTACTGTAGCCTCCTATCTACAGTATGTTACTGTAGCCTCCTATCTATAGTATGTTACTGTAGCCTCCTATCTACAGTATGTTACTGTAGCCTCCTATGTATAGTATATTACTGTAGCCTCCTATACACAATATGTTACTGTAGCCTCCTATCTACAGTATGTTACTGTAGCCTCCTATCTACAGTATGTTACTGTAGCCTCCTATCTATAGTATGTTACTGTAGCCTCCTATCTACAGTATGTTTCTGTAGCCTCCTATCTACACTATGTTACTGTAGCCTCCTATCTATAGTATATTACTGTAGCCTCCTATCTACAGTATGTTACTGTAGCCTCCTATCTATAGTATGTTACTGTAGCCTCCTATCTACAGTATGTTACTGTAGCCTCCTATGTATAGTATATTACTGTAGCCTCCTATACACAATATGTTACTGTAGCCTCCTATCTACAGTATGTTACTGTAGCCTCCTATCTACAGTATGTTACTGTAGCCTCCTATCTATAGTATGTTACTGTAGCCTCCTATCTACAGTATGTTACTGTAGCCTCCTATGTATAGTATATTACTGTAGCCTCCTATACACAATATGTTACTGTAGCCTCCTATCTACAGTATGTTACTGTAGCCTCCTATCTACAGTATGTTACTGTAGCCTCCTATCTACAGTATGTTTAGTTGGAGGAGATAAAAGGCCAGGCTAGTGAAGTATGATAGTCTACACTATATGGCTCCTGGAGCCTGACCAAAGACCAGTCCATAGGGTGTTCATCTCTATCCCCTCTGATCTCTCTCTTCACACACTCTCTCAAAGTCCGCTCAAAGTAGATTATATAAAATATTACAGAAGTGAAAACATTTGTATTTGTACATTGCTGAAATGTTTGAAAAGTGTTGAGAGCTAGAGGAGTTCAGATAAGTGTGTTTTTGATAAGTGTGTTTTTGATAAGTGTGTTTTAGATAAGTATGTTTTAGATAAGTGTGTGTCCCTGCCCCAGTTGAGGAGGAGAACCCAGAGTTCTGGAGGGTCCAGGGTGCCAAGGCTTTGCAGGCGGCGCTGAACAGGAAATTGAACACCAATGTGGCCAAAAACATCATGCTCTTCCTGGGTGACGGTGAGTGACCAATCACCGTCCAAACCTCACATCAGTGGTGTAAGCGATGTAAATATGAACATTACAAAAATGTATTAAACGTACACAAATCGTACATAACAAATATATTGAGTAAAACTCATTCGAAGCCTCCTTTTCCAGCCTATTCTAATTCACCAGTTACAGTGCAGTTCAACCCCAGAGTATTTCTCTGTGCCATTCTCCCCAAGGTATGGGCATTACCACCATCACAGCAGCTCGAATCCTCAAGGGCCAGATGCACAACCAGTCTGGAGAGGAGACAGTGATGACCATGGACACTTTCCCCCATGCGGGCCTCCTCAAGGTACACACACACACACACACAGAGGAAGAGATTGCGTCTGTTGTGTATTGATGTGTATAATGATGTACACTACCGTTCAAAAGTTTTGGGTCACTTAGAAATGTCCTTGTTTTTGAAAGAAAAGCTATTTTTCTGTCCATTAAAATAACATCAAATTGATCAGAAATACAGTGTAGACATTGTTAATGTTGTAAATGGCTATTGTAGCTGGAAACGGCTGATTTTTAATGGAATATCTACATAGGCGTACAGAGGCCCATTATCAGCAACCATCAGTCCTGTGTTCCAATGGCACGTTGTGTTTGCTAATCCAAGTTTATCATTTTAAAAGGCTAATTGATCATTAGAAAACCATTTTGCAATTATGGTTAGGTCACGATGTGATTTGGGTGTCCATTCTAGGTTTTCTATTTCTTTGTTGGCCGGGTGTGGTTCCCAATCAGAGGCAGCTGTCGATCGTTGTCTCTGATTGGGGATCATACTTAGGCAGCCTTTTTCCCACCTTAGTTTGTGGGATCTTGTTTCTGGTTAGTAGCTGTGTAGCCTGCAGAACTTTACGTTTGTTTGTATTTTGTTGTTTGATCTGTGTTCAGCTAATAAATTATAATGTTCGCCTACCACGCTGCACCTTGGTCCGAGCCGTCAATCAACGAGCGTGACAGAAGATCCCACCACAAACGGACCAAGCAGCGTGGCCAGGAGGAGCAGACATGCTGGGGCACACGGGGTGGTTGGCGAAGCAGCAGGAGGCCCTGAAAGGGCTGACTGTGGAGGAGGAGGAGGCCGCTATGATAGAGGCCCTCCAAGACCTGCAGCTCAGCACTCTGAGAGAGGAGACCACCACCTTACGGGGGCTGATAGCTAAGAGGGAGCAGGAGATCTCCCTTCAGAGGGAGGCGCTGCAGGAGGCCCACAGGGATAAGGAGTCAGTGGATGCACTGAGAGAGGAGCTGGCCAGGCAACAGGAGGAGCTGAGAGAGGTGTTAACCCTCCAGCAGCAGAGAGCTCAGTCCTTAGAGCAGAGGTTGGCGGAGCCAGGTTTCAGACCAGAGCCAACTCCCTGCACTCGCGTTAAGGAGCGTGGGACCGTTCAGGCACCCTGTTATGCGGTGATACGCACTGTGTCTCCAGTGCGCATTCACAACCCGGTGCGCTTGGTGCCCGCGCCCCGCACTTGCCGGGCTAAAGTGAGCGTCCAGCCAGGACGGGTTGTGCCTGCTCCTCGCACCAAACCAGTGGTGCGTGTCCCCAGCCCGGTACGGCCCGTGCCTGCTCCTCGCACCAGACCAGTGGTGCGTGTCTCCAGTCTGGTACGGCCCGTGCCTGCTCCTCGCACCAAACCAGTGGTGCGTGTCCCCAGTCCGGTACGGCCCGTTCCAGCGCCACGCACCCGACATCCAGCGAGGGTCCTCTGCTCCAGTCCGGTGCCAGATTAGTCCGCTCCACCGGTGCCTAGTCCAGCTCCGGTCAGCTGCTCCAGTCCGGTGCCAGAATAGTCCGCTCCACCGGGGTCCAGTTCAGCTCCGGTCAGCGGCTCCACTCCAGTGCCAGAGTAGTCCGCTCCACCGGTGCCAAGTCCAGCTCCGGTTAGCTGCTCCACTCCAGTGCGGGAGCAGTCCGCTCCACCAGTGTCTAGTCCAGCTCCGGTTATCTGCTCTTCCCCCATGCCGTAGCCATCCGCTCCACCGAGGTCTGAGCCGGAGCCAGATGTCAACCCCTCTCCAGGGTCGGGGTCTCCCACACTAGGGTCCAGACAGGGCTTGGTGTATCGCGAGAGGACTGCCGGGCCGGAACCAGATGTCGGCCCCTCTCCGGGGTCGAGGGCTCCCACACCAGGGTCCAGACAGGGCTTGGTGCATCACGGGAGGACTGCTGGGCCGGGACCAGACATCAGCCCCTCTCCAGGGTCGAGGGCTCCCACACCAGGGTTCGGACAGGGTTTGGTGCATTGTGGGAGGACTGAGAGGGGAAGCATCGCGCCGGGGTCCAGAACGGACCGGGTGTGCAACGGGGAGGCAGGAAGGGAGACGAGGTTAATACCTATGTCGCACCCGGAGCCGCCACCGAGGCTAGATGCCCACCCGGACCCTCCCCTAATGAGTCAGGTTGTTGCGGCCGGAGTCCGCACCTTTGGGGGGGGGGGGGGTACTGTCACGCCCAAATCACCGGTGTGATTTTGGTGTCCATTCTAGGTTTTCTATTTCTTTGTTGGCCGGGTGTGGTTCCCAATCAGAGGCAGCTGTCGATCGTTGTCTCTGATTGAGGATCATACTTAGGCAGCCTTTTTCCCACCTTAGTATGTGGGATCTTGTTTCTGGTTAGTAGCTGTGTAGCCTGCAGAACTTTACGTTCGTTTGTATTTTGTTGTTTGATCTGTATTCAGTTAATAAATTATAATGTTCGCCTACCACGCTGCACCTTGGTCCGAGTCGTCAATCAACGAGCGTGACAAGTATCTGGAGCATCAGCAATTGTGGGTTCGATTACAGAATCAAAATGGCCAGAAACAAATAACTTTCTTCTAAAACTCGTCAATCTGTTCTTGTTCTGAGAAATGAAGGCTATTCCATGCGAGAAATTGCCAAGAAACTGAAGATCTCGTACAACGCTGTGTACAACTCTCTTCACACCAGTCTCAACGTCAACAGTGAAGAGGCGACTCCAGGATGCTGACCTTCTAGGCAGAGTTGCGAAGAAAAAGCCAGACTGGCCAATAAAAATAAAAGATTAAGATGGGCAGTCTGAGATATGGCTTTTTCTTTGCAACTCTGCCTAGAAGGTCAGCATCCCGGAGTCGCCTCTTCACTGTTGACGTTGAGACTGGTGTTTTGCTGGTACTATTTAATGAAGCTGCCAGTTGAGGACCTGTGAGGCGTCTGTTTCTCAAACTAGACATTCTAATGTATTTGTCCTCTTGCTCAGTTGTGCACCAGGGCCTCCCACTCCTCTTTCTATTCTGGTTAGAGCCAGTTTGCGCTGTTCTGTGACGGGAGTAGTACCCAGAGTTGTACGAGATCTTCAGTTTCTTGGCAATTTCTCGCATAGAATAGCCTTCATTTCTCAGAACAAGAATAGACTGACGAGTTTCAGAAGAAAGTTATTTGTTTCTGGCCATTTTGAGCCTGTAATCGAACCCACAATTGCTGATGTTCCAGATACTCAACTAGTCTCAAGAAGGCCAGTTTTATTGCTTCTTTAATCAGCACAACAGTTTTCAGCTGTGCTAACATAATTGCAGAAGGGTTTTCTAATGTTCAATTAGCCTTTTTAAAATTATAAACTTGGATTAGCAAACACAACGTGCCATTGGAACACAGGACTGATGGTTGCTGATAATGGGCCTCTGTACGCCTATGTAGATATTCCATTAAAAATCAGCCGTTTCCAGCTACAATAGCCATTTACAACATTAACAATGTCTACACTGTATTTCTGATCAATTTGAAGTTATTTTAATGGACAAAATAATACATTTTCTTTTGAAAACAAGGACATTTCTAAGTGACCCCAAACTTTTGAACGGTAGTGTATGTATGAGGTGCAAGCTCATGCGTACATATGTGTCCTGTGTACTTATGCATTGATTTTTGATGTCCTGATGCAGGTGTGTAGTTTATTAATGTGTATTCCTTTCTATCCCTTAATGTCTGCATGTACTGTCTGTCTGCAGACGTACAGTGTTGACTTCCAGATCCCTGACAGTTCATCCACAGCCACAGCCTACCTCTGTGGTGTTAAGACCAACCTGAACACGGTCGGGGTGAACGCTGCTGCACGCAACGGAATCTGCAAGACCCAGAAGGGCAACGAGGTCACCTCCATTCTCAAGTGGGCCAAAGATGCTGGTAGGAACCATATCTCTGTCCAACTTCCCACATCACTAGGGCCCCGAGTTTGTCCTGATCCAGTTGACTTACCAGGAAAACCTTACAGCCGATAACTAGGGTCCAGAGTTTGTCCTGATCCAGTTGACTTATTAGGAAAACCTTACAGCCGATAACTAGGGTCCAGAGTTTGTCCTGGACAGGTTATATAATCAGGTGGGTGTTAGATACCGATACAAAGCACAAATAAACATGAGAGATAACAGTTGGCTAGATGTTCAGTTGTGTCGATCAGCACCCTCGATAGCTGGAGTCTGGGCCCTCTGGCTTCTCTGGTGATCAGGTGTTGTGGTCTGGTGTAATACTGTGCTGCTGATGGAGGCAGGTGAATGTTACCTTGACTGTTATCATGTGCCCTTATCACCAACCATAAATATATCATAACTCCACAGCCCTGACCCCTACAAAGAAAACTGATATCCTTTCAGAGAGAGAGCGAGAGAGAACTCAAAAGCAACCGTGTGTTTGATAGAGAGAGCAATATAGAAAGCGCTTCCAGCAGCAGTAAAACTGATGAATTGCTTGCTATGCGCATAGTAACTGTAAATATTCTAATTTCAATGCCGTATAATGTGATAGCTGACACACAAACACAGCCACATGGCTATATCACACATTAAATATACAGTTAGTATTCAAACCAAGGTAGAGTATTTTGATAGTCAACAAAGTTTGACGGAAAACTTTCTCCCTGACCCTCTCCCTCCCTCCTTCCTTCCTGATTTCCTCCTCTCCCACCTTTCTTCTTTCCTTACCTCTCACTCTTCCTCCTTCCCACCCTCATTCCCTCCTAGGTAAATCCGTTGGCATCGTCACGACAACGCGGGTCCAGCATGCCACTCCTGCCGCAACCTATGCCCACAGTGCCAGCAGGAAGTGGTACAGCGATGCAGACGTGCCCGCCTCCGCCAAGAAAGAAGGATGCACAGACATCGCCTCTCAGCTCCTCAACAACACTGACATTGATGTGAGCAGTCAGAACCCCTCTATTGACCCAGATAGTTATTGTTATTCATGTCCTCTAAGTTTCTCTATTGACCCAGAGAGTTATCGTTATTCATGGGCTCTCAGCTCCTTTATTGACCCAGAGAGTTATTGTTATTCATGCCCTCTCAGCTCCTCAACAACACTGACATTGATGTGAGCAGTCAGAACCCCTCTATTGACCCAGAGAGTTATCGTTATTCATTAGATCTCAGCTCCTCTATTGACCCAGAGAGTTATTATTATTCATGGGCTCTCAGCTCCTCTATTGACCCAGATAGTTATTGTTATTCATGGGCTCTCAGCTCCTCTATTGACCCAGAGAGTTATTGTTATTCATGGGCTCTCAGCTCCTCTATTGACCCAGAGAGTTATTGTTATTCATGGGCTCTCAGCTCCTCTATTGACCCAGAGAGTTATTGTTATTCATGGGCTCTCAGCTCCTCTATTGACCCAGAGAGTTATTGTTATTCATGGTCTCAATGGGTCAACAGAGGAGCTGTGAGTCCATGAATAACAATAACTCTCTGGGTCAATAGAGGAGCTGAGAGACCATGAATAACAATAACTCTAAGCTCCTCTATTGACCCAAAGAGTTATTGTTATTCATGGCCTCTCAGCTTCTCCATTGACCCAGAGAGTTATAGTTATCTGGTTGGGAGCAAGCTGATCGCCTCACAGTTGTTATTGTTATTAAATATCAACCCTGACCACGAACATGAATGATGTGTCCGTCTCCAGGTGATCATCGGCGGGGGGAGGAAGTACATGACCCCTAAGGGCACCTGGGACCCAGAGTACCCCCGAGACATGGCCTCCAGTGGCAAGAGACAGGACGGACGCCACCTCATCTCTGAGTGGCAGAAGATGAAAGTCGGAAAGGTAGAGAGAGAAAAAAACAGTGGAACAATAAATTGACACACAACATTGGTTAATTCAGGCACAAATTTGCCCAAAGACGTGTATTCAGACTGCCCCTCTCTCTCTCCTTCTCTGTCTGTATGTCTGCCTGCCTGCCTGCCTGTCTGTCTGTCTGTCTGTCTGCCTGCTTGCCTGTGTGTGTGACAGGTGGCTCGTTACGTGTGGAACAGGACTGACTTTGACGCTGTGGACCCTGACACCACTGACTACCTTATGGGTAAAAGATTGTAGTATTCGGTCAATTCTTCTGTGTATTCTGGAAAGTTGGGTATTTGAAGGTCACAACAAACATTACTGCTGATGTTTCCTGTATATCAATAGACACTGGGGTGTCCTTGGTTGTTTCACTTTCTTACACTTTGCAATAGAGTACCTGATCCTGCCTTATCTATTCTTACATCACTTAGCCTACATACAGTGGGGAGAACAAGTATTTGATACACTGCCGATTTTGCAGGTTTTCCTACCTACAAAGCATGTAGAGGTCTGTAATTTTTATCATAGGTACACTTCAACTGTGAGAGACGGAATCTAAAACAAAAATCCAAAAAATCACATTGTATGATTTTTAAGTAATTAATTTGCATTTTATTGCATGACATAAGTATTTGATCACCAACCAACCAGTAAGAATTCCGGCTCTCACAGACCTGTTAGTTTTTCTTTAAGAAGCCCTCCTGTTCTCCACTCATTACCTGTATTAACTGCACCTGTTTGAACTCGTTACCTGTATAAAAGACACCTGTCCACACACTCAATCAAACAGACTCCAACCTCTCCACAATGGCCAAGACCAGAGAGCCGTGTTAAGGACATCAGGGATAAAATTGTAGACCTGCACAAGGCTGGGATGGGCTACAGGACAATAGGCAAGCAGCTTGGTGAGAAGGCAACAACTGTTGGCGCAATTATTAGAAAATGGAAGAAGTTCAAGATGACGGTCAATCACCCTCGGTCTGGGGCTCCATGCAAGATTTCACCTTGTGGGGCATCAAAGATCATGAGGAAGGTGAGGGATCAGCCCAGAACTACACGGCAGGACCTGGTCAATGACCTGAAGAGAGCTGGGACCACAGTCTCAAAGAAAACCATTAGTAACACACTACGCCGTCATGGATTAAAATCCTGCAGCGCACGCAAGGTCCCCCTGCTCAAGCCAGCGCATGTCCAGGCCCATCTGAAGTTTGCCAATGCCCATCTGGATGATCCAGAGGAGAAATGGGAGAAGGTCATGTGGTCTGATGAGACAAAAATAGAGCTTTTTGGTCTAAACTCCACTCGCCGTGTTTGGAGGAAGAAGAAGGATGAGTACAACCCCAAGAACACCATCCCAACCGTGAAGCATGGAGGTGGAAACATCATTCTTTGGGGATGCTTTTCTGCAAAGGGGACAGGACGACTGCACCGTATTGATGGGAGGATGGATGGGGCCATGTATCGCGAGATCTTGGCCAACAACCTCCTTCCCTCAGTAAGAGCATTGAAGATGGGTCGTGGCTGGGTCTTCCAGCATGACAACGACCCGAAACACACAGCCAGGGCAACTAAGGAGTGGCTCCGTAAGAAGCATCTCAAGGTCCTGGAGTGGCCTAGCCAGTCTCCAGACCTGAACCCAATAGAAAATCTTTGGAGGGAGCTGAAAGTCCGTATCGCCCAGCGACAGCCCCGAAACCTGAAGGATCTGGAGAAGGTCTGTATGGAGGAGTGGGCCAAAATCCCTGCTGCAGTGTGTGCAAACCTGGTCAAGACCTACAGGAAACGTATGATCTCTGTAATTGCAAACAAAGGTTTCTGTACCAAATATTAAGTTCTGCTTTTCTGATGTATCAAATACTTATGTCATGCAATAAAATGCTAATTAATTACTTAAAAATCATACAATGTGATTTTCTGGATTTAGATTCTGTCTCTCACAGTTGAAGTGTACCTATGATAAAAATTACAGACCTCTACATGCTTTGTAAGTAGGAAAACCTGCAAAATCGGCAGTGTATCAAATACTTGTTCTCCCCACTGTATATGTACAGTGGGGAAAAAAAGTATTTAGTCAGCCAACAATTGTGCAAGTTCTCCCACTTAAAAAGATGAGAGAGGCCTGTAATTTTCATCATAGGTACACGTCAACTATGACAGACAAATTGAGAAAAAAAATCCAGAAAATCACATTGTAGGATTTTTTATGAATTTATTTGCAAATTATGGTGGAAAATAAGTATTTGGTCACCTACAAACAAGCAAGATTTCTGGCGGTCACAGACCTGTAACTTCTTCTTTAAGAGGCTCCTCTGTCCTCCACTCGTTACCTGTATTAATGGCACCTGTTTGAACTTGTTATCAGTATAAAAGACACCTGTCCACAACCTCAAACAGTCACACTCCAAACTCCACTATGGCCAAGACCAAAGAGCTGTCAAAGGACACCAGAAACAAAATTGTAGACCTGCACGAGCCTGGGAAGACTGAATCTGCAATAGGTAAGCAGCTTGGTTTGAAGAAATCAACTGTGGGAGCAATTATTAGAAAATGGAAGACATAAAAGACCACTGATAATCTCCCTCGATCTGGGGCTCCACGCAAGATCTCACCCCGTGGGGTCAAAATGATCACAAGAACGGTGAGCAAAAATCCCAGAACCACACGGGGGGACCTAGTGAATGACCTGCAGAGAGCTGGGACCAAAGTAACAAAGCCTACCATCAGTAACACACTACGCCGCCAGGGACTCAAATCCTGCAGTGCAAGACGTGTCCCCCTGCTTAAGCCAGTACATGTCCAGGCCCGTCTGAAGTTTGCAAGAGTGCATTTGGATGATCCAGAAGAGGATTGGGAGAATGTCATATGGTCAGATGAAACCAAAATAGAACTTTTTGGTAAAAACTCAACTCGTCGTGTTTGGAGGACAAAGAATGCTGAGTTGCATCCAAAGAACACCATACCTACTGTGAAGCATGAGGGTGGAAACATCATGCTTTGGGGCTGTTTTTCTGCAAAGGGACCAGGACGACTGATCCGTGTAAAGGAAAGAATGAATGGGGCCATGTATCGTGAGATTTTGAGTGAAAACCTCCTTCCATCAGCAAGGGCATTGGAGATGAAACGTGGCTGGGTCTTTCAGCATGACAATGATCCCAAACACACCGCCCGGGCAACGAAGGAGTGGCTTCGTAAGAAGCATTTCAAGGTCCTGGAGTGGCCTAGCCAGTCTCCAGATCTCAACCCCATAGAAAATCTTTGGAGGGAGTTGAAAGTCTGTGTTGCCCAGCGACAGCCCCAAAACATCACTGCTCTAGAGGAGATCTGCATGCAGGAATGGGCCAAAATACCAGCAACAGTGTGTGAAAACCTTGTGAAGACTTACAGAAAACGTTTGACCTGTGTCATTGCCAACAAAGGGTATATAACAAAGTATTGAGAAACTTTTGTTATTGACCAAATACTTATTTTCCACCATAATTTGCAAATAAATTCATAAAAAATCCTACAATGTGATTTTCTGGATTTTTTTCCCTCATTTTGTCTGTCATAGTTGACGTGTACCTATGATGAAAATTACAGGCCTCTCTCATCTTTTTAAGTGGGAGAACTTGCACAATTGGTGGCTGACTAAATACTTTTTTTCCCCACTGTATTGTGAACATTGACTAAGCTGATACTGACCCATTTTATCACACATAACATTTTTACCGGCTGAAGCGTATTGATTACGCTCTACAACTTTTTTATTTTCTTACCTTACCTGATCAACCCTGTTCCCTGCAGCCCTGTTTGAGCCTGGTGACCTGCGCTTCGACGTGGAGAGAGACCCCACCATGGACCCGTCCATCGCTGAGACCACAGAAAAGGCCATCCGCATCCTCAGCAAAAACCCCAAGGGATTCTTCCTCCTGGTTGAAGGTGAGCAAAGGGTTAACCAAGCTGTCAGTCAAAGAATCCATCCATTAACCAAATCCCAACGGGTTTCTCCTTAAAATAGGTGCACGGTTGTTTGTTAAAATATAATCAATCTATTGATCGAATAATCACACCACTTGCTTATATAATTGAACACCAAGATGCATTGGTTTCAATGTGTGTGTACCCGTATTTTTGAATCTTGAGTCAATATAGAGGTTAGTTAGTTGCTGTTCTGATGCTATGTGTGCCTCTCAGCAAGACGGTTAGGGACTGCAGTGCACTACATGTATCTGCAGACTGTAGTAGGATCTGCATGTACCTGCATGTGTTTGCCACAGTGTGAGGACGTCACGAATTCAGCCGAAGCTGCCCCTCCTCCTTGCTCGAGCAGGTTTCGGCGTTCGTCGTCACCGGCTTTCTAGCCACTACCGCTCCATTTATCATCACTCCACTTGTCTTGTCAATCACACACACCTGGGACTCATTCCCTCATTAGCCTGTGTATAAGTGTTCCCTCTGCCCCCTTGTCCTTTGTGAGTGATTGTTTGTTGTGAGAGTGGGTAGCTCGGTTGAGCTACTCTTTACTTGTATGCAGCCAAGGTTGATTTTCCCTTGTGCTAGTTTTGTTCTGTCGCTATATGCGCTACAGTATTGTACACTGAATAAACTTTTGATTTCAGTGTTTTACCTCCTGCGCCTGACTCTGTCATTCACACCTCATCACAGAGGAGGGGGAACATTATGTTGTGATGCGACATATTTCTGTTCCACAGCGGTGGCTCTTGGACCCAGGCCCTCATCCATCCTACCTTTAATCTGAGGCACCACCCTGGGACCTGATTGTGCTGTTGAGCGTCTTGCATCTACAACAATGGGTTTTAAATAACACATAGCAGCAGGCTTTAAATAGAGCTGGGCATATGGTGCACTGTACCCTCTCCTCCTGCTCCCTGGGGACCCAACATATTAGCCCAACTCCTCTCCACTTTCTGACTGCACTGATGAGAGGAGAGCAGGAGCTAGGTTGGTTTTAATTGGCTTAATAAGTTACACGTGTAGTAGTGTCATTTCAACTTTATTTCAACATTATTCCAATGTTATTAGTGTTGTTTTTATTTGAATACCAGGAGCCAGTGTGTCACGACTTCCGCCGAGGCTGCCTCCCCTCCTTGTTCGGGCAGGTTTTGGCGTTCGACGTCACCGGCTTACTAGCTACTGCCGATCCATTTATCATCACTCCATTTGTCTTGTCTTATCAATCACACACACCTGGTCCTTATCCCTCATTAGTCATTGTATAAGTGTTCCCTCTGCTTCCTTGTCTGTGTGGGTGATTGTTTGTAGTGAGCTGTGTGTAGCTCGGTTGAGCTACACTTACCTTGTTGTTGCCAGGGTAGAATTTTCCCCTGTGCCTATGTATTATTGGATTCTACCTTTTCAGTGTATTTGCCAGGGATGAGCGTTTCCCCTGTGCCTGTTTCGTTGATTGCTATTTGAGCGCATTTGTGTGTCAACAAATGAATATACGCTGTATTCGGTGATTACCCACCTGCGCCTGACTCCTTTCATCACACAGTGGCTCCTTGTCCCTTACACACAGACCTAGGGTCAGCTTACCTTCCCCCAATCTTAACCTTAAATCATTAGAGATGACACCAAAATACTGATCTTAGATCAGTGTTTATGGGTAACTTCATCCTTCTCTTTCTCTCTCTGTGTGTCAGGTGGGCGTATCGACCAGGGCCACCATGCCAGCAGAGCCTCCATGGCGTTGCACGAGACGGTTGCCTTTGACAACGCTGTCGCCAAGGGCCTGGAGCTGACCAATGAGGAGGAGACTCTCACCCTGGTGACAGCTGACCACTCCCACGCCTTTACCTTCAACGGATACCCCTTCAGAGGGCAAAGCATTCTGGGTAAGCAATGACCTCACAGAAACAACTTTCTGCATGGATTATGGTTGATGGTTTTCCCCATAGAGTTAGAGTTGGTTATTTTAGTCCTCATTCTGATTATAGGGCTTTTGCACTTCAGTGTTTTTATAATTAAAGGAATGTTTGGACAACAGTTTTTGGTGGTTCCATGATTAGAAGTTTGGGTCAGGTCATGCTAAATTCATGAAATTACCAATAGTTTAATTGGTTTAGTAATGCTCTTATGTAGTGAAGCAGTAGGCATTTCTCCTCCCTTTACATACACACACACACCCCTCCTCTGTGGACAGGACGTCCTAATTCTGCCACCTCTCCCCCCACCTTTCTGCTCTGCACCTTCCTTCCCCAAGGTGTCACACCTCACAGCTGTGATGACATCAGAGGTGGTGGTGGTGTGCTCCACTAGACTGCCTCAGCCTCCATCTGGGAGACGCCACTGGCACTTTGACATTTCCTCTCCCCTGCAATTACAGAGGAAAACAAACAGCTTAGATCGTTCCCTCCCCTTTCCACCTCTCCCTCCCTCTATCACTTCCTCTGAGACTCCCCAGCGTTCAGGCCTCCCTCCCTCCCTCCCTCTCCTCTCCTCCCTCCCTCCGCCTCTCCCTCTCTCTCTCTGTGGCTCCCCATTGTTCAGCCCTCTCTCTCGCTCTCTCTCTGTCTCTGTCTCTCTCTCTGTCTGTGTCTGTGTGTGTGTGTGTGGCTCCCCAGTGGTCCAGCCTCCCAGGTCTTGGTGATTAATGCAGTAGTGAAACACTGAGCAGTTCATCAGTAGGGGCTGGAAAGTCTAACATCTAATCTGTCTGGAGACAACCTGCTCGACCCCTAACTCCCTCGGGACACACTCCTCTCTCACTGTGTGTGTAAGACCTTTAAATTGTGATTAATCCCGCTGTGTGTCTCCCACCTCTCACAGGGAAATCTCCTCTGTATGGGAAGGATATGCTGCCTTACACAACCCTGATGTACGGAAACGGCCCTGGATACAAAGTCGTAGACAACAAGCGTCCTGACATCCGTAAAGTGGACACAAGTAAGAAACCAAAACTATCTTCTGTTCTTGTATAGCTTTCCTCTCTGTACTCTCCTCCCTTCTCCTTTGACCTTCTTGATAAATATCACTCCTGCAGAATGTTTATCTCTCCAGTCAATATTCACATATGTATTCACCATTTACATATTTATTCACCTTGGTCAGAATCGAAGGACTACGTGCAGCTGTCTGCGGTGCCCCTGGACACTGAGACCCATGGTGGGGAGGATGTGGCGGTGCTGGCCCGCGGCCCCATGGCCCACCTCTTCCATGGGGTCCAGGAGCAGAGTTACCTTGCCCACGCCATGGCCTACGCTGGCTGTGTGGGACGGGACCTCAGGCACTGTGAAGGTAGACCTCAACACACCAACACCAAGAGGATCCTTGTCACTACTACTGATGATGATAGGAACAGTGCACCATCCCAGGTATCCTCCATCTCTCTGGTCACTGCCCTACTGGCTGCCCTGCTGCACTGAGAGACTGGTGGAGAAGAGGGAGGGAGGGAGAGAAAGCGAGAATGAAAGAGATCCATCTGTTTTGCTACTCCTCTTAAACAAAGAAATGTGCTCTGCACCAAAATGATTTTGTCAAATTATGTAAATTTGAGGAATACTCTAATTTGTATATGTTTATATTTAAATAAATTATATATTTGCTGCTAATGAAAAGTATATGGACTAGAAGATGAGCATTCTGCCAACTTTGTCTTCATTTCAGCTCTGAGTCAATAATAACACATTGGTTAGTCAGAGAAAAGTGCTGTAGGCCTATTTAGTGGTGTGAGGAAACCATAGAAGGATTAGGATTGGGGAATGACTAGTTCCCTCCTGGCGGCCAAAGCCGTTTGATCTCCTATTCTAATTTCTACGTCGCTAATTGAGGGTCGAGGGCGGCAAGTGTTTGATGACATTACTACAGCAGGTCATTAATAATGCACAATATTTTAAGATCCCATATTTCTGTCCCATAATGACAGATTGTTGTAATTATTGTGTACAGCTGTTGCAGAGTTGAGCTATTACGAGTGACATGACCCTCTAATTTTTAAAGCATCAGGTCATCGTTCCCTTTCTAGACACCCTTCCAACTACTGTCATTGTATTTATGTGTAATTGTATAATCCACCATCCGCGTAGGCTACTTGTCGAGCAAATAAGAGGACCACAATGGAAATAAGTCTGTAGACTACTTATGTGTTTTGTGTAGCCTACTGTGTATTGTGAAATAACGTTCATTCATTCACCACGCCGTCCTTTCCTATTGTAATGATCCAACTGCTATCTCAGACAAGCCTATTACAATAGTCAGTTGGATCCTTGAGCTATTCATTGATTTGCAATATAGCCTAAGCAAATCTGTCTCGTGCGTCTGGCTTCAAACCGCATCACCCCTCTGCACCGCGCAACATGCCTTCTCTCGACTCAGGTGCTGTTACACAATACGGCCTTTTGGTGCCGCTACAATACAAAGAAAACAGCTCTGCGGCATGTTGTGTGTGATAACTTCAGGTTGCTGCAAATGTGATATGTTGCGAAATCGAGACAGATTGCGCAACGGTGGGTGAAAGGTATTGGACAGGTAGGACAATAGCTTTCAAAGGAGGGTGAAAAAGGTATAGAGGAAAAAACAACAACAACGAGCTCCTACACTCTAAAAATTAGGGGTTCAACAAGGGTTCTTCTGTCCTCAAAGTTCCTTGAAGAACCTTAGGGTTTTTGGCACTGAAATATGGCCACAAAAGGTTATTCCAAGAACCCCATAGGAGGTTGGGTTAATCAAGGAACCTCTTTAGTTCTTGCAGGAACCAAACTGCCCATCTGAAATATTTTGATTTGATAAGACAGCAGGTGCAGGCACTTAACTGACAAATGGAAAGATCTAAATTTAAGGTAAGGTTTCTCATCATCTAAAATGATATTGTTTTATGATGATACCATCGATCTTTTCATATTTGTGCGAATGGCTGTTATTTGACACTTTCTCCCTTTTTAGAAATTTTGAAAATGGACACAATTCAATGGATATGAATCAACAAAGAGGTAAGAACATGTAACAATATGTTGAAGGCTATAGCTGCATTGGGCGCAGATGACTGAACGGCTGACTCACTTACAGTGCCTTGCAAAGGTATTCATCCCCCTTGGCGTTTTTCCTATTTTGTTGCATTACAACCTGTAATTTAAATTGATTTTTATTTTTATTTCATGTAATGGACATACACAAAATAGTCCAAATTGGTGAAGTGAAATGAAAAATATAACTTGTTTCAAAAAATTCTAAAAAATAAATAACGGAAAAGTGGAGCTTGCATATGTATACACCCGCTTTGCTATGAAGCCCCTAAATAAGATCTGGTGCAACCAATTACTTCAGAAGTCACATAATTAATTAAATAAAGTCCACCTGTGTGCAATCTAAGTGTCACATGATCTGTCACATGATCTCAGTATATACAGTTGAAGTCGGAAGTTTACATACACTTAGGTTGGAGTCATTAAAACTCGTTTTTCGACCACTCCACAAATTTCTTGTTAACAAACTATAGTTTTGGCAAGTCGGTTAGGACATCTACTTTGTGCATGACACAAGTAATTTTTCCAACAGTTGTTTACAGACAGATTATTTCACTTATAATTCACTGTATCACAATTCCAGTGGGTCAGAAGTTTACATACACTAAGTTGACTGTGCCTTTAAACAGCTTGGAAAATTCCAGAAAATGATGTCATGGCTTTAGATGCTTCTGATAGGCTAATTGACATAATTTGGGCCCCCTGTATTTCAGTTGGTAGAGCATGGCGCTTGCAACGCCAGGGTTGTGGGTTCGTTTCCCACTGGGGGCCAGTATAAAAAATAAAAAAAACATGTATGCACTCACTAACTGTAAGTCGCTCTGGATAAGAGCGTCTGCTAAATGACTAAAATGTAAAATTTGAGTCAATTGGAGGTGTACCTATGGATGTATTTCAAGGCCTACCTTCAAACTCAGCGCCTCTTTGCTTGACATCATGGGAAAATCAAAAGAAATCAGCCAAGACCTCTGCATTTGTTTTGTAGACCTCCACAAGTCTGGTTCATCCTTGGGAGTAATTTCCAAACGCCTGAAGGTACCACGTTCATCTGTACAAACAATAGTACGCAAGTATAAACACCATGGGACCATGCAGCCGTCATACCGCTCAGGAAGGAGACACGTTCTGTCTCCTAGAGATGAACGTACTTTGGAGCGAAAAGTGCAAATCAATCCCAGAACAACAGCAAAGGACCTTGTGAAGATGCTGGAGGAAACAGGTACAAAAGTATCTATGTCCACAGTAAAACGAGTCCTATATCGACATAACCTGAAAGGCCGCTCAGCAAGGAAGAAGCCACTTCTCCAAAACCGCCATAAAAAAGCCAGACTACGGTTTGCAACTGCACATGGGGAAAAAGACCGTACTTTTTGGAGAAATGTCCTCTGGTCTGATGAAACAAAAATAGAACTGTTTGGCCATAATGACCATCGTTATGTTTGGAGGAAAAAGGGGGATGCTTGCAAGCCGAAGAACACCATCCCAACCATGAAGCACGGGGGTGGCAGCATCATGCTGTGGGGTTGCTTTGCTGCAGGAGGGACTGGTGCACTTCACAAAATAGATGGCATCATGAGGAAGGAAAATGATGTGGATATATTGAAGCAACATCTCAAGACATCAGTCAGGAAGTTAAAGCTTGGTTGCAAATGGGTCTTCCAAATGCACAATGACCCCAAGCATACTTCCAAAGTTGTGGCAAAATGGCTTAAGGACAACAAAGTCAAGGTATTGGAGTGGCCATCACAAGCCCTGACCTCAATCCTATAAAAAATGTGCGGGCAGAACTGAAAAAGCGTGTGTGAGTAAGGAGGCCTACAAACCTGACTCAGTTACACCTGCTCTGTCAGGAGGAATGGGACAAAATTCACCCAACTTATTGTGGGAAGCTTGTGGAAGGCTACCTGAAATGTTTGACCCAAGGTAAACAATTTAAAGGCAATGCTACCAAATACTAATTGGGTGTATGTAAACTTCTGACCCAATGGGAATGTGATGAAAGAAATAAAAGCTGAAATAAATCATTCTCTCTACTATTATTCTGACATTTCACATTCTTAAAATAAAGTGGTGATCATAACTGACCTAAGACAGGGAATGTTTACTAGGATTAAATGTCAGGAATTGTGAAAAACTGAGTTTAAATGTATTTGGCTAAGGTGTATGTAAACTTCCGACTTCAACTGTATACACCTGTCCTGAAAGGCCCCAGAGTCTGCAACACCACTAAGCAAGGAGCACCACCAAGCAAGCGGCACCATGAAGACCAAGGAGCTCTCCAAACAGGTCAGGGACAAAGTTGTGGAGAAGTACAGATCAGGGTTGGGTTATAAAAAAATATCTGAAATTTTGAACATCCCACGGAGCACCATTAAATCCATTATTAAAAAATTGAAAGAATATGGCACCACAACAAACCTGTCGAGAGAGCCGCCCACCAAAACTCACGGACCAGGCAAGGAGGGCATTCATCAGAGAGGCAACAAAGAGACCAAAGATAACCCTGAACGAGCTGCAAAGCTACACAGCGGAGGTTGGAGTATCTGTCCATAGGACCACTTTAAGCTGTACACTCCACAGAGCTGGGCTTTACGGAAGAGTGGCCAGAAAAAAGCCATTGCTTAAAGAAAAAAATAAGCAAACACGTTTGGTGTTCGCCAAAAGGAATGTGGGAGACTACCCAAACATATGGAAGAAGGTACTCTGGTCAAAAGTGACTAAAATTGAGTTTTTGGGCCGTCAAGGAAAACGCTATGTCTGGCGCAAACCCAACACCTCTCGTCACCCCGAGAACACTATCCCCATAGTGAAGTATGGTGGTGGCAGCATCATGCTGTGGGGATGTTTTTCATTGGCAGGGACTGGGAAACTGGTCAGAATTGAAGGAATGATGGATGGTGCTAAATACAGGGAAATTATTGAGGGAAACCTGTTTCAATCTTCCAGAGATTTGAGACTGGGACGGAGGTTCACCTTCCAGCAGGACAATGACCCTAAGCATACTGCTAAAGCAACACTTGAGTGGTTTAAGGGGAAACATTTAAATGTCTTGGAATGGCCTAGTCAAAGCCCAGACCTCAATCCAATTGAGAATCTGTGGTATGACTTAAAGATTGCTGTACACCAGCGGAACCCATCCAACGTGAAGGAGCTGGAGCAGTTTTGCCTTGGAGAATGGGCAAGAATCCCAGTGGCTAGATGTGCCAAGCTTATAGAGACATACCCCAAGAGACTTGCAGCTGTAATTGCTGCAAAAGGTGGCTCTGCAAAGTATTGACTTTGGGGGGGTGAATAGTTATGCACGCTCAAGTTCTGTTTTTTTTCTTCCTATTTCTTGTTTGTTTCACCATAAAACATATTTTGCATCTTCAAAGTGGTAGGCATGTTGTGTACATCAAATGATACAAACCCCCCAAAAATCCATTTTAATTCCAGGTTGTAAGGCAACAAAATAGGAAAACTGGGGGGTGAATACTTTCGCAAGCCACTGTATTTGTGTGTGTCTGCAGGTATACTGACAAGGCACACAAAGGAATATAAAATTGGTATTGGTTTGTCTCATAATGTTAAGCAGATCACATGTATCATCTACAAATAATTTGAATGAATGGTTTCTCTAAAACCTTCTAGGACTCAGTCACAGCAGCCATTTTCCTCCTCCCATACCTCTTCAATGAAGATCCCAGAGGCCTCTACATTATGGACAAGGTATGAAAACCGTTGTCAAAAGTGACATTTTATTTAATTCACATAATTTTTACCACAAAGTCCAAGATATGAATACTGTTGTGTGCACGTTTTGTTAATCATCTGTATAATTATATATTTTTGGTATTGAGAGACTTCACCCTCCCTACACCTCTGGTGAATATAACAGGAAACCTGTTCGATCCCCATGCACTGCAAAATCATTCTGGCTATGGATAGCCTAGAGAGGACATCGACATCAACACGCCAGAGGATATACAGTGAGGGAAAAAAGTATTTGATCCCCTGCTGATTTTGTACGTTTGCCCACTGACAAAGACATGATCAGTCTATAATTTTAATGGTAGGTTTATTTGAACAGTGAGAGACAGAATAACAACAAAAAAATCCAGAAAAACGCATGTCAAAAATGTTATTAAAATGCAAATCAATTTATGAGAGAAATAAGTATTGGGCCCCTCTGCAAAACATGACTTAGTACTTGGTGGCAAAACCCTTGTTGGCAATCAGAGGTCAGACATTTCTTGTAGTTGGCCACCAGGTTTGCACACATCTCAGGAGGGATTTTGTTCCACTCCTCTTTGCAGATCTTCTCCAAGTCATTAAGGTTTCGAGGCTGACGTTTGGCAACTCGAACCTTCAGCTCCCTCCACAGATTTTCTATGGGATTAAGGTCTGGAGACTGGCTAGGCCACTCCAGGACCTTAATGTGCTTCTTCTTGAGCCACTCCTTTGTTGCCTTGGCTGTGTGTTTTGGGTCATTGTCATGCTGGAATACCCATCCACGACCCATTTTCAATGCCCTGGCTGAGGGAAGGAGGTTCTCACCCAAGATTTGACGGTACATGGCCCCGTCCATCGTCCCTTTGATGCGGTGAAGTTGTCCTGTCCCCTTAGCAGAAAAACACCCCCAAAGCATAATGTTTCCACCTCCATGTTTGACGGTTTCTGTATTTGGAGAGTTTCTCCCATTCTTCTCTGCAGATCCTCTCAAGCTCTGTCAGGTTGGATGGGGAGCGTCGCTGCACAGCTATTTCCAGGTCTCTCCAAAGATGTTCGATTGGGTACAAGTCCAGGCTCTGGCTGGGCCACTCAAGGACATTCAGAGACTTGTCCCGAAGCCACTCCTGCGTTGTCTTGGCTCTGTGCTTAGGGTCGTTGTCCTGTTGGAAGGTGAACCTTCGCCCCAGTCTGAGGTCCTGAGCGCTCTGGAGCAGGTTTTCATCAAGGATCTCTCTGTACTTTGCTCCGTTCATCTTTCCCTCAATCCTGACTAGTCTCCCAGTCCCTGCCGCTGAAAAACACCCCTGCAGCATGATGCTGCCACCACCATGCTTCAACGTAGGGATGGTGCCAGGTTTCCTCCAGAAGTGACGCTTGGCATTCAGGCCAAGGAGTTCAATCTTGTTTCCATCAGACCAGAGAATCTTGTTTCTCATAGTCTGTGAGTCCTTTAGGTGCCTTTTGGCAAACTCCAAGTGGGCTGTCGTGTGCCTTTTACTGATGAGTGGCTTCCGTCTGGCCACTCTACCATAAAGGCCTGATTGGTGGAGTGCTGCAGAGATGGTTGTCCTTCTGGAAGGTTCTCCCATCTCCACAGAGGAACTCTGGAGCTCTGTCAGAGTGACCATCGGGTTCTTGGTCACCTCTCTACCAAGGCCCTTCACCCTTGATTGCTCAGTTTGGCCGGGCGGCCTGCTCTAGGAAGAGTCTTGGTGGTTCCAAACTTCTTCCATTTAAGAATGATGTAGGCCACTGTGTTCTTGGGGACCTTCAATGCTGCAGACATTTTTTGGTACACTTCCCCAGATCTGTGCCTTGCCAAAATCCTGTCTCTGAGCTCTACGGTCAAGTTCTTCGACCTCATGGCTTGGTTTTTGCTCTGAAAGGCACTGTCAACTGTGGGACCTTATATAGACAGGTGTGTGCCTTTCTAAATCATTTCCAATCAATTGAATTTACCACAGGTGGACTCCAATCAAGTTGTAGAAACATCTCAAGGATGATCAATGGAAACAGGATGCACCTGAGCTCAATTTAGAGTCTCATAGCAAAATGTCTGAATACATATGTAAATAAGGAATATCTATTTGTTTTAATTAGCCCCCAAAAATAAAAACCTGTATTCGCTTTGTCATTATGGAGTATTGTGTGTAGATTGATGAGGATATTTAAAAATATATATATTTTAGAATAAGTCTGTAACCTAACAAAATGTGGAAAAAGTCAAGGGGTCAGAATACTTTCCGAATGCACTGTAGCATGGCACAGATGGAATCTGAGTATGTAGGGACTATTTTGGCCGCTCTTAGCTCAATCCCACCACTCCATGTTTGAACTGCAGCAGCACCGCATTGGATGCCCTAAGTGACTCTGAGATAGGTTTCCCTTGGCTAGAGTTAGTGATTTTTATAAATGACACCAAATGTTTCCTCGCTCGCGGGGCGAGAAGGGCAGAGAGGTAGACCACCACAGCGCAGTGCCTAATTAGGCTAGCCATGCACCTGCTGCTGTTGTTTTAGTCATCCGGATATGTCTATTAGACCCCCTCCAGCAAAGCTTTCCAAGTGCCCCTGCAAATGGTGTGTGTGCGTGTGTGAGAGAGGAAGAAGAGAAAATTAGTAGGCCCTATATTAGAGAGACAGAGCAAAATACCATTACTGTGTCCTCCCTCCCTGCCATGCATGACTTCTCACATCAATACTTCTGTCCAATACAATATGGTACCACAAATGGAGTTTTCTCATTACTCAGGCCAGGCCTGATTAAATCAATATGGCTTTACAATTGACGTGGGCCTGTTACTTCATGCCAACCGCTGTCCATGGTCCTGAAATAGTCCCGACCCGAAGGTTATGGAGCCTCACTGCGTTATTTTCTAATTTCCATCGAAACACCACGCATTTATTTAGGTTATTTTTAGTTGGTATTTTTCACCTCTTTATGTCCCTGGTAGCACGTTACAGCCTTATTATAAAATGGATTAAATTGTTGCAAATGTATTCCAAATAAAAAACCGATATCACATTTACATAAGTATTTAGACATTTTACTCAGTACTTTGTTGAAGCACCTTTGGCAGTGATTACAGCCTTGAGTCTTCTTGGGTATGACGTTACAAGCTTGGCACAACTGTATTTGGGGAGTTTCTCGCATTCTTCTCTGCATAATCTCTCAATCTCTGTCAGGTTGGATGGTGAGCGTCGCTGCACAGCTATTTTCAGGTCTCTCCAGAGATGTTCGATTGGGTACAAGTCCAGGCTCTGGCTGGGCCACTCAACGACATTCAGAGACTTTTCCCGAAGCCACTCCTGCGTTGTCTTGGCTGTGTGCTTAGGGTTGTTGTCCTGTTGGAAGGTGAACCTTCGCCCTAGTCTGAGGTCCTGAGCACTCTGGAGCAGGTTTCCTTCAAGTATCTCTCTGTACTTTGCTCCATTCATCTTTCCCTTGATCCTGACTAGTGTCCCTGTCGCTGAAAAACATCCCCACAGCATGATGCTGCCACCACCATGCTTCACCGTAGGGATGGTGTCAGGTTTCCTCCAGACGTGACACTTGGCATTCAGGCCAAAGAGATCAATCTTGGTTTCATCAGACCAGGGAATCTTGTTTCTCATGGTCTGAGAGTCCTTAGGTGCCTTTTGGCAAACTCCAAGGGGCTGTCATGTTCCTTTTACTGAGGAGTGGCTCCCGTCTGGCCACTACCATAAAGGCCTGATTGGTGGAGTGCTGCAAAGATGGTTGTCCTTCTGGAAAGTTATCCCATCTCCACAGAGGAACTCTGGAGCTCTGTCAGAGTGACCATCGGGTTCTTGGTCACCTCCCTGACCAAGGCACTTCTCCCCCGATTGCTCAGTTTGGCCGGGCGGCCAGCTCTAGGAAGAGTCTTGGTGGTTCCAAACTTGTTCCATTTAAGAATAATGGAGGCCACTGTGTTCTTGGGGACCTTCAATGCTGCAAACATTTTTTGGTACCCTTCCCCAGATCTGTGCCTCGACACAATCCTGTCTCTGAGCTCTACGGACAATTCCTTCAACCTCATTGCTTGGTTTTTGCTCTGATATGCACTGTCAACTGTGGGATATTATATAGACAGGTGTGTGCCTTTCCATATCATGTCCAATCAATTGAATTAATCACAGGTGGACTCCAATCAAGTTGTAGAAACATCTCAAGGATGATCAATGGAAACAGGATGCACCTGAGCTCAATTTCGAGTCTCATATTAAAGGGTCTGAATACCTATGTAAATAAGGTATTTCTGTTTTTTATTTTAATACATTCGCAAACATTTCTAAAAACCTGTTTTTGCTTTGTCATTATGGGGTATTATGTATATTGATGAGGGGGGAGAACAATTTCATCCATTTTAGAATAAGGCTGTAACCTAACAAAATGTGAAAAATGTCAAGGGGTCTGATTACTTTCCGAATGCACTGTCTTTCCCGTTGCCTAGTGTAAAGCATGGATAAATAGGATCTATAGGCTAAGCAATATGCAAAGCTTATAGCCTAGGTTCATGCCTTTTTAGGGAGTTTTTCCTAGCCACGTGCTTCTACATCTGCGTTGCTCTTTGGGGTTTTAGGCACGGTTTCTGTATAAGCACTTTGTGACAACTGCTGTTGTAAAAAAGGCTTTATAAATAAATGTGATTGATTGATAGCCTAACAATGTCTGTATGGTCTTTACCACCTGCCAGCTAGCCGTAGACTATGTCTTTTCTCACATTGAAGAACGAAAGAAGGGGGAGGGGGGTTCTTGTCTGTAAGATGTCGGCACAAATACGATAATAACCTAAATGTACTCCTGATTCCGGATTCTTTATGAAAAGACTGCGTTTTGGGGAAAATGCCTGTGTTGCATTTTGAAGGGCAGGCCATTTTAAGCTTTCATCTTTAAAAGCTATGCTTGTAACGTTTTAATCACGCCTTGCATCTTTAACTAGACCCTACCCACAGGAGTTTGACCCACAGGAGTTGAGTTAGATCAATGCTTTCGGTTTAATAAATTGTAATAAGTTATCTCAGTGTGCTATCAGAGGCCCTCACTGCAATCGCATCTGCTGAGAAATTCAACTTTTAATTGAGATAACTTCTAGCCCTTCCCCCTTTATGAAATAGGCTGGTCCTTACACGGTGACATCCTCCAATCAGATCTCTTTCCACTTCCAGTAGAGCGAAAAGGGAGGTGGAAACTCGGCCTGGTGTATAAAGGCAGTTTTCGCGTGAGATTTTTGTACCAATGCAACCTGCAACTCCTCTGCTAGCCAAGGCCGAATGACGCTAGTAGGCTAGAGCTACACGAAGAACGCGGGGCGCCCCGTGCTGGTGTGTGGATTTCACTGGAGTGTGACAAAGAGGGGGAACCCCCACCAGCGGAGCGTGAAGCCAATGCTGCTGCCGCCGCCGCCTCGGAGCCAAGCAAGCTGTCCAGCCGCGGTGGTGCTGAAACGCCAACATCGATCCTTCCCTCAGTGACGTAGAGAGAGAGGGGCACGGTTAGGCTACAGGCAGATAGATTACACTCGATATGAATATTGTAATGATAAAACTGCGCAAAGACAATACAGAAGCAACATAGAAAATACAGAACTCACAAGCAAGCCAAGCATTAACAAAAAGCAAGTGAAAACTTGGACGAACGGGTTGGACATTTCCCCGCCCTCGGCGTCACTCGAGGGGTGTGAGCAGTACGCCGTATCCTTGCGGAACCCAGAGAAGACTCCCGGGAGAGACAGGAGAGAGAGACTTCAGATCTATAAGGTACGCTCAGGTATTTTTTGCAGAAGGAAAACAGGTGTAGGTTAGGCTACTTGTCTAAGAAGCGAAAATCGTCTGTATTGGTTCCAAAACGCCAGTTGGTAAGAGTTCTTTAATTTTGTTGTGATCCTAAAAGCACGTCCAAAACTGCCTTATTTTTGCATAAAACTATTGGTGTGAATTGGGGAGTCCTGTGCACGGGAAATGTAAGAGGTGCAATGAGTCGTTTGTGTATTGAACTGGACTGTAAACCTTGTTTTCATCTTTGAGATTTCTAGATAGACCAGAAATCTGTTGATAATAGTCAATTAGTTGAGAATAGGGAGGGACGGGGGCTTTCTTCTGGAGGAGCTGCAGGAGATGAGGAGGGAGGGAGGGAGTGTTGGCATCGAGATGCCGCGAGAGCTGATCTCGCATAGCTTTTTGATGAGCGAGGCAGGAGAGAGTGAAGTGATTATTCTGCTGTTAAAGGATGCGGAGCTGAAGGTTTTATGTTTGAATGACAAGACTCTTCCCGCCGGCACCATGGTTTTGACTGCATTGACCCAGTTTAGCTGCAAGGTAAGACAGCATATTGTTCTTATCTGCGCTTTCTGTCTTCATGTTATCCGGGCTATTCCAATAGCTATTCCTACAGACATGGCTTTATAGCCGTCATACATCATAAGATCGTTGAATTGACTAAGCTGTAATTAGTCATTTTTAAGACATAGGGGGCTACCCTCGTCCGGAAACGCATAATTTAAATCGAATATATCATTGTGTTGGGGCATGAGCTACATAGCCCACAGACTGATTTGCTGTTTCCGAGAGACAAGCTTCCTCGGTTGACACCGCAGTTGTCGTGTTCTCCCGCTGGTTGTTTACAAGATTCCCCTGTCTGTCTGTCTGTCTCAGTGTCTGTCCCCATAGTCAACGTGCCTTCCCATCTCCTCTTCACTGGTGTTTCCCACCGATATGTCCCTCGCTCGGTTCTGGAAACGTGAGGAAACGTGATTCATTTGATGGGGCCTTGCAGTAGCGATAAATCACACGCACCCCACATCCATCCATCAGTGCACGCAGCCGCGCGCACACACAAACGCACAGTCGCTTATCATCCACAGCAAGCGAAATACAATATTGTTAGCAATATAAACAAACCAGGGATGATTTATTTGATATGCCTATAAATCTGGAAGCCAGACCCTCTAATTGCCTATCAAGTCATCGCTCCTTCAGACACTTGATGATGATGATGGCTTGTAGGCTACTGTGCTATCATCGTCAGAGCGCTTATCAGCACTTGTCAGGAATGTAACATGTCAATGTAATCATATTGCTGTCCATAGAACTGAATTAGATGAGCTGCTTCAAGCTTTCTTTCTTTGTAGCGTTCTGTGCCGTGCATGGCTATCAGTGTCACCCCAGTAATAGTCTACACAGACCTGTCGTTGCTGTAGGTTACAAGACAAGACCCACCTGTTTGCCCATTATAACTATATCACTGCGCAGCTGGCCTTGACATAATTATGTTGATTTCCTCTTAAGTCTTTCAGTGAGCCCGGAAGACAGGAGGCGCACGGCCATGGTCTAGCTCGTGTTTCCACGACAACGACAGAGAGCGAGGCACCTTGGTGCACAGCGTAATAGACACTTGCTCTTCAAGCAGACACATGTAGATTTAAAATACACGGATATCTACGCCTAAATAGCGAAAGAAAGCATATATAAAAGATATAGCCTAGAGCAAATAAAAAATGTATGCACAGATTACGGATGTCCGCGAGTCTTTCATGTCCTGGTGATCCGCTCGCAGAGAAACTGTTGTGCAATCTGACGTCGTAAACCATTCAATTTGCCGAAGACAATATACACAAATCCTAGGCTATGCCTATAAGATTACAACGCTCCAAATCATACACCCCCTCCCATTCGTAATTTGTTTTCTCTAGGCTACATAGGCTTTTGAATCAGTTTTTATTTTATTTTGGCCTAGCTATATATTTTTTTACAGATTGGTCCTCATTGCACTGCTCTGTGGACCAGGGACTTGCGGCTTTATGGAATCCTAGAGATTGCCATGAGACCTGATCACATAGGGATGCGGCTTTGCCTTTTACTGATTGATTCATCTGTTGTTTTAGGTCTTATATAATGTTGTTTGTGTTGTGGGGCGACTACTGTGATAAAAAAAAGGGCATAACCTGATCCATTTGTCAATCCAAAGGCAAGTGAAAACCATTGTTTACTTGGCAGGTATTAGACATGTAAATATTGGCATTTAGCTCGGGAGTGGTGCCGGTCGGTAGGCTATTTGTGTTTATTGGTTTGCTAATTCTCACCAACACAACACGACCTCAGCATCATGTCGATTCTGTCGTCATAGAAACGGGAAGTGAGATGTGTGGGTCTCTCTGTGTGATCCAAGGGGGTAACAGAGGGCGCAGTGCATGGCTCGTCTACCCCACAGCAATCTGTGTGAGGGCTGGAAATCAACACACATCAAAAGAGAGCCAGCGGCCACCGGCTCAAATGACAAACCAACGCCTTCCAAGCCTCTTCCATGAATCTAATTTACAAAACAGCACGTGCATCCATCACCCCTCTGAACAATACTTTAATTAGCGAGCGAGCCATGGATTCCAAGTTACAACACACCCTGAGGCATTTGATCTCAACACATCCAATTAAATGCCAGATATTGAATCCTCCTGGCGCAAGCAACTTGAGCTCGTGAGTGATGAGGCCAGATATATTGGCCGCAATAGCAGTAGCAGAGATGGTTGCCCGCGACTAATCGAGCGAAGAGTTATTCTTTTTACATGCTGTAACTAGAAACGGTTTTCTTGAGAGGAGAGCAAAATATAAGTTATGTTTTGACAATATAGACCCACTCTGATTACTGAAAGAAAATATCCAGTAGAGACAGGTTTTTGTAATCAACTGACAGCCTACTAAATGGAACTTGTCATTTATTATTGGCACTTGCATGGTTGATTATGTAGTGATGGTCCTCTGTAGCTCAGCTGGTAGAGCACGGCGCTTGTAACGCAAAGGTAGTGGGTTCGATCCCCGGGACCACCCATACACAAAAAAAAAAAATGTATGCACGCATGACTGTAAGTCGCTTTGGATAAAAGCGTCTGCTAAATGGCATATTATATTATTATTATATTATGTTGCACTCAGCTCCACAAGCCTATTCATTGAAAACAGCGATCACACAGTGCACTGTAGAGTAGGAGCTGTCCAAGTGCTGAAACACTTGTATGGCATTTCCGTGCTTCTGCTTTGCAACCTTGGTCCATCATTCAGTGATTGACAAATAGAATTAACTACAATATTTATCGTTTTTGTATTGGAACAACTGGTGGAAACTATTACATACAGTGAGGGAAAAAAGTATTTGATCCCCTGCTGATTTTGTATGTTTGCCTACTGACATAGACATGATCAGTCTATAATTTAATGGTAGGTTTATTTGAACAGTGAGAGACAGAATAACAACAACAAAATCCAGAAAAACGCATGTCAAAAATGTTATAAATTGATTTGCATTTTAATGAGGGAAATAAGTATTTGACCCCTCTGCAAAACATGACTTAGTACTTGGTGCCAAAACCCTTGTTGGCAATCACAGAGGTCAGACATTTCTTGTAGTTGGCCACCAGGTTTGCACACATCTCAGGAGGGATTTTGTCCCACTCCTCTTTGCAGATCTTCTCTAAGTCATTAAGGTTTTGAGCCTGACGTTTGGCAACTCGAACCTTCAGCTCCCTCCACAGATATTCTATGGGATTAAGGTCTGGAGACTGGCTAGGCCACTCCAGGACCTTAATGTGCTTCTTCTTGAGCCACTCCTTTGTTGCCTTGGCCGTGTGTTTTGGGTAATTGTCATGCTGGAATACCCATCCACGACCCATTTTCAATGCCCTGGCTGAGGGAAGGAGGTTCTCACCCAAGATTTAATGGTACATGGCCCCGTCCATCGTCCCTTTGATGCAGTGAAGTTGTCCTGTCCCCTTAGCAGAAAAACACCCCCAAAGCATAATGTTTCCACCTCCATGTTTGACGGTGGGGATGGTGTTCTTGTGGTCATAGGCAGCATTCCTCCTCCTCCAAACACGGCGAGTTGAGTTGATGCCAAAGAGCTCGATTTTGGTCTCATCTGACCACAACACTTTCACCCAGTTCTCCTCTGAATCATTTAGATGTTCATTGGCAAACTTCAGACGGGCCTGTATATCACGGCGTAGTGTGTTACCAATTGTTTTCTTGGTGACTATGGTCCCAGCTGCCTTGAGATCATTGACAAGATCCTCCCGTGTAGTTCTGGGCTGATTCCTCACCGTTCTCATGATCATTGCAACTCCACAAGGTGAGATCTTGCATGGAGCCTCAGGCCAAGGGAGATTGACAGTTATTTTGTGTTTCTTCCATTTGCGAATAATCGCACCACTGTTGTCACCTTCTCACCAAGCTGCTTGGCGATGGTCTTGTAGCCCATTCCAGCCTTGTGTAGGTCTACAATCTTGTCCCTGACATCCTTGGAGAGCTCTTTGGTCTTGGCCATGGTGGAGAGTTTGGAATCTGATTGATTGATTGCTTCTGTGGACAGGTGTCTTTTATACAGGTAACAAGCTGAGATTAGGAGCACTCCCTTTAAGAGTGTGCTCCTAATCTCAGCTCGTTACCTGTATAAAAGAGACCTGGGAGCCAGAAATCTTTCTGATTGAGAGGGGGTCAAATACTTATTTCCCTCATTAAAATGCAAATCAATTTATAACATTTTTGGCATGCGTTTTTCTGGATTTTTTTGTTGTTATTCTGTCTCTCACTGTTCAAATAAACCTACCATTAAAATTATAGACTGATCATTTCTTTGTCAGTGGGCAAACGTACAAAATCAGCAGGGGATCAAATACTTTTTTCCCTCACTGGAAGTGGGACCACGACTGTGCCAAGTAATGACTCAAGCGTTTATGAACAACACAATCTCACTCATGCAAATATGTACAAAAAGACACACATTTTTGTGCGACTTAATTCGTAGGAAAATACATTTTTTCATGGAGCCTACATTACAAAATGTTCTTCATAATGCATTTAATACAAGGCTCCACTTTGTCGTGTACATTACACAATTTCTTTCATAATGCATTTTATACAAGGCTATGTCGAATTTTATGAGGGTTGCCAAATTGGAGAAAAAATACAACGATTTTTCGTATGAAGTTATTTGATTGGGGAATGGGGATACATTTTTATGATGGGAAATTATAATACACACCATAATACACACGCACACAAACACTTACACACATATACACACACACTTTGTTTGTACTCATGTTATAGCCAACTCTTGACTTTTGTATGAATTCTTTTTAATAAAATATTTGTATCTAGTTGTCATATATTCATTATCTTTAACTGGTTCAGTGTTTGTAGTTTGCATGTTTCAGTAATGATTAACATGGTTAAATAGTTGTAAATCTCTGCTTGATTCAGCTTTTGGTACATTTGGCATTTTTATACATATTCTGTATTTCCACTGAAGAAAGCAATAATTAATCAACACACTACTGTAAATAAATGGACAGTATCTGTTATAAAATGGAAATTGCTATCAGTATATAAATAGTGAGAAATGCTCAGTCTGAAGCCATTCGGCTATGGGTTTCACAGCCCTATAATAATGATACAAGTTATATCACCTTAAAAAGGGTTTATTTACAACCTCTGGGGTATAACATGTTGGGCAAAGTGGTATAGGAGAATCTGACATATAACCCCTAACTTGAGTGCTGTCTTCGCCAATGAGAACCAAGAGGGGCCTACCTCCGTCCTTCATGACTGGGAAAGGCCTCGATTCTAGGCCGTAGAAAATCCTACATCCATCTCATTAGATCAGAACAGGATGGATCAACAGTGATTTGATATTACTGGTTTGCATCCTAAAAAAAGGATAGTTGTGTTTTGCTGCATAACACACTTACATTATTTGTCTACCCATATGATGTGGATCATTGTCAGGTTATTTGATATATAAGCTTCAGTATCAAAAGAACACCATGGTTGTAATAACACTTTAAATAGGTCGTTTGTAAATGTGTAGGTTGTGTTTGTTTTGGGTCCACACTGTAAATTAGCAGTGGTGATTTTAGCATGTAAATCTTGGTGGGGCAAACAAATAAACATTTTTGGGGATGCATGACAGCAAAGCCACTACACTACACAACACTAAACAATACATTAATTGCACTATAACGGTGACAAACGGTGCCCACAAACTGTTAGGGCCTACATAAAGCTGTCCCAACAGCAGAGTCACAACAGCAGTCCCAACACCACTGCTACACACCTGGCAGCAGCGTACAACACATTTTTGGACTCACCTTGTTGTGCTGTGCTGACTTGAACAGGAAGGTGGCGCGGCAGTCAAACTTTGTCATCAAAGTCTGGCATTCTCTGGATTTATGGTGCTTTCAAGACAACTGGGAGCTCAGTAAAAACAAGGTCGGATCATGATGACGTCAGTGATCTTCTGGTCGTAGCTCTAGAAAGAGGCCCGAGTTCCTGACTTACAATTCCGAGTTGGATGACTGTTCAAAACATATTTTCCCAGTCGGAGCTCGTTTTTCCCAAGTTCCCAGTTGTCTTGAACTCACTGATGTCAGATTTACCAGTTCCGAGTTAACAGTTGTTTTGAACACGGCAGAAATCATGCTGGATTGACAACATGGCCAATGTTGAATGTTTATCATTTTAAGCTTGGAAAAGAGACCCTTAAACCCAGAATTGGGACCACACAGCCACTCCACTGAATAGCAGGCTAGTGATTGATTTGCAATGCTTGTAGTTAGCCACTGATTCCTTCCAAACCACTCAATGTTGAATTTGTGATTTCCAACTTGTTGTGTAATGTTTATGTCCAATGGCCGATGAGCACCGATACGTTTTATCTATAATTTCTCTTCATTATCTATCTTCATATGACAAGGATTAAAAAGGATTTGCCAGTAGATTGTCGACTTGATTCATGATGATGACTGCTAGCTAAGATTTTGAAAGTATGATGTTGACATGATCAGTCCAATCAAAGCTACTGTAGCTATAATGTGATTTGACGTCATTTTATCTGTGGCCAATGACCTTGAGCCTTCTTGGATAGGCACTTCTAATGTAACTCTATGGCAGCACCCAGGAAGCTTGAATTTTCGAGCTCTACCCTTAGATTTAGCAGTGACTTAGTGTCCCCATGATTGACAGAACACTGAGCCAATCACAGAGCAACTAGAGAACATTACCAACCCCTACGCTCCGTATTTTCCGCTGGCTGCCCCCACCACCACAGAAAGCACTGAGCTAGGCTGAAACACCTGCATTTTGGAGCTGCCTTACTCAAGAAAGCAAAAAAGAGACCATGTTTGTATGCGGCTTTATTAACTCAATGATTTTCTTGTACATTGTTTGCAAACATTATTGCCAAAATAACATGCAAAACAGGCAACACCTCCCCACAAAACATATCATTTTTATTGTTTTATTTTTAGCTGCCCTGAATGATAGGTCGCCATTGTAAATTAGACAGTCACAGAGGATTTTCTTCTGAATAACTGGTCAGGGCATAGCATTTTCCATTCAGCTTCAGGCAACTTTGATGTAAGGCTTGATCACACCTGTAGTGACTACTTCTGTCCGTCATGCCCATTGTTGCTTATCTATTGTTCACTAGATATATCAAATGTAATTACACCCAACACAATATTGAAAAACAGAATGCTTCCCTCCACTAGATCACATAACTAGATGTGAGCTGGACATGATCCCAAATGCTGCCACCAGTGTAGCAGAAGAAAGTGAAAGCTGCAACAGGGACTCTAACCAGGGCTCATACGTGGCAAAGTGAGCACTAAGGGCCGTTGCCATGAAAGCCTAGTAGGTCTCTGGGCAGCGGCAGTAGGCCTACAATGCTGGCATATGCCTTGTTACAATAGCCTAAGTATATAACATGATTGACACGACCGTAATAATCATCATGAAACGGCCTTGGAAGTGCCATAAGTGTAAGCCAACATAATTCATTATTTTACATTAACCTGTTTAACTGCATTGATATGGCTTAATTGATCACAGTCCAGACTCGTTGTTGTAGGTGCAATTACCATGCAGTTGCACCAGGGGAAATTAAACCAAACAGATTTTTTTTAAGGTCTTCTGTTTCCCCATATTTATTGATAAATTCATTATCCATCATGAAAATGTATCCCTATTCCACAATCAAATACCTTCATTGATACCACAAAAAAACATAGCACCAGTATCCCAAAGTATTAAGCAAAAACAAGCATAGAAAACAGCAGTGGCATTAATAAAAATAAAATAAAAAAGTAAGGCTACTATTATATCATAAGTATTTCGGCGACAACCTGGGTGATTAAAAATATTGGGGTAACACGTTTGTTATTTTGTATAAATAAATGTGGGACACAAAAAAGGCAGTGTAGAACACCATTGCCCAAAATGCATTGCTCCAAGATTGTTCCGAAGTTTGCCCCCCAAAAATTCATTTTCCTATGAATGAAGTCGCACGGAAATGTGCGTCTTTTCCTACGAATGAAGTCGCACATAAATGTGTGTATTTTCACACGAATTAAGCCACACAAAAACGCACGAAATCTGCAGAAATACCTTTTGTACATATTTACACTAATTGAGTGTGAGATTGTGTTGCTATGAAATAACAAGACCAATTCGGACTATTTCTCTGGAGTGTTGGTCAGTTAGGTTTTTGCGCAGTGCCAATTCCAGCCTGAGGAAACTGTCTGAAGGAATGGTGCCATTTGAGCTCACTAGAGCACGACGTGCCCATAGGCTTTTTCCATTTGGGCCTATTGGTTAGTGCCTTGGCACTCATAATGGACGGCGGTTGAAGTGCATGCAGCCAGTTGGAGGGGTGTTTGGGTGGAAAATAAAATGTGTGTTTTCGTAAAGCGATGGCATATTATATTCTCTGCTTTATTTGATTAGCAGGGATGGTAACTGGCCCCCTCTACACAGGACCTCCATATAGCTTAGTCTGTGTTGGAAAAAAATACAAACGACATAAGAGCCTTGCCTGCATGACGTAGCATGACTGCAAAGTGGACGACGACAGCCCCCCTCCCATAGCCCCCGTGGTATCTCACTTCAAGTGGACCCTGGCGTTTGCGTTACTATTCTAAATAGGTTTTAACTGTGGTTAATAATCGGCCTTATCTAAGAGACACTACATTGAGGTACCACGTAGGGCCCACTGAGCATTCTAAACGCTCCCTCTGGGTTAGCCCCTGCAGTGGCTGCTGTGTCCCTCTCGAGGAATGGTTGGCATGGTGATTTTTGTTCACCTATAAATTCTCTCCCTTCGACAGTTGCGGGTCGACGGTCCTACTTTGCGCGTGGACTCTTGGGGAACACGCGGACCTGCTTAGCTCTCAGACTCATCTCCACGCGCCACTAGGGACACGACCACTGCGAGGTGCTGATTCTCACAGTTTGACCCTTTTTTTGTCTCGGTCCACACATAGTTACTTGACACCTCCGAGTCCCCTGGCCCTGCCGCCCAGCTAACAGCTATCATACACAGAGCATTCATGCGCGACCCTCTATCACAGGAGATGTTTGCACTGGAGGAATGCTAATTGATTAGGCCTATACTGTTTACTCGATAATGCGCTGCATGAGGTGGAACATCATTGTTCATCGCAGTTATAATGGGTGCGTTTACATCATTTTCCATCAGCCTAAAGCAGCAGTTCTGAACTGAGCATTTGTTTCACCAATATGTTTATGTGTGTTAACCGCAGTAGCCTATTTGGAATAGGCCTACAATTACATAAACCTCCGTGTTGCTCGTTTAAGTGTAGCTTATATTTTGTCTAATGCAATGGGGTCGCCCATTATAGACCGCAGGGGCACCCAAATAATCAAAACTGACAGTAGCCTAGCTCTGAATTGAGTTCTCTTCGAAGTCAGTAGTAATTCGCGATGTGAAGCAGAACATTATCTTCTCAACCTTTTCTGGTTTAATAATTACCTAATTAACTAAGCCGTCCAAGTCGTTAACGAGTGATTCCCACTTTGGGTTCCTCCATTTTGGTTTTCATTAAATGTTCACCAGTTAGTTTTCTAATTATTATATGAAGTCATTCAAAGTAATTAGCAATTAATTTTTAATGCAGCTTTCAAATGGGAATCTCAATGGCACTGAATGTAATGCCTTTTTGCCTTGGCCTAAATGCAATTAAACAGCTCTACCACGGAGAGTTGGACGGTTGGGTCGGCAGCGGCTCGGCGGCCAATGCTGCAGTCTCATTTACTGTGTAGGCTTCACCTCTTCTGACTGACTGCCTGGCTTCTCTGTACCCGGAGGTTGGCCGCAGTGCCACGTTGACATTGGGTTGGTTTGATTCAACCTGAGCAGGTGCTGCTGTTACTCTACTATCACATATCTACAATACAAAATCAATGTATTAATATTATTTACTGACTGGCACAATTTTCTAACGATTTGGCAATATCTAATCAATTTTAGGTATAGGCCTATCCAGAGGTGGAAACAATTATGCAATGAACCGGCTCACAGATTATATATGCCTATCTCATTTAATCCATTTTATCTCTCTCTATTGACAGTCTTCTGCAGGCTATGGAGAAGTAAATAGAAGTTAGCAGGTTGCTGGAATAATTCACTCAAAGCTAATGATAAATCCGACTCATCTCATTTTATCGATCAGCGCGCACCATCTGGATTTCGCAATGAGCCAGGCTGCAGGAACGAGGAGATGATTAGCACCGCCAAAATATTCCTCTCTCTCCTCTCTACACGGCTCTATTAAATATCTCGGCGTTGGAATAGAACGGCCAGGGTCATTATGCTTGTTTGCCGCTTGGTGACCCTTCAGGCACTGTCGCAGAGCCGTGCGTGCGTGCCCATTGCCAGACTGATGCTCCGCGGGTGCTCGCGTGTCGGCCAGTCCTCTCTCCACGTTCAACAAGCAATATAGATGTCGCATCTGTTTGTAGACAGACAGTGTCGCCTCTGAAACCTATAAAAAGCATTTGAGGCTTTGGTCTTCCAGAGGAACATATGAACCTATAACTAGATTGAGAATAGGAGTAAAAGACGCGGGGTTGCAGCAGCAAAGAAGCGGTATTGTGGCCATCGGTGGTGCATGTGACGTCATCTACGAATCACAGATCCACGTATCCTGAGAGAAATTGCTCCTTGGTGATCAGTTGCTATAGCAATGCTCCTTTAGTGGAAAGTTGAGCAAAGGATAACCGTTTTCGAAGCACACAGGCATAGGGTCGCGAGGAGGCGAGCTCAGCAAACACACGCAGCAGCGTGGCATGTTCGAGAAGAGGGATTCGATTTGCATCCTATTTTCTATGGAAAAGCTGCTCTTCTGCGAGAAAACAAGGGGCGTTGTCACGGATGAAGGAACACTGGTATTAGCCTACATTTCACTGATGCCAATGACTTTGTAGCTATGGAAGCCTATTATTGCATGCAATCTTTGCGTGTGTGTATGTGGGTGTCTGTGTGCGTGTAGCCAGTGTTTGTTTTTGTGATATCATTTAACAGCATACCCTACTTGCGGAAATGCCTCATATTCAGCGTATTCAATTCAAAGGAACTAAAGTAGAGCTGTCCAGTGTTGAAAAGCCTGTAGTAGGGCATTGCTGTGTCTCCCTGTCGCTATATGCACGTCACTCTGGCACCTGTTTTGCAACCTTTTGGGCCATCCTAGTTTATTTTGGCAAATTGAACTTTAATATAATATTTTCTCTATTTAATTAATCTTAACATAAGGGCAGTAGTTGTAAATAAATTCCTGTTCGACGGCGATATCTTTGTCGGTTCTCTTATGAAACCTGTGGCATTGCGTCTGCAGCTTTGGCGACCGGGAGTTCAATACACCGAACAGATACGCGGAATGCCAATTACTCAATAAATATATAGCCTACTGCCGGTGCCGGTGCTATTGATGTTTTCGTTTATTTTTCTGTGTTGGGAATGCTACATAGAACTGTTGTCACCATAGAGAGTTTATGGTAAATGAATGGTTCAACAGAAACGACAGCGAATGCCACAGGCGAGTCTCGGATTTTAAACTGAGTAATGGCAACCTCGGCACCTTGCTTTCTGTTCACTAGACTGTGCCAGATTAGCCCATGGCTTGTCAGTAAAACACCGGGCATGTCCTCGTTATTTTACAGAAGGGATGTGTGTGTGTGTGTCCGTGCATGTGAAGCACAAGAGTGCCATCATCTTCACCCGTCTGTGTGGGGATGAATGCCGCCGATGCCTTCGCCATTCCGAGCTCTCAGCTCGCGTTCAGTAGGGCAGTAGGGGAGAGTGGGTGAAGAGGTAGAAGGAGGTGTGACGGCGTTGTAAAGTGCAGTGGCGCCTGGGGTCATGTGAAACTCGAAGGCATGTCATATCTCCCCGATTTTCTAAAGTGATGTGAGAGCTCGGGTCTCTCTCCTCTGCGGCGCTAGAGGATTATCACGCCTCTCGGTAGTGGTGACAATCGCCAGCGCGGGAACATCTGAGCTCGCAGAGCCCCTGCCTCAGGGCTGTTTCAAAACGTTTCAGTATTTAGAGCGCCCCAAAAACTGTCATTTCGTTCTACCGTCATGAATTAGCAATGCGCAAGCTTAGCTTGACGTGGGATCAGCTAGCTGTCGACATTATAAACACGTGGACCAAGTTAGGCTATAAAAAGCGATGGCGAACAAAAGCGCGTGTCAACACCAGATACAATGTCTGCGGTGTGACTTTACAGGATGGGCAGACCGTTCTAAGGAAGGAGAGTAGAGAGGATTGACAGACCAGACCAAGGCAGTAGAGTAGAGAGGATGGAAAGACCAGACCAAGGGAGTAGAGTAGAGAGGATGTACAGACCAGACCAAGGGAGTAGAGTAGAGAGGAGAGGTAGACCAGACCAAGGGAGTAGAGTAGAGAGGAGGGATAGACCAGACCAAGGGAGTAGAGTAGAGAGGATGGATAGACCAGACCAAGGGAGTAGAGTAGAGAGGATGGATAGACCAGACCAAGGGAGTAGAGTAGAGAGGAGGGATAGACCAGACCAAGGGAGTAGAGTAGAGAGGATGGATAGACCAGACCAAGGGAGTAGAGTAGAGAGGATGGATAGACCAGACCAAGGGAGTAGAGTAGAGAGGATGGAAAGACCAGACCAAGGGAGTAGAGTAGAGAGGATGGAAAGACCAGACCAAGGGAGTAGAGTAGAGAGGATGGATATACCAGACCAAGGGAGTAGAGTAGAGAGGATGGATAGACCAGACCAAGGGAGTAGAGTAGAGAGGATGGATAGACCAGACCAAGGGAGTAGAGTAGAGAGGAGGGATAGACCAGACCAAGGGAGTAGAGTAGAGAGGATGGATAGACCAGACCAAGGGAGTAGAGTAGAGAGGATGGATAGACCAGACCAAGGGAGTAGAGTAGAGAGGATGGATATACCAGACCAAGGGAGTAGAGTAGAGAGGATGGATAGACCAGACCAAGGGAGTAGAGTAGAGAGGAGGGATAGACCAGACCAAGGGAGTAGAGTAGAGAGGATGGATATACCAGACCAAGGGAGTAGAGTAGAGAGGATGGATAGACCAGACCAAGGGAATAGAGTAGAGAGGATGGATAGACCAGACCAAGGGAGTAGAGTAGAGAGGATGGATAGACCAGACCAAGGGAGTAGAGTAGAGAGGAGGGATAGACCAGACCAAGGGAGTAGAGTAGAGAGGATGGATATACCAGACCAAGGGAGTAGAGTAGAGAGGATGGATAGACCAGACCAAGGGAGTAGAGTAGAGAGGATGGATAGACCAGACCAAGGGAGTAGAGTAGAGAGGATGGATAGACCAGACCAAGGGAGTAGAGTAGAGAGGAGGGATAGACCAGACCAAGGGAGTAGAGTAGAGAGGATGGATAGACCAGACCAAGGGAGTAGAGTAGAGAGGATGGATATACCAGACCAAGGGAGTAGAGTAGAGAGGATGGATAGACCAGACCAAGGGAGTAGAGTAGAGAGGAGGGATAGACCAGACCAAGGGAGTAGAGTAGAGAGGATGGATAGACCAGACCAAGGGAGTAGAGTAGAGAGGAGGGATAGACCAGACCAAGGGAGTAGAGTAGAGAGGATGGATAGACCAGACCAAGGGAGTAGAGTAGAGAGGAGGGATAGACCAGACCAAGGGAGTAGAGTAGAGAGGATGGATAGACCAGACCAAGGGAGTAGAGTAGAGAGGATGGATAGACCAGACCAAGGGAGTAGAGTAGAGAGGAGGGATAGACCAGACCAAGGGAGTAGAGTAGAGAGGATGGATAGACCAGACCAAGGGAGTAGAGTAGAGAGGATGGATAGGCCAGACCAAGGGAGTAGAGTAGAGAGGATGGATAGACCAGACCAAGGGAGTAGAGTAGAGAGGATGGATAGACCAGACCAAGGGAGTAGAGTAGAGAGGATGGATAGACCAGACCAAGGGAGTAGAGTAGAGAGGAGGGATAGACCAGACCAAGGGAGTAGAGTAGAGAGGATGGACAGACCAGACCAAGGGAGTAGAGTAGAGAGGAGGGGGGTTGTTCTGTCGTTTCATCATAATAATCTTGCAATGGCCCTTCATATCTTTGATGCAGTGTGTGTGTGTGTGCGTGTGCGTGTGTGTAAAAGCAATGAAAACAGAGGTATTTTCTCTGCCTTAAAAACATGAGTGCTCTTTTAGATCAGTTTGAATGGATTTCTTGGTAGTCATAGCATATAGAGTGCATCTGTATAATAGCCTATACTGCTTGTCATCATTAATGTAGTGTATGAGTCATTCTTTACTAGTGCTTGTTTTTTCCTTCACAGGTAAATGTTGAAGACACCGTTGAAATGTTACCAAAATCGAGAAGAGCACTTACCATTCAAGAGATTGCGGCGTTAGCCAGATCTTCATTACATGGTAAATACGAGCATTGCGCCCGAACGCAAACACACGCACGTAGACACACACACACACACAGACACACACACACACACAAAACAAAAACAAAGCCTGCCTGCTATAGTCTTTATACTTTACATGTATGTGACCCTTGCCCTCTAATCTTTGACCTCTAGGCATCTCCCAGGCGATGAAGGACCATGTGACGCGGCCTACAGGCATGGCCCAGGGCAGGGTGGCCCACCTGATAGAGTGGAAGGGCTGGTGTAAGCCCACTGACACCCCCACAGCTCTGGAGTCTGACTTCAACAACTACTCTGATCTCACTGAGGGAGAACAGGAGGCACGCTTCGCTGCAGGTCAGTAGGCCTACCTTGTTTATCATTAGGATCATTTAGTTTTACTTTAACAGGTAAGTTGACTGAGAATGTTTTTTGCACCAATGACTTAGGTATTAAAATGTTGTGAAATGTTCCTCTTTCTCTCAGTTTTTTTGTCCCCTTCTTTCTATGCCACTCATTTTTCCTCTGTCCCTGTCTGCCTCCCTCTTTTTCTCTTTCACTCTGTCTCCCTATCCCTCTCTCTTTTACCTTGTCTCCGTCTATCTCTCTACCCATTCTAGGTCCCTCGTTCCTTCGCTCTTCGCTCTTCGTCTTTCACCCTCTCTCTCCTCATTCCTCTCTGTCTTTCACCCTCTCCTCATTCCTCTCTGTCTTTCACCCTCTCTCTCCTCATTCCTCTTCGTCTTTCACCCTCTCTCTCCTCATTCCTCTCTGTCTTTCACCCTCTCTCTCCTCATTCCTCTCTGTCTTTCACCCTCTCTCTCCTCATTCCTCTCTGTCTTTCACCCTCTCTCTCCTCATTCCTCTCTGTCTTTCACCCTCTCTCTCCTCATTCCTCTCTGTCTTTCACCCTCTCTCTCGCCATTCTCCCTCCCTCGCTGCAGTGCAGCCTCTCAAGGTTAATTTGCACAGTAAGGTTCTGCTCCTGGCTAGTGCCGGCGTGACTGAGCGCTTTTCTCTGTGTCCTCTCCTCTCCTCTCCTCTCCTCTCCTCTCCTCTCCTCTCCTCTCCTCTCCTCTCCTCTCCTCTCCTCTCCTCTCCTCTCCTCTCCTCTCCTCTCCACCCAATATGCCCCCTTTACACACATACAGGCATGCAAACACTTCTATCCCCTTCCCCTATGTATGCACTGTATATGATGTGTGTGTGTGTGTGTGTGTGTGTGTGTCTGTCTGTTTGCTGGCTCTCATGATAGATTAAGCCAGCTGAATGGGAGGTACAGTGGTGGTTGTGTCCATGTGGGGTTGTCCTATTGATGGACCAGCCCGTGCCAGCACACACACATCTCCGTCTCGGCCTCTCTCTCTAACCCACACACACACACACACACACACACACACACACACATTCTTGGACAGTGGTTCTCCCCCTGCAGGAGTCTGGCTGTCAGCCCTGACCAACACTTAAAGGAGCTTATTTCACACTTTAGACTGTGTGAGTGTGATAGAGAGAGTGTGTATAGAAGAGTGTAATTTTCAGTGTGTGTTTGTATGTGTGAGAGTGTGTAAAATGTTACTGTGTGTGTGTGTGTGTGGGGGGGGGGGGGGGGGTCCAGAGAAACTGCAGTGTTTGCCCTCTGCCATCATCTGTGAAATATGCTGATTTTCACATTGAGTTCAGTTGGAGCCAGGTCCATGGGTTTACTCTGTAGAGGCCATCAAAGTGTTCTGGGAGTGTGCTGGTCTAAACATGTCTGCATGCGAGAAGAGCCAATCTCTGCAGGAACATAGCGCACACACACACGTGTATGCAGAATGGATGTAAACCTTGAGTGTATAAGATGGAGAAAGACAATGAGGAACAGAAATGTAAAGAAAGAGACTAGTGCTATGTGTCGGAGGACGGGCCTTCCTGTGTGTGAAGGCTGAGTTTAGGGCTGAGCCACAGTAGAATATGAATGGTAGAATTGATCTCTGTGTGAATCAACACATTAATACAGAACACATGACTGCAGAGAACAGGGGAGAGGGAAATAGAGAGAGAAAATTTACATTGAAATGAGATGAGAGGGGTGAGGAGAGAAAGAGAGAGAAAGAGAGAGAGCGATGAAAACGAAATAAGTTGAAAAAGAAGGAGATTGAAATGCAAAGGAAAATGAGATGAATGAGGAAAGGAGAGGAACACAAGGTGCGTTGCTAAGGGAGAGAGATGACCAATACATGAGAAGAGAGGAATGAGAAAAGAGAGGGATTGGATAGAATACAAAAGAGAGGAGAGGAATGAGGAAAGGAAGGCCATTGGTGCAGCTGAGAGAAACAGGTCATTTGTGATTGGCTAGCTGGTGACAGTGATTGGTGGTGATTGGTCAGCTCCTCTCTCTGGCTCTGTCACATGCCGAGTCACCTCAGCCACAGAGAAAACCCACGGTCACCGTGTCCCCTGTGTGTGTGTAGTAAAATAATCATTTGGTGGGTGCTTATATTTGTCCTATTTCATGTACAAGTGTGTATTAATACACGTGGGAATTGGAAATGTGTTTTTTGCATATCCCAACTCTCCCTGAGACTCCCTCAGAGAGTGGTCATTATCAACAATTAGGGTTAAGTGCCTTGCTCAAGGGCACATCATCAGATTTTTGATCTTGTCAGCACGAGGATTTGAACTAGCGACGGTTCAGTTACTGGCCCAACGCTCTAACCGTTAATTTGTGGAATTTCTTTCCTTCTTAATGCGTTTGAGCCAATCAGTTGTGTTGTGAAAAGGTAGGGGTGGTATACAGAAGACAGCCCTATTTGGTAAAAGACCAAGTCCATATTATGGCAAGAACAGCTCAAATAAGCAAAGAGAAACGACAGTCCATCATTACTTTAAGACATGAAGGTCAGTAAATACGGAACATTTCAAGAACTTTGAAAGTTTCTTCAAGTGCAGTCACAAAAACCATCAAGCGCTATGATGAAACTGGCTCTCATGAGGACCGGCACAGGAAAGGAAGACCCAGAGTTACCTCTGCTGCAGAGGATAAGTTCATTAGAGTTAACTGCACCTCAGATTGCAGCACAAATAAATGCTTCATAGAGTTCAAGTAACAGACACATCTCAACATCAGCTGTTCAGAGGAGACTTCGTGAATCAGGCCTTTATGGTCGAATTGCTGCAAAGAAACCACTACTAAAGGACACCAATCAGAAGAAGAGACTTGCTTGGGCCAAGAAACCCGAGCAATGGACATTAGACGGGTGGAAATCTGTCCTTTGAGTTTTTTGGTTCCAACCGCTGGGTCTTTGTGAGACGCAGAGTAGGTGAACGAATGATCTCCGCATGTGTGGTTCCCACCGTGAAGCATGGAGGAGAAGGTGTGATTGTGTAGGGGTGCTTTGCTGGTGACACTGTCTGTGATTTATTTAGAATTCAAGGCACACTTAACCAGCATGGCTACCACAGCATTCTGCAGCGATACGCCATCCCATCTGGGTTGCGCTTAGTGGGACTATCATTTGTCTTTCAACAGGACAATGACCCAAAACACACCTCCAGGCTGTGTAAGGGATATTTGACTAAGGAGAGTGATGTAGTGCTGCACCTGGCCTCCACAATCCCCCGACCTCAACCCAATTGAGATGGTTTGGGATGAGTTGGACCGCAAAGTGAAGGAAAAGCAGCCAACACATGATCAGCATATGTGGGAACTCCTTCAAGACTGTTGGAAAAGCATTCCTCATGAAGCTGGTTAAGAGAATGCCAAGAGTGTGCAAAGCCATCATCAAGGCAAAGGGTGGCTACTTTGAAGAAATGCAGTTAACTCTAACTCTATTGAACTTATCCTCTGCAGCAGAGGTAACTCTGGGTCTTTCTTTCCTGTGGCGGTCCTCATAAGAGCCAGTTTCATCATAGCGCTTGATGGTTTTTGCGACTGCACTTGAAGAAACTTTCAAAGTTCTTGAAATGTTCCGTATTGACTGACCTTCACGTCTTAAAGTAATGATGGACTGTCATTTCTCTTTGCTTATTTGAGCTGTTCTTGCCATAATATGGACTTGGTCTTTTACCAAATAGGGCTATCTTCTGTATACCAACACAACTGATTTGCTCAAACGCATTAAGAAGGAAAGAAATTCCACACATGTTAATTGAAATGCATTCCAGGGGACTACCTCATGAAGCTGGTTGCGAGAATTCCAAGAGTGTGCAAAGCTGTTATTTTTATTATTTTATTATTTTTGTCATTTAGCAGACGCTCTTATCCAGAGCGACTTACAGGAGCAATTAGGGTTTAGTGCCTTGCTCAAGGGCACATCGACAGATTTTTCACCTAGTTGGCTCGGGGATTAGAACCAGCGACCTTTCGGTTACTGGCACAACGCTCTTAACCACTAAGCTACCTGCCGCCACTATCAAGGCAAAGGGTGGCTACTTTGAAGAATCTCAAATATAAAATATGTTTTGATTCGTTTAACACTTTTTGGGTTATTACATGATTCCATGAGTGTTATTTCATAGTTTTGTTGTCTTCACTATTATTCTACAATGTAGAAAATAGTAAAAATAAAGAAAAGCCCTTGAATGAGTAGGTGTGTCCAAACTTTTGAGAGATACTGTAAGTATTCAGACCCTTTACTCAGTACTTTGTTGAAGCACCTTTGGCAGCGATTACAGCCTTGAATCTTCTTGGGTATGACGCTACAAGCTTGGCACACCTGTATTTGGGACGTTTCTCACATTCTTCTCTGCAGGTCCTCTCAATCTCTGTCAGGTTGGATGGGGAGCATCGCTGCACAGCTATTTTCAGGTCTCTCCAGAGATGTTAGATCGGGTACAAGTCCAGGCTCTGGCTGCCCCACTCATGGACATTCAGAGTCTTGTCCCGAAGCCACTCCTGCATTGTCTTGGCTGTGTGCTTAGGGTCGTTGTCCTGTTGGAAGGTGAACCTTCGCCCCAGTCTGAGGTCCTGAGCGCTCTGGAGCAGGTTTTCATCAAGGATCTCTCTGTACTTTGCTCCGTTCATCTTTCCCTCGATCCTGACTAGTCTCCCAGTCCCTGCCGCTGAAAAACATCCCCACAGCATGATGCTGCCACCACCATGCTTCACCATAGGGATGGTGCCAGGTTTCCTCCAGACGTGACACTTGGCATTCAGGCCAAAGAGTTCAATCTTGGGCCTCCCGAGTGGCGCAGTGGTCTAAGGCACTGCATCGCAGTCTCCCAGTCCCCTCCCAGTCCCTGGCGCAGCTGTCTAAGGCACTGCATCGTAGTCTCCCAGTCCCTGCCGCTGAAAAACATCCCCACAGCATGATGCTGCCACCACCATGCTTCACCGTAGGGATAGTGCCAGGTTTCCTCCAGACATGACACTTGCCATTCAGGCCAAAGAGTTCAATCTTGGGCCTCCCGAGTGGCGCAGTGGTCTACAGCCTCTAGTTCGATCCCAGGCTGTGTCATAGCCAGCCGTGACTGGGAGACCCATGAGGCGGCGCACAATTGGCCCAGTATCGTCCGAGTTAGGAGAGGGTTTGGCCGGACGGGATTTCCTTGTCCCATCGCGCTTTAGCGACTCCTTGTGGCGGGCCGGGCGCTTGCAAGCTGTATGGTCTTTCCTCCGACACATTGATGTGGCTGGCTTCCGGGTTAAGCGAGCAGTGTGTCAAGAAACAGTGCAGCTTGGCAGGGTTGTGTTTCGGAGGACGCATGGCTCTCGACCTTTGCCTCTCCCGAGTCCGTACGGTAGTTGCAGCGATGGGACAAGACTGTAACTACCAATTGGATATCACGAAAAAGGGGTAAAAAGTACAAAAATTAAAATACAAAAGTTTCATCACACCAGAGAATCTTGTTTCTCATGGTCAGAGTCCTTTAAGTGCCTTTTGGCCAACTGCAAGCGGGCTGTCATGTGCCTTTTACTAAGGAGGGGCTTCCGTCTGGCCACTCTACCATAAAGGCCTGATTGGTGGAGTGCTGCAGAGATGACTGTCCTTCTGGAAGGTTCTCCCATCTCCACAGAGGAACTCTGGATCTCTGTCAGAGTGACCATCGGGTTCTTGGTCACTTCCCTGACCAAGGCCCTTCCCCCCCGATTGCTCCGGCCACTGTGTTCTTGGGGACCTTCAATCCTGCAGAAATGTTTTGTTACCCTTCCCCAGATCTGTGCCTTGACACAATCCTGTCTCTGAGCTCTATGGACAATTCCTTCGACCTCATGGTTGGGTTTCTTCTCTGACATGCACTGTCAACTGTGGGACCTTACAGTGAGGGAAAAAAGTATTTGATCCCCTGCTGATTTTGTACGTTTGCCCACTGACAAAGACATGATCAGTCTATAATTTTAATGGTAGGTTTATTTGAACAGTGAGAGACAGAATAACAACAAAAAAATCCAGAAAAATGCATGTCAAAATGGTTATAAATTGATTTGCATTTTAATGAGGGAAATAAGTATTTGACCCCTCTGCAAAACATGACTTAGTACTTGGTGGCAAAACCCTTGTTGGCAATCGCAGAGGTCAGACGTTTCTTGTAGTTGGCCACCAGGTTTGCACACATCTCAGGAGGGATTTTGTCCCACTCCTCTTTGCAGATCTTCTCCAAGTCATTAAGGTTTCGAGGCTGACGTTTGGCAACTCAAACCTTCAGCTCCCTCCACAGATTTTCTATGGGATTAAGGTCTGGAGACTGGCTAGGCCACTCCAGGACCTTAATGTGCTTCTTCTTGAGCCACTCCTTTGTTGCCTTGGCCGTGTGTTTTGGGTCATTGTCATGCTGGAATACCCATCCACGACCCATTTTCAATGCCCTGGCTGAGGGAAGGAGGTTCTCATCCAAGATTTAACGGTACATGGCCCCGTCCATCATCCCTTTGATGCGGTGAAGTTGTCCTGTCCCCTTAGCAGAAAAACACCCCCAAAGCATAATGTTTCCACCTCCATGTTTGACGGTGGGGATGGTGTTCTTGGGGTTATAGGCAGCATTCCTCCTCCTTCAAACATGGCGAGTTGAGTTGATGGCAAAGAGCTCGATTTTGGTCTCATCTGACCACAACACTTTCACCCAGTTCTCCTCTGAATCATTCAGATGTTCATTGGCAAACTTCAGACGGGCCTGTATATGTGCTTTCTTGAGCAGGGGGACCTTGCGGGCGCTGCAGGATTTCAGTCCTTCACGGCGTAGTGTGTTACCAATTGTTTTCTTGGTGACTATGGTCCCAGCTGCCTTGAGATCATTGACAAGATCCTCCTGTGTAGTTCTGGGCTGATTCCTCACTGTTCTCATGATCATTGCAACTCCACGAGGTGAGATCTTGCATGGAGCCCCAGGCCGAGGGAGATTGACAGTTATTTTGTGTTTCTTCCATTTGCGAATAATCGCACCAACTGTTGTCACCTTCTCACCAAGCTGCTTGGCGATGGTCTTGTAGCCCATTCCAGCCTTGTGTAGGTCTACAATCTTGTCCCTGACATCCTTGGAGAGCTCTTTGGTCTTGGCCATGGTGGAGAGTTTCGAATTTGATTGATTAATTGCTTCTGTGGACAGGTGTCTTTTATACAGGTAACAAACTGAGATTAGGAGCACTCCCTTTAAGAGTGTGCTCCTAATCTCAGCTCGTTACCTGTATAAAACACACCTGTGAGCCAGAAATCTTTCTGATTGATAGGAGGTCAAATACTTATTTCCGTCGTTAAAATGCAAATAAATGTATAACATTTTTGACATGCGTCTTTCTGGATTTTGTTGTTGTTATTCTGTCTCTCACTGTTCAAATAAACCTACCATTAAAATTATAGACTGATCATGTCTTTGTCAGTGGGCAAACGTACAAAATCAGCAGGGGATCAAATACTTTCTTCCCTCACTGTATATAGACAGGTGTGTGCCTTTCCAAATCATGTCCGATCAATTTATTTTACCACAGGTGGACTCCAATAAAGTTGTATAAACATCTCAAGGATGATCAATGGAAACAGGATGCACCTGAGCTCAATTGAGTCTCATAGCATAGGGTCTGAATACTTATGTAAATAAGGTATTTCCGTTTTTAATTTTTAATACATTTGCAAAAATGTCTAAAAACCTGTTTTCTCTTTGTCATTATGGGGTACTGTGTGTAGATTTATGAGGGAAACAAAATGTGGAAAAAGTCAAAGGGTCTGAATAATTTCCGAATGCACTCTACCTGTGTGTTGTATTTGTGAATTATTTGCAGTGTTTGCATACATACCCAGGTGACATGTTTATATGTTTGTATGATCTACGACCTCTCCGGTTTAGAACCTTGCTGTCTATCCCTGTACTCTGTCTTCCACAGAAAGGACCTGTCAATCAAAAAAGCATGAATTTCTGTGAATATGATGTCTAACCTGATTATCTCTGTCTATCAACAATGACAAGCCACTGGAATCTGACAACTTGGATGGAAAATTACTGAGGATAATAGCAGATTATATTTCCACTCCTATTTGCCATATATTCAATTTAAGCCTACTAGAAAGTGTGCCCTCAGGCCTGGAGGGAAGCAAAAGTCATTCCGCTACCTAAGAATAGTAAAGCCCCCTTTACTGGCTCAAATAGCCGACCAGTCAGCCTGTTACCAACCCTTAGTAAAGTTTTGGAAAAAATTGTGCTCAGACACCCATGCATACCCCACAAGACATGCCACCAGAGGTCTCTTCACATTCCATAAGTCCAGAACAGATTATGGGAGGCGCACAGTACTACATAGAGCAATGACTACATGGAAATCTATTCCACATCAGGTAACTGATGCAAGCAGTAGAATCAGATAGAAAAAAACTGATAAAAATACACCATATCGAACAACGAGGACTGTGAAGCAACACAAACATAGGCACAGACACACGCATACACACACAGGATAACATACTCACTATACACACACGCACACATGGATTTTGTATTGTAGATATGTGGTAGTAGAGTAGGGGCCTGAGGGCACACCCTTAATATGTTGTGAAATCTGTTGTGAATGTATTGTAATGTTTTTAAAATTGTATAACTGCCTTAATTTTGCCGGACCCCAGGAAGAGTAGCTGCTGCCTTGGCAGCAGCTAATGGGGATCCATAATAAATACAAATACAGTGGGGGAAAAAAGTATTTAGTCAGCCACCAATTGTGCAAGTTCTCCCACTTAAAAAGATGAGAGAGGCCTGTAATTTTCATCATAGGTACATGTCAACTATGACAGACAAATTGAGAAAAAATAATTGTGTTTGGAGGACAAAGAATGCTGAGTTGCATCCAAAGAACACCATACCTACTGTGAAGCATGGGGGTGGAAACATCATGCTTTGGGGCTGTTTTTCTGCAAAGGGACCAGGACGACTGATCCGTGTAAAGGAAAGAATGAATGGGGCCATGTATCGTGAGATTTTGAGTGAAAACCTCCTTCCATCAGCAAGGGCATTGAAGATGAAAGGTGGCTGGGTCTTTCAGCATGACAATGATCCCAAACACACCGCCCGGGCAACGAAGGAGTGGCTTCGTAAGAAGCATTTCAAGGTCCTGGAGTGGCCTAGCCAGTCTCCAGATCTCAACCCCATAGAAAATCTTTGGAGGGAGTTGAAAGTCCGTGTTGCCCAGCGACAGCCCCAAAACATCACTGCTCTAGAGGAGATCTGCATGGAGGAATGGGCCAAAATACCAGCAACAGTGTGTGAAAACCTTATGAAGACTTACAGAAAACGTTTGACCTGTGTCATTGCCAACAAAGGGTATATAATAAAGTATTGAGAAACTTTTGTTATTGACCAAATACTTATTTTCCACCATAATTTGCAAATAAATTCATTAAAAATCCTACAATGTGATTTTCTGGATTTTGTTTTCTCATTTTGTCTGTCATAGTTGACGTGTACCTATGATGAAAATTACAGGCCTCTCTCATCTTTTTAAGTGGGAGAACTTGCACAATTGGTGGCTGACTAAATACTTTTTTCCCCCACTGTACAAACCTGTATGTGTGGGTGTGTGTATTGAATGTTTGTGAATATGATGTCTAACCTATGTGTGTGTGTGTGCAGGTGTGGCGGAGCAGTTTGCCATAGCGGAGGCAAAGCTGAGAGCCTGGTCATCCGTGGACGGAGATGATTCTAATGACGACTCATATGATGAGGACTTCATTCCCGCCAACGAGCCCACAACACAAAGCACAGGTACTGTACACAGACACACACACATACACTCACATAATCAGACCACCTCCAAAACATCTAACGATACCAACTTCATTTTTTAACTTCCAAATTTGAGCCAAAACTACCCTATTACAACTGGAGTATCACTGAAGAGTGCATGGTCCTCCTTTCTAATACCTTCATTTATTCCTCCCCTGCTTTATACCCTCCAGGCCCTGCACGTCCTTTCTCCCCATCCCCCCACCTCTCTCTGTCTCCTCTCTCTGTGTGGTGACGAGGCTGTCTGGAACTCTTATTGTCCCAGTGCCCTACTTTCATTTAAAAAAATGTTGTTCCCCGGCGCAATTTGATATCCCTCCTGCAAGTTTAATTTGATTCCTTTGCTGCAGACGGGGGTGGGGGTTGCTATATGAGTTTGTTGGCTGTGTGAGTGGACTATACATTTACTGTGTGTGTGTGTGTGTGTGTGTGTGTGTGTATGTTTGTGTGTGCATCTATTGTGGGGATGCCAATGCTTTTAGGCTGATTGATTACTCCACTGCACCAAATATGACAGCTTTGTTTTGCTTGATAATGTCATTTATTTTAATTTAGTATGACGTATTTTATTCCGTAACACTATATGGTTGAGAAGCTGCCCCAAAGGCGCAGATCTAGGATCAGCTTGAATCCTATAACCTCCACCCTTTCCAGATTTAGCCTGATAAGTCAGTTTCATTATTTAACGTGTCTGCTGTCATTCCATAACAATACATTGTCTCTCATCAGTAGGGCTCATAGTTTTTCCTGACTACGTGACCTCGTCAGGCATGGTCAGACATTAGGCAGGATCATTCAGTACACTCACTGTCTCTCTTCTCCCCCCTCTTTGGCTCCAGAGGTGCCCCCCTACCTGAGGGACCTTCTTCACAGTCAGGTGTGTCAGCACCTGGGTCTGCGGGGGCCGTGCTGCGAGGGGGCAGGAGGAGGAGACGGGCCCTCCCCCACCTCCACAGACACCCTCTGCTCCAGCCTCTGCAGCTTGGATGAGCAACATCCCTTACTGCGAGATCTCACCCATCACTGCGGCAACAACCACGGTAATGCCGCCGAGCTGGCCGCCAAGATCCTCTCGGCCCTGCAAGGGGGGGAGGAGATGCTGTTGGCCCGCCTCCAGAGGGTGGGGCAGGGTGTTAGAGGGAGAGGGGACTTCAACAGCCTGGGGGATGGAAGGGGCCGGCCGGGGGGGGAGGAATCGCCCTGCTACTCTGTGACCTACTCCGAGACCTACCTGTCGCCCGGGGAGGACGACGATACGCCCTGCAAAGACTATGAGGGCACCGTGTGCCAGAGAGAAGGAGATGGCGAGGTGTACCCACCTGACTATGCCACCCACAGGAAGGTCTCAGACGTAGCCTCCTCCGGAGTGGTGTCTCTGGACGAGGATGAAGAGGAGGAAGAGGAGGAGGAGGAGGAGAGGGAGAGAGAGCAGGGAAACGAATGACTCCCCTGTCATTGATTTTTGTTTCATCCATTGTTTCTCCCTCCATCTCTCCGTCCATCTCTCCCTCCATCTCTCCGTCCATCTCTCCCTCCATCTCTCCCTCCATCTCTCCGTCCATCTCTCCCTCCATCTCTCCGTCCATCTCTCCGTCCATCTCTCCGTCCATCTCTCCCTCCATCTCTCCCTCCATCTCTCCGTCCATCTCTCCGTCCATCTCTCCGCCCATCTCTCCCTCAATCTCTCCCTCCATCTCTCCGTCCATCTCTCCGTCCATCTCTCCGTCCATCTCTCCCTCCATCTCTCCGTCCATCTCTCCGTCCATCTCTCCCTCCATCTCTCCGTCCATCTCTCCGTCCCTCCCATGGCCTCTGCATGTTTTTTTCATGACTTGAACTCTTACTGCAGTGTAACCCCTCTGTCTTGACCTGATCGCAACATTTCAATCCCCTACCTGCCTGCCCCCCTGGCGATTTGATATGTATCAATATATTTTTGTCTTGAGGCGTCCAAACAATCTTTTCTATCAATGTGAAGCAGGTGAGCTGGACTGGCTGTCACAGCCTCCAGTAAGAAGCCCAACGATTGGTCTGTGGTTTCAGTAAGAAGCACACGGATTGGCCAGTGGGGTTCAGTGCTCCACCCACCCACAACAAGAAAGCGAGAAACTGCTAAGAACTAAAAGGGACACAACTGACAGGGAAAAGACTGAATCTTAAAACTCTGCATGTGTTTGCAAGTGCTGAACTGAACTTGTGTGCTGACCTGGTCTTGAGCACGTCGGTTTGTAGTTTGGGCTGTTCTGTATAACCCCGCCCTTCCCCTGCCCCCACCCAGATACAGTGTTTCCCACTGGTGGACAGGTTCCACTGCATCCTGAAACCTGAAACCCCTCCTCTCCTTTGCAAGAGATGTTAGGCGCGTTCCTCTGCCCAGGCGTTGCTGACGCATGCCAGATCTTACAATGCCTGGATAGGTATTTTACCTATCAGCTAACCACATCATATGCTATACCAATCTGGTGTCCGACGGCACGGTCGATGACGTGGCACACAATCATTGGATGATGCATGCACCGTCTGAGCAGAGGACCATGACCCCTAGCATCCTTCTGGGCATGGCTTGCTGAGTATGCCAAACTACCGTATGTAATCTGTCATCAACAGTTATGAGCAAACGCTGGAATGTCTTAAAAGTGACAGGAAATATGTATTTTAAAAACAAAAAAAGATTTGTCACAAATGATTGACAGAAATGACATGCTTTTATTGTACTAGTTTTCTATCATTCAACATGTTGTTGTTATTATAATTATTCCGAATATCATTATGACTAACCATCATAATGACATACTATAGCTACCAGATTTTGTTTTTGGTTCTATTGTTTCCTATATGGAAGGCCAATGGTTGTCTTAAAAAACAACGAAGACAAAAACACCAATATAATGTTCCAGAAGTGACCCTTTGGTGAAAGAGATGCTGTTTGGTGGAGAAATTGTTGTACAAAGACAGAAACATAGTTTTCAGTGAGGTGTTGAGTTGCATTGGAGATTTTCTATATTTTTGTATGCGTTGTTTTGCTTTAATCTTTGCCCATGCGGCATGCCAGTGTATGTGTTTTTTGCACGAAGCTAATGTGGCTGTAGATTTCTCCTTTCTTTGTTATCACTGTGTGATATAGTATACCGGGAAAAAAATACAAATGTGAACAAAAAAAGGTTTATTTAATTTTGAAAGAGGATACTGTGATACGGTTTGTTATTGACATGATCCTCAATAGAAAAGTTTCCTTTTCTTTGTAATTATATCGCTCTTATTTTTTTCCCTGTCAAAGCTGCTCCTAAAGCAAAATTCCACGTTTATTCTCTTTCCATTCTTTTTCAAATGATGTCAGGAAAAGGGCATTTTTTGTAAATAAATCGAAATCATTCCATTGCCATGGTGATCTGAGGAACCTTAAATTGGTTCGGTCAGAGGGACTATCACTCATACAACTCAGGAAGTCCCATTTGGTTCAGAGTGTCAGTATATCCCGGCCCTACACAACAAGCCACTGCTCACTCATCCTCTATCTCAGCGAACTACTGTGTGTGTGTGTATGTGTGTGCTTGCGTGTGTAAGGAAATGTATTCACGATTAAAGCACAGAATTAGTGCTCAGCTCACCTCTTCAACCCTTCACTGATTGTTCAGGAAAGCCTCTGTGTGTGTGTGTGTGTGTGTGTGTGTGTGTGTGTGTGTGTGTGTGTGTGTGTGTGTGTGTGTGTGTGTGTGTGGTAAAATAATACACGGTCATCAAGCTTGCATGTGTGTCCGCTCCAAAAAAAACGAATGCAGCGATTCCCTTTAAACAGTGTTTTAGTATAGCAGTGTTCTGACTGAAGGTAAAAGGCTTGGCCTACATGGTGCATTCTGACTGAAGGTGAAAGGCTTGGCCTACATGGTGCCTTCTGACAGAAGGTAAAAGGCTTGGCCTACATGGTGCCTTCTGACAGAAGGTAAAAGGCTTGGCCTACATGGTGCCTTCTGACAGAAGGTGAAAGGCTTGGCCTACATGGTGCTTTTGGAAAGGACATCAACAGACCAATTACCGTTCTCGCTTTTTGGAAACTAAAAATGTTTTTTTTTAGACTTTCTGCCACTAGGACAGAGATATGTTTAAAAGTAGAGGTGGATCATACATCTTAGCACCATGATCTGAAACAAAACAACTCAATTATTTGATGATGACACCTCTAACAACTAGTGGATTGAACGAGTCTGAAACACAAATGAAACTCAGGGGGAACCATTACGGCTGTGCCTTCATTTATAACCTTTGACCTCCTGTGTTCTGATTGTTCATACGGTCAGGTCAGTTCCATTCATTCTTTCCAATGACAAATGTTTTAACCCACCATTGAGCCAGAGCCAGAGCTATAAATCCACTTGACATCCACAACATGCTGACATTTACATTATGGTTCTACACAGAACTATTCACAATATCTATAAAGACACTATGACAGCTGGGTCTTTTTTCTAGAATGCGTCTTGTAAAGCTGTCTATTCTAATGCAGTGTTATGTGCATTCATTTATCATGGTTGACGAGACTGTTTGGGGTATGAGTTTCTCACTTATTAGCAACTCAATTAAATTAAAGGAACAGTGAGCAGAGCACTGTTTGTCTATCTGCCTCAATTACATCTGTACAAAGTTGCTCATATGGTAGTGGACCTCCTCTTTGACAAGGTCAAGGGTTAAATGTGAAACTAGAGTTGTGGAAGGTTAGATCCTGTTGCATCTGTTTTCAGCTTGTCCTGTTCTTTAGAGGATTGTAGGGTTTGAGTATTATCTAGTTGGAGGGACACTCGGCGTCACTGTCCTTTCACTGACATTACAGAGAGGGGATGTTTGTGGCCGGGGCAAGGTTGTGATTTTGTCCTGATGCAGTGACGTGTGTCGCATTGTTTTCTGTCCCCCCATTCTGGCTGCCAAGCACACTCACTGAAAGTGCCCCCCTGGTGGTGTGTGACGGGCACCTTGGTTCTGGGCATCTCGTTCACACACAGCTGTCACACACACTCTCCCTCTCCGTCTCCCTCTCCGCCTCCCTCTCCCTCTCCGTCTACATCTCCCTCTCCCGCTCCGTCTCCCTCTACCTCTCCGTCTCCCTCTCCGCCTCCCTCTCCCTCTACATCTCCCTCTCCCGCTCCGTCTCCCTCTACCTCTCCGTCTCCCTCTACCTCTCCGTCTCCCTCTCCCTCTCCCGCTCTGTCTCCCTCTCCGTCTCCCGCTCCGTCTCCCTCTCCCGCTCCTTCTCCGTCTGTCTCATTTTCTCTCCCCTTTCTCATCCCATGCTCCTCTCTGTCTCTGCCCCTTTTTCTCCCGCATCTCCTGTCTCCCACTTTCACCCTTTGTCTGTTTCCCTCTCCTTCTATCCCTCCTTCTCTCCCTTCCTCCCTCCCCTGTCCTTATAACTGGGGGACGGCAGGGCTGAGTGCTACCTTTGCCGACAGGCAATTAGCCAGCGATTATGAAAAACAACTGATGGACACGTAGAGCAATGGAAGATGTATATCTCTCTCTTTCTTTTATCCTCTCCTGCCATGTGTCTATCTTTCCTGTCTCTCCTTCCCCCTCTGTCCTAATATGAGTATTTTGAGGTTAATTGCCCCAAAAAGCTGCTAATGGTTGCTGTAAGAGGCGGGTGATGTGAAGGGGTGGCGCCACTGTCCTGTGATTGGATCAATGTCCTATGATTTATACTGCGTCAACCAATGGGAATGAGTGTCTCTATCCTAGTGCAGCACAGATGGATTTGAAAGGGAGGCAACATGTTCTGTGGGTGGCCTGCTGATGGATAGAGAGAGAGAGGCAACATGTTCTGTGGGTGGCCTGCTGCTCCAGGCCAGCACTGACATTGGGCACTTATCACAGAATGAGGTTCTCACTGCTGCTCCAGATTCTCTGTGTGTGGTTGTGTGTGTGCGTGACTTATTTGTCTGTGTGACTTTGTGTGTGTGTAATAGAAACGGCCGGGAAATCGCCATTAGAAAAAAACCTCTGACAGACAGTGGCAGTGGCGAGTGGGAGGAGTGGATATGTACTGTAGAATATGGATATTCAGCCTGCAGTGGTCCCATCGCCCTAGCCTAGCTTCCTGGACAGAGCCTGAGAGAGTCACTGCCTCAGCACCCCACACCCACAGGGTGAACATCCAGATACTACAGGCCTTCTGTTGAACATTTAGAGACTATAGGCTTTCTGTTGAACATCTAAACACTACAGGCTTTCTGTTGAACATCTAAACACTACAGGCCTTCTGTTGAACATCTAAACACTACAGGCTTTCTGTTGAACGTCTAGACACTACAGGCTTTCTGTTGAACGTCTAAACACTACAGGCCTTCTGTTGAACATCTAAACACTACAGGCTTTCTGTTGAACATCTAAACACTACAGGCTTTCTGTTGAACGTCTAAACACTACAGGCTTTCTGTTGAACGTCTAGACACTACAGGGCCTGCATACAGAACTAGGAGGCAACAGCATTCTGCTGTAAACGTCTCATTAGAGAGCTAGAGTGTAATCTTCACAGATTAGAGAGTAAAGCTGGGAGAGGAGAATTGGGCTGTGTTTAACCCACATTAGCCTCTACCGCCACAGCAGTGCTTAATTAAAATGACCCACAATTCCCTGTGCGCTGAGCGGTGAGTTGACACTAAGGTAATGTCGTGGCACACTCACATCTAAAACACACACACATGCATCTAAAAACACACAGACACATAGACACACTTGCATACACACAGACTTGTAATTCTCTTGTCTGAATGCAACTGATATACAGAGCCGATGAAGGAAATGCAGCAACTTTATACGTGAAAAGATGCAATATACCAAGAGCACTGTCTCCCACTGTTCGCCAGAAGCAAGATAACCATGAAACAAAGACTACAACTATAAGAACCAGAGTGAAAGTACCATGTCACCTCTTCCTGTTGCTCCTCTTACTGAGAACTGTGAATCTCCATCTCTGCCATTACTCACACACAATAAAGCACACACACACAATAAAGCACACACACACACACACCCCTCTAATCCCTCAGATATTTCATATTTTATCACCATTCTCTCATTTCTTTATTTTCTCTCTTTCTTTTGGCTGAATGTACTATTTGAATATTGCCACTTGATTTAAAAAATGAACTGGCTTTTGTTTGCTGCACCTGACATAATTTGAAGTTCTTAATAAAATATCCTTAATGTTCTTTGCAAAAATAAAATGAAATCCTGACTTGGTATAATTGTGTGATTTCCTGGCTCGAAGGAGGGAATTAAGTCGTAGAGTTTGTGGGAAGCACTTAACAATCACATAGGATTCCAAGAAGCTGCTGAATGTATTTGATTTCATAATGTGCTTTTCCATTAACTCAGCTCATTACACAGCAATTTACTGTCTCTGGACCAACCTTTACTACTGCTGAAAAGGACAGAACTCACTCAACTCACCCCTGTAACATCCACAACACACATGCACACACATACACATGCACACTGGGACACACACACACACACACGGAACTAGACAATACTATTTTTTAAATCATAAAGGAACACTGACTGCCTGTCATTGTCTTGTGGGGATTGGTGTAAACAAAGGCCATTCCCTATAGGAAAAAAACGTTTTTATCTCTCAATCAATACCATAAGTGCTATGATACTAACTTGTTTTCATGGACATTTTATAGAATGATTTCAATAAATAATAATATACATTAATACATTTCTCCAAATGTAATCCCAGCTGCTAATGTAACAGTTAATAGACATACAAATAAACGTCAGCAGCTTTGTACTGGCATAAAGTACTAGCATAAAGTACTGGCATAAAGTGCATACAAGCATAAGCATAGCATACAAGAGAAATGATGGTCAGACGACAGTTACAAAGCAAAGTTCGCACAATGTTCCCACAACCTTTTCAACCTGTTGTTCTCATTCTGTTATCTCTAACGCATATCTAAAACACCCCTTGGCTCACTCATCTCTATGTCACTTAGGGTTGAGTGTGTGTGTGTGAGGAGGGTTTCACTTCTTATCTCTTACCGTGGTCCTCTGTAGCTCAATTGGTAGAGCATGGCGCTTGTAACGCCAGGGCAGTGGGTTCGATCCCCGGGACCACCCATACGTAAAAATGTATGCACACATGACTGTAAGTTGCTTTGGATAAAAGCGTCTGCTAAATGGCATATTATTATTATTCATGGCACCATCGCTGGCCACACCACTTCTTATCTCTTACCGTTATTCACGGCACCATCGCTGGACACACCACTTTGCAAGGAGAAAAGACGGCTACACATTGGGGCCACAGCACGCCTCTTTCCCAGAATGCTTTGGGCCTTTGTTAAATTACACCCAGAGAGACAGCAGAGAGCTGTGTCTGTGTGTGTGCAGTGGGAAAAAGGAATGACTGACTTCTGAAGTGTGCCTGGGCTGATTCTAAATGACAACAGAGCCACCAGCTTTGTCTTGGTGTGTTGACAAGAACTTAGTAGTAAAATAATCTTACTGAGTGAGTTGTAGTTTCAGTGTGTGTGTGTTTTAGACACCACTTCTCACCATGGCTCTGACCAGCTCTTCATCCAGCCGTTCCTCCTCTTCCTCGTACCACTCGTCAGCCCGCTACAGCAGTTCCAGCACCTACCGGTCAGAGGGATCTGGTGGTGGGGCTGCGGACCCCCTGTTTGATCCCTTCCTGGAGGCAGCAGGGGTGGGACCCCCAAAGCCTGTTTGGAGAGGAGGGGGATGTAGCCCCCCTGTCTGGCCCCCTTCAGCCGACACCACAAGGACTCCTACGGGTTACCCAGGTGAGTGGGAGGGTTTGGGTAGAATAACATCAACGGTAAGCGGTGGTTAAATGGAGCGGGAGCTACCCAGGGCTAGGCTCCTACACCTTGAGTGAAAGGTAGCCTAGTGGTTATGAGCGGTTAAGAGTACTGAGCCAGTAACCAAAAGGTTGCTGGTTCGAATCCAGAGCCAACTAGTTAAAACATCTGTCGCTGTGCCCTTGAGGGGCAACAGGGAAGGACAATTGAAGGCAAGCTTAACCAAAAAATTTAACTTGTTAAAACATTTCTAGCCCATCTATCTATGGTTGACTAGTTATGTTCAACACGCTCAGTTTTCTACCACAAAAAGAGTAGAACTAGCTCACCTGCTTTTACACTATGATTTGACTCTTACATGTCCAATGTTTCTTTTGAAAAAATAATTTTAAAAATAGTTTTACCTTATTAAAACAAGAGTTGTTAAAGTAACAGGGTTGACCTTTAAAGATCACTTTTTTTTTAACCAAATCAACATTTTCGATTTAAATGGCATTTTATAGAAGTGTCCAGACACTTGTTTTGCAATTTCACTTGCGTTTGAGAAACTTCCCCCACCAGCGATAGACTTCCTCAGGTTCGTTCTGCAGTATGGGGGCCACGGATAAAACATGAACAAAGGCTCCAAAAACACCCAAATATGTCATTTTAGAAACGTCAAAGCTCTCAGTGTAGATGTTGTACACACAAATGGTGTAATTCTAAACTTTATCCGAAACATTATATTCCATTTTGTTGGACTCGAGTGAACATTTCCATGTGCAAGCATGCCCTTTGTTCTCCTTCCCATTGTGGTGATATGAGAAACGAGAATGCATGCGCATGCTCGCACACTGAAATGACATGGGCATGCTCGCACACTGAAATGACATGGGCATGCTCGCACACTGAAATGACATGGGCATGCTCGCACACTGAAATGACATGGGCATGCTCGCACACTGAAATGACATGGGCATGCTCACACACTGAAATGACATGGGCATGCTCGCACACTGAAATGACATGGGCATGCTCGCACACTGAAATGACATGCGCATGCTCGCACATTGAAATGACATGGGCATGCTCGCACACTGAAATGACATGCGCATGCTCGCACATTGAAATGACATGCGCATGCTCGCACATTGAAATGACATGGGCATGCTCGCACACTGAAATGACATGCGCATGCTCGCACATTGAAATGACATGGGCATGCTCGCACACTGAAATGACATGGGCATGCTCGCACACTGAAATGACATGGGCATGCTCGCACACTGAAATGACATGGGCATGCTCGCACACTGAAATGACATGGGCATGCTCACACACTGAAATGACATGGGCATGCTCGCACACTGAAATGACATGGGCATGCTCGCACACTGAAATGACATGGGCATGCTCACACACTGAAATGACATGGGCATGCTCGCACACTGAAATGACATGGGCATGCTCGCACACTGAAATGACATGGGCATGCTCACACACTGAAATGACATGGGCATGCTCGCACACTGAAATGACATGGGCATGCTCGCACACTGAAATGACATGCGCATGCTCGCACATTGAAATGACATGGGCATGCTCGCACATTGAAATGACATGGGCATGCTCGCACACTGAAATGACATGGGCATGCTCGCACACTGAAATGACATGGGCATGCTCACACACTGAAATGACATGCGCATGCTCACACTCGGGCCCCCATACAGCAGAACGAGTCTGAGGAAGGAAGTCTATTGCTGATGGGTTAAGTTTCTCAAAACCAAGTGAAATCGCAAAAAAACGTGTCTGAACACTTTTATAACATGCCATTACCAAAAAAAAGTGAACTTGTCCTTTAAATGAGGGAATGTAAATGAATCCCTAATCACATGAAATAAATAATAATCTTCAGAAATGACTTTGTCAAAGCAACAGAACAACTAGGGCATTACAATGATAATGAAAACGTAAGGGTTAAGTGGGTTAAAATCTTCCTATAAGTGGGACATGTCAAAATGCTGATTTTTGGCACTTTAGCAAATCTTTATTTATATAAAATATCTGATTTATTACATGTATCATGTGGTTTATATTATAGGGCACTTAATTTAATATAACAGGCTTTTAAAAATCAATATAGGAGCACAATTTCTACTTAAAACATCAAAGGGCACTGTATTTGTGGAATGACCCAGAAGGTGCTAGAGACTGTGGCAGTTACATGTATGCTGGTAGAAAAAGCAGCATCTCAAACAAGATAATGAACCAGAACAGTGGGTGATGTCTACTGTAAAGTCTCACTGTCAGAATGTATGAACTGCCATTGTGGCTCCAGCCCGTCCCCAGTGTCTTTGCTAAAGTGCTCTAATAGGCAATATGAGGGGCCTGTGTGTTGGACAGTGTCGAGGCAGTGAAACTCTCATTGGTGCTAAAATGCCAAAGAGGGAATATAAAACTAAAGGAGCTCCCTCAGAGCCATAAACATACAATATGGAGTGTCTCTGAGACTCTGTGATTCTCACCACTTCATTTTATTATAACGATCGCTTTAAAGACTTTGTTTATGGACTTTGTGATGCTACTGGATGTCTAATAACCCAAATCAAAATGATTATTAAACAATATTGTGAAATATATCAGGAAATATGAATGTGTTTACTTTCATATTGTTCTCTGTCTTACATAGAAAATATGTTGTAAATAATAAAGTGAATATGTAAAAAAACACAAAAAAACAACAACATTTATGAGTAAGTCTTTGGTATCAACATTTATATGACAGGGAGGCTTGGTCCAATCTCTACTGCCAAATTCTTCATAATATTAATCAACTGTAACCACAAGTGAACTGACATTTTAGCTTTGTTTATACCTGGCGCTAAAATGTGTCCTGTGTCCTGATCTTGTCCACATTTTGATTGTGCCCACATTTTCAGATATGCATCTACACATGGTATTAAAACGTGTCTCTCATTTGTCCACTGTGTCCGCATTGTGACCAGATTTCCTGGTACCTCCCTGTATGAAAATTATTTGACAGATATTCTTTCAAAATAATATTGATTTGTTTATTTTAATACATGTTGATGTCATAGATCAATAGTGCCACCTGTCAGTGATTTTAGGCGGAATAAGGATGATTTAAACGGTTTCACTGTCCAGATCCATTTACACTTGTGAGATATCCAGACACGATGTGTGCCTGACTACCTCCGCAGGTGGGCAGGAAGATCTGATCACAATCAGATCTGATCACAATCAGATCATAATGTGTATTTTGATAATCTACACCTGTCTGCAAAGGTGGGCACAATCAGCATGTGGACACAATCGGGTCAAAGGACGCATGTTAGCACTGGCGATAAACGGTGCTCGAGTTTGGAATTCCGAGTTGAATGACAGTTCTAAAACAATATTTCCCAGTTGTAGTAAAAAAATGTTTGAGTTCCCAGTTGTTTTGAACGCGGCATAACTCAGGGCTAACTCCATTTGTCCTGAATGAAGTGTCTGTCACAAGTTGAGGACCAATGAAATCAGATTCCCTCCCTCTCGCAAAGATCGTGTCATCATCCCCTTCATTTGAGGAAAAGGACTGATTAAATATTTTATTATTAAAAATATATTTTAGTGTGTAAAAAAATGTGTAACATTAAAATACCTATCACGACACATTTAGTAATGAAAGAATTTGCTTTCCAAACTGCACGTTTTTCACAGGATTATATTTTGACATTTGCAAAAGGCAAATGACAGCTGCAACCAACCTCAGACATACACTGTAATAGACATACACTCAGTGGCCAGTTTATTAGGTACAGCACCCCCTTCATGAAAATGGTTCGCTCCGACAGACATTGAGTCACGTGGCTGTGGCTTGCTATATAAAGCAGGCAGACAGGCATCAAGGAATTCAGTTACTGTTGAACGTTGGAATGGGCAAAACTAGTGACCTAAGTGACTTTGAGCGTGGTATGATCGTCGGTTCCAGGTGCAGTTACATGTATGCTGGTAGAAAAAGCAGCATCTCAAACAAGCCTCGGTTCCAGCACGACAGTGTGTAGGGTTTACCGAGAATGGTGCGACAAACAAAAAACGTCCAGTCAGCGCCAGTCCTGTGGGCGAAAACAGCTTGTTGATGAGAGGTCGAAGGAGAATGACAAGAATCGTGCAAGTTAACAGGCGGGCCACAAACGGCGCAGTACAACAGTGGTGTGCAGAACTGCATCTCGGAACACACAATTCATCGGTCCTCGTCACGGATGGGCTATTGCAGCTGACGACCACAATGGGTTCCACTCCTATCAGCTAAAAAAAAGAAGAAGCGGCACCAACACTGGACAACTGAGGAGTGGAAAAACATCCTTGGTTCCTGTTGCGTCATGCTGATGGCAGAGTCAGGATTTGGCGTAAGCAGCATGAGTCCATGGCCCCATTCTGCCTGGTGTCAACGGTACAGGCTGGTGGCGGTGGTGTAATGGTGTGGGGAATGTTTTGATACCAATTGAGCAACGTTTCCATGCCCCGAAGAATTCAGGCTGTTCTGGAGGCAAAGGGGGGTCCGACCTGGTACTAGATGTGTGTACCTAAAAAACTGTCCACTGAGTGTAGTGGCAGTTCCCATTCAAGTCAAGACTGACTGCCATTGCTAGTGCACCCATGAGTTTAATAGTCAAATTGCCAGGTTTAGAGGTTCCAAAACCCTTCTATGGATTATATGTATATGGCCACAATGCAACAAGCTGTTCTACAGATAGAAGGAGCGATAGGAGTGGGAGAAAGATGCATTGATAAGCACACTAAAGCACACCAAAGACTGCATTAAAGATAAGTAATAAAATAAACATGGCATTTATAAAAGCCTAGATAACCTTTCTTTGATTTTGGAACAAATGAAAATGTGGCACTGACTCGCTCATGGATTAATGTTTCAGCATTGTCTCAATGAAGATTTTGGCGTTTGACTAGCCATGTGCGACATGCACGCGCAGTTACGAGCCTTCTAGAGTTAGTGACAGGCAGAGGAGCAATATCCACTGTGTAGTATGGATGAAGCTTGACCTGGCCCCCCCACCAAGCGGCTCCCCTATTCACAGCGGAGATACATAAAAAAAAGAAGTTAATTTCATGCAATTCTACACATTTGGCTTGGGGCATAGAGAAAAGATTGCAGTTTTAAAGCAAGTTTTCTGCAATTCTACACATTTTGCCATGTCAATGATATCTGCGTGAGAGTGACCAACAAAATCAAATGGGGGCCCACTGGAGGTCAGGGCCCCTGGGTACGTGTTCTGAGTGCCCGGTCGGTATTCAGCCATGATTACTACAAGTTTAGGTAACTGGCTAGACTAATTTACCAATCTAAAATTGTTAGCTGACATGGCTAATTGAGTGACTGTCGGTGACTGACAAAACAAGAGAAAAACTGCTGATGCACAACTAAATTTCTAACGTACACCTAAAATGAGTTTTTTGGGGGATTCGGGGGCCCCCTAGTGGCCAGTATCCCTAAGCAACCGCTTATGTTGCTTATGCCTTGATCCAGCCCTGCTGACCTGGAATGTGAAGCGAACTGAAGCTGGCTAGCTTTATAAAAGCCTGAGTAGATCTAGCTTGCTTCGTAGTATACCACTCAGATTCTTTCCTGTCCAGATGGGCATTAAATGAGCTTTATGTTCCAAATCTGAATCCTTGATCACTCATGAGCTTGAATGGCCTGTATTCTCCAGTTGTCTCCAAATAAAATATATCCTCCCCCAAGGACTGGATAATAAACTTTAAATCACCCATATTTTCCCTTAATTCTTTTATATATTTTCTCTTGCCCTGTTTTATTCTTCCCCAAGTTTGTGATGTTAATGAGAGCAAGAAAATAAGAGTTGAATAAATAAATATATTAATGTCTCCACTCACTGTTTTGTCTGCTCTTCCCTCCAGGCCCAACAAGTGGCACTGTGCCAGGTCGTTCTGCCAGTATGGGCGTGGTCAGATTGTTGGGGGTAGTTACTACATGTCAGCTGACGTCAGTCAGTTTCAACCACAGGACATAGTGGTGATGGCCTACAACCACAACATAGTCATCCACGCTGAAAAGGTGAGAGTGTGTGAAGGGCATAGTGTGTATGTGTGGGTACCCATTATTGAAAGCGGATGTGTCTGTGTGCACACTGTAGGTACAAATGATAAGTGCAATGACGTGTGTGTGAGTGTGTGGTTTGTGTGTGTGTGTAGTGTAGTGTGTGTCCTGTTTAATGATGTGCTTGGTTATTGTGTACTGGTGGATGATGAGGGAGAAGTGTGAATCCCATTGAAGGGTTAGGCTATAGGAGAGCTGTATACAGATGCCATATCTTAATTTGAGCCAGTTTGCTACAGCAGTAAAATAATCTTGCAGCAACAGGAAATGTGATTTGTTTTGTATATTATAATGAAAGGACAGTTTTTGTAGGGGTTGACACATTTTTGTTAGGGCAAATCAAGTCTGACATTTTAAAGTGGACATTAAACTTTAGAAGCCTTTTTCAACCTCAAATACACTACAAGTTTGCATTTCCTGCAACAACAGGATGATCAAATTAAGACACGGCATCTGTATTTTACAGCTACAGTGGGGAGAACAAGTATTTGATACACTGCCGATTTTGCAGGTTTTCCTACTTACAAAGCATGTAGAGGTCTGTAATTTTTATCATATGTACACTTCAACTGTGAGAGACGGAATCTAAAACAAAAATCCAGAAAATCACATTGTATGATTTTTAAGTAATTCATTTGCATTTTATTGCATGACATAAGTATTTGATACATCAGAAAAGCAGAACTTAATATTTGGTACAGAAACCTTTGTTTGCAATTACAGAGATCATACGTTTCCTGTAGGTCTTGACCAGGTTTGCACACACTGCAGCAGGGATTTTGGCCCACTCCTCCATACAGACCTTCTCCAGATCCTTCGGGGTTTCGGGGCTGTCGCTGGGCAATACGGACTTTCAGCTCCCTCCAAAGATTTTCTATTGGGTTCAGGTCTGGAGACTGGCTAGGCCACTCCAGGACCTTGAGATGCTTCTTACGGAGCCACTCCTTAGTTGCCCTGGCTGTGTGTTTTGGGTCGTTGTCATGCTGGAAGACCCAGCCACGACCCATCTTCAATGCTCTTACTGAGGGAAGGAGGTTGTTGGCCAAGATCTTGCGATACATGGCCCCATCCATCCTCCCCTCAATATGGTGCAGTCGTCCTGTCCCCTTTGCAGAAAAGCATCCCCAAAGAATGACATTTCCACCTCCATGCTTCACTGTTGGGATGGTGTTCTTGGGGTTGTACTCATCCTTCTTCTTCCTCCAAAAACGGCGAGTGGAGTTTAGACCAAAAAGCTCTATTTTTGTCTCACCAGACCACATGACCTTCTCCCATTCCTCCTCTGGATCATCCAGATGGTCATTGGCAAACTTCAGACGGGCCTGGACATGCACTGGCTTGAGCAGGGGGACCTTGCGTGCGCTGCAGGATTTATTCCATGACGGCGTAGTGTGTTACTAATGGTTTTCTTTGAGACTGTGGTCCCAGCTCTCTTCAGGTCATTGACCAGGTCCTGCCGTGTAGTTCTGGGCTGATCCCTCACCTTCCTCATGATCATTGATGCCCCACTAGGTGAGATCTTGCATGGAGCCCCAGACCGAGTGTGATTGACCGTCATCTTGAACTTCTTCCATTTTCTAATAATTGCGCCAACAGTTGTTGCCTTCTCACCAAGCTGCTTGCCTATTGTCCTGTAGCCCATCCCAGCCTTGTGCAGGTCTACAATTGTATCCCTGATGTCCTTACACAGCTCTCTGGTCTTGGCCATTGTGGAGAGGTTGGAGTCTGTTTGATTGAGTGTGTGGACAGGTGTCTTTTATACAGGTAACGAGTTCAAACAGGTGCAGTTAATACAGGTAATGAGTGGAGAACAGGAGGGCTTCTTAAAGAAAAACTAACAGGTCTGTGAGAGCCGGAATTCTTACTGGTTGGTAGGTGATCAAATACTTATGTCATACAATAAAATGCAAATTAATTACTTAAAAATCATACAATGTGAATTTCTGGATTTTTGTTTTATATTCCGTCTCTCACAGTTGAAGTGTACCTATGATAAAAATGACAGACCTCTACATGCTTTGTAAGTAGGAAAACCTGCAAAATCGGCAGTGTATCAAATACTTGTTCTCCCCACTGTATATCTGACCATTAACTGTACTTTATAATGTCACTAGGGCTCTTGCTGTTGAGGCTGTAAGGCAACCATGTCAGAGCTCCTCTTTAACAAGCCAGAGAACCACTTAATAAAACCTACAACCATTCCCCATGCAGCCCCAAAGCCCTGCTTAAAGGAACAATGATCTCTGGTCAAAACTGTTTGTTGTAATCCTCTGCCTGATCTCAGCTCCCCAACATCTTAATTTGACCCTGCTTCTCCTGCAGCAACAGAAAATGGAAATTATTATGTGGATTATAATTAAGGGACATTTTTGTAGGGATTGATATGTTTTTCATTAGGGCAAATAAAGTCTGACATTGTTAAGTGGAAATTACAAAACTTTAGAAGCCTTTTTAAAAACGTAGAATACACTACAATTTGCATTTCCTGCTACGACAACAGACTGATCAAAAGATAGCAGATCTGTATGTATGGACCTCTCTCTACTTCAGTTTCTCACCAACCCCCTTCCTTGACCCTCCTTCATTATATTCCCTCTCCATCTCTCCTTTACTCCTCTCTGCTTGCCCTCTCCGTCATCCCCCTCTTCTATTTCTCTTTCCCTCAACTTGGCCTCTTCCTCCATCTTTCTTCCTCCCTCATTCCACTCGCTTACCCTCTCTCCCTCAGGTGTTGGAGAATGGGAGAGTCAGTGATACGTTTACCCATAAGACCATGCTCCCGACGGACATGGACCCCCTGTCGATAAGTGGCACGCTGACCCCTGAGGGCATGCTGGTGGTCAGTGTCAGGAGGAAGCCCACTATGGGGGTGCTGGAGCCCCCTGCACCCCCCGCATAGCGCTCCGAGGCACGCCTCTGACCTTTTAGACTGACTTCAGATGGTTTTCTATTTTCACCCTCCAGTTTTATATGAAAAAGAGATGTGATGTCCTGAAACGATATCGATAAAAAATTGATGATTTGATTTCAGTTTATTTTTTATTTGTTTAGGTGTTGATGTTGATTGTTGTTGAATGAATAAATGTATGATCTTTATAAAGAAAATGTATCAAAATACAAAATGTATCATTAACATTGCACCATATTAAAGTAAGTACCATGTGGTTTGGTTTATTACATACACACACAGTGCACCCTGGTCAAAAAGTCCAGACCAGGTTACGGACAGACCACCCCAAAGAAACTCCATACTGAGAGAGAGAGAGAGCTCTGTTCATGAATAAGTGACTAGCTATTTCTTGCGCGTTTCCTGACAACAATGAATACTTGTCCAGAGCCATAGAGCCAGTAATATCCTGGATGATAATTGGTCTGACAAGATTTTAAGAGAAGCAAAAAGAAATCTCATGCTTGTCATACTTCATCTCCGCTCTCCTAGCTTCTCGCTCTCTCAACACACACACACACACACACACACACACACACACAGTATCAGAGTCGTAAGTCAGACAGATTTTAGTTTGCTCAGGGAAACTATCTTCATAGAGCCATCTGCACTTTTTTTAGCAGCAATTTCATCAATCTACCTGTCTGACTATGAGTCACAGTTAAAATATCCCCCCCTTGTATCCTCCTCACTCTCTGCCGAGCTGGGGAGGAGGACCTTTGCTGTGACACCTTCATGTATTATTAATCAATATGAAGTCCACATCGCCTGGGACAGGAGATGAAACTCAAAGTGGTTGTGTTGAGAATGTGTACAGCTGTTCCAGCAAGGACCGGCACCACCACCAGCAAGGACTAGCACCGGCACCACCACCTCCATCAAGGACTAGCACCGTCACCACCACCTCCATCAAGGACTAGCACCGGCACCACCACCTCCATCAAGGACTAGCACCGTCACCACCACCTCAATCAAGGACTAGCACCGGCACCGGCACCAGCACCTCCATCAAGGACCGGCACCTCCATCAAGGACTAGCACCATCACCACCACCTCCATCAAGGATTAGCACCGGCACCTCCATCAAGGACTAGCACCGGCACCGGCACCTCCATCAAGGACTGGCACCTCCATCAAGGACTAGCACCGGCACCTCCATCAAGGACTAGCACCGACACCACCACCTCCATCAAGGACTAGCACCGGCACCAGCACCTCCATCAAGGACTAGCACCGGCACCAGCACCTCCATCAAGGACTAACACCGGCACCACCACCGCAATACAAACGACTTGTAAGGCATTAAACTACAGAAGATGGGTAAAAAACACAGATAGCCGTTTTGTTTTGGACCATTTTACATTTACATTTTAGTCATTTTCTCTCCTTCATACACTTACTCTCTGTTTCTCTCACACACAGACAGACAGACAGACATGAATAATCCAAATCTCTAACAGGATTGGTCAGTGTTGGGTCTCATCTCAGATTGCAGTGTTGACTGTTGGTCAGATTACAGGGATTACAGATTACACTGGGACATAATTCAGAACAAGGCGTCAGAGATGGGACTGTAATCTCATCTGGAACAGCAGGGGCACGGCACTTTAAAACTCACTCTACTCTACTGCACAGCTGTCTGGAACACAGACAGAGAAGATGGACTCCACAGGGAGAGAAGTATACTTTTCACCCCTGAAGCCCGCCAAAGGATAGAGAAGCCCACTTAATGAATGAACCCATTTAGCTATAATTAAGCATTTATCTGCCTATTTCAGTACAGATGGTATTTCACCCCGAAAAACAGATGTTTTTAACAACAAACACACTGCAGAGGGAAAGAACAAGAGCGATAGAAAAAAAGACCAGTTGCTGTTCTACAGCTTCTTGGGAGGAGAGGAGAGGAGAGGAGAGGAGAGGAGAGGAGAGGAGAGGAGAGGAGAGGAGAGGAGAGGAGAGGAGAGGAGAGGGGGATGAGAGAAAAAGAGGAAGGACGAGGGAAAGGAAGATCTTAGGATGACCAAGATTCTAGACTCCCATTTGTTAAAATCTCTTTATTCATCCCTGATATACAAAACATTGTTTTATTTGTTCTTGTGAAAAATAGCACTGGACTTGTTAAGGTCTGTCTGGTTTGACACCAGTGGGTTTCCGTAGTGGGCCTATAACACATCATACAGTCCAGAGTCAGACGACTACAGTTCAAGCAGCAGAATCCAGAAATGCCCTGGGACCAAACAGACAGTGTGTGTGTGTGTGTGTGTGTGTGTCATCACACACACACACACACACACAAACCATCCTTCTTTCCTTAACGTCTACACACACACACACCTGTGCGTCCATTAGTTTCCCTCTTACACATACATATTGTTTTACATTTTTCAATTTCTTTACAAAAATAAGGTTCTAGCATTCATGTCAAGTCATAGATTAAAATCTGGTTAGAAAGTGAGATGAACAATCGTTATTGCACAAGTTGATTACCTAATAAACAAAAAACAACAAATCACATATTCTTCTTCTATTAATAAATATGTGCCTGCCCTAATATATCTATCTGGTAGCAAATGAGATGTCATAAAGCAAGGAAAAGGAAAACGATGAGTGACTTCAGAGAAACACAAAATAATGAAAAACCCATCCAAAAAATAACTAAATAAAACTAAACTAAAGCAAATCAAACGTGTGTATTTTTGCTGCTCCCTTCAACAAGCTTGGGGAATGACAAAGGCGAGTTGCCATGGTGATTAGGGATAATTGCACACTGCACTGACACATCATCCTCCTCCTCTGTGTGAGTGTGTGTGTATGACTACTATCAAATGCAGAAACATGGGTAGTCATTTCTATCCCTTAAACTTCTCACGTTGATTTACAGAGAAAACCTATCCTACCCCTGTTACCATGCAGAGGCCTGAGAGGATGTAGGCACTTGTGAAATGATGATGTCATACGGACCACAGAGCATTAGAACACCCATGGGTCCTTTAAACATTCTTTAAATGTTCCTGCTACTTCAGGTAGTGGGTCTCATTCTGCTAGCGTTATAGTGTTACTTGCATTATACAAATTACATATATAAACAATGTAGAAATGTTGGGGACATGCTGCAAGGTTGGAAAAACATTGAGCATTGGACCTTTTTATAACAATCAGACACGGAAGAGCAATACGCAACAAAAACTAAAAAGGAGTTGCAGGAACAACTCGATAGATAGCAATGACAATCAGTTAGATTTTAAATGAATGATAATATATTACAGCATTGATATGTTAAATATATTAAATCTGTAAACCTATAGCAAAGTTTTAAATTCACGCATCCCCAAAAAGCCCTGTCCCCTTTCCCAAAATAAGCCATGATTAAAGCTCATTGAATGAATGCATGATGCCAATCAAACCTAGATCAAAATTAATTCAATGAGAAAAAATAGAAAATAAGTGAGGATAAAAACAACATATTCAACCGATAGCCATCATCATCATCACCATCACAATCATCATCATCATCATCATCATCATCATCATCATCATCATCATCATCACCATCATCATCATCATCATCATCATCATCACCATCATCACCATCATGACATTGTCCATTACAATGATAAACACAACAGCATATTTCTCCTCATATGTTTTGTTCAAGCTTTTTCTGATCAATATAAAAACACAGCCTTCAACGTCACATGCACTATTTCATGCAAAGCCATGCCTTCATTCAAGGTGTGTGAGTGTCTCTCTGCATGTCAGGATGGGCATGTCAGTCTGTGAAGATGTTAGTGTGTGTGTGTTTTTTCTTTTCAGTGGCAGTGAACAAGACAATAACTCACCACTGAAAATAAAATATATTCATGCAATAACACATCCAGGTGGTTGAAATGTCAGTGTGTGTGTGTGTGTGTTTGTACTTTGTTCAATGTGGCACTGAATAAGGCACCTGAATGTGTATAACCACAGTCAGATGCTCTCAGCTTGCATATGTGAGCAGAAATCTTGATGTCACCGGGAGAAAACAACAGTAAAATCAAAATAACAACAACTGCAGGTGGAAGGAGTGTTTGACACAGGAAGTGACTCTGCTCAGTCCTTTTCAGAGGCATCAGGCCTTTCAGTGAAAACATTACAAAGAAGAGAGGAAGAAAGAAGCCACAAAATGAACCCTGCCTGATAATCAATCAATCAATCAATCAAAGCGAGAGTGAGCAAGAAAGACTGAAAGAAAACGAGTAGTAGCCATACTTACAAAATATATATATATAGATATTTGTATACCCACAATTCAGTGAGGGAGTGTTTCTGAGATCTGATTGGAAGCTGCACACTGGGCTTGTGCAGTATGGAGCTTCTATCACCAAGCAAAACATAATTAATAGTTAAATACAATCAAATGACTAAGGAAAATATGCAGCACATTAAGCCAGAGACTGTTGTGAGGAAAATACATGAATAAGTAAAAAGCAGAGGTCAGATTCTTAACCATCTAACCAGACCTCCTCTAGGCTGCTCTATACATCAGTAGGCCTATTGATAACTCATACTGTAGTAGGAATGGAGTGCTTTATCATTGGTCATGTATAGATCACTGATCGGTAATGCTGACAGCTTTTTATTGGTCAGTATGGATGGGCTGTAGTGTTTGTCATTGGTCAGTTAGTTCAGATATCTAGTTTCAATCAGTTAGCTACTGGTCAGCATTAATCAAACTTGTTCTATTTGGTCTGACCTTATTCTGATCACCATAGTGTTACTGGACAATGAACAATTTCATTGGCGATGTGAACCAGAAAGCTACCCTGGGTTCTATTGAAGAAAAACACCCTAAAGCAGCAACTTAAATAACAGAAAAAGCTTTCATTCTGTCATCTTTCAGCCTTCCATTCACTCTCTCTCTTCCCCCTTTCTTCTTCCTCTCTTCATCCCTCCCTCTCTTCAAAACCTCCATCCCTCCCTCCCTCTCTAGCCCAACACACTCAGTCAGGGTTATTAAGAGCTATATTTAGAGAAAACCCTCTTCTCTTGGAGTGTGCAGACTGGCTCGTATTAAAACCTGTGTGTGTGTATATGTGTGTGTGTGTGTGTTTGAGGCCATGTTTTCTTAAAGAGTTCACAGCATGTGTGTTGAAGCATGCTGAAAGGTATTGTGTTTACACATGCTTTCACCACTCTACAGAATACCTACATACATACTGTACATCTGTTTGCATAGAGTAGACTATTATCTCACCCAGACTCACTAATGCAACACAGAGAAAGAGAGAGAGAGTGGTGAAGATGTCTCCCAATGTGAGACTAGAACAGTATGTGGTTCTCTCTACGGAGGCAAGGTGAAAAAATACAACAAAAACATACAGAGGTGCAGTGAAATGTGTTGTTTTACAGGGTCAGCCATTGTAGTACAGCACCCCTGGAGTAAATTAGGGTTAAGCGCCTTGCTCAAGGGCACTGACAGATTTTTCACCTTGTCGGCTCGGGTATTCAAACCAGCAACCTTTTGGTTACTGGGCCAATGCTCTAACCACTAGGCTTCCTTCCATACGTATTTACAGTTCCAGGTCACTAAACCAGATGGGAACAAAATAGAACATGTGTCTGATAAGATTAAAATCACAAAGTAAGAAAAGCAGAAGGTTGGTTTCGCTACCGCCTTTGTCTAAATACAGACAAACCAATACGTCCATGCACTCAATACATACACTCACACTAACATCCATACCGGTACACAAGCCTATCCTCTTATCACCGTTGAACCGTCTGAATATGGAAGACTGGTCAGAAAGAAACGTTTACAGGTCCACAAAATGCAAACAAACTTTGAATATTTCCTCACCAATACCCAAGTCAGCAAAAAAAAAAAAATGCTATCCCTTTTATAGTCAAACAACATTCTATACATTTTGTTCTGACCACCTTTGTTAAGCAGTGATACCTTAACCCATCTCGCCTCTCCCCTCCCTAACACCCAGATCTCTTCTGTTCTGGTTGGGGTGAGAGCAGGGTGAGTCCATCCCTCCACCTTAAGAGTTGAGTAAGTGCAGGGCCCAAAGGCCCACCGGGAGGAGGGGTAAAGGAGAGAGGGATGGAGAGGAAGGTTAGGAGAGGAGAAAGAGGAGGAGGAGATAACTCTATATTCCAGAATTAAATATTGATCCAAGCCCTGAGGTTGCAGCAACGGTTGTTTTTTTTGAGGCGGGGGCGTCTACGCTCCTCCTACTCCTCCACCCTCCTCGCCAACACACCCATCCCCATCCCCATCCTCATCCACCTGTCCCCATACACCTGTCAACGTCCCCCTGTCCCCATCCCCCTCACTGGGACTTCTCATCAGAGTCAGAGGCCAGGTGCTCCCGGGGGAGGGACATGGACTTGTGGCGGTCCCACAGCTTGTGGAGCTCTGTGGCTTCGTTCTCGCTATTGCTGCTGCTGGTGCCGCTGGTGCCGCTGTCCCGGAAACTGGACAGAGGGGGGCGCACCTTCACCCCCTTCACCGCCACAGAACCCTCGATGGCCTTCCGCAGCTACAGAGATAATACAGGAAGAGTCAGTCAACAATCCAAACCCAACCCCTAGCCTGTTAGGGACTACGGGTCACAGTTATTGAGTACCAGTCAATTTGGGATTGAAAATAAGTAAGGCTTAGTATCAGAAAGGACAGTTCAATCTGTACAGTGACAGTGTTATCAATGTGTAGACCAAAGCAGAATGGTGAGGTTTAACCATGGCAATATTACAGGGTGGTTGCTATGGTGATTCTAGGTGATAATATAGGGAGTGTGGCTATGCTACCATGGTAATAAAGAAGGCTTGGGCCGTATACCATATACCGGGGTATTTGGAAATGGCTACGGGATGGTTTTTCAATACCGTCAATATCATTTAAACTATTTCTTTGAAGTTTTTAAATAAATGTGAATATTTGTAGCTACTTTTTAAGTAAATACCTGCTGTCAACTTATGCAATACTTTAAGAGATAGAAGATTGCGTTCTTCATTTCACCGGTCACAATTTTTCATTATGAATTTTTCATTATGCTTACCGGTAGTCCCCAGTCACGTGGTGTTTGTTTACAAGCACAAAACGACGAGAGACCGGAGCCTTGTGTGTCTCTCACTGTTGTGCAGCATGCGCCAGGTAATCTAGTTACAGTATGGAATTCACAACTAAATGTTTGCCAGCTAGATATCTTATAGCTATTAAGTTAACTGTCTGAAATGTGCTAAATGCTCTGCAGTTGTGCATTTGGTTTGCAAATTTAGTAGCTAGTTAGCTATCTAACTACGTAGTTAGCTTCTTCCAAAATCAAGCTTCTCTTGGTAACAGCAGAGAAACCCCTCCTGGATCAAGACCCTTGCTGTTTAATATTTGTTTTGTGTGTGCAGCTAAATGTGAATAGCATTTTTTTGTTACTTGTATAACTTTATGAGCTGGGTTGTCTGTCTTGCAAATACTTTAGGTCAGAGACTGTATAAAACGTTTGCAATGCGCTCGTTAGCATTCTCTATGGGATTTGACATGTACTTGTTAGCATTGCTAACCTTCGGATTACAAAGGCTCAGTGGGGTATTACCGAATATCCCGGTATGGCACAAGGTCGGTATGAAGGTATGACAATCTGGTTACTGCCCAAGCCTATAATAAAGTAAAGACGGACACATTTTATGGTTATGGAACTCAACATTTATTGGACCAAACAACAGCCCCGATCAGACGTCATGTCATACTCTCCATCCCTCTCATTCCCCAGCCATGACAGACGTCTGGCCAACAGCTGTTTCTAAGCAGAGACTCAGGTTGCACACACACATACACACCCTCCCCTGTGTATCCAGTTATCAGGAGGCATAAGGAGAGCTGAATGCAGTAGTACTATGTGACAGAGACAAGAGGCGAGGAGAGGAGAGGCGAGGAGACGAGGGGAGGTGAGGCTTATCTCACTGCTGTTTTTGTCTGCTTGTCTAATACCAAATAAAAGGCCTAAATGTCAGCCAGTGGAACAACACTGTGCTTAGCAAAAATCTCCCATTTTACAAAGACAGAGTGTTTCTGCCTGTTTTGTTTGTGAAAAGAGCAAGAGAGAGAGAGAGAGAGAGAGAGAGAGAGAGAGAGAAAAAAAGAGACAGAGGAGAGACTGCAAGGAACATTAACCAGTAATTTGTCTCACTGTCTGTCACCAATTGAAGGGCCAGAAAGAGAGGAGCTCATTAATGTGGACTGTGTGTGTGATGGTGGTGACAGTTCCCTTTGAGTCAGTCAACTTCGGTTCAACATACACGACATGGCCAAAAGTATGTGGACAGTCTTTCAAATTAGTAGATTCGGCTATTTCAGCCACATCCGTTGCTGACAGGTGTATAAAATCGAGCACACAGCCATGCAATCTCCAGTGACTTTCAACATGGCACCGTCATAGGATGACACCTTTCCAACAAGTCAGTTCGTCAAATTACTGCCCTGCTAGAGCTACTCCAGTAAACTGTAAATGCTGTTATTGTGAAGTGGAAACGTCTAGGAGAAACAACGGCTCAGCAGTGAAGTGGTAGGCAACACAAACTCACAGAATGGGACCGCCGAATGCTGAAGCGTGTAAAAATAATCTGTCCTCAGTTGCAACACTCACTACCGGATTCCAAACTGCCTTTGGAAGCAACGTCAGCACAAGAACTGTTCGTTGGGAGCTTCATGAAATGGATTACCATGGCCGAGCAGCCGCACACAAGCCTAAGATGACCACACGCAATGCCAAGCGTCGGCTTGAGTGGTGTAAAGCTCGCCGCAATTGGACTCTGGAACAGTGGAAACGCGTTCTCTGGAATGATGAATCATGCTTCACCACCTGGCAGTCCGACGGACGAATCTGGCGGATGCCAGGAGAATGCTACCTGCCTGAATGCATAGTGCCAACTGTAAAGTTTGGTGGAGGAGGAATAATGGTCTGGGGCTGTTTTTCATGGTTTGAACTAGGCCCCTTAGTTCCAGTGAAGGGAAAACGTAACGCTACAGTATACAATGACATTCTAGACGATTCTGTGCTTCCAACTTTGTGGCAACAGTTTGGGGAAGGCCCTTTCCTGTTTCAGCATGACAATGCCCCTGTGCACAAAGCGAGATCCATACAGAAATGGTTTGTCGAGATTGGTGTGGAAGAACTTGACTGGCCTGCACAGAGCCCTGACCTCTACCCCATCGAACAACTTTGGGATGAATTGGAACGCCGAGTGGGAGCCAGGCTTAAACGCCCAACATCAGTGCCTAACCTCACTAATGCTCATGGCTGAATGGAAGCAAGTCCCCACAGCAATGTTCCAACATCTAGTGGAAAGCCTTCCCAGAAGAGTGGAGGCTGTTATAGCAGCAAAGGGAGGACCAACTCCATATTAATCCCCATGATTTTGGAATGAGATGTTCGACGAGCAGGTGTCCACATACTATTGGCGTACCATGGGGGGAGTTGTACTCTCATGACTTCGGTTGAAGGAACTAAAATCATGGCTGACAGGGCCAATGAAATCCGTTGGGGTCTGATGGGGCAAGATTCCATTTCCCCACAGTATGTTGTACCGAAGTTGACTGACTGAAAGGTAATGTAACGTTATGACCAATGTTCCCTCTAAGGTGCGCGCGTGAGCGGCTGCGCACTTCCTCCAGGACTGCTGCACAGAAAAAATGCCATGCTGGGCAGAGACGCAAGTTTTTTCTGTGATCGAATCAACATTATATCAAGCCCCTTTTCAATGCAACAAACCAAAACAAATCTAACTTTGCAAGATTGAGTCTGTGATTTTGTTGTAGGCAGAGACAGAGCGCAACGGAGTAGAATTCTATTGGCAGCGGTAGGCCACTAGCGGTCTTTCAATCACCCGCGAGTGAATGCGCTTTTCAGTCCAGATCAGAGCCGCACGTGTGCGCATTTGTTGATATTCTTTGCTAGTTAGCCAGTTATTAGCCCAGCTTTATTGGTCAGCAATGGGGAATTACTGCTTCCTACAAGAGCACAAAACGTGTAGGCTACATTTCAAGCGGTCTTTGAAAAACCAGTCAGGTAAAAAGCTTATGTCTTAATTAAAGGGGCAGTGTTGTATTTTGAGACAGGCTCTAATATGCAAATAAGCCAATAGGCAGTGGGGTAAGGGTATGGTAATAATAATTATCTGTATGGTAATAATAATTAATTATATTTTTTAAAGTGTTTTTTGCATCATACAATGCAATTTACAGTCTCCTATTTGGCCCATGGTGTTACAGGCCAAGTAAAAAATAATAATGTAAAAACGTTTTTAAAAGTCTCATGCAATGTAGGCCTGCATTGAACACCATATATAGGCTACTGTAGGCTATATCATAGAAGCTATTTCCATGTGAAAATAATATGGGATTTGCTCCATTGGTTTTGTTGGTAGGCCTACATTATGCTCAAATAGCCACAATAGCCTATTGGCTACTGTCTAAAACTGCGCCGGAAGATGCACAAAATTCTCAATGTTCAAGTTTCCGTCCCCAGAAAATGTGAGGGAACATTGGTTATGACTATAAGTACTGTTCCCTGAAGAAGGGAAACGAGATAAAACACCTGTTTGGCCCCACACCGTACGTTCCTGGCCTTTGTGAAGAGCGGTATTCAATTGAAGGAATGAATCCGAGCCTCACGCATATCACCTGTGGAAGGCGGGGCTTCCAGCGAGGCGCAGATTTCATTGGCCTTGTCAGGCCTGATTTTAGTTCCTTCAACCGAAGTCGCAAGAGTGCGACTACCCCCATAGTATGTTGTACCTCGTTTCCATCCTTCAGGGAACAGTAGTTATAGTCATAACGTTACGTTATGCAGATGATTGTGACAGTGAGGAAGATGATGGACATTGTTATGACGATGGTGGCTGTCATGATGCTGTAATTGATGATGATGATAATGCGACAGTGTCATGTTGATGTGGTCAACTCCAGGTGATCCGTGTCACTCACCTCTTTCAGGGAGACCACTCCGATGAGTCGTCCGATGCTGGTGACATAGGCATGGTCCAACCCAAGCAGAGAAAAGATGGTGTGGGTCTGGGGACAAGAGAAGAATACACTTAGAAACCAACTGCTAGAACACTTAGAACCAATATTTAGAACACTTATAACCAACTGCTAGAACTGTTAGAATCAATATCTAGAACAGTTGGAACGAACGCCTTAAACCGCTAGAACACAACCAACCATAGATTCCCTTTTGACATTCCTTTAGAGACATAGCCTCCTGTGAAAATCTTAGAGCAGCTATTAAACTACAGCAGTTAGAACAGTCAGCTCAGTGGTCACTGGAGAGCTGCATGGTGTGCAGGCTCCTTCCTCATTCAACTAATTAAGTAATCAGCAAGTAATCAAAAGTAATCACCTTGATTAGTGTAATCAGGTGTTTGAGCACCACTGAGCTAGATTGTTGGGAAAGGTACAACATCCCTACTGATATTGTAAACTGCTAGAACGTCAAGTGAACCACACAGACAGCAGCTTGAGCCTAAACCCAAATCACAGGGAATAGAACAACCTTAGTCATTTAAATATTTCATGCAATGGGAGTTTTCCATTACAATGTACCAGGAAACAAACAAACACAAACATACTGCAGCATGGAACACACATCACCCAGACTGACAGATGCAAGAGAACAAACATGAGTGTCCATTAGATACACACGCCTACACACACACACACACACACACACACACACACACACACACACACACACACACACACACACACACACAGGACAAAAATCCATCAAGCAGTAAATTGTCTGAATTGATGCAAAAACGATAAATAGAACGATAGGTTTATGAGAATGTGTACCACAGTAAAAAAAAAAAAAAGATATTTAAAAGGTCCAATGCAGCTGTTTTTTAAAATCTCAATATCAAATAACTTCTGGGTAACAATTAGGTACCTTACTGTGATTGTTTTCAATTAAAATTGTCAAAAATAAACAAAAAATAGCTTCTTAGCAAGGAGCATTTTTTTGCTAGGATTGTCTGGGAGGGAAAACTGAAAACTAGCTGTTATTGGCAGGAAGGCCAAAACTCTATCCCACCAAAACAGGCTGAAATTTCAGGCTGTCTTTTCTAACACAAAGTATTATTCCAACCTCATAATATGTATATATAAATACAATGTTTTTGACTGCACTGGGCCTTTAAACTACTACTACTAGTTTCAGTGGTGGAAAAAGCAATCAATTTTCATACTTCAGTAAAAGTAAAGATACCTTAATAGACTCAAGTAAAAGTGAAAGTCACCCAGTAAAATCCTACTTGAGTAAAACTCTAAAAGTATTTGGTTTTAAATATACTTAAGTATCAAAAGTATACATAATTTCAATTATTATTATATATTTTTTTTACAGATAGCCAGGGGCACACTCAAACACTCAGACATCATTTACAAACGAAGCATTTGTGTTTAGTGAGTCCGCCAGATCAGAGGCAGTAGAGATGACCAGGAATGTTCTCTTGATAAGTGTGTGAATTGGACCATTTTCCTGTCCTGCTAAGCATTGAAAATGTAACGAGTACATCTGGGTGTCAGGGAAAAGGTATGGAGTAAAAAGTACATTATTTTCTTTAGGAATGTAGTGAAGTAAAAGTTGTCAAAAATAGTAAAGTAATGTACAGATACCCCAAAAAACGACTTAAGTACTTTACACCACTGACTAGTTTGATGGATGTACTACCATCAATTGTCCCATTAACAATCACCCATATTAGCAAACGTATTTAATTATAAACTTCACATTTCTCTAGTATAGGCTACTTATCGTAATGAACGACATCAGCAAAATGCCTGTGATAAGTGATCGATATGGTCGGTTTCGATCCTTTTCGGATTATGAATGGAGGACATTAGGCCTGCCAGGCAAGTGAGAATGAGAGTGTGTGTGTGTAAAAACGCTCTGTAGTGTGTATGTATGTGAGTGTGTGTGTGTCTATGTGAGTGTGTGTCGCAGTAGGAAAACTAAATCAACACTGCTCAAAAGCCTCCCCTGTGTGTGTGTGTGTGCACATGCGCTTGCAATGCAGTGGTTATAAGAGAATTAACACTGGACTATCCATCTACAATACTCTTTGTACAATATTAATTCTGGAGCTATTTAGTCAAAAGGGGGTTGTACTGAGCAGTATGACAGACAGACAGACAGACAGACAGACAGACAGACAGACAGACAGACAGACAGACAGACAGACAGACAGACAGACAGACAGACAGACAGACAGACAGACAGACAGACAGACAGACAGACAGACAGACAGACAGACAGACAGACAGACAGACAGACAGACAGACAGACAGACAGACAGACAGACAGACAGACAGACAGACAGACAGACAGACAGACAGACAGACAGACAGACAGACAGACAGACAGACAGACAGACAGACAGACAGACAGACAGACAGACAGACAGACAGACAGACAGACAGACAGACAGACAGACAGACAGACAGACAGACAGACAGACCTTATGTAGTGAGGTGCGCTCCACCAGTTGGAAGGGGGCGGGGTCGATCTTGCAGTTGTCAAAGTTCACCTGCTCGTCAAGCTGGTTCTCCTCCCACTCTGCAATCTGCAAACCCGAGGAAGAGGAGGATGAAGAGGAGAGTGGAGAGAAACATTATAGAAGTACTCAAACCCTCTTAGACACATAGAATACTTAATTGGTCTTTACATCCATGGTGATGAAAGAATGGATATGGATTTTATCTTTAATTCAGTAAGGCATTCATTAATATTTCAGAAGACAAAAACATTCCTTTTGGAATAATGTATAAATTAACGCCTTAAACTCCAGTGATTGTTACCTATATGGGCTTCCTCAAATGTAAATGCTAATAGCATAGCAAATATGAGAGTGATATGCATAATAAGCATGGTATCAGTTGAAAGGGAAACACCTGAGATTAAAGAGATTATGGAATAATGTTCAGAACAAAGGTGAGAATAAAACAGTTAAAGCGCTTATCAGTGGAAACATTTCAGACTATTTAAATTGACGTACCACCAAGCATTTCAGCTTTAATCTAAAATCCAATTGTTCCTAATATCAACCAAATAACTTTGCAAAACCCAACACTAATCTCAATCCCTCTCCTACCCCATTCAATAGACGGTATATATACACACTACCAGTCAAAAGTTTGGACACACCTACTCATTCAAGGGTTTTTCTTTATTTTTACTATTTTTTACATTGTAGAATAATAGTGAAGACATCAAAACTATGAAATAACACATATGGAATCATGTAGTAACCAAAAAAGTGTTCAACAAATCAAAATATATTTTATATTTCAGATTCTTCAAATAAATCAAATCAAATCAAATCAAATCAAATCAAATCAAATCTTATTGGTCACATGCGCCGAATACAACAGGTGCAGACATTACAGTGAAATGCTTACTTACAGCCCTTAACCAACAGTGCATTTATTTTAAACAAAAAAGTAAGAATAAAACAACAACAAAAAAGTGTTGAGAAAAAAAGAGCAGAAGTCAAATAAAGTGACAGTAGGGAGGCTATATATACAGTAAAATAAAGTGACAGTAGGGAGGCTATATATACAGGGGGGTACCGTTGCATAGTCAATGTGCGGGGGCACCGGCTAGTTGAGGTAGTTGAGGTAATATGTACATGTGGGTAGAGTTAAAGTGACTATGCATAAATACTTAACAGAGTAGCAGCAGCGTAAAAAGGATGGGGTGGGGGGGCAGTGCAAATAGTCCGGGTAGCCATGATTAGCTGTTCAGGAGTCTTATGGCTTGGGGGTAGAAGCTGTTGAGAAGTCTTTTGGACCTAGACTTGGCACTCCGGTACCGCTTGCCGTGCGGTAGCAGAGAGAACAGTCTATGACTAGGGTGGCTGGAGTCTTTGACAATTTTGAGGGCCTTCCTTTGACACCGCCTGGTATAGAGGTCCTGGATGGCAGGGAGCTTTGCCCCAGTGATGTACTGGGCCGTACGCACTACCCTCTGTAGTGCCTTGCGGTCAGAGGCCAAGCAGTTGCCATACCAGGCGGTGATGCAACCAGTCAGGATGCTCTCGATGGTGCAGCTGTAGAATTTTTTGAGGATCTGAGGACCCATGCCAAATCTTTTTAGTCTCCTGAGGGGGAATAGGCTTTGTCGTGCCCTCTTCACGACTGTCTTGGTGTGTTTGGACCATGATAGTTCGTTGGTGATGTGGACACCAAGGAACTTGAAGCTCTCAACCTGTTCCACTACAGCCCCGTCGATGAGAATGGGGGCGTGCTCAGTCCTCTTTTTTTTCCTGTAGTCCACAATCATCTCCTTTGTCTTGGTCACGTTGAGGGAGAGGTTGTTGTCCTGGCACCACACGGCCAGATCTCTGACCTCCTCCCTATAGGCTGTCTCATCGTTGTCGGTGATCAGGCCTACCACTGTTGTGTCGTCGGCAAACTTAATGATGGTGTTGGAGTCGTGCCTGGCCATGCAGTCATGGGTGAACAGAGAGTACAGGAGGGGACTGAGCACGCACCCCTGAGGGGCCCCCGTGTTGAGGATCAGTGTGGCAGATGTGTTGTTACCTACCCTTACCACCTGGGGGCGGCCCGTCAGGAAGTCCAGGATCCAGTTGCAGAGGGAGGTGTTTAGTCCCAGGATCCTTAGCTTAGTGATGAGCTTAGAGGGCACTATGGTGTTGAATGCTGAGCTGTAGTCAATGAATAGCATTCTCACGTAGGTGTTCCTCTTGTCCAGGTGGGAAAGGGCAGTGTGGAGTGCGATAGAGATTGCATCATCTGTGGATCTGTTGGGGCGGTATGCAAATTGGAGTGGGTCTAGGGTTTCTGGGATTATGCTGTTGATGTGAGCCATGACCAGTCTTTCAAAGCACTTCATGGCTACAGACGTCAGTGCTACGGGTCGGTAGTCATTTAGGCAGGTTATCTTAGAGTTCTTGGGCACGGGGACTATGGTGGTCTGCTTGAAACATGTTGGTATTACAGACTCAGTCAGGGACATGTTGAAAATGTCAGTGAAGACACTTGCCAGTTGGTCAGCACATGCTCGGAGTACACGTCCTGGTAATCCGTCTGGCCCTGCGGCCTTGTGGATGTTGACCTGCTTAAAAGTCTTACTCACATCGGCTACGGAGAGCGTGATCACATAGTCGTCCGGAACAGCTGGTGCTCTCGTGCATGCTTCAGTGTTGCTTGCCTCGAAGCGAGCATAGAAGTGGTTTAGCTCGTCTGGTAGGCTTGTGTCACTGGGCAGCTCGCGGCTGTGCTTCCCTTTGTAGTCTGTAATAGTTTTCAAGCCCTGCCACATCCGACGAGCGTCAGAGCCAGTGTAGTATGATTCAATCTTAGACCTGTATTGACTCTTTTCCTGTTTGATGGTTCGTCGGAGGTCATAGCGGGATTTCTTATAAGCGTCCGGGTTAGAGTCCCGTTCCTTGAAAGCGGCAGCTCTACCCTTTAGCTCAGTGCGGATGTTTCCTGTAATCCATGGCTTCTGGTTGGGGTATGTACGTACGGTCACTGTGGGGACGACATCATCGATGCACTTATTGATGAAGCCAGTGACTGATGTGGTGTACTCCTCAATGCTGTCTGAAGAATCCCGGAACATGTTCCAGTCTGTGCTAGCAAAACAGTCCTGTAGCTTAGCATCTGCGTCATCCTTTGCGTCATAGTCACCCTTTGCATCTGCGTCATCCTTTGCGTCATAGTCACCCTTTGCCTTGATGACAGCTTTGCCTATGTGTTATATCATAGTTTTGATGTCTTCACTATTATTCTACGATGTAGAAAATAGTAAAAAATATAGAAAATCCCTTGAATGAGTAGGTGTGTCCAAACTGTTGACTGGTACTGTACATATAGACGTATTAGCGTTTTAGACAGAGCTTCGGGGCACTGTCGGTTCGCCATCTATATTCGCCGTATACACACATTGCCCCGGGTCATATTAGTGTGTAGCCCATACTGTTTGGACACTACAGACAGAAGTTGGCAGCTTGGCTGTATCGACTTCCAACGAGTCCCAAGACGCTTGTGGGGGTCGTAGAGTCTCCTCTTTCCATAGAGGGGTCATAATAGTTTGTAGGCCAAACCGTTCGGACGCTACAGACAATTATGTGAGAAGGCCGATTTTCGGGATGTCTTATGGTCTGACAAACACCGCTCTAGCTCTGTCACCTTTCACCGCAGGGGGCGCGGACATTGACTTTAGAGGGTTAAGGCTAGGTTGCTTCCTGTTTTATTTGGCTACACAGTGTCTAGCTGTGGTCTCTGGTGCAGAGATAATAGATGCCCATAGAGATTCCAGCTTTGATAAGGCTATTCATACACAGTGACTTATTATCCCCCTGATACCCAATCAATACACTGTAGCATACTGAGAGAAAAGGGAGAGAAAAGGGAGAAAGAGGGAGAGAAAGTGTGTAATAGGGTCTCACCTCTCTGATGGTCATGTCATCATCCACGTCGAAGTCATCCTGAGAGGAGAGGGACAGGAAACAGATCAACACACTTACACTGCAAACACACACACCAAAAAGACTTGTATGCACGCCCGCACACAAACGCTACAGACAAGCACAACGTCTAAATGACAGTAAATAACTTGAAATACAAACCCAATGACACACAGTACACTCATACTACAAATAAAACACTTGTCCATGTCATGGCCACATAGCGGTCAAACTGAACACAGTGACAAAATGGGAGTGATGATGGCTACAGTTTGGATACAGGGGCCCGTGTAGCTCAGTTGGTAGAGCATGGCGTTTGCAACGCCAGGGTTGTGGGTTCGATTCCCACGGGGGGCCAGTATGAAAAATTTATGCACTCACTAACTGTAAGTCGCTCTGGATAAGAGCGTCTGCTAAATGACTAAAATGTAAAAATGTGCCGGGTGGGCCTGAAAATCTGAGAGAGTTCTACAGTGCTGAGTGTGTGTGTGTGTGTCAATGTCAAAAGGTGTGTGTATAGCCCAATTTGGAAAGGATACGTTTTACTGGGGGAGCTCAGGTAATGTAATTATGTGCACGAGCACAAATCACCACATTCGTAATTTTAGTCCTGTCCGAATCTGCCATGTCAGTCATTTTTACTTGGCAGGAAGATTATTTTCCCAGCCCCAAAAACCTAGTGTTTTTGGTCAAACTCCCAGGTCCACTGATAACACCTGTCCCGTGCGAATCATCATCCCTGTTTTTTGAGGGATATTACAGAGTTTAACAGGTGCTGCATCCAGTTTGGGTAAGAACATGGGAACAAATTGATGCTTAAAACAAAGTGCTATACACGTAGCCTACAGATTAATTATCAGTTTTGTCACAAATCAACTTTCCTAGAGCCATACTTCTCTTTTAAAAGATGAAGTGGACGATATTGTGCCAATGAATTGATAAATTGCCAAATATGTCAGTTAATTAAATGTCTGCATAGGTTACAGTTCATGGTTCTTATTGATATGCATTATTACTTTCTCCGAACTGAAGGCCATTGGGTCAATATCAGGGTATCCCTAGACATTTGAAATCTCGTCACACCTAGAAGAGCCTCAAGGCTTCTGTCAAAACGGTCAATTTTGAATGAGGAAAAAAATTATTACAGGTGCAGTTTGGCCAAACTGATCCCGTCTGAATCGTCCACTGGAAAAACGGACATGCTGGGGTAATAATTACATGGAAAAACCAAAAACCCGCAGACACTCTGCCCTCCGTGGAATGGGTTTGACACCCATGTTCTATAGTAATACTAGTCCCCGTGTGAATAGGGATTATGTGTGACCTTAGTGTAATAAAAGTGTGTATTTAGTGTGCCTGTGTTTATCAATTTCTCTCCATCTACCTCTACACCTGACCCCTCTCCCAGCCTCAGGCCCTAGGGGATGATGGGAGCCCTGAGCTCATTTATCCACCCGCCTGCAGTGGCTGACCTAACTATAACCCTGGAAAAAGTTGCCGTGGGTCCCGGCCCATCAAGGTGACCTCCCTACTATAGAATTATGCAACCAGAAGTCAGATGTGTCTGGAGTTGACAACAACATCTCCACTCACCACTGACACCAACATGGACTGACAGTCCGCTAGCACTGCATTTTACAGTCCTGTTTCCACTAGTTTTTACACATTTAGCAGAATTCAACACATTGGTTACTACCATGTACTCTAAGTAGATATATACGGTAAGTTAAAATAAAATAAAGTGCTACTGACAAACCTGTACACCTCTCCAAAACCAGGGCACTGCACAGATGAGAGGTGTGAGTGTGTGTGTGTGTGTGTGTGTCTGTCACGATCGTTTATAGACGGGACGGACCAAGGCGCAGCGTGATATGCATACATGTTTATTAACGAATAAACACAATGACAAAACAATAAACAAACGATACGTGAAGTCCAAGGTAGCACACAAACAACATACCTTACACGGAACAAGATCCCACAACCCACTAGTGCCAATAGGCTGCCTAAGTATGGTCCCCAATCAGAGACAACGAGCTACAGCTGCCTCTGATTGGGAACCACACCGGCCAACATAGATCTACACATACTAGATCTAAACATAGAAAATCAACATAGCAAAACACAACACAGAAAATACACACCCTGACTCAACAAATACGAGTCCCCAGAGTCAGGGCGTGACAGTACCCCCCCCCCCAAAGGTGCGGACTCCGACCGCACAACATAAACATAACAGGGTAGGGGCCGGGTGGGCATTCCGCCTCGGAGGCGGATCCGGCTCCGGGCGTGACCACCACTTACTCTCCACCTCCCTGTTGCGCCCCTGGTCTGGTCTGGACCTCGGCGCGCTGCTTCCCCTCTCCTTCCTCCCACGAAGTACCAAGCCCTGTCTGAACCCTGGTGTGGGAGACCCCGAACCTGGAGAGGGGCTGACATCTGGGTCTGGACTGGAACCGCTGACTGGAGCTGGACCCGACGACGGTGGAGCGAACTGCTCTGGCTCCGGAGTGGAGCCGCTGACCGGAGCTGGATCAGGCACCGGTGGAGCGGACTGCTCTGGCTCCGGAGTGGAGCCGCTGACCGGAGCTGGACTGGACCCCGGTGGAGCGGATTGCTCTGGCTCCGGAGTGGAGCAGCTAACCGGAGCTGGATCAGGCACCGGTGGAGTGGACTGCTCTGGCTCCGGAGTGGAGCAGCTGACCGGTGCCGGACCAGGCACCGGTGGGACAGGCACGGGCCGTGCCGGACTGGACACACGCACCACTGGCTTGGTGCGAGGAGCAGGAACAGGCCGGACCGGGCTGGCGACGCGCACCACTGGCTTGGTGCGAGGGACAGGAACAGGCCGGACCGGGCTGGCGACGCGCACCACTGGCTTGGTGCGAGGGACAGGAACAGGCCGGGCCGGGCTGGCGACGCGCACCACTGGTTTGGTGCGAGGGGAAGGAACAGGCCGGGCCGGGCTGGCGACGCGCACCACTGGCATGGTGCGATGGACAGGAACAGGCCGGACCGGGCTGGCGACGCGCACCACTGGTTTGGTGCGAGGGGCAGGAACAGGCCGGGCCGGCGACGCGCACCACTGGCTTGGTGCGAGGGGCAGGAACAGGCCGGACCGGGCTGGCGACGCGCACCACTGTCTTGGTGCGAGGGCCAGGAACAGGCCGGACCAGGCTGGCGACGCGCACCACTGGTTTGGTGCGAGGGGCAGAAACAGGCCGGGCCGGGCTGGCGACGCGCACCACTGGCTTGGTGCGAGGGGCAGGAACAGGCCGGACCGGGCTGGCGACGCGCACCACTGGCTTGGTGCGAGGTGCAGGAACAGGCCGGGCCGGGCTGGCGACGCGCACCACTGGCTTGGTGCGAGGGGCAGGAACAGGCCGGGCCGGGCTGGCAACGCGCACCACTTTCTTGGTGCGAGGAGCGGGACTGGGTTCCTTTATTAACCCCCGCTCCTTCTGCTGCCTAACCAGCTCCTCTCGCCGTGCCTCTACACCTTCCTTCTCCCTTTTTGCCTCCTGTAGCTCCTCCCTCTGACCTAATAACTCCTGCTCCCTCTGAACCAATAGCCCCCGTAACATGGTGGCCTCCTCTCCTAACTTGCAGATCCGCCCTGTCACTGCCTCCTGCTGCCTCGTCGTCCACACCGTGTGCCCCCCCCCCCCAAAATGTCCTTGGGGTGCCTCTCGGGTCTCCGTCGTCGGCACTCCTCTTCCCGTGAGGACTCCTCCGGGAGCCCCCACGAGTTAGGGAACAGATACTCGTCGTCGTCGTCATCCTCCGACTCCTCAGTGTAATACTGTTCCCACTCCTCTTCCCACGGTCGTAGGGACCCAATCCGAAACCCAACCGGGTGCAGTGGTCGGGGCTCTTCTCTATCGCTCCCCGACCACCCCTTTAGCCCCCCCAATTTTTTTTATTGGGGCTGCTTCTCGGGCCTCCTCCTCGGCCGGCTTCCGTGTTGCCGTTGTTCCTCTCCTGCCTGGGCATATACCTTCGCCCATGGCCCTTTCCCTGCGAATATCTCCTCCCATGACCACAATTTGCCCACCTGTGACATCGCTACTCGCTCTTCCTGGGCACACTGCTTGGTCCTCGTTTGGTGGGATCTTCTGTCACGATCGTTTATAGACGGGACGGACCAAGGCGCAGCGTGATATGCATACATGTTTATTAACGAATAAACACAACGACACAACAATAAACAAACGATACGTGAAGTCCAAGGTAGCACACAAACAACATACCTTACACGGAACAAGATCCCACAACCCACTAGTGCCAATAGGCTGCCTAAGTATGGCCCCAATCAGAGACAACGAGCTACAGCTGCCTCTGATTGGGAACCACACCGGCCAACATAGATCTACACATACTAGATCTAAACATAGAAAATCAACAAGCAAAACACAACACAGAAAATACACACCCTGACTCAACAAATACGAGTCCCCAGAGTCAGAGCGTGACAGTGTCTGTGTCTGTGTGTGTGTGTAGAAGAATCAGTTTAATACAGAGACGTAGTTGTTTGATACAGAACAGCTACCACCTGCAGTGTGTTTTTGGGAGAGAGACAGAGCAGGTGAGACTGTACATGTAAAGTATATGCTTGTATAAAGATGAGCTAGTCTATTAAGTGAGCAAATATGCAGGGGCGGTGTGGATATGTGGAGACGCAAGAGTGAGTGTATGAATGTAAGTACCAAGGGTAGTGTGTTTGGGTAAGTATGTGTGTGTGTATGGAAGAATGAGTGTATGTGGGTGTGTGTCTGTGAGTGAATGAGTGAGTGAGTTAGAGAGAGAGAGAGAGAATTCCGGTACAGTCCTCCACAGGGTGAGAGACAGGGTGTGTGTCCAGCCCTCGCAAGTGAGTGACTGGGTGAGAGACAGTGTGTGTCCAGCCCTACACAGTGAGTGACTGGGTGAGAGACTGAGCGTACTGAAGCTGTATTGCTTGCTGTGCTGCTTCCACAGAGTGATTAGAGAGCAGCATCCCTCCTCTCTTCCCTCCCTCCACCCTTTCCCAAGTGATCAAATCTCTCCCTCCATCCTGTACATCCTGTAGGAATTAGCCAATCAGAGCCTGGGGTCCGGGTCAGCAGGGAATAGGGTGACACAACCACCCAATCACATATGCCTCGGAGATATACACTGAGTACACAAAACATTAGAAACACCTTCCTAATATTGAGTTGCACCCCCTTTTGCCCTCAGAACAGCCTCAATTCGTTGGGGCATGGACTCTACAAGGTGTCGAAAGCTGGCCCATGTTGACTCCAATGCTTCCCACAGTTGTGTCAAGTTGGCTGGATGTCCTTTGGGTGGTGGACCATTCTTGATACACACGGGAAACTGTTGAGCGTGAAAAACCCAGCAGTGTTGTAGTTCTTGACACACTCAAACCGGTGCACCTACTAACATACCCCGTTCAAAGGCACTTCAATCTTTTGTCTTGCCCATTCACCCTCTGAATGGAACACATACACAATCCATGTCTCAAGCCTTAAAAATCCTTCTTGAACCTGTCTCCTCCCCTTCATCTACACTGATTGAAGTGGATTTAACAGGTGACATCTCTCTCCCCCTTCCTCTTGATCTATCTATCTATTGATCTTTCTGCATCTGTGTGTGTCTGTCTCTTAATCTAATCTAAGTCCTCTGCTCCATCCCTCAGTGTCTTGACCCCCAGTGTTGGTCCACTGCAATCCACACATCCAACTACTCAACAGACTTCAATTCAGGTCAAGCCAACAAAGTAACACACACACCCGCTGACAATGCCATTCCCTGTGTGATTCTAAAGGCGGATAATAAATCTGGACAAACACAACGTCCATTAATAAGGCATGAAACCCCTCAGTGATGTGTTGTCTGGTCTGCTCTCGTCAAGAGGAGGAGAGAAATAATTAGAAAACGCTGAGCTCTTAAAGGCTGGGATGGAATACTCATGTAATTTACCCTGCGTCAATATTTCACACTGGATACAGAGAGGTAGGAGGGAAGGCAGGAAAGAAGGTAGACCGGAGGGTGAAGGAGGAGGAGGAGGAGGGAGGAGGAGATGGGGAGGAGGGTGGGGAGGAGGGAGGAGGAGATGGGGAGGAGGGTGGGGAGGAGGGAGGAGGAGATGGGGAGGAGGGAGGAGGAGGGAGGAGGAGGTGGGGAGGAGGTGATTAGGAGGGAGGAGGAGATGGGGAGGAGGAGATGGGGAGGAGGGAGGAGGTGGGAAGGAGGAGATGGGGAGGAGGGAGGAGGTGGGAAGGAGGGAGGAGGAGGTGGGGAGGAGGAACGAGGAATGAGGAAGGAAGAGGAGATGGGGAGGAGGTGGGGAGGAGGGAGGAGATGGGGAGGAGGAGATAGGGAGGAGGAGATGGGGAGGAGATGGGGAGGAGGGAGGAGGAGATGGGGAGGAGGAGATGGGGAGGAGGGAGGAGAAGGTGGGGAGGAGGGAGGAGGAGGTGGGTAGGAGGGAGGAGGAGATGGGGAGGAGGAGATGGGGAGGAGGGAGGAGGAGGGAGGAGGAGGTGGGGAGGAGGGAGGAGGAGGTGGGGAGGAGGGAGGAGGTGGGGAGGAGGGAGGAAGAAAGGGATGAAAAGGAGATGGAAAGAAAGAGGAATAGTGACACAGAGGGGTAGAGAAAAAGAGGGGAAATTAGAGTAATTTAGAGAGAGAAGGGGACTGTGAACTACAGCTCAGGGGGAGAAAGAGAAGTAATAACTTGATTTCTTTCAGATGCTGGGGTGTACAGTAGTTTAGTCGGAAGTCTTGAGAAAATAGTTTAATACATTTGTTTCTGAGTACACACACACTCCCTCTGAATACTAATAACTATAATCAACACTAAAGGTAGTTGTGTCTAATTAGCTCATCAAAGCTTTATTATGACTAATATGTCTCTACTTCACCCAAACATCCAGATCATCAATATTGTAGCATTAGGTTTAGGCTAGGCACATTTTGAATTACTAATATTACACACACTGTTTAGAATGGATCTCTATCAATAGTCTCTTTCTATCTTAAAAATACTAGACTTTTCTGAATGTGTGTGTGTGTGTGTGTTTGTGTCTGTGTGTGTGTCTGCGTGTGTGTGTGTGTGTGACTGTGTGTAGAACGTAGATAACATGCTCACCCCAAAATAAATCTAAGCTGGGTGGTGGTTTCTAGCGAATGAAATCCACGTGATCAAGAGGACAGCGATCAAATGGTTCAAGGTTTTACTTCTACATATATGATGAACGGATGATTTTATGACATATGGATACATGTAGCCTATGGATATGAGATCAAATCTATGTTTAATGACATAAAACCTTTCCCTATTTAATTTCCAGATAGCTGTTCTCTTGACTATTTATGAATAAAACAATAATTACCATTTTATATTTTGTCATGGGGCGTAAATGCAACATTTTATCATGGTGTAATTCAGAATTGGGCGGTTGTTTCATGGATGGACATGCGTCACTGTTTGACCGTAGCAGTGTTGGTAACTGGACAGTGTATTTTGGTTTATGGTTTGCTTGGTGTTTGTAATTGTAATTGCTTTGCCATTGAACAGGAGGACTAGAACTGCCCGTCTTACCAACATGATACATCTCTGATTTCTGCTAATAATATATGCCATTTAGCAGACACTTTTATCCAAAGCGACTTACAGTCATGTGTGCATACATTTTACATATGGGTGTCCCCGGGAATCAAACCCACAACCCTGGCAGTGCAAGTGCCATGTTCTACCAACTGAGCAACACACCTCCCCCCACCCCACTCCCATCCCATCCCATCCCTCACCCCCCTCCCTCTATCCCTAGTATAACTTGTGTCCTCATGACAAATGGTATGAAGAACTACAGCAGATGAACAAGTGGGAGGGGTTTGGTTCTGTGGAAGGGCGGACTGTAGCGCTCCAGGCCCCACCCACAAACCAGTAGAAGGTCACTGATTGGACGCCTCTAATGACATGGCTGATGATGGACAGCGTAGCAGCATGCTTTGGTTGAACCGCCACATCCCTTAAGTTGACCACAACTTAACCACACCACCCTGACCGAGGAAAGACCACGTTTACAAACCGTGTCTGTGGTCCAGTCTTTTGCGGTTTAGGGTGTCATAGCTATAGGGGCGGTCGAGTTCTCCATGACCCCTACTGACCTCTTGACCAATCAGTTTGCATTCTGACGATGTTTGCATTCAGTTTGCGTTCTAACAGCCAATCAATCAGAAGAGGAGGACTAGGGGTCAGAGGTCAGTAATGGTTCACAGACAGGGAGGAGGACGTTCAACACATTTGGCTCGATGGCACAGATCACAGTCCATCGGCATGGATTAGCCCTGCAGCGGATGGCGATTGGTTGATTGGATGGCTGACCAGTTGCTGGGCAGTTTCCCCAAGCATTCCCGGCATTCTTACCACGACGGAAATCCTGACACGCTTGGGTGGCCTCCTAAACTCAGGAGTCGCAGAGCTCGATGCAGTGCCCTCTATGTTGATGTTGACATTCTTGTTCTTCCAGCGGCCAAAGACAAGAACAATATTAACACAACGCATCCGCAACGCTGGGCAAACGCTCACCCCACCACTCTCAGAAACAGACACTCGAGTCTCCCAACTCAAGTGGTTGTGTGGAGGTGTCACTCAGAGAGAGTGGAGAGCAGGACTAGGCAGGAAGAGGTTATGTGTAGGAGAGAGTTGGGAGATTCTGAGCTTGGAGGAGAAGGGTAGGAGGTAAGGGGAGTGTGTGTGAGTGTGTGTGTGTTTTAAAACAGGTGTCTCACCTCCAGGCCTTCTGTCTCAGGGTTGACACAGAAGAGGTTCTTTAAGGCGCTGCTAGAGTGGTCCTGTGGACCTGAGAGAGAGAGAGAGAGAGAGAGAGAGAGAGAGAGAGAGAGAGAGAGAGAGAGAGAGAGAGAGAGAGAGAGAGAGAGAGAGAGAGAGAGAGAGAGAGAGAGAGAGAGAGAGAGAGAGAGAGAGAGAGAGAGAGAGAGAGAGAGAGAGAGAGAGAGAGAGAGAGAGAGAGAGAAAGAGAAAGAGAAAGAGAGAGACCATTGAAGTGGCTCTAAGTAAATAAATAAGTTTAATAGTTCTTAAAAGTCTAAAAGTCTAAGCCCTTGGGGGGACAGGGGGCGTGGGGCTGGTCATACTATGGATCATTTAGCTAGTTGATTTTGAAATGTAGGACCCCTTTAGGTATAAAGAAATATATATAAAGAAATTACTTGATAAAATATTGAATCTGGCCTTCACAAAGACACGGCGGATGGAACCAAATATCTCAAATTTGGACTCACCAGACCAAAGGACAGATTTCCACCGGTTTAATGTCCATTGCTGTGGATGTATTTCAAGGCCTACCTTCAAACTCAATGCCTCTTTGCTTGACATCATGGGAAAATCAAAAGAAAATGAGCCAAGTCCTCAGCAAATAAATTGTAGACCTCAACAAGTCTGGTTCATCCTTGGGACCAAACGCCTGAAGGTACCACGTTCATCTGTACAAACAATAGTACGCAAGCATAAACACCATGGGACCACACAGACGTCATACCGCTCAGGAAGGAGACGCGTTCTGTCTGCTAGAGATTAACGTACTTTGGTGCGAAAAGCGCCAATCAATCCCAGAACAACAGCAAAGGACCTTGTGAAGATGCTGGAGGAAACAGGTACAAAAGTGTCTATATCCACAGTAAAACGAGTCCTATATAACGACATAACTTGAAAGGCCGCTCAGCAAGGAAGAAGCCACTGCTCCAAAACCGCCATAAAAAAGACAGACTACGGTTTGCAACTGCACATGGGGACAAAGATCATACTTTTTGGAGAAATGTCCTCTGGTCTGTGAAACAAAAATAGAACTGTTTGGCCATAATGACCATCGTTATGTTTGGAGGAAAAAGGGGGTAGCTTGCAAGCCGAAGAACACCATCCCAACCATGAAGCACGGGGTGGCAGCATCATGCTGTGGGGGTGCTTTGCTGCAGGAGGGACTGGTGCACTTCACAAAATAGATGGCATCATGAGGAAGGAAAATAATGTGGATATATTGAAGCAACATCTCAAGACATCAGTCAGGAAGTTAAAGCTTGGTCGCAAATGGGTCTTCCAAATGGACAATGACCCCAAGCATACTTCCAAAGTTGTGGCAAAATGGCTTAAGGACAACAAAGTCAAGGTATTGGAGTGGCCATCATAAAGCCCTGACCTCAATCCTATAGAAAATGTGTGGGCAGAACTGAAAAAGCATGTGCGAGCATGGAGGCCTACAAACCTGACTCAGTTACACCAGCTCTGTCAGGAGGAATGGGCCAAAATTCACCCAACTTATTGCGGGAAGCTTGAGGAAGGCTACCCGAAACGTTTGACCCAAGTTAAACAATTTAAAGGCAATAATACCAAATACTAATTGAGTGTATGTAAACTTCTGACCCACTGGGAATGTGATGAAATAAATAATTTAGACCATTCTCTCTACTATTATTCTGACATTTAACATTCTTAAAATAAAGTGGTGATCCTAACTGACCTAAGACAGGGAATTTTTACAAGGATTAAATGTCAGGAATTGTGAAAAACTGAGTTTAAATGTATTTGGCTAAGGTGTATGTAACTTCCGACTTCAACTGTATCTGAAGCATTTATTTGGGCAGCAATTTCTGAGGCTGGTAACTCTGGGGCTTCCATTCCTGTGCCGGTCCTCATGAAAGCCAGTTTAATCCTAGCACACATGACTGTAAGTCGCTTTGGATAAAAGCGTCTGCTAAATGGCATATTATATTATTATTATATATAGCGCTTGATGATTTTTGCGACTGCACTTGAAGAAACTTTCAAAGTTTTTGAAATGTTCCGTGTTGACTGACCTTCATGTTTTAAAGTAATGACGGACTGTTTTTTCTCTTTGCTTTTTTGAGTTGTTCTTGCCATAATATGGACTTGGTCTTTTACCAAATAGGGTTATCTTCTGTATACCACCCCTACCGTGTCACAACACAACTGATTGGCTCAAACGCATTAAGAAGGAAAGAAATTCCACAAATTCACTTTTAAGAAGGCACACCTGTTAATTGAAATGCATTCCAGGTGACTACCTCATGAAGCTGGTTGAGAGAATGCCAAGAGTGTGCAAAGCTGTCATCAAGGCAAAGGGTGGCTATTTGAATAATTTTGATTTGTTCAACACTTTTTTGGTTACTACATGATTCCATATGTGTTATTTCATAGTTTTGATGTCTTCACTATTATTCTACAATGTAGAAAATTGTAAAAATAAAGAAAAACCCTGGAATGAGTAGGTGTGTCCAAACTTTTGACTGGTACTGTATATATTTATTTGGGTAGGCACAAAACTACCTTCATCCTTCCATTATTTTCTTTAAAACCGGTACCAATTACCTTCAGACTAGTCCCCTGACATTAGTGGGGGTCGTAGAGTGGATACCATCATCGTGTTCATGAGAGTCTCCCCTTTCCATAGAGTGTTCATAACAGACGTTTTCGTGAGAAGACCGATTTTTGGGATGTCTCATGATCTGACAAACACCGCTCTAGCTTTGCCACCTTTCACCGTAGATGCGGAAGAGCAATGTCGGCGATGCGGTGGAAAAAAAACAGCCAGCTTAAACTGACACCGGTGCGTCAATCGACTCTATGGAGTTAAGGTCTGACCGAGGGTTTGTGTGTGTGTGTGTGTGTGTGTGTGTGTGTGTGTGTGTGTTTGTGCTTGTGCTTACTTGTGGGCATGGGTATCTCAGTAGGGCGGTCCACCACAGAGGGTCTCTTCAGGGCAGGCTTCAGTGGCTTCATGGAGGGGGTAGGGGTGGGACTGAAGGAAGACTCCTCTGTGGAGATCTACACATACACAGTTACTATACACTCTGAATACATTTAATCAATAGTACAGTACATGCTGTACCTACAGTGCCTTCGGAAAGTATTCTGACCCCTTGATTTTTTCCACATTTTGTTAGGTTACAGGCTTATTCTAAAATTGATTAAAAATCATATTTACATAAGTATTCAGACCCTTTACTCAGTACTTTGTTGAAGCACCTTTGGCAACGATTACAGCCTCGAGTCTTCTTGGGTATGATGTTACAAGCTTGGCACACCTGTATTTTGGGAGTTTCTCCCATTCTTCTCTGAAGATCCTCTCAAGCACTGTCAGGTTGGATGGGGAGCATTGCGGCACAGCTATTTTCTGGTCTCTCCAGAGATGTTCGATTGGGTTCAAGTCCGGGCTCTGGCTGGGCCACTCAAGGACATTCAGAGACTTGTCCCGAGGCCACTCCTGCGTTGTCTTGGCCGTGTGCTTAGGGTTGTTGTCCTGTTGGAAGATGAACCTTCGCCCCAGTCTGAGGTCCTGAGCGCTCTGGAGCAGGTTGTCATCGAGGATCTCTCTGTACTTTGCTCTGATCATCTTTGCCTCGATCCTGACTAGTCTCCCAGTCCCTGCCGCTGAAAAACATCTCCACAGCATGATGCTGCCACCACCATGCTTCATCGTAGAGATGGTGCCAGGTTTCCTCCAGACGTGACGCTTGGCATTCAGGCCAAAGAGTTCAATCTTGGTTTCATCAGACAAGAGAATCTTGTTTCTCATTCTCTGAGAGTCTTTAGGTGCCTTTTGGCAAACTCCAAGCGGGCAGTCATGTGCCTTTTACTGAGGAGTGGCTTCCGTCTGGCCACTCTAACATAAAGGCTTGATTGGTGGAGTGCTGCATAGATGGTTGTCCTTCTGGAAGGTTCTCCCATCTCCACAGAGGAACGCTAGAGCTCTGTCAGAGTGACAATCAGGTTCTTCATCACCTCCCTGATCAAGGCCCTTCTTCCCGATTGCTCAGTTTGGCCGGGTGGCCAGCTCTAGGAAGAGTCTTGGTGGTTCCAAACTTCTTCCATTTAAGAATGATGGAGGCCACTGTGTTCTTGGGGACCTTCGATGCTGCAGAAATGTTTTTGAGATCTGAGCCTCGACACAATCCTGTCTCGAAGCTCGACGGACAATTCCTTCGACCTCATGGCTTGGTTTTTACTCTGACATGCACTGTCAACTGTGGGACCTTATATAGACAGGTGTGTGCCTTTCCAAATCATGTCCAATCAATTGAATTTACCACAGGTGGACTCCAATCAAGTTGTAGAAATATCTCAAGGATGATCAATGGAAACAGGATGCACCTGAGCTCAATTTCGAGTCTCATAGCAAAGGGTCTGAATACTTATGTAAATAAGGTATTATCTTTTTTTTTAATCTTAAAAAAAAAAACATTTGACAAAGATTTCTAAAAACCTGTTTTCGCTTTGTCATTATGGGGTATTGTGTGTAGATTGCTGAGGACTTTTTGTTATTTAATCAATTTTAGAATAAGGCTGTAATGTAACAAAATGTGGAAAAAGTCTAGGGGTCTGATTACATTCCGAAGGCATTGTACATCCCCTGTACACATTCCACACACATCACTGTAGTTTCGTTTGGAGAAATGGTCCCACTGTGGGAAGGTATTCAGTGCGACAGAATGATCCAATAACAAGTTATACTTACAGGCAAACTCCCTTACTGACACATTCACATGCTGTTCTGGACATCAACATGTGCCTCACTCTCTCCTCCCTCTTTCCTTCCCCCTCTCTTCCTCCTCCTCTCTCCACCCATGCCTCCCTCCACCCCTCTCTATATCTAATTTGTATTTTATTGTCTTTCACTCTCCTCCTGACTTATCAATCTAATGGGCTGCTCTCTGTCTCATCTCACCACTATTACTACCCCCCCACACACACAGCCTGATGGAGGGAGGAATAGAAAAAGCAATCGAGAGGGAGAGAATGAGATGAGATAGTGAGAATATGCAGAGAGCTAAAGAAGGAGACAGAATGAAAAAGTGAGAAGAAAAGTCAATAGAATGGAAGAAACACTAGAGCTGAAAAGAGAGAAAGTGGTGATGAGGATAGAGATATTTTTTATTTATTACGATCTCCATTAGCCGAAGCCAAATGGCGACAGCTAGTCTTACTGGGGTCCGACACATAACGAAAAAGACATTACAGACAAAAGACTTTACAATTGACATACATTTAAAAACATTAACATGTAGTGTGTGCATCTATCAGTTAGTACAGTACATACACACAACAAGTAGGTCACATGGGGGAGAGGCGTTGTGCCGTGAGGTGTTGCTTTATTTGTTTTTTTTAAACCATGTTTGCTGTTCACTTGCACTATATGAGATGGAAAGGAGTTCCATGCAATCATGGCTCTGCATAATACTGTATGTTTCCTTGAATTAGTTCTGGACCTGGGGACTGTGACAAGACCCCTGGTGGCATGTCTGATGTGGTAAGTGTGTGTGTCAGTGCTGTGTGTAAGTTGACTATGCAAACAATTTGGAATTTCCAACACATTCATCTTTCTTATAAAAATAAGAAGTGATGCAGTCAGTCTTTCCTAAACTCTTAGCCAGAAGAGACTGGCATGCATAGTATTAAAATTAGCCCTCTGATTACAATAAAGAGCACAACATGCTGCCCTGTTCTGGGCCATCTGCAGCTTAACTAGGTCTTTCTTAGCAGCACTTGACCATGTGACTGGACAATAATCAAGATAAGATCAAACTAGAGCCTGCAGGACTGGCTTTGTGGAGTGTGGTGTCAAAAAAGCAGAGCATCTCTTTATCACGGACAGACCTCTCCCCATCTTTACATCCATTGAATCAATATGTTTTGACCATGACAGTTTACAATATAAGGTAACACCAAGTAATTTAGTCTCCTCAACTGGCCACCCATTCCAAAACTGACTGAAACTCTTTGTTAAGGGTTTCAGTAACTTCATTAGCTGTGGTTGCTGACGCGTATAGGGTTGAATCATCAGCATACATGGACAAACAGGCTATGTTTAATGCCAGTGGCAGGTCATTGGTAAAAATCGAGAAGAGTAAAGGGTCTAGAGAGCTGCCCTGCGGTACACCACACTTTACATGTTTGACATTAGAGAAGCTTCCATTAAAGAAAAACCCTCTGAGTTCTATTAGATAGATAGCTCTGAATCCACGATATGGCAGAGGTTGAAAAGCCATAACAACAACAGTTTATGGTCAATAATATCTAAGGCTGCACGGAAATCTAACAGTACAGATACCAAAATCGTATTATTATCCATTTCTTTCAACCAATCATCAGTCATTTGTGTCAATGCAGTACATGTTGAGTGCCCTTCTCTATAACCATGCTGAAAGTCTATTGGTAATTAGTTTACAGAAAAATAGCATTGTATTTGGTCAAACCATTTTTTCCAACAGTTTGCCAAGAGCTGGCAGCAAGCTGATAGGTCTGCTGTTAGAACTATAATAAATAGAAATAATAAATAAATAAAATAAATAAATAAATATAAATAGAACTAGTAAAGGCGCTTTACCACTCTTGGGTAGTGGAATGACTTTGGCTTCCCTCCAGGCCTGAGGACAAACACTTTCCTCTAGGCTCAGATTAAAGATATGACAGATAGGAGTGGCTATAGAGTCAGCTACCATCCTCAGTAGCTTGTCAATGCCAGGAGGTTTGTCATTATTGATTGATAACAATTATTTTTCCAACTCTCCCACACCAACTTTAGAAAATTAAAACTTACAATGCTTTTATTTTTGTTTTTTTTGTTTTTAGCGAGAGCGAGAGCGAGAGCGAGAAAAACAGAGAGAGTGAGAAAGCGAGAGCGCTGAGAGAGCTACAGTGGGGGAAAAAAGTATTTAGTCAGCCACCAATTGTGCATGTTCTCCCACTTAAAAAGATGAGAGAGGCCTGTAATTTTCATCATAGGTACACGTCAACTATGACAGACAAAATGAGATCTTTTTTTCTCCAGAAAATCACATTGTAGGATTTTTAATGAATTTATTTGCAAATTATGGTGGAAAATAAGTATTTGGTCAATAACAAAAGTTTCTCAATACTTTGTTATATACCCTTTGTTGGCAATGACACAGGTCAAATGTTTTCTGTAAGTCTTCACAAGGTTTTCACACACTGTTGCTGGTATTTTGGCCCATTCCTCCATGCAGATCTCCTCTAGAGCAGTGATGTTTTGGGGCTATCGCTGGGCAACACGGACTTTCAACTCCCTCCAAAGATTTTCTATGGGGTTGAGATCTGGAGACTGGCTAGGCCACTCCAGGACCTTGAAATGCTTCTTACGAAGCCACTCCTTCGTTGCCCGGGCGGTGTGTTTGGGATCATTGTCATGCTGAAAGACCCAGCCACGTTTCATCTTCAATGCCCTTGCTGATGGAAGGAGGTTTTCACTCAAAATTTCACGATACATGGCCCCATTCATTCTTTCCTTTACACGGATCAGTCGTCCTGGTCCCTTTGCAGAAAAACAGCCCCAAAGCATGATGTTTCCACCCCCATGCTTCACAGTAGGTATGGTGTTCTTTGGATGCAACTCAGCATTCTTTGTCCTCCAAACACGACAAGTTGAGTTTTTACCAAAAAGTTCGATTTTGGTTTCATCTGACCATATGACATTCTCCCAATCCTCTTCTGGATCATCCAAATGCACTCTAGCAAACTTCAGACGGGCCTGGACATGTACTGGCTTAAGCAGGGGGACACGTCTGGCACTGCAGGATTTGAGTCCCTGGCGGCGTAGTGTGTTACTGATGGTAGGCTTTTTACTTTGGTCCCAGCTCTCTGCAGGTCATTCACTAGGTCCCCCCGTGTGGTTCTGGGATTTTTGCTCACCGTTCTTGTGATCATTTTGACCCCACGGGGTGAGATCTTGCGTGGAGCCCCAGATCGAGGGAGATTATCAGTGGTCTTGTATGTCTTCCATTTCCTAATAATTGCTCCCACAGTTGATTTCTTCAAACCAAGCTGCTTACCTATTGCAGATTCAGTCTTCCCAGCCTGGTGCAGGTCTACAATTTTGTTTCTGGTGTCCTTTGACAGCTCTTTGGTCTTGGCCATAGTGGAGTTTGGAGTGTGACTGTTTGAGGTTGTGGACAGGTAGGTGTCTTTTATACTGATAACAAGTTCAAACAGGTGCCATTAATACAGGTAACGAGTGGAGGACAGAGGAGCCTCTTAAAGAAGAAGTTACAGGTCTGTGAGAGCCAGAAATCTTGCTTGTTTGTAGGTGACCAAATACTTATTTTCCACCATAATTTGCAAATAAATTCATTAAAAATCCTACAATGTGATTTTCTGGATTCTTTTTCTCAATTTGTCTGTCATAGTTGACGTGAACCTATGATGAAAATTACAGGCCTCTCTCATCTTTTTAAGTGGGAGAACTTGCACAATTGGTGGCTGACTAAATACTTTTTTCCCCCACTGTAAATGAGTGTGTGTGATGAATAGTTGGATATCCAAACCCTGGCGTCCTGGGGGGAAAAGCGGGAGAAAACGCTTGTTTCCCCTCTTACCCGCCACCCACTCCATTCCCCTCCTCCTCCTCCTCCCTCCACCTGGCCTGCTGTGAATGGCTGAGTAGAACCCCACTAGCCTGGGGTGGGGTGCAGGGGTGGCGCAGGGAGGAGGAACCAGATCAGTATTCTGAATACAGTAGTGCTAGCCCTCAAAACAAAGTTAGACATTGGCAGCCTCAAAACCCCAATTTCAGCTCTGTGTGCCAGTGCTCACACACACACACACACACACACACACACACACACGCACACAACCGAATGCGCGCACACACACAGATCCCTCTCTCTCTGTTTCTCTCTCTCCTTCTCTGTCTCTCTCTCCGTCGGTCCCTCTCTCTCTCTGTTTCTCTCTCGCTCCTTCTCTGTCTCTCTCTCCTCCTCTGTCTCTCTCTCCGTCGGTCCCCGTCTCTCTCTGTCACTCTCTCAGTCGGTCACTCTCTCCGTCGGTCCCCCTCTCTCTGTTTCTCTCTCTCTCTGTCACTGTCACTCTCTCCGTCGGTCCCTCTCTCTGTTTTCTCTTTCTGTTTCTCCCTCTCTCAGTCTGTCTCTCTCTCTCTTTCACTCCTTCTTTCAGTCTCTCTCTCACGCGGTCTCTTATTGATGGGACAATAAAGGCTTGTTAAAACCTTTTCTCTCACATATCAACCATGGGACTAGAACGCTGACCTGGTATCCTATCCTCCTCCACTGATCTTGTCTTCAAGACGTTTTGGGTAAACATCCCAACTTTACAGCTTTATGTGTACTGTTAGCTTGGTGTTGTACTGGAGACTCCAGACATGACTGACCTTGAAGAGTGTAATGTTTAGCTTGGTGTGGGTTGTCAAGACTGTACTTACCTGGAACCGGACCTCCTGGTTAACCCTCTGGGAGCCTTCCTCGCTGCCCGGGTGGGAGACCATCGACAGGCGCTTCTTCTCAGCAGTAGCCCGGTCTCTCAGGTACTCCAGCCTCCGTGGCCGGCCCAGCTGTAGGGACAGGAGGGCCTGGAGCTGGGCACGCTCAATAGAACCCAGCAGGATCATCGACTCTGGGGGGGTTTGGAGAAAAAGAGAGGGAGAAAGAAAGAGCAGGGAAAGTGAGGAGCAGCAAGGGAGAGATGGATGGAGAGAAATATGAGACGAGAGTGCAAGTAAGAAGGGAGTGAGGTGGTGAAGAGAGGACAGAGTAGATGGGATGAAAGGTAGAGGAGAGAGACAGATAAGAATAAAAACAAGAGGGATGATGGAAGAGAAGAGAAATGGAGAGAGAGGGGCCAGGAGATTAGAGTGAGAGGGGGAGGACAGAGTGGGAAGATGGGATGGAGGAGAGGAGAAAGAGAGGTATTTTAGAACAGTAGTTAATGTGCAGACTGCAGGGGACTCCTAACACATGTTGCTGCATGGTGAGTTATGTAACTGAGAACAGCCAGGCGTCTGAGTGTGAGTGTGTGTGTGTGTCCACAACAGAGGGTGTGTTTGTTTGTTTAAAATAATTGCCCCAGTTAATTGCTTTGGCATTGCTGCACAATTATGACAGACTTGGCATACTCTATAAGAATATTATCATAACTTGAATGTGTGTGTAGGGGAGCATTTATTTGACTGAAAATGTTCTTTAGTGTCTGTAATATGTGTGTGTGCATGTCTGCGTCTGTAAAGTATAAGTGTGTGTGTGCGTGTCTCACCACTGGACTCGAGCAGGGCCAGGGTCTTGAGGTGTCCAGCCAGCAGTACATCATGCAGGTCTCTATAGCAGCAGTTGAGGGTGATGTAGGTCACATCCCTGATCATGATGTCCTCCACACGAATATTATACTTCCTGAAGGATGATAGGAGAGAGGGATGACGAGGGGAGGAGTGGAAGAGAGGGAGGAGTTATTAGCACCACCTATACAGTCAGTGAGTGACAACTATTAGAAAATGGGAGTGAATAGTTAAGCCTAAAAAAAATGTAATCTGTCAATTCCTCTGTCTTTTGGAGATTACTTTGGAACTACATCCAAGTCAGTCCTGAACTTATAGCTCCAGAGGTGAGGTTGCATCTGGACGTTATAGTTGTACTGTATAGGAGGTGACAGTGTGAGAGAGAGCAGGTTCTGCCTCAGCACATTTGTGGTTCTACCCCTCTACCCCGGCCACACGGTTCCCTAGACAGGTTTCCTTCCCTCCAGACAGGCTGAGCATGCCAACCTCCGACACGACAGCAAAAAATCAAATTTTTTAGGATTTTAGTTTTTGGTTAAAAAAACGTATACAATCGCCAGGAATTCAGCAAAAAAATCTATAATTTAGGAAATCCTTTCCCACGTATTCCCACAAATAAAAAAAGAAATATGTCCCCTCACTAGTCCCCAACCCAGCAAGAGGAACCACTAGTCCCCTCACTAGTTCCAAACCCAGCAAGAGGCACCACTAGTCCCCTCACTAGTCCCAAACCCAGCAAGAGGCACCACTAGTCCCCTCACTAGTTCCAAACCCAGCAAGAGGCACCACTAGTCCCCTCACTAGTCCCAAACCCAGCAAGAGGAAACACTAGTCCCCTCACTAGTTCCAAACCCAGCAAGAGGCACCACTAGTCCCCTCACTAGTCCCAAACCCAGCAAGAGGCACCACTAGTCCCCTCACTAGTTCCAAACCCAGCAAGAGGCACCACTAGTCCCCTCACTAGTCCCAAACCCAGCAAGAGGAAACACTAGTCCCCTCACTAGTCCCAAACCCAGCAAGAGGAAACACTAGTCCCCACACTAGTCCCCAACCCAGCAAGAGGCACCACTAGTCCCCACACTAGTCCCCAACCCAGCAAGAGGCACCACTAGTCCCCTCAATCCTCAATCGTCCCCTCACTAGTCCCCAACCCAGCAAGAGGAACCACTAGTCCCCTCAATCCTCAATCGTCCCCTCACTAGTCCCCAACCCAGCAAGAGGAACCACTAGTCCCCTCAATCGTCCCCTCACTAGCAGAGCATATGAGCGGAGTGGAGCGGTGAGAATCTCAGCTCCTCGCTCACGGAGTTGTTCACCCCTCCGCTCCCCCCGCTCAAAGCCACATCAGGCCAGTCCGCTCATTATCGCTCAGCGCTCAACGCAGTTTGCATCGCGCTCCACTCAAATCGCCCCCCCGCTCACTCCAAAAAAGGAACGAAATCTGCATGTATTTCACTTTTAGCTTAAACCACAGCCTTACTTTATCTCCCCGAATTTGTTGCATACAGACTCATCTCGGATTATCCATTCTGTCTTGAAACGGGGATCTAACACTGACGCTAAAATGAGATGTTAATCAGTATAGTATATTCCATAGCGAATTGACACGTTGTTTGCCAATGTTTCTGCAAAAGCAGCGATGCCCATTGGAAGTGCAGCGTGAGTGTAATCGGTGAGCAGGGATTTGATTTCTGTGACAGCATGGAGGATCATCCCCAGGTTCCCCAGCTCCTTCTGCATTTTGTCTGTGAGGTCTGCTAGTGGTGTCAGCACACGGACAAGGTGCGTCAGCTGCGGTACTTGATTCAGGGTGATGTTAGCAACATTAGACTTGAGTTTGTTTTGCCATAACGGGTCTTTTTGGAACAACCGGATGAACGACTGAATCATCCGCAGCTGGCTGCTCCATCGAATGGCGCAGGCATTTGTGGGGCGGACACCTAATTGGTCGGTTTCCTCTGTGCTCTTGCGTACACTTTTCACCAGGTGCCCGACTTTCACTAACAGCCTATTAATGTTGTCGTGCTCGTTAACGGCGTTTTTGATCGCCAGCTGAAGCATGTGAATGGGGCATCTCAGATGTAAATTTGACAAAGTAAAGTACTGATTTATCATAGTTTCTTGGGGGGGGGGGGGTGTAGCCCGGTTGAGCTGCGCTGGCGAAGTGTTGCATCCCTTCGCGTTCTCCTTTACTCAGCGGTTCATAGTCCATGAAAATCATTTTAAAAAATGCTACATCCAGCTCTCTTTTTCTCTCCCTTGTTATGGTTGGGCCTTTGCCTGCAGTGAATAAACTTTTGAATTCCTCGACGCTTTTCTCTTGTTGCTGCTGCTGCTCCTCGCTCTATAAAATACAAATTCTTGGACGACACAAATTAAATTAAACAGATGGATTCTGGGTCAGGCTTGAGCATGCTTCAGACTCTTGGTGTGAGCGAGCGAAATTGGAGCGGGACATAGGGCGACGCTCCGTCCTTTTAAAAATGCCGCTCTGCGCTCTGTTCAAAATCCGTCCGCTCACGCTCCACGCTCGCTCCCGCTCCACTCCGCTCATATGCTCTGCTCACTAGTCCCCAACCCAGCAAGAGGAACCAAGAGAGATTTAAAGAGAATGAGAAAAAGACAGAAAGCGGGATAAATAGAAGTACAAATTAAGTGGGGAGAAAGACGGGAATAGATAGATAGATAGATAGATAGATAGATAGAAGTGTAGTCCTGCGTACTCGTGGTGTCCCCAGCCCAGCTCTGGGAGGTAGGGTAGTTTCTTGATCCTGATGATGGAGTCATATAGCGAGGGCTGGAGGGACTGGGCCACGGCGTTGGCCAGTATCACCGCTATCATCACCGGCAGGATGTGGCTGATCTGACCCGTCAGCTCAAACACAATGACCGCCGTCGACACTGTGTGGGTCACCGCTCCAGACAGGGCCGCCGCACCTAGGAGGAGAGGGGTGAGGAAGACAGGGGGAGATGAGGAGAGGAAGGGAGGGAAGAGGAGAGAAGGGAGGAGAGAGGAAGAAAGGATGAGAGGAGAAGAGGAGAGAGGAAGAGAGTAGGAGTACAGGGAATAGGTACAGATGATTACTACCCATTAACATTACTAATGTAGTAATAGCAATATCAGTGCAATCATACTTCTCATCACCTCAACTCTATACTGAGCCTTCATCAATAATACTGTGACAACAAAGTGAGGAGGGGCGATGGGGGAGGGAGGGAGGAGAGGGGAGAGGGATGGGGGATGGGTGAGATGACTGTACCTCACAAAGTCAAAGATAAAAAAAGTTACATCTTTTAACCTCTTCATCCCGAGGTTCCCCATATCCGGGGTACTCCTCTCGCAATCTCAAACAATGACGTAGTACGGTTTTTAAACGTGTGAATACCTGAATGTTATACACTACTGGAACGAGAAGCGCCTCAACTGTGAATCTAGCTAAACTGTTGTTGCCCAAATGAAATAATATTCAGACTCCAAGCAAATATATAAGCATATAGCAAAACCAGTACTCTATTTTGAAACCGTGCATGCCCGTATATTCGTAGACAGATAACTTATAGGCGTGTTCCTCTATGACCAACACTCACTAAACTATTAATCAAAGAACGTCAATAACAAACTTTAATTATTTTTATCACAACAACAAACTGCGTCTTACCTTTGTTGTTTTTGTTACCAAAAGTAGTGTCTCTCTCTCATTCCGAGTCGATTTCAAAGAGTTTACATCGTTTTACATGGCCAAGAATGTATTTGAAGATGAAGTCAGTAGTTTGTTTCAATCACAGCAGGCACTGTTTTGTCTCCATCTTCTGGATATATAAAGCAATCCCAGTGACTTGGAATTGTGCTAATCTAATTCTACTGATCCAGAACTTTCGATAGAGGGGTCACATGTCAAAATCGACCAACCGGTTGTTGAAATATCCATGTGAGCACCTCATTGTATCACATTAGTTGACTTGCTGTATTACGCACGGTTACGCAGAGCGCACAACAGCACTTGAATTTCGGAGGGAAAACGCAAAGTTTATAAAAATATGGCAGGCTCTAGTAAGAAATATACAGTTACAGAGGCGTTAGCAATTGTAACAGATGAACGTTGGACTCCATGTATCCCCATTGACTCTGAATCGGACGATGAGGACCTGCTTAGACCGGACGAACCAGACCCCAACGACGAGAACGAAGGTTATCGTGTCCAGGGCCCTACTCAAGCATCAGAAGAGTACATAATCCCATTGTTATTTATTACTTCTAATACTATTATTACTAATTTATTGTATGAGTACAAAACATACATTCTAAAATATCTATTTGAGTAACTGAAGCTCAACGTAAGTTAGCGCTAGCTTAGCTCGCTAGCTAGCTTAGCGTAGCTAGCTAGCTAGTCCTGCAAGGATCACAATCGAGTCTGTGTTTATTGTATGATAACACTTTTATTGGCTAAATTGAGGCCCACACGGAAGTTTACTTACAATAGAATGCTACAGTGAAGGAAAAAAGTATTTGATCCCCTGCTGATTTTGTACGTTTGCCCACTGACAAAGAAATGATCAGTCTATAATTTTAATGGTAGGTTTATTTGAACAGTGAGAGACAGAATAACAACAACAAAATCCAGAAAAACGCATGTCAAAATTTTTATGAATTGATTTGCATTTTAATGAGGGAAATAAGTATTTGACCCCTCTGCAAAACATGACTTAGTACTTGGTGGCAAAACCCTTGTTGGCAATCACAGAGGTCAGACGTTTCTTGTAGTTCGCCACCAGGTTTGCACACATCTCAGGAGGGATTTTGTCCCGCTCCTCTTTGCAGATCTTCTCCAAGTCATTAAGGTTTCAAGGCTGACGTTTGGCAACTCGAACCTTCAGCTCCCTCCACAGATTTTCTATGAGATTAAGGTCTGGAGACTGGCTAGGCCACTCCAGGACCTTAATGTGCTTCTTCTTGAGCCCCTCCTTTGTTGCCTTGGCTGTGTGTTTTGGGTCATTGTCATGCTGGAATACCCATCCACGACCCATTTTCAATGCCCTGGCTGAGGGAAGGAGGTTCTCACCCAAGATTTGACGGTACATGGCCCCGTCCATCGTCCCTTTGATGCGGTGAAGTTGTCCTGTCCCCTTAGCAGAAAAACACCCCCAAAGCATAATGTTTCCACCTCCTTGTTTGACGGTGGGGATGGTGTTCTTGGGGTCATAGGCAGCATTCCTCCTCCTCCAAACACGGTGAGTTGAGTTGAGACCAAAGAGCTCGATTTTGGTCTCATCTGACCACAACACTTTCACCCAGTTCTCCTCTGAATCATTCAGATGTTCATTGGCAAACTTCAGACGGCCCTGTATATGTGCTTTCTTGAGCAGGGGGACCTTGCGGGCGCTGCAGGATTTCAGTCCTTCACGGCGTAGTGTGTTACCAATTGTTTTCTTGGTGACTATGGTCCCAGCTGCCTTGAGATCATTGACAAGATCCTCCCGTGTAGTTCTGGGCTGATTCCTCACCGTTCTCATGATCATTGCAACTCCACGAGGTGAGATCATGCATGGAGCCCCAGGCCGAGGGAGATTGACAGTCTTTTGTGTTTCTTCGATTTGTGAATAATCGCACCAACTGTTGTCACCTTCTCACCAAGCTGCTTGGTGATGGTCTTGTAGCCCATTCCAGCCTTGTGTAGGTCTACAATCTTGTCCCTGACATCCTTGGAGAGCTCTTTGGTCTTAGCCATGGTGGAGAGTTTGGAATCTGATTGATTGATTGCTTCTGTGGACAGGTGTCTTTTATATAGGTAACAAGCTGAGATTAGGAGCACTCCCTTTAAGAGTGTGCTCCTAATCTCAGCTCGTTACCTGTATAAAAGACACCTGGGAGCCAGAAATCTTTCGATTGAGAGGGGGTCAACTACTTATTTCCCTAATTAAAATGCAAATCAATTTATAAGATTTTTGACATGCATTTTTCTGGATTTTTTTGTTGTTATTCTGTCTCTCACTGTTCAAATAACCCTACCATTAAAATTATAGACTGATAATTTCTTTGTCAGTGGGCAAACGTACAAAATCAGCAGGGGATCAAATACTTTCTTCCCCTCACTGTATGTGTATTATTTCTTGTCACTGATTTATCACTTTAGTCAACACGTATAGAGGTCTGGGAGAACATTGGAAACAACATCAAAACAGTTGTATTTTGATGGAATGTACAATGTTAGTGAAATTAAATGACTTTTGCTTTCTGGTACCTGATAAAAGTCAAATGGCACTGATGGTGCCCAAATCTACCCAAATGTCTCCATTTGGTAATCCGCCTAAACATACTTCAACTAAAACCCCTACAACTTTGGTTTACTTTACTGGCATCAAACTTCACATAAGTACTCATCAGATATTGGGCTATGGTCCCATAGTGTTTAGGGGCTGCAGCTGCATAAGTCCAATAAAGCATTCCCTATAAAACCTGAAGTTACTTTTCAGGTGGAATCAAAACCTCCCAATTGATGCTGTGTTCTAGCTTCATGTAGTCTGACACAGTAATACCCACATTAATTATTTCACTTCAAGATACATCTCACATGTGTTACCTTTCTTTTGCTATGTTTATAGCCCTTGTCGTTTTGGAGGAGATATACTCTATTCAATTTGGGCATGTATTTTCGAGGCAGGCACTTTAGCCAGGTGCCTAGTGATGAAGAGGTTAAACTTCTTCAATATTTTGTAACCATTATTGAAGAAAGAAAAAGAGATGAGAGAAAGGAGGAGTGGAGAGAGTGATAGAGAGGAGGGAGGGAAGGAAGGTTGATTATTCCTAACTTCATAAGGATGGAGGGAGGAAAAAGAGCGAGAGAGAGAGAAAGAGAGACATTTCATTTGATTTGAGAGAGAACGAGAAGGAGAGGACAAATCTAGCCATGCTGAGATGAAAGAGGGATCATCAGAGAGACAGAAAGCTGAGTTAGAAGTGAGTCAACAACATCAGCACCCATTAGATACAAACACAGTTGACATCAACCCCAACACTGAACAATAGCATGATCAGCACAACCGTCAACAACAACGCTAACAGCAATATCACTCATAGCAACAACATTAAGAGACATCTTGCCAAAGGGGACATCTAAAGCGCATCATTTAGTTTTTATCTTTGACATAAATGTCTTTATATTACTATAGTGTCTAGCAGTGTCTTATTGTATCTGGCTTTCTACTTCCTAATTGTTACAATAATGGTGTCTAGATGTACCAAACTTTGTCTTTGTGTGTGTGTGTGTGTGTGTGTGTGTGTTTCTACAGTAACTCACCCACAACGGCGTACCCTCCTGGCACTATGGGGTAGATGGTGCCATCAGAGTGGATGCCATCAGGGAACCAGGCGGCCATGCTCTCCCCGACCAGACGGCCAAATGCTGCCCCTAGAACACGAATGCACGCACACACGCGCACATGCACACACAGTTAATGAGAGAGTAACAAACTGGTACACAGACACTCACAAGACTGAATAGCATAGCATATCATATCTGCAGGGTTAACATTATTGCTGAAACACACACACACACTTCTCTTACCAATGACGAAGACGGGCATGAAGGCTCCACAGGGCACAGGGATGGTGGTGGCCAGAGCAGACATCCAGAACTGAGACAGACACAGACAGAGAGAAAGAGTCACACAGGGCACAGGGATGGTGGTGGCCAGAGCAGACATCCAGAACTGAGACAGACACACAGATACAAAGTCACAGAGGGAACAGTGTGGCATTTCAGTTAGTCAACAGGACAATCCTCAATTTAACTCAGCTGCTCTAACTTCTGATCAGTACTGTCTTTTATTCTGCATTATGACAGAAAATACTCCATTGTGATAGACTCATCTCTTCCCAGGCGCGAACTAGATAACACAGGTCCCCATCGGGATGAGATTGAACTGACACACACTGCCTTAATTTGATGAAAACCCTGAAATGAACTGAACTCTGGGTAATGAGCGGAACAAGCTGATTGGAAGATGTGGCCGCCGCCGACGGGAGAGGTGGCTAATTAGAGGAGTTAAACAAAAATACATGTCACTGGTGCTAGGCTTTACCGTATCCCGGGATATTAGGAAAAAGCCACTGGTGCTAGGCTTTACCGTATCCCGGGATATTAGGAAAAAGCCACTGGTGCTAGGCTTTACCGTATCCCGGGATATTAGGAAAAAGCCACTGGTGCTAGGCTTTACCGTATCCCGGGATATTAGGAAAAAGCCACTGGTGCTAGGCTTTACCGTATCCCGGGATATTAGGAAAAAGCCACTGGTGCTAGGCTTTACCGTATCCCGGGATATTAGGAAAAAGCCACTGGTGCTAGGCTTTACCGTATCCCGGGATATTAGGAAAAAGCCACTGGTGCTAGGCTTTACCGTATCCCGGGATATTAGGAAAAAGCCACTGGTGCTAGGCTTTACCGTATCCCGGGATATTAGGAAAAAGCCACTGGTGCTAGGCTTTACCGTATCCCGGGATATTAGGAAAAAGCCACTGGTGCTAGGCTTTACCGTATCCCGGGATATTAGGAAAAAGCCACTGGTGCTAGGCTTTACCGTATCCCGGGATATTAGGAAAAAGCCACTGGTGTTAGGCTTTACCGTATCCCGGGATATTAGGAAAAAGCCACTGGTGCTAGGCTTTACCGTATCCCGGGATATTAGGAAAAAGCCACTGGTGCTAGGCTTTACGGTATCCCGGGATATTAGGAAAAAGCCACTGGTGCTAGGCTTTACGGTATCCCGGGATATTAGGAAAAAGCCACTGGTGCTAGGCTTTACGGTATCCCGGGATATTAGGAAAAAGCCACTGGTGCTAGGCTTTACCGTATCCCGGGATATTAGGAAAAAGCCACTGGTGCTAGGCTTTACGGTATCCCGGGATATTAGGAAAAAGCCACTGGTGCTAGGCTTTACGGTATCCCGGGATATTAGGAAAAAGCCACTGGTGCTAGGCTTTACGGTATCCCGGGATATTAGGAAAAAGCCACTGGTGCTAGGCTTTACCGTATCCCGGGATATTAGGAAAAAGCCACTGGTGCTAGGCTTTACGGTATCCCGGGATATTAGGAAAAAGCCACTGGTGCTAGGCTTTACCGTATCCCGGGATATTAGGAAAAAGCCACGGGACGGTTTTTCAATAACGTCAATACAGTCAAAACTATTTATTTGAAGTTTATCAATACATTTGAATATTTGTAGCTACTTGTGCAATATGTTAGGAGATAAAGCAGATTGCGTTCTTCACTTCACCTGTCACATTATTTTACATTATTATTACCATAGTTCCCCAGAACAGTTGAGCCAGTCACATGTTTGTTTGTAAATAGCGCAATGGGAAAAAGCGGTAGCGTTCAGTGGAGGCTGCTGAGGGGAGGACGGCTCATAATAATGGCCGGAACAGAGCAAATGGAATCGCATCAAACACATGGAAACCATGCGTTAGATGTATTTGATACCATTCTACTGATTCCACTCCAGCCATTACCAAAAGAGCACGTCCTCCCCAATTAAGGTGCCACCAACCTCCTGTGGTAGCGTTCTATATCTATCGGCGAGTCTCTGTTGTGCGGCACACATGAGGTGATGAAGTTACACTTGTATGCAATTCACTAAATGTTTGCCATCAGATAATAGATGATTTTCTGCCAGAAGTCAAAGAGCTCTGGATGAGTTATCTGTACAGCTGCCATTTTTTCCCTGTGCTTCCTACTAGCGTTTTTTTCTCCTCCTCCCCTCTGCTCCATGCTGCTCTTCCTTTAGAAAAGCTTGCATCACAACTTTGTTCATTTGCACAATTTCTCTAGTTCACTTTCGCTTGTATATGTCCACACTCACCGAAAATGACATTCGGTAGCTACTAGCTATGCTTGTATAACTTTATGAGCTGGATTTGCCTGGATTTGCAATTAGTTTGTTTGTTTTTTGTTTTCGCTCGTTAGCATTTAGCTAACAGCGTCGATGTGATTTTGATATTACTTGTGCTAATTTTGTTACCATTCTGGTAATAATTGCACAATGGGCTTTTTATGTGTTTTTAGCGCCCCCCTTGTGTGCTATGCCGGTAATACCGTAAATCCCGGGATGGCAGAGGAACGGTATGCCGGTATGAAAATCTGGACACTGACCAAGCCTAGTCACCGGTGACACACACATACACGCACATACACACACAAAAGCAAGCACACACACTGTACAAATACACTGCATGGCAAACAAGCAACACGCACACCTGTCCAATATAGCCACAACCCCATATACAACTTCACACAAGCCAAAGAAGGAGAGCTTCCTCTCCGAAGAGCCACAGCTCCCTATGGATTCAGTTTTTGCAAGAAGAGCATGGAAGTGTGACGTGGCCATTACATAAACCTCTCTACAACTATCTGCCTGGTCTTAATTACACCCACCTCTCTCTCCTTCTCCCTTTCCCCCATTCCCATCTTTGTCTTTTGCTCTCTTTCTTTCCTGCCTGCTCCCTCCCTCTCTTTCTAGTTAGCAGTAATTAAGCCCAGCTGCCAGTGTGATCTAATGGATTTCTGTCAGTAACTCTACACCCTACGCTGCTTTCACACCTATCCCACACACACGGGATTACTGCGTCACTCACACATATGTGTCATGGCACAAACACACACGCCAGGAGTTATTGATGGAAAATGGAGCATGGCAGAGAATAATGTGTGTGGCGGGTTGCCATTTGACACGACACGCATGACACACACACGTAATAGCCTAACCTAATAACTGTTATGCTGCCAATTACCATGCACCATGATGGACATGGTCAGGAAATGGCTCTGATCTCAACAGTTGGCAAAAACGACAATCTAACTTCTCAAAAAGGTGCTCCATGAAAACACACAGTCTGGCCAGGCAAACCTCAATAAGGGAGAGGGGTTTAAGGGATCTGGAAACTCATAACATGGGCTTAAGGTTATTTCAGGAGGTATGAACTAAAATGGCACCTGGAGGAGTATGAGTGTGTAGAGAACGGTAGAGCGAAAAAATAGTATTTGTCTGTGAGTGTGTATAGTGCATTTGTGTACTTCTATAAGACACACACACACAGCATTGCAGAATAGACACTCCACAGATGACCTGTAAATCAATCCACTTATTCAGTTTAAGGTTACAGGGTTCCCTAGAACTGAATATTCTTACCTAACATTAATCTCTCTCACTCTCACTCTCACTCTCACTCTGAGAGGAGACTTGGCTTGGTTTCTGTTGACTGCCGTGTTTGATATAAAATCATTATTTGGACATGGTCAGCTCTACTGCTCTAGTAATTAGTCCCCTCTGTCGCACGCACTCTCACACACACACAGGTGAGAGGCAAATAATGTAGGCAGCGTGCAATGACATCACTTCCCCTTCATCAGCAGTCACTAGGACAGCAGGCAGGGCAGCTAATTCCCGTTGTGACGTTTACTTCCTGCCCAGTGACAGTCACCCTGGGTTCTTGCCTCCCTGCCACAGGGTTGCCTAGCCGACAGATGTGACTTCATTATTACTGTATCATCATGGCCTCAGAGAAGAGTAGAATATCACCTACTATACCTCCGATATGACTTTCAGACCAGGGGGACCTTGGAATGCGGCAAGAGGGGACTTCAACTACCAAACACACGCACACACACGCAAACACACAACGTAATCCCAAGTCACAGAAAACCTGAATACTGACCTTCTGTGCCAGAACCAAAAACCTTTACAGAATGACAGCGGAAGGTGGTCATAAAATAGCTGATGCAATCACTGCAAAACAACAGGAACATCCATCCCATCAACATCCTACTGTAACATCCTCCTGTAACAGTCTACTGTAACAGACTACTGCATAACAGCTTTAGTCCTCTCCTATTTCTCCTTAATACACGTCTTTATACTTCCTTTAAACTCCCCTTTTCCTAGTTTATTTTGACTCTTGCGTCCTCCATGTCTCTTCTCTAACTCTGTCCTCGTCTGTCATTTCTCTCGCTCTCTAGGCAAAAGCACATACAGACACACAGTAAAACTGGGCCACAGGTGAGTGTGGGCCTGTAAAAGGGAGATGGAGGTTTCTATGGTAATAGAGAGGTTTATAGGGTTTATAGAGAGCCAGGCAGAGCTGGAGAACACACACACACAAGAGGTTGACGCCGATAGACATGGACGCTCTGTTTCTGGCTCCTAAGAAACGTTTCAGTCTCTTTTTTGGTGTTATTCTGGTGTTAATTCTTACATTATTAGCCCAGAACGTTTGATGCATTATTACATACAGCCGGAAATAACCGTTAACTCACCAGCATTTCGACCAGAAATACGACTTTCCTGAATTGGATCCTTTGGTCGTACCCTTCAAGGCGATTGAACTTATCCCAGAGGCTGCTCCAAGACGCCGCCGGTGGAGAAGAGGTATTCGGAGTGGACTTCTAGTCCAACTCAGGAGGCATGCACACCATCCACCACTTCTGAGTATATTACTCGCTAATGTTCAGTCCATGGACAATAAAGTAGACGAGCTCAGGGCGAAGATCTCCTTCCAGAGAGACATCAGGGACTGTAACATACTCTATTTCACGGAATCATGGCTCTCTCTAGATATACTGTCCCGTCCATACAGCCAGCTGGGTTCTCAGTACATCGCGTAGCTAAGAATAAAGAACTCTCCAGGAAGAAGAAAGGCGGGGGTGTATGTTTCATGATTAACTACTCATGGTGTGATTGTGGTAACGTACAGGAACTCAAGTCCTAGAATACCTCACAATCAAATGCCGACCGCATTACCTCCCGAGAGAATTCTCTTTGGTCATTGTCACAGCTGTGTATATTCCCACTTAGGCCGATACAAGGATGGCTCTCAAGGAGCTACACTGGACTTTGTGCAAACTGGAAACTGCATAATCTGAGGCCGCATTTATTGTAGCTGAGGACTTTAATAAAGCAAATCTGAGGAAAACGCTACCGATGTTCTATCAACACATTGCCTGCAGTACTCGCTCTTCAAAAACTCTAAACCATTGTTACTCTCCATTCCAGGATGGGTACAAGGCACTCCCCCGCCCTCCCTTAGGCAAATCAGATCACGAGTCCATTCTGCTCCTCTCTTCCTATAAGCAGAAACTCAAACAGGAAGTACCTGTGCTAAGGTCTATTCAACGCTGGTCTGACCAATCGGAATCCATGCTTCAAGATTGTTTTGATCACGTGGACTGGGATATGTTCCGGGTTGCCTCTGAGAAACACTATGACGTATACACTGACACGATGACCGAGTTCATCAGGAAGTGCATAAGGGATGTTGTTCCCACTGTGACGATTAAAACCTATCCAAACCAAAAACCGTGGATAGATGGCAGCATTCGCGCAAAACTGAAAGCACGAACCACTGCAAGGTGACTGGGAATATGGTCAAATACAGTCAGTCTGCAGGCGCCCGGCCCGCCACAAGGAGTCGCTAGAGCACAATGAGCCAAGTAAAACCCCCCCGGCCAAACCCTCCCCTATCCCGGACGATGTTGGGCCAATTGTGCGCCGCCATATGCGAATCCCGGTCACGGCCAGTTGTGACACAGCCTGGGATCGAACCCGGGTCTGTAGTGACGCCTCAAGCAGTGCGATGCAGTGCCTTAGACCACTGCGCCACTTGGGAGGCTATACTACATATTCTATCCACATACTGTCCATAATGTCTATAAATCCCATCATATCTATCTATCCAGCCATCTATACACTCCGGACTACGACATTGCTCATCCTAATATTTCTATAAAAAAAATTATTCCATTATTTTAATTTTAGATTTGTGTGTAGTGTTGTGTATTGTTAGATATTACTGCACTGTTGGAGCTAGGAACACAAGCATTTTGCTACACCCACAATAACATCTGCTAAATGTGTGTATGCGACCAATAAAATTTGATTTCACACACACGCACACGCACACCTGTTCCCGAGGGCTCACACCTGCCTTCCCATATGTGAACAAGACGTCAGCTAAACCGTCACTAACAGTTCCTTTTATCCCACAGAGAGAGAGATGAGTGAGCCAGATGAGTTTTATCCCACAGAGAGAGAGATGAGTGATGAGATGAGTTTTATCCCACAGAGAGAGAGATGAGTGAGCCAGATGAGTTTTATCCCACAGAGAGAGAGATGAGTGATGAGATGAGTTTTATCCCACAGAGAGAGAGATGAGTGATGAGATGAGTTTTATCCCACAGAGAGAGAGATGAGTGATGAGATGAGTTTTATCCCACAGAGAGAGAGATGAGTGATGAGATGAGAGGGAGATAAAGGAGGGAAGAAACAGGACAGAAGAGAAAGGAAAGGGAAAGAGGAAGAGAGCAGAGGGCGTAGAGGAGATGGACGGGGAAAAGAAAGCGGGGAATCGGAAGGAAACAAAGAACGGAATAAAAAAGAGGGAGAAATGACTGACAGAAAGAGCAAAGGAGAAAGAGGAGGGAGAGAGGGGTGGGGAGGAAAGCGGAGTCAAGGGGAAAAGTTTTGACGCAGTAGCGGGGACATTTATACTCTATTTAATGTGTCAGTCGGCAGAAGGGTGTGTGTGTGTGTGACAGAACCAGAGGACAGTCTATCGCCCGGGCCCCTAGGGGCCTCCAAGGGCCCTACTCCTATTCCCACTCCAATTACTGGGCTGCCACCACCCTCCAACAGAGGACTGGAGAAGGACTGCAAAAAACCTATAGGGGTCAAAAAGCTGTCTCAATGCAGTGTGCTAGCTAAAAACGATCAGTCTGCTATAGAGAAGACAGCCTATGAGTAATATCATGTCTGATAAAAGCTTGGGCCATTTGCATAGCGTGGGAGAAATGAACTACCACTCTGGGCTCTTTAAACTACACCATGTAATTAGACATCATCCCAGCGGACACGCTTTGTGTGCGACTGAGTTAGTGTGTGTGTGTGTGTATGTGCGTCTATGTTCTGTAAGAGAGCAACTACGTGAGTGAAGTTGATTACGTATGCATGTACGTGTGTGTGTGTAACTACGTCACAGCAAAGGCCAAAAATACTACCTCTATTGAGGACACACACAAAAGTAGTGACAACGTCCAAAAACTGGTCTGGCCAAGTTACGCCCTTGGGAGTGACGTTGTAGGAACGGGGGGATGGGATGGAACAGCACTGTCAGAGGGGTGACAGTAAAGGTGTCTCATTTCAGGACAGAACAGAAGAGGAAGGAGAGGACAAGATGGACACGCACGCATGCACCCTACTGTATCCATGAGAGAGAGAGAGAGAGGATGAGGGAGAGGGGTGAAGTGGAGAGAAAGAGAGAGAGAGAGAGAGAGAGAAAGAGAATTGGGTAGATTGGAGTAGATTAATTTAGAGTAGCGTTCCACAAAGTTTAATGGGTTCCACAAAGTTTAATGACGTTTTCTTTTCTGATTTTGTGAGATACAGTACAGAAGGCAAAAAAAGAGAGCGCGCTAGGATGAGCGAGAAAGCGAAGTAGAGAGTGTATTTCTCTTCCATTACAGCAGGATCATCACAATCAATATCTAATGCTAATATAACTGCTCTAGCACTCCCCTCAGTCCCTCTCCACCCACGTTTGTCTCTCTCCATCCCTCTTTTAAAAGGGGACATCTCATTTGAGCTGCTAGAACCTGGATAAACAAAGGCTACATAAAAACCTAATCAAATCCCAACAAGGTAATAACATGATGCTTCACCTGCCCTCACATAACACTGGGCTGGGTCTCAATACTCCACAACCCTAACCCTCATAACACTGGGATGGGTCTCAATACTCTACAGCCCTAACCCTCATAACACTGGGATGGGTCTCAATACTCCACAACCCTAACCCTCATGTAGTCCCGTGTAGCTCAGTTGGTAGAGCATGGCGTTTGCAACGCCAGGGTTGTGGGTTCGATTCCCACGGGGGGCCAGTATGAAAAAATAAATATGTATGCACTCACTAACTGTAAGTTGCTCTGGATAAGAGTGTCTGCTAAATGACTAAAATGTAAATATAACACTGGGCTTGGTCTCAATACGCCACAACCCTAACCCTCATATAATCATCTGGGCTAGACAATCTGGACCCTTTCTTTCTAAAACTAGCCGCCGAAATTGTCGCAACCCCTATTACTAGCCTGTTCAACCTCTCTTTCGTAACGTCTGAGATCCCCAGAGATTGGAAAGCTGCCGCGGTCATCCCCCTCTTCAAAGGGGGTGACACTCTAGATCCAAACTGTTACAGACCCATATCCATCCTGCCCTGCCTTTCAAAAGTTTTTGAAAGCCAAGTCAACAAACAGATCACCGACCATTTCGAATCCCACCGTACCTTCTCCGCTATGCAATCCGGTTTCCGAGCTGGTCATGGGTGCACTTCAGCCACGCTCAAGGTCCTAAACGATATTATAACCGCGATCGATAATAGACAGTACTGTGCAGCCGTTTTCATTGACCTGGCCAAGGCTTTCGACTCTGTCAACCACCGCATTCTTATTGGCAGACTAAATAGCCTTGGTTTCTCAAATGACTGCCTCGCCTGGTTCACCAACTACTTCTCAGATAGAGTTCAATGTGTCAAATCGGAGGGCCTGTTGTCTGGACCTATGGCAGTCTCTATGGGGGTGCCACAGGGTTCAATTCTTGGGCCGACTCTTTTCTCTGTGTATATCAATGACGTCGCTCTTGCTGCTGGTGACTCTCAGATCCACCTCTACGCAGACGACACCATTTTGTATACATCTGGCCCTTCATTGGACACTGTGTTAACAAACCTCCAAACGAGCTTCAATTCCATACAACACTCCTTCAGTAGCCTCCAACTGCTCTTAAACACTAGTAAAACTAAATACATGCTCTTCAACCGAACGCTGCTTGCACCCGCCCACCCGACTAGAATCACTACTCTCGACGGGTCTGACCTAGAGTATGTGGACAACTACAAATATCTAGGTGTCTGGTTAGACTGTAAACTCTCCTTCCAGACTCACATTAAGAATCTCCAATCCAAAGTTAAATCTAGAATCGGTTTCCTATTTCGCAACAAAGCCTCCTTCACACATGCTGCCAAACATGCCCTCGTAAAACTGACTATCCTACCGATCCTTGACTTCGGCGATGTCATTTACAAAATAGCCTCCAACACTCTACTCAGCAAATTGGATGTAGTCTATCACAGTGCCATCCGTTTTGTCTCCAAAGCCCCATATAATACCCACCACTGTGACCTGTACGCTCTTGTTGGCTGGTCCTCACTACATATTCGTCGCCAAACCCACTGGCTCCAGGCCATCTATAAATCACTGCTAGGCAAATCCCCGCCTTATCTTAGCTCATTGGTCACCATAGCAACACCCACCCGTAGTCTGCGCTCCAGCGGGTATATTTCACTGGTCATCCCCAAAGCCAACACCTCCTTTGGCCGCAATTCCTTCCAGTTCTCTGCTGCCAATGACTGGAACAAATTGCAAAAATCTCTGAAGCTGGAGACACTTATCTCCCTCACTAACTTTAAGCATCAGTTGTCAGAGCACCTTACCGATCACTGCACCTGTACACAGCCCATCTGAAATTAGCCCGCCCAACTACCTCATCCCTATATTGTTATCTATCTTGCTCATTTGTACCCCAGTATCTCTATTTGCACATCATCTCTTGCACATCTATCATTCCAGTGTTAATACTAATTGTAATTATTTTGCACTATAGCCTATTTTATTGCCTACCTCCATAACTTGCTAAATTTGCACACTGTATATTATATGTATTTCTGTTGTATTTTTGACTTTGTTTTGTTTTACCCCATATGTAACTCTGTGTTTGTTTTTATCGCACTGCTATGCTTTATCTTGGGCAGGTCGCAGTTGTAAATGAGAACTTGTTCTCAACTGGTTTACCTGGTTAAATAAAGGTGAAAATAAAATGAAAAAAAAGAAAATACCACTGGGCTTGGTCTCAATACGCCACAAGCCTAACCCTCATATAACACTGGGCTTGGTCTCAATACGCCACAAGCCTAACCCTCATATAACACTGGGCTTGGTCTCAATACGCCACAAGCCTAACCCTCATATAACACTGGGCTTGGTCTCAATACGCCACAAGCCTAACCCTCATATAACACTGGGCTTGGTCTCAATACGCCACAAGCCTAACCCTCATATAACACTGGGCTTGGTCTCAATACGCCACAAGCCTAACCCTCATATAACACTGGGCTTGGTCTCAATACACCACAACCCTAACCCTCATAACACTGGGCTTGGTCTCAATACGCCACAAGCCTAACCCTCATATAACACTGGGCTTGGTCTCAATACGCCACAACCCTAACCCTCATATAACACTGGGCTTGGTCTCAATACACCACAACCCTAACCCTCATAACACTGGGCTTGGTCTCAATACGCCACAAGCCTAACCCTCATATAACACAGAGCTGGGTCTCAATACTCCACAACGGCCTCCTCTCCTTTCATTGAAATGAATGGACAGGACCCTGTCATATTACCTTCACCTGTCATGTCAATGGGAAGGACATTACTTCAGACTATTGAGACACGCCACATGTAGTGGGGAGGGAGTAAAGTAACAGGGAATTAAAAAAGAACAGATGATGATCAAGAAGAGGAGCGATGAGAACAAAGTGGATGATGATGATGATGATGTGTGCCTACCTTCATTACGATGAAGAGGACGAGGGTGACAAAGACATTGACCTGGGGGTGATTCCAGGCCTGGGAGTTGCCGATGTAGTCAAACTCCTCGGCAATGCCCTGCTTGGCCCATGTCCGGTTGTCTAGCAACGTCACCAGGGACTCCTTCTGGGTCAGCTGCATGGGGGAAACAGGAAGTGACAACATATCAGACAGACAGAGGGCTAAAGTCTACAGGCGTTTTACATTTTTATATATCCCATATTGGTCCCTAGCTCCTACCCCAAAGCATTTAAGTAGATATGGAAGGATTGGATAGGTATAAGCAACACAGCAACAATTAATCCTAGCCTTTCAGAAGGCAAGGAGAAGTGATTACATTAGCGCTATCCCAATCTACATGAAGTGCCATGGGGTAGGTGCTAGGGGGTGATTTGAAATTGGGTACAACACATCCATTTTATTAGGAAGACCATTATGGAAAGCTGTTTCACTTTAGGCAATGGATGTGATGATTTAATTTGAACTGGTTTGGCTTAAGGCTTGTGAAGCTGAGTGAGGGGCTGAAAGAGGGTGTGTAGTTGTGTGTGATGCTGTAGCTAGACTTTAAGGAGCAACAGAATCAACAGCTTATTGTGGCAGAAATACATCAAGAGTCTGACTCACCCTCTCATTACAGAGAGAGAAAGAGGAGAGGGTGGGAGATACACTGTGCCTCTATGTAAAAAAATAAAAAACTGAGCGGAACTAACCTTGCCTGCCATGAACTGTCCGAAGCCGGGGGGAAAGGTTAGCGTAGACACCAGCAGAGTGACCAGGGCTGGGTACAGCAGACGCCTGAGAGAAGAGGCACGAGGGAAGGAGGGGGAGAGGAGGAGGAAGCAAAAGGGTGTTTAGTCATTACTGTTTATTCTTCAAAACCAAACTGTCCCCAAACCCTTCCCACGGCTGAGTGATATACAGAACATTACATTCGTTTAGAATCTGAGGATAGTTAATTCATCAGTCTGGTAGGGAGATGAGTAAACACCATCCATTAATAAACACTCGTCAAGATGAATGTCTTAATTTATCTCTGCTGTGGTGAGAACTGCATCAATGGAGCTGCTTTCACAGCGTAATCGATCTATGTGTGTGTGTGTGTGTGTGTGTGTGGGACACTAGGATACAGGGACTCTCTGGGACCCAGTAGGGGCTGCTGTCTGATGATGATGACATCATTACTTACTTCTTCATGAGGAACTTGTTGATGGTCTTCTGTTTCCTGATGAACTGGACTATCAGTCTGTTCAGGTAGACAAACAACGCCCCGCCAAAACCACTGGCAATACTGTGGAGAGAGGAGGAGGGGAGAGGAGGGAGGGTTGAGAGAGGAGAGGAGGGAGAGGGAGATTAAATTAAGAAAATTAAAGGTGGAGAAAGAGAGAGAGACAGGTTTACATGTATATATATGCTTCTGTTTTAAGTAAGTACCCAGTATGTGTCCACTTTGTGTAAGTGGCAGTAGGAGAGAGAGTTTCTCCAGCCACCAGAATCAAACAGAGCCCATTGAGAAGTACTTTCCAAAGTTCCCCCTCAGCTACAGCCAAGTATATGAACGCTCATAAATTCATGTTCCTGCATAATTAATTCTGTCAAATACTCCTGAATAAAAGAATAGATGAGGGAGAATCATTTGTACATGTTTTAAAGCCATTCTCTGAAATGTGTGTGTGTATGTTTGTGTCACAGGAGGTTGGTAGCACCTTAATTGGGGAGGACAAGCTTGTGGCAATGGCTGGAGCGGAATCAGTGGAATGGTATCAAATACGTCAAACACATGGTTTGATGCCATTCCATTACTCCGTTCCAGCCATTATTATGAGCCGTCCTCCCCTCAGCAGCCTCCACTGGTTTGTGTCTATGTGTGTGTGTGTGCACGTGTATATATTCTCAGAACGCCACATCTGAGTACCAGTGAAAGTTAGAAACATAAATCCAGAGGCTAGAATGGGTTTACTACACAAAGGTTTGCCCCAGCTAGCCTGTAGCAGGAGACACACTTCCCCCTCTCTCTCTCTGTCCGAGTTAACTGGAACACTGACCGACTTTTCCCATAAGACATCAAGGCATTGGCGAGGGAGAGGATACTGAAATACACACAAAGAGGTGTGCGTACACACACACACACACACAAACTCTCTCTCTAAAAGTGTGATAAGACGGCTGTTCTCCGGAGGCAGCGTTTTGTTCGATTATGAGTCAAAGTGTCATTGCTCAGATCACGAGTGGGACGACATCCTCCAGACAAAAAGGAGGAAAGAGGAGAAAAAAGAGAGGGATGTTCTTCTCTTTGGGAGCCCATGCAGAGTTAAGCACAGGGCTGTTCTTTCTTCTGAGATGGAAATAGAGAAAGAGAGAGAGATAGAGAGACGAGAGCGAGAGAGGCTCTGGTCTAATACAGTTATGTAGTAAGCTCGGAGGCTACGCTACTACGGTAACAGCAAGCTAAAATAAGAGATCCTAAAAGCACAACCTTGTTGGCTGAATAATCCATGTTAGGTGACTAAAGTCAGGAGGCTATCCTCCTGAACACTCACACCAGCTTTCACTGGCTAACAGAGGCAACGAAGGGCTCACTGACTAACAGAGGCAACGAAGGGCTCACTGGCTAACAGAGGCAACGAAGAGTTTACTGACTAACAGAGGCAACGAAGAGCTCACTGGCTAACAGAGGCAACGAAGAGCGCACTGGCTAATTGAAGACAACTTAGACTCACCCAATGACAGCAAAGGCTGGGAGCTCCTGGAGGTCAAAGGGGAAGTCCAGACGGAAACGGGTTTTAAACAGAGCTGTGATGGTCTCTGTGTAGGAGGGAGTCAGGGAGGGATGGAGAGAGAAATAGAGAGTGATTAATCATTATCAAAATGTTTTTAAGGGGCTATATACAGTACAGACCTTACCTCAATGATTGATTGTGACAATATACAGTATACTGTATGGGTTGTTCCATGAAATGAGTGCCTTTTGCGTCCCTTGGATATTTTAAGTAGAAATTGTTCACCAATATTGAATTTTAATGAAGTGCCCTTTAATATAGACCACATGGATAATTCAATCAAATCAGATTTTTTTTATATGAATAAAGGCTTGCTAAAGTGCCAAAATTCAGCATTTTGACATCCCTCCGTGCACCCTCTGACTTCTAGAACCCACTTAACCCCGAAATGTCTCCAAATTCAACATCATTGTAAAGCCCTAGTTATGCTGTTGCTTTGACAAAGTCATTTCTGAAGATTATTATTTATTTAATGTGATTAGTGATTCATTTACATCTGTCCCTCATTTTAATGTCAACCCTGTTACGTGAACTGAAAAATTCAACATCTAATCATGGTGTAAAAACAGGAGAGCTGGTTGTACTCTTTCTGGCCATTTTCTGGTGTTTTGCGGTGGAAAACTGAGCGGGTCGAGCATAACACGTCAACCTGTTGCCCATAGATAGATGGTAGAAATCTTAACAACAAAACAAATTGTGAAGCTTGCACTCAGTTACCTCTTCCTGTTACACACAACAAGTTTCCATTCCCCATTTCACAAGGGGATTTATGGCTGATTTATGGCCAATTTAACAACCCTGTTACTTTATTTGACACTAGATAGGCACTTACTATAGTCTTTTTTTATTTAACCTACTGAGATGGGGAAACTTGTTTTTTATTGAGTTGAACATGTGCCCTTTATGACAGAATGTTAAAATTAGGTGAAATCAAAAGTTATTTTGACACATCTCAATACAGTGAGGGAAAAAAGTATTTGATCCCCTGCTGATTTTGTACATTTGTCCACTGACAAAGAAATGATCAGTCTATAATTTTAATGGTAGGTTTATTTGAACAGTGAGAGACAGAATAACAACAAAAAAATCCAGAAAAACGCATACATTATAAGTTATAAATTGATTTCCATTTTAATGAGGGAAATAAGTATTTGACCCCCTCTCAATCAGAAAGATTATTGGCTCCCAGGTGTCTTTTATACAGGTAACGAGCTGAGATTAGGAGCACACTCTTAAAGGGAGTGCTCCTAATCTCAGTTTGTTACCTGTATAAAAGACACCTGTCCACAGAAGCAATCAATCAATCAGATTCCAAACTCTCCACCATGGCCAAGACCAAAGAGCTCTCCAAGGATGTCAGGGACAAGATTGTAGACCTACACAAGGCTGGAATGGGCTACAAGACCATCGCCAAGCAGCTTGGTGAGAAGGTGACAACAGTTGATTATTCGCAAATGGAAGAAACACAAAAGACCTGTCAATCTCCCTCGGCCTGGGGCTCCATGCAAGATCTCACCTCGTGGAGTTGCAATGATCATGAGAACGGTGAGGAATCAGCCCAGAACTACACGGGAGGATCTTGTCAATGATCTCAAGGCAGCTGGGACCATAGTCACCAAGAAAACAATTGGTAACACACTACGCCGTGAAGGACTGAAATCCTGCAGCGCCCGCAAGGTCCCCCTGCTCAAGAAAGCACATATACAGGCCCGTCTGAAGTTTGCCAATGAACATCTGAATGATTCAGAGGAGAACTGGGTGAAAGTGTTGTGGTCAGATGAGACCAAAATCGAGCTCTTTGGCATCAACTCAACTCGCCGTGTTTGGAGGAGGAGGAATGCTGCCTATGACCCCAAGAACACCATCTCCACCGTCAAACATGGAGTTGGAAACATTATGCTTTGGGGGTGTTTTTCTGCTAAGGGGACAGGACAACTTCACTGCATCAAAGGGACGATGGACGGGGCCATGTACCGTCAAATCTTGGGTGAGAACCTCCTTCCCTCAGCCAGGGCATTGAAAATGGGTCGTGGATGGGTATTCCAGCATGACAATGACCCAAAACACACGGCCAAGGCAACAAAGGAGTGGCTCAAGAAGAAGTACATTAAGGTCCTGGAGTGGCCTAGCCAGTCTCCAGACCTTAATCCCATAGAAAATCTGTGGAGGGAGCTGAAAGTTCGAGTTGCCAAACGTCAGCCTCGAAACCTTAATGACTTGGAGAAGATCTGCAAAGAGGAGTGGGACAAAATCCCTCCTGAGATGTGTGCAAACCTGGTGGCGAACTACAAGAAACGTCTGACCTCTGCGATTTCCAACAAGGGTTTTGCCACCAAGTACTAAGTCATGTTTTGCAGAGGGGTCAAATACTTATTTCCCTCATTAAAATGCAAATCAATTTATAACATTTTTTACATGCGTTTTTCTGGATTTTTTTGTTGTTATTCTGTCTCTCACTGTTCAAATAAACCTACCATTAAAATTATAGACTGATCATGTCTTTGTCAGTGGGCAAATGTACAAAATCAGCAGGGGATCAAATACTTTTTTCCCCTCACTGTAGGCACCGAATTGGTGGAATGACCCATATACAGTGGGGGAAAAAAGTATTTAGTCAGCCACCAATTGTGCAAGTTCTCCCACTTAAAAAGATGAGAGAGGCCTGTAATTTTCATCATAGGTACACGTCAACTATGACAGACAAAATGAAGAAAAAAAATCCAGAAATTCACATTGTAGGATTTTTTATGAATTTATTTGCAAATTATGGTGGAAAATAAGTATTTGGTCAATAACAAAAGTTTCTCAATACTTTGTTATATACCCTTTGTTGGCAATGACACAGGTCAAACGTTTTCTGTAAGTCTTCACAAGGTTTTCACACACTGTTGCTGGTATTTTGGCCCATTCCTCCATGCAGATCTCCTCTAGAGCAGTGATGTTTTGGGGCTGTCGCTGGGCAACACAGACTTTCAACTCCCTCCAAAGATTTTCTATGGCATTGAGATCTGGAGACTGGCTAAGCCACTCCAGGACCTTGAAATGCTTCTTACGAAGCCACTCCTTCGTTGCCCGGGCAGTGTGTTTGGGATCATTGTCATGCTGAAAGACCCAGCCACGTTTCATCTTCAATGCCCTTGCTGATGGAAGGAGGTTTTCACTCAAAATCTCACGATACATGGCCCCATTCGTTCTTTCCTTTACACGGATCAGTCGTCCTGGTCCCTTTGCAGAAAAACAGCCCCAAAGCATGATGTTTCCACCCCATGCTTCACAGTAGGTATGGTGTTCTTTGGATGCAACTCGGCATTCTTTGTCCTCCAAACACGACGAGTTGAGTTTTTACCAAAAAGTTATCTTTTGGTTTCATCTGACCATATGACATTCTCCCAATCCTCTTCTGGATCATCCAAATGCACTCTAGCAAACTTCAGACGGGGCCTGGACATGTACTGGCTTAAGCAGGGGGACACGTCTTGCACTGCAGGATTTGAGTCCCTGGCGGCGTAGTGTATTACTGATGGTAGGCTTTGTTACTTTGGTCCCAGCTCTCTGCAGGTCATTCATTAGGTCCCCCCGTGTGGTTCTGGGATTTTTGCTCACTGTTCTTGTGATCATTTTGACCCCACAGGGTGAGATCTTGCGTTGAGCCCCAGATCGAGGGAGATTATCAGTGGTCTTGTATGTCTTCCATTTCCTAATAATTGCTCCCACAGTTGATTTCTTCAAACCAAGCTGCTTACCTATTGCAGATTCAGTCTTCCCAGCCTGGTGCAGGTCTACAATTTTGTTTCTGGTGTCCTTTGACAGCTCTTTGGTCTTGGCCATAGTGGAGTTTGGAGTGTGACTGTTTGAGGTTGTGGACAGGTGTCTTTTATACTGATAACAAGTTCAAACAGGTGCCATTAATACAGGTAACGAGTGGAGGACAGAGGAGCCTCTTAAAGAAGAAGTTACAGGTCTGTGAGAGCCAGAAATCTTGCTTGTTTGTAGGTGACCAAATACTTATTTTCCACCATAATTTGCAAATAAATTCATAAAAAATCCTTCAATGTGAATTTCTGGATTTTTTTTCTCAATTTGTCTGTCATAGTTGACGTGTACCTATGATGAAAATTACAGGCCTCTCTCATCTTTTTAAGTGGGAGAACTTGCACAATTGGTGGCTGACTAAATACTTTTTTTCCCCACTGTATATTGAACAAAAATAAACGCAACATGCAACAATTTCAAAGATTTTACTGAGTTACAGGTCATATAAGGAAATCGGTCAATTGAAATAAATTCATTAGGCCCTAATTTATGGATTTCACATGACTGGGAATACAGATATGCATCTGTTGGTCACAGATACCTTAAAAAAAAGGTAGGGGCATGGATCAGAAAACCAGTCAGTATCCGGTGTGACCACCATTTGCCTCATGCAGCGCGAACATCTCCTATGCATAGAGTTGATCAGGCTGTTGATCGTGGCCTGTTGTCCCACTCCTCTTCAATGGCTGTGCGAAGTTGCTGGATATTGGTTGGACCTGGAACACGCTGTCGTACACGTTGATCCAGAGCATCCCAAACATGCTCAATGGGTGACATGTCTGGTGAGTATGAAGGCCATGGAAGAACTGTGACACTTTCAGCTTCCAGGAAATGTGTACAGTCGTGGTCAAAAGTTTTGATGATGGCAATGTGCATATTCTCCAGAATGTAATTAAGAGTGATCAGATGAATTGCAATTAATTGCAAAGTCCCTCTTTGCCATGAAAATGAACTTAATCCCCAAAAAACATTTACACTGCATTTCAACCCTGCCACAAAAGGACCAGCTGCCATCATGTGAGTGATTCTCTCGTTAACACAGGTGAGAGTGTTGACGAGGACAAGGCTGGAGATCACTCTGTCATGCTGATTGAGTTAAAATAACAGACTGGAAGCTTTAAAAGGAGGGTGGTGCTTGAAATCATTGTTCACGCTCTGTTAACCATGGTTACCTGCAAGGAAACACGTGCCGTCATCATTGCTTTGCACAAAAAGGGCTTCACAGGCAAGGATATTGCTGCTAGTAAGATTGCACCTAGATCAACCATTTATCGGATCATCAAGAACTTCAAGGAGAGTGGTTCAATTGTTGTGAAGAAGGAGTCAGGGCACCCAAGAAAGTCCAGCAAGCGCCAGGACCGTCTCCTAAAGTTGATTCAGCTGTGGGATCGGGGCACCACCAATGCAGAGCTTGCTCAGGAATGGCAGCAGGCAGGTGTGAGAGCATCTGTACGCACAGTGAGGCGAAGACTTTTGTAGGATGGCCTGGTGTCAAGAAGGGCAGCAAAGAAGCCACTTCTCTCCAGGAAAAACATCAGGGACAGACTGATATTCTGCAAAAGGTACAGGGATTGGACTGCTGAGGACTGGGGTAAAGTCATTTTCTCTGATGAATCCCCTTTCCGATTGTTTGGGGCATCCGGAAAACACCTTGTCCGGAAAAGACAAGGTGAGCTCTACAATCAGTCCTGTGTCATACCAACAGTAAAGCATCCTGAGACCATTCATGTGTGGGGTTGCTTCTCAGCCAAGGGAGTGGGCTCACTCACAATTTTGCCTAAGAACACAGCCATGAATAAAGAATGGTACCAACACATCCTCCGAGAGCAACTTCTGCCAACCATCCAAGAACAGTTTGGTGACGACCAATGCCTTTTCCAGCATGATGGACCTTGCCATAAGGCAAAAGTGATAACTAAGTGGCTCGGGGAACAAAACATCGACATTTTGGGTCCATGGCCAGGAAACTCCCCAGACCTTAATCCCATTGAGAACTTGTGGTCGATCCTCAAGAGGCGGGTGGACAACCAAAAACCCACAAATTCTGACAAACTCCAAGCATTGATTATGCAAGAATGGGCTGCCATCAGTCAGGATGTGGCCCAGAAGTTAATTGACAGCATGCCAGGGCAGATTGCAGAGGTCTTGAAAAAGAAGGGTCAACACTGCAAATATTGACTCTTTGCATAAACTTAATGTAATTGTCAATAAAAGCCTTTGCCACTTATGGAATGCTTGTAATTAGACTTCAGTATACCATAGTAACAGCTGACAAAAATATCTCATAACACTGAAGCAGCGAACTTTGTTAAGACCATTACTTGTGTCATTCTCAAAACGTTGGACCACGACTGTACAGTTGTGAGGCCGGTTGGACGTACTGCCAAATTCTCTAAAACGACGTTGGAGGCGGCTAATGGTAGAGAAATGAACATTCAATTATCTGGCAACAGCTCTGGTGGACATTCCTGCAGTCAGCACGCCAATTGCACGCTCCCTCAAAACTTGAGACATCTGTGGCAAAACTGTGTTGTGTGACAAAACTGCACATTTTAAAATGGCCTTTTATTGTCCTCAGCACAAGGTGCACCTGTGTAATAATCATGCTGTTTAATCAGCTTCCTGATATGCCACACCTGTCAGCTGGATGGATTATCTTGGCAAAGGAGAAATGCTCACTAACAGGAATGTAAACAAATGTGTGCACAAAATGTTAAGCTTTTTGTGCGTATGGAACATTTCAGGGATCTTTTATTTCAGCTCATGAAACATGGGACAAACACTTTACATGTTGCGTTTATATTTTTGTTCAGTATACATGTAGACCGGTCTTACCCTCGTCTTTATTCCACACGGCCAGGACTCTGAAGATGAAGGCACTGAAGGTAGCAGCGAAGAACCCTCTCCAGTAATTCCTCACCGCAAAGAACGTAGACGTTACCTCAATACTGAACAGCACACCTACAAAACACACACACATTAATCAATTTCTCAGGAACGCACAGGAACATTATCAAAGTAACTATGCCCCAATCAGGGGAGTGAAGGGGGAAGGAGTAAACCTTGCAATCTCTGACCCAGCCAGTGTATCAATCAGTGAGTGTTATCCCACTGGGCACACCCCGTAATTTCAACGTGAATAATTGCATAATATTTGGTTGAGACGTTGATCAATGAGATTACAACCTATATACTCACCCACTCAAAAAGACTGCCAAAAGTTAGTTGAATTTCAAATGTGTTATCACTAAATCAAATCAAACCAAAGTTTAAATGCACTTCAAATTCATGTTTGATTTAGTCCTATTCTTTAACATAGATTTTTGGTTGAGATGGAGACGTGAATCCAACATATAAATTATTAATTTGTAGACAAACTGGAATTAAAGCCAGACTAAGTCAGTGGCACAGATGGAACTATCTAAGCAGAAGACACATCTCCTTCAACATTTTTATGTTTGGGCCTCCAAAGTGGCGCAGTGTTAGAGGCGTCACTACAGACCCGGCTTTGATCCCAGGCTTTGTCACAGCCGGCCACGACTGGGAGACCCATGAGGCAGTGCACAATTGGCCCAGCGTCATCCGGGTTAGGGGAGGGCTTGGCTGGCCGGGATGTCGATGTTCTTGTCCAATTGCGCTCTAGCGACTCCTTGTAGCGGGGCGTGCGCATGCTGTACGGTGTTGTACGGTGTTTCCTCCGACACATTGATGTGGCTGGCTTCCGGGTTAAGCGAGCAGTGTGTCAAGAAGCAGTACAGCTTGGCAGGATCGTGTTTCGGAGTCCGTACGGGAGTTGCAGCGATTGGATATCTCGAAAAAGGGGTAAAAAGTACTACAACAAAAAATATAATAATAATAAAAATAATAATATTTATTTTATATATTTGGTTGTGTTGACAACCAAACAATTCAATATCACTAAATGTCATTACATTTGAAATCAACCAGAGCTTGAAACCATAGGCCTATGTAGTCTATTAAAGTGGTTATCCCACTGGCTATAAGGTGAATGCACCTATTTGTAAGTCGCTCTGGATAAGAGCGTCTGCTAAATGACGTAAATGTAAATGTAAATGTATTTTCTGTTGAATCCTGGGTTGAATTGAGACAATAGCTGTTGATGACTTTGCAAATGCTATACGTATATATAGGCCTAAATAGCATCATTGATGATATAAGAATGATAAAGTATGGTCACATTTCATTTGCTCTGTTAAACCTATCCTTTGGAATGACTTCGATAGCAACAGGGTATCTATTTAGTTTTTAAGTGGAGATCTCTCAACAATCATTCTCAGGATAGCACATTGGTAATAGTCAGTGACAAACATCATAGCTAAGGGCTAGGCTACATTAAAACCCTGGATGGGACCCTTTTTCCGGATAGTGGATATAACGTTGAAGATCTGACGTTGTTTTAAAAGGTACAAATTCAACATATTTTATACAAGGTTTGTCTATGTTGAAATTTGGTTACCATGATGACAATCATGTTGGTGAAATTTCACCCTCAAAACAACAGTTTACGTTGATGACTTTTTGCAAATCCAAAGTAGATTCCACTTCAGAATACGTTGACAAATTACACTGAAACAACGTTGATTCCACCAGTTTGTGTCCAGTGGGATGTTGGTGTCACTCACCTCCTATAGGGGCAGCGAAACAGCAGCCGACCCCCACAGCACAGGCAGCTGCCAACATCTCAATGTTCCTCGACTCATTCTGTAAACACATAGGGAGAGGTGTATTTACATTTACAGACACACACACACACACACCCTGTGAGGTAGGCTAGGCCGTTGTCGGGGTGGATGTAGACCTAGCAGTGTGGAACGAGGCAGACAAGGATGTTACGTTTTTCTGTCCAAGGTTAGGGCTTTTATGTGCAGAAATGGGGAATAGATAAGGGCCAAAAGTAGCCTACTACAATATTAACAAAATCATAAACAGGACGAAGAGCATTATCAACTGGATTGGGCAGGCCTCTGTAATGCCTGATAGCAATTAGCATGCACATAAGCAAGTATAGCCCAACCTTCCCCTGTCAGAGCTGTTGTGGATGAAATGCAGAGTTTAAATACATTTTACCCATAATGCATTTCACCATTAAACAATAACAAAGCCTCCTCTCACCCGTTTCAGTAAAAAGCTGAGGGATAGGGCTGGAGAAGTGTATCCACTCTCAGATTCATGGACAGAGCTATTGATGCAAGGACTGACCATCCATGATATCACAATTCTAGTTTTAACCATGTTTTGAGGCTAATTGTGTTTACATTTACTTTGTAAAACAAACATTGGAGTGAAACAAGCTTATATTTTGGGTTCTGATGGGGTATGAAAGTTGAACTAAGCTCATGAGGCACTTATAAGTACAATTCTTAAAGATTCAAATGGGTACATTTAATTAATTCAGCGTTTCCCCAAACTCAGTCCTGGGGACCCCAAGGGGTGCATGTTTTGGTTCAGCTGTGTAGTGCTAGGGCAAAAAACAAAACGTGCACCCCTTGGGGTTCCCAGGACCGAGTTTGGGAAACACTGAGTTAAAACGTTTGCCTGTCACTGTCACTCCGACCAAGAAATATGAAGAACCCCTCTCCAATTACGAGGACAAATAAAGTAAGCAAGCATTTATATTTATTTAGCTGTGCTTGAACGCTAAGTGTTTATTCCTAAACATTATCACTTTGTAGGTAATATTTTAATGAACAAATGCATGGATGGAAGAGTAATTTGTGTGGAATCACAAAAATATATAATATTTGGTGCCAAAACCAATCGGCATCGGGACCACAAACTCTCATAGTCTACATTTCTCAGCACTCTAAATAGCAAAGAACATTCCTGCAAATATAAAACGTCTTTCATAAAACAGTTTTGATAATATTGACTTGCTTTACTTTGCTAGATGGCACGGAGAGATTGGATCAATGACACTGCCCAAACAACCACACGGTACAGTCGATTGAAATAAAACTTTTGCAAACACAGTATGGCATGGGACTACAGATGGATTACAGATGGATTACAGTTATGTAATTTGAACAGGTGGTAGAGAAATGGGATATGGAGTCCTGGAGAGGAGGAAGTTATGGCGGATGTTCTGCCCTTCATCTCCAGCCATGCTTTACCTTGTTTCCTATGAGGCTTGGCTCCTTTAAGCAGCATGTTAGTGAAACAGAGTGGTGAGTGTGTATGTGTACTAAACACCCCCCCCCCCCCCCCCCACACACACACTTGTCATTAGTATGCCATAAAATGCACCATATTAATTTACAGTACAGATACAACACAGAGAGGAGGGGGGAGAAAGAGAGAGAGGATGATGGAAGGAGAAAGAGGCTAGAGGGAGTAGAGGGAGAGAAGGAGAAGATGATTAAGGGGAGGGAGACAGACAGACAGACAGACAGACAGACAGACAGACAGACAGACAGACAGACAGACAGACAGACAGACAGACAGGGGTATGCAGCAAAGGAGTTCTCCACACTTGAGGGGACTTGGGAGTTTGCTTCAAAGATTCTTCATTGCCCCTGTCCCCCCGGCCCCCATCCCTTCACACACACACTGACAGAGGGAACAGCGGTCTCATCTTCAGAGTGCAGAGAGATGAGTCAAAGATTCCCTCTCTCTCGTTCCCTCTGTCCCCTAAGGCCCAAGCGGAACAAGCATAGTCTTTCAACTTTCTATCTCTCTACTCCTCTTTGCCTGGTTGTCTGTCTTTACCTCCATCTCGCTCGCTCTCCCTTGCTTTTCTTAATTTATGTATCCCTACATTTATTTATCGCTCCCTGTAGTATAGCTAGGGAGATTACAGATGAGGTTTATTTAATTAGTTTGCAAATAACATGCTGGTTGAAATATTTATTATGTTATGTTACTTGCGTAAATGTATGTACTGTGTGTGTGTGTGTGTGTGTGTGTGTGTGTGTGTGTGTGTGTGCGTACGTAAGCAAATAAATACCTATGCATTCTGGACATATACTCAGAGGAACAGTCAAGAGAGAAAACATTCTGTAAACTGGTAATGTGTGACGTGTTTCTCTTTTTCTCCAAGTCAAGTCTATCCTCTGAGCCAGCCCACTAACAGGCCTGGTGTGGTATTGAGCCGACGCAGACAGGAGCAGTCAATTAGGAGGAGGAACAAACAGATTGGAGAATCAGAACTGTGTGTTTCTCACAGCTCCTCCTAAGCACTTACAGAGCTATCACAGCCCATCTCCACTCTCTTACCCCCATCAGAGAGAGTGAGGGAGGAAGAGGGAGAGAAAGATGATGTCGATCGGCCTGATTTAGGAGTTCAGAGAAACAAGGAAACTTTTCCATATAAAACTAACCTACAGTACAGTTCTGTCTTAAGGGAGAGAGGAGTCTGTTCAGTGAATTACTATGGCATCTCAAAGACAGTGGAGTTGGTTTGACTGCTTGATCAGTGGCTACACTAGATGATGGATAGATCTAGTGACAAGATGTACTGTGTTTGTACTGTTGTTTAAATTTGAGGTGTATAAGGGAGAGTACTGTTAAAAAAGTTAGGGTATGGAAGTGAAATATCAGAGGCTGAAAGAAGAAAGCAAAGGACTAATAAAGCGAAGCCAGTTCAGAAAGGGAACCCGAGTGCCCGCCTCAGCTGACGCATCAAGCTGAGATTGCACCAATTAGATGCTAGTAACAATCACGCCTACCTTATTTGGCGGTCTATTAAGCTGATCGGTTCTGCTCATATATCATGCTGCTGCTTGCTGCTACTGCTAGTATGCATTAGCTTATTTTGCAGCATTGACCCTGCTCCTGTAGCTAGCCGTTACTCGTCATGCTGTCGCTTTCTGATACGAAATTCTCTTAGCGAATGCTCGCTAGCTGTGTTTGAACCTCGCCTGTGTCGTTCAATATGCTCATGTGGCACGTCTGCCTGCTGAGGGGACGTAATTGATTGCGAGGATCAATCCACATCGCTGCTCTACTGTTGGCAATCAATAGCGGCTACAACTAGCTAGCTAGCAGATTAGTCTCGTGACTATTGTATACTTTGTTAGTTCCCATGCCAGCTTCAGGCAGGGTCTGTGCGCTTGGTTAACACACCTCATCACGGAGAATCTGCCCTCGCCCATTTAGGAGGAAGTAGCCTACGCTAGCCTATATGTGTCGATATACAGTGAGTAGCAATGTTTTCTTGATGACATGAGCAAGGAGATGGTGCTTATCACGCCGATTTGATAGTATTTGGTCTCATGTGGCCGCTAATTTAATTAGTTAAGCAATCAATATCGATAGTAGTCCATTATGTGTCGCGCAGTTCACGAGACCGCTGCAAGACACTATAGTATCAGCGATACATTTACGGTGCCTTCCAGTCACATTAGCTAGTGTGACTTGTGCCGGCAGTCACACTTACATTTTTGTACATATTCTGACTTCTGTAACCTTTCCTTATACATTTAGCTAGAAACACATTCAATTTAACATGCAAACTTGTCTGGAATAGTGTGCTTGTATAGCTACACTTGCGGCTTCTGCTATGAGCTAACCAGAGTATTGCAAGATCATTAGTGCATAATGTTGCAATGAGTCACACTATTAGCATACATTTAACGGTATCTTTCAGTGACATTAGTCATCTTATCTGCAGCAGTAGGTTTAGGCCCTGTATTTATTAGCCATGTTTAATCATGTGTCATGCATTTTACATATGACACAAATACTAATTTTCACAGTCTGCTGCCTCAGTTTTGATGGCAATTTGCATTTACTCCAGAATGTCATGAAGAGTGATCAGATGAATTGCAAATAATTGCAATGTCCCTCTTTGCCATGAAAATTAATTTAATTTCCACTGCATTTCAGCCCTGCCACAAAAGGACCAGCTGCCATCATGTCAGTGATTCTCTCGTTAACACAGGTGAGAGTGTTGACGAGGACAAGGCTGGAGATCACTCTGTCATGCTGATTGAGTTAGAATAACAGACTGGAAGCTTTAAAAGGAGGGTGGTGCTTGAAATCATTGTTCTTACTCTATTAACCATGGTTACCTGCAAGGAAACACGTGCCGTCATCATTGCTTTGCACATAAAGGGCTTCACAGGCAAGGATATTGCTGCTAGTAAGATTGCACCTAAATCAATAATTTATCAGATCATCAAGAACTTCAAGGAGAGAGGTTCAATTGTTGTGAAAAAGGTGTCAGGACGCCCAAGAAAGTCCAGCAAGCGCCAGGACCGTCTCTTAAAGTTGATTCAGCTGCGGGATCGGGGCACCACCAGTGTAGAGCTTGCTCATGAATGGCAGCAGGCAGGTGTGAGTGCATCTGCACGCATAGTGAGGCAAAGACTTTTGGAGGATGGCCTGGTGTCAAGAAGGGCAGCAAAGAAGCCACTTCTCTCCAGGAAAAACATCAGGGACAGACTGATATTCTGCAAAAGGTACAGGGATTGGACTGCTGAGGACTGGGGTAAAGTCATTTTCTCTGATGAATCCCCTTTCCGATTGTTTGGGGAATCCAGAAACGACAAGGTGAGCGCTACCATCAGTCCTGTGTCATGCCAACAGTAAAGCATCCTGAGACCATTCATGTGTGGGGTTGCTTCTCAGCCAAGGGAGTGGGCTCACTCACAATTTTGCCTGAGAACACAGCCATGAATAAAGAATGGTACCAACACATCCTCCGAGAGCAACTTCTCCCAACCATCCAAGAACAGTTTGCTGACGACCAATGCCTTTCCAGCATGATGGAGCACCTTGCCATAAGGCAAAAGTGATAACTAAGTGGCTCGGGGAACAAAACATCAACATTTTGGGTCCATGGCCAGGAAACTCCCCAGACCTTAATCCCATTGAGAACTTGTGATCGATCCTCAAGAGGCTGGTGGACAACCAAAAACCCACAAATTCTGACAAACTCCAAGCATTGATTATGCAAGAATGGGCTGCCATCAGTCAGGATGTGGCCCAGAAGTTAATTGACAGCATGCCAGGGCGGATTGCAGAGGTCTTGAAAAAGAAGGGTCAACACTGCAAAACTTAATGTATTAATAAAAGCCTTTGACACTTATGGAATGCTTGTAATTATACTTCAGTATACCATAGTAACATCTGACAAAAATATCTAAAAACACTGAAGCAATAAACTTTGTGAAGACCAATACTTGTGTCATTCTCAAAACTTTTGACCACGACTGTAGATTGTCCCTCCCTGTCGGTCCATCTCGTAGTCTAGTCGTTTTTAGTGATAACAATTCTACCATATGCTATTGTATTGTATGCTAATTGTAGTGATCGCTTCATTCTAGTATCATGTTTTAGCTCCTGTTATTAATTCAGCTTCTGTTTCAATTTGTTATCATGTCTCACATACTGGTTCTATCATGTGTTATGCTGCAACTCTTAATGCTGTGGTGATGCTCGCAAACTCTAATATTCTTGCTTCATTATCTGCACACAGTGTTGCATTATGGCATGGCTGCCGATATTGCATTCGAGGGAGTATGTGCATGATTAGGCTCTGCTTCCATCACCTTGCAGTGTGAAAGTCGTGCTAACAATGTCGTGTTAAGTCCTGTATTATCTGCACATAATCGTTGGCATGGTTGTTACTATTGCTATTGGCAAGAGCACACGAGGTCATGGTGCTATAGAGGCAACACTAGCCACCCCTTCCACAGCATCTGCTTGCAGCGTCGCAGTACGATGGCAGACTAATTCATTTTTATCCAGTTCCACAGATCTTTAACCCATGCTATGAGGCTTTTACATGAACTATATGTTCATTAACTGCGTGCTGCTTTTACAGTTTATGTTTTGTGTGGTTTTTGTGTATTATTGTGATTTATCCATTGGCTGGTGCAATCAATTTTGTCGTCTGGTTTATCCCAGATTGCCCCCTTACAGGATAAACATGCATTATTTCAGTTGTCTATTAAATAGGTCTGTTATCTTCATTCTCGCTGTAGTGCTCATGAAGCACCAGGTTAGGCATATCTATGGAGTGTACTATTTTTAGGATAGTAGTAGCCTGTTAAGCAAGTTATCATGCATGCTTGTACATTGTGTGTATGGAGGCATCTTATACCCTGATGCAAGTCACTCTGCTACAGTCATTACTGTAGCGGTGCGTGACTCATATCTATCACCCATCGTGCTGGACCAAATTACTGTGGACTGCTATGTGCGCTGTCCAGCAGTCGAGCAGCGTAATATCTTGTGCTACTCGGATGGAGTCAGTCTGACACATCTCCTTCGCACAGAGTTGATCACGCTGTTGATTGTGGCCTGTGGAATGTTGTTTAACTCCTCTTCAATGGCTGTGTGAAGTTACTGGATATTGGCGGGAACTGGAACACGCTGTCGTAGACGTCAATCCAGAGCATCCCAAACATGCTCAATGGGTGACATGTCTGGTGAGTATGCAGGCCATGAAAGAACTGGGACATTTTCAACTTCCAGGAATTGTGTACAGATCCTTGTGGCATGGGTGCATGCATTATCATGCTGAAACATGAGGTGATGGCGGCGGATGAATGGCACGACAATGGGCCTCAGGATGTCATCACTGTATCTCTGTGCATTCAAATTGCCTTCGATAAAATGCAATTGTGTTTGTTGTCCGTAGCTTATGCCTGCCCATACCACAACCCCACCGCCACCATGGGGCACTCTGTTCACAATGTTGACATCAGAAAACCGCTCGCCCACACGACGCCATACACGTGGTCTGATGTTGTAAGGACGTACTGCCAAATTCTCTAAAACGACGTTGAGGCAGCTTATGGTAGAGAAATGAACATTAAATTCTCTGGCAACGGCTCTGGTGGACATTCCTGCATTCATCATGCCAATTGCATGCTCCCTCAAAACTTTAGACATCTGTGGCATTGTGTTGTGTGACAAAACTGCACATTTTTGTGGCCTTTTATTGTCCCCAGCACAAGGTGCAGCTGTGTAATGATTAAACTGTTTAATCAGCTTCTTGATATGCCACTTCTGTCAGGTGGATGGATTATTTTGGCAAAGGAGAAATGCTCACTAACACATTTTTTTGTTTTTACATTTTAGTCATTTAGCAGACGCTCTTCTCCAGAGTGGCTTACAGTAGTGAGTACATACAGTGGGGAAAAAAAGTATTTAGTCAGCCACCAATTGTGCAAGTTCTCCCACTTAAAAAGACGAGAGAGGCCTGTAATTGTCATCATAGGTACACGTCAACTATGACAGACAAATTGAGAAAAAAAAATCCAGAAAATCACATTGTAGGATTTTTTATGAATTTATTTGCAAATTATGGTGGAAAATAAGTATTTGGTCACCTACAAACAAGCAAGATTTCTGGCTCTCACAGACCTGTAACTTCTTCTTTAAGAGGCTCCTCTGTCCTCCACTCGTTACCTGTATTAATGGCACCTGTTTGAACTTGTTATCAGTATAAAAGACACCTGTCCACAACCTCAAACAGTCACACTCCAAACTCCACTATGGCCAAGACCAAAGAGCTGTCAAAGGACACCAGAAACAAAATTGTAGACCTGCACCAGGCTGGGAAGACTGAATCTGCAATAGGTAAGCAGCTTGGTTTGAAGAAATCAACTGTGGGAGCAATTATTAGGAAATGGAAGACATACAAGACCACTGATAATCTCCCTCGATCTGGGGCTCCACGCAAGATCTCACCCCGTGGGGTCAAAATGATCACAAGAACGGTGAGCAAAAATCCCAGAACCACACGGGGGGACCTAGTGAATGACCTGCAGAGAGCTGGGACCAAAGTAACAAAGCCTACCATCAGTAACACACTATGCCGCCAGGGACTCAAATCCTACAGTGCCAGACGTGTCCCCCTGCTTAAGCCAGTACATGTCCAGGCCCGTCTGAAGTTTGCTAGAGTGCATTTGGAGGATCCAGAAGAGGATTGGGAGAATGTCATATGGTCAGATGAAACCAAAATAGAACTTTTTGGTAAAAACTCAACTCGTTGTGTTTGGAGGACAAAGAATGCTGAGTTGCATCCAAAGAACACCATACCTACTGTGAAGCATGGGGGTGGAAACATCATGCTTTGGGGCTGTTTTTCTGCAAAGGGACCAGGACGACTGATCCGTGTAAAGGAAAGAACGAATGGGGCCATGTATCGTGAGATTTTGAGTGAAAACCTCCTTCCATCAGCAAGGGCATTGAAGATGAAACGTGGCTGGGTCTTTCAGCATGACAATGATCCCAAACACACCGCCCGGGCAACGAAGGAGTGGCTTCGTAAGAAGCATTTCAAGGTCCTGGAGTGGCCTAGCCAGTCTCCAGATCTCAACCCCATAGAAAATCTTTGGAGGGAGTTGAAAGTCCGTGTTGCCCAGCGACAGCCCCAAAACATCACTGCTCTAGAGGAGATCTGCATGGAGGAATGGGCCAAAATACCAGCAACAGTGTGTGAAAACCTTGTGAAGACTTACAGAAAACGTTTGAACTGTGTCATTGCCAACAAAGGGTATATAACAAAGTATTGAGAAACTTTTGTTATTGACCAAATACTTATTTTCCACCATAATTTGCAAATAAATTCATTAAAAATCCTACAATGTGATTTTCTGGATTTGTTTTTCTCATTTTGTCTGTCATAGTTGACGTGTACCTATGATGAAAATTACAGGCCTCTCTCATCTTTTTAAGTGGGAGAACTTGCACAATTGGTGGCTGACTAAATACTTTTTTTCCTCACTGTACATTTGAATTTTGTTCGTACTAACAGGGATGTAAACACATTTGTGCACCAAATTTGAGAGAAATAAGCTTTTTGTGCGTATGGAACATTTCTGGGATGTTTTATTTCAGCTCATGAAACATTGGACCAACACTTTACATGTTGCGTTTATATTTTTGTTGACGCTTTGCTTGGGCAGTGAGCTACCCTGAAGGAGCAGAGCCTATATCGCCAAGACTTGCATTATTAATTTCTTCATAAATGGTTAAACATATTTTTGCATGGTGTTTCCTTTCTGAAAGACCATATTGATAACAATGTGGTAACGTGTGTGTATGTGTGTATATGTGTGTCCAGGTGTGGTTTACCTCGTAGATTCCACCAAACAGTGACATGAATTTGCTGAGGAGTGCAGCACACAGACTGGCAATGTGAACAAATGGACCCTAGAGAGGGAGAGAGAATTACTTGAAATGTATTTTAGGAAATCATTCACAACTTCAGTATTACTCACTTCCGAATAGAAAAACGAGTCAAGTCCAGAGGTTTAAAACGGAAACGTATCTGAAAGTGACACCCCCGCAGACTAACCTACTACTGGTGTTCAGAAGCAACACTTCTCCCCAATACAACTAGTCCACAGGACACAAACATCTGCACAGCTAGCTCAGGCCAAAACCACCCATCTATTATTTAAAAAGAAAATCTCTCTCTCTCTCTCTGCTGTATGACAGGGTCACATGACACGTGTAACCACAACCCCACGCCAGCACCAGTCTCTGTGTGTGTGTTTCACTTTGAGAACCCCTTGTCTTGTGAATCACAGCTATATATTGATTGATTTTAGTCTTCAAGCCAGATTGCATCTGCTGGCTGTCAAATGGAGTGTGTGTCTGCATAACTCCTGGAACAGACTGTACTATACTGGCAGAAACAAGTGACAGCTACACACACACACACTCACACAAGCCTGACTGTGAGAACAGTGTATGTGTGTGTATGCGTCAAAGGACTGTGTACTGTGTGTGTGTGTGTGTGTGTGTGTGTGTGTTACCTCCTTTCCCAGAGGCATGCCACTGCCCAGGGCACAGGTGAGGCCGATAACCTTGGCCACAAACGTTTTAAAGGTGAGGTATTCTTTCAGCACTACACCCCTCAGAATGGTCTTCATCTCTGGGATACCTGAACCTAGACGGGGGAGAGGGGGTTATTGTGCTATGGTGCAGTCAGTATGTGTGTGTGTATGTGGAGGGTGTATCTGTGTATGGTTGTGTCAGAATGTGTGTGTGTGTGTCTTACCTACGGCCTGTGGGGCCAGTATCTGTGTGAAGCCAGCTGAGAAGGTTATAAGCACCACAGGGTAGGTGACCCAGGCCAGGTACTGGAGAAACACATTACTCTCCAGGCCTCCATACATCCACTTCTGTGCTGTGGACACGCACACAGACCAATATCAACTTGATGTCAATCATAAAGTAAAAGTACATCCAATATATAAATCGTGAAAACATATAGAAATCATGAGAATCGCAATACATATCGTATCGGCACCTAAGTATCGTGATAATATCATATCGTTATGTCCCTGGCAAATCCCAGCCCTACTCATTAGTACAGTGACCAAATATCTGACAACAGTAGAACCCGCAGGACTCTCCCAAAAGTTTACAGGGAGAGATCAAAAGTGTGTGTATATGTGCGTGTGTATGTGTGCGTATGTGTGTGTGCGTGCGTGTGTATGTGTGCGCGTGTGTGTAGAAAGGGGGGATGAGCGTCTTGCTTCTAAATGACTCACTCTTCTCCCCGCTTCACTTTCTCCACATGCATCAGTCTGCCACCTGACACACCGCAGCAATGTGTGTAAATGTGTGTTTGACTGAAGATAAAGCACATTGACACCCACACACCTTCTGAACACACAGCATACATGCTACACACACAAACACAGTGTCATGCTGCAAAGATGACATTAAACCAGATTTAAGCTAATCGTACACACAAACACACACCTGCAGCTCAGGGAGACATTAATCTGCACTGCAGCTCATCATGAACACACACACCCTGGTTTGAGGGGTGTGCGTGCGTAAGCCACAGTGTCTGAAATGATCTGGAGTGGTTTAATGTCTTATTTAGCTGCATGCAGGAGAGGCGTCAGATGAAATGATTCAGCCAAAGGAACAGAGTGTACAGCTGACCAGAGCCATCATTAGACCAAGTCTACCTCACCTTCCCTCCCTTCCAACTCCCTCCTCCTTTACCTTGTAGACAGATGGCGATAGCGAAGTCGACCACCCAGCTGACCAGAGCCATGAGTAGACCCAGGAGGATGAGGAAGATCCAGTCTTCACCAACACGAGAGATGAGGAACTTCTGACAGCGCACCGTACAGACTGGAAGGAAGAGCGATACAGGTGCACACTGTTAGACAACACCAACAACACTGTTACTACTACAGCACTAGTCAGTCAAGTCAGTCAGAACTACAATACAAACAAACCAACAGATCTTACAGACGGAGGAGATAAGTTTAGCATAGTTAAAACTACATTACCCACCTTGGAGTCAGGACCACACATACCCATCATACATTGTAACCCCCTACACCCACAACTGCCCATTTGTCGATGTCAACTTTTGCACTTTCTCCCATCCTCTCCTCTTTCTACCCCCCCCCCCTTACACACACATACTATACTGCCTCCTCTACCAGTTCCTCCCCCATTTTCCTCCCCTCTCTCCTGTCCTTATTTCTCCTCAGAGTGAAGACGTCTAGCAGCAGGGGCCCCTCTAGTCCTCAACTTTAATGACTGTGTCACATCAGACAATCCACACTGTCCTAACACTAGTCCTGCTCTGCTCCCCTGTCATCTTATTCAGTCTTCTCTCTTCTCACCAATGTTCTAAACAACACTGTCCTAACATTAGGCCTGCTCTGCTCTGCTCCCCTGTCATCTTATTCAGTCTTCTCTCATCTATGTACTAAACCAAACTAATGCTACTTTACCACACTACAAGATTATGTCAGAGGAAAGGGAGAATAATCCCAAAAGTATCAAATATATCTTCTTTCTGTATCCCCCTCTTCCTCTCTTCCTTTTCCTTCTCATCTAAAGTATTATTGCTCTCCCCATTTGTCTCTCCACTTTCCTCCATTCTGTATAGTATGGCCTGTGTGTACTATTGTAAAGGGGAATAGATTGTACTGGCGCAGGATGGCGACAGAGCAACATGCGTGTTTTTAGCACACTAGGCTACACACACACTCTCCAATCAACACCATCACTGTCTGTCTCAGTGCGTTGCATCATCTCGCCCACGGCCCAGCTGTGTTCAAAGAGCCCCGTCTGCTCTCTAGTCAGCATGTGTGAGATAGTGTTTTGCGAGATGTGTTTGTTTGTTGCTATTTACATGTAACTTTTTTGTCATTTAGCAGACGCTCTTATCCAGAGCAACTTACAGGAGAAGTTAGGGTTAAGTGCCCTGCTCAAGGGCACATCGAAAGATTTTTCATATAGTCAGCTCGGTGATTCGACCAGCGACCGTTCGGTTACCGGCCCAACGCTCTTAACTGCTAGGCTACCTGCTGCTGTCTGTGTGTGTGTGTGACAGTACCAGTCAAAAGTTTGGACACACCTACTCATTCAAGGGTTTTCTTTATTTTTACTATTTTCTACATTGTAGAATAATAGTGAAGACATCAAAACTATGAAATAACACATATGGAATCATGTAGTAACCAAAAAAAGTGTTAAATCAAAATATCATATTTGTGATTCTTCAAAGTAGCCACCCTTTGCATTGATGACAGCTTTGCACACTCTTGGCATTCTCTCAACCATCTTCACCTGGAATGCTTTTCCAACAGTGTTGAAGTAGTTCCCACATATGCTGAGCAGTTGTTGGCTGCTTTTCCTTCACTCTGCGGTCCGACTCATCCCAAACCATCTCAATTGGGTTGAGGTCGGGGGATTGTGGAGGCCAGGTCATCTGATGCATCACTCTCCTTCTTGGTCAAATAGCCCTTACACAGCCTGGAGGTGTGTTGGGTCATTGTCCTGTTGAAAAACAAATGATAGTCCCTCTAAGCCCAAACCAGATGGGATGGCGTATCGCTGCAGAATGCTGTGGTAGCCATGCTGGTTAAGTGTGCCTTGAATTCTAAATAAATCACAGACAGTGTCACCAGCAAAGCACTCCCACACCATAACACCTCCTCCTCCATGCTTTAAGGTGGGAACTACACATGCAGAAATAATCTGTTCACCCACACCGTGTCTCACAAAGACACGGCGGTTGGAACCAAAAATCTCAAATTTGGACTCCAGACCAAACGACAAATTTCCTTCGGTCTAATGTCCATTGCTCGTGTTTCTTGGCCCAAGCAGGTCTCTTCTTCTTATTGGTGTCCTTTAGTAGTGGTTTCGTTACAGCAATTCGACCATGAAGGCCTGATTCACACAGTGCCCTCTGAACAGTTGATGTTGAGATGTTTCTGTCACTTGAACTCTGTGAAGCATTTATTTTTCTGAGGCTGGTAAATCTAATGAATTTATACTCTGCAGCAGCGGTAACTCTGGGTCTTCCATTCCTGTGGCGGTCCTCATGAGAGCCAGTTTCATCATAGTGCTTGATGGTTTTTGTGATTGCACTTGAAGAAACTTTCAAAGTTCTTGACATTTTCCAGATTGACTGACCTTCATGTCTTAAAGTAATGATGGACTGTTGTTTCTCTTTGCTTATTTTAGCTGTTCTTGCCATAATATGGACTCGGTATTTTACCAAATAGGGCTATCTTCTGTATACCCCCCCCCCCCCCACCTTGTCACAACACAACTGATTGGCTCAAACGCATTAAGACAGAAATAAATTCCACAAATTAACTTTTAAGAAGGCACACCTGTTAATTGAAATGCATTCCAGGTGACTACCTCATGAAGCTGGTTGAGAGAATGCCAAGAGTGTGCAACACTGTCATCAAGGCAAAGGGTGGCTATTTGAAGAATCTCAAATATAAAATATATTTTGATTTGTTTAACACTTTTTGGTTACTACATGATTCCATATGTGTTATTTCATAGTTTTGATGTCTTCACTATTATTCTACAATGTAGAAAATAGTACAAATAAAGAAAAACCTTGGAATGAGAAGGTGTGCCCAAACTTTTGACTGGTACTGTACATGTATATATAAAAGTGTGTGCGTGTGTGTTCCAACCAGCAGCAGGTGTATTCTTGTCTGGTCTCTGAGCAGTAATGTGGTTAGCTCCGTCTGTGCTGCTATGGCTCACTGGTTTTCCTGGGGTACACAGTACACACATTAAAACGCTTACCAGCGTAATTCTTTACGGCAGGCAATAATCTGCATGCCATTTCCCTCCATCCCTCTCCTCTTTCTCATTTACCCCATCCTTCCTTCCACCCTTCCTTCCTCACCATCTCTCTTTCTCATCACTCTTCAACCCGAGGCTTTAACTTCTTTCATTACTCTTATCCTACTTTACCTTCTATCTCTTCTCTTTGTATTTGTCTTCCTGTCCTTACTGGAACTTTCTTTGCTTTCACTCTCTTTCCACTTTTCTTTTCCATTTCTTCCTCTTTCCCTAGTTTCTTTGGTCCTCCATCTCCTTCTCCTCTCCTGTCTCCCTTGGACTATCCTTTAGCCTTCTTTTTTTCGCTTTCTCCCTCTCCTTCCCTCTCTTTGGCTCTAGCAATAATACCCACATACCTGCTGAGACTAATTTAGGTTGCCTTGGATACAGAATGCGACCGCTTCCAGTGCCAAGCACTAAATGGCTGAGAGAATGAATGAGTGAAGATGAACAAGTGAGAGAAAGGAAATATTGAACACAGTGAGTAAATGAGTAAGCGCAAAAGGGAAAATAAGACACCAATTGTGAATACGCCGTACAGAATACGGAACATCTTACGTGAAACGTAATTTTTCAAATTACCCACACGATTTGTTATGCAAGGTGACAGTTTACTAAAGCAAAAATAACCTACATCATAAATGTTCCATTCTGCACACACATGCCAATAAGGCGTATCAGAGGGAGGGTGCATGCATTAGATGATCATACATAAGAGAAGAAAGAGATTCAATTAGCTAGGCCTGCTTGGCTGTGTATACGACCACCAGCTAATGGCATTAGGATAGAACGGGACAGCAAACCACACCACTCAACTCTAACTTTACATATCAAATAGGAGCGAGAAGAGGAGGGAGGAAGGGAAGGAGGAAGAGAGGAGGGAGGGAGGGAGAAGGAGACAAAAAAGTGCTTGAGGGAGACAGCGAGGGGACAGGAGCTGGAAGAAAAAGGGTGAACATCAGCAGATACGACCCAGCCATGTCCATATTCCTAAACACTCTAGTGTAACCCCTATAAAACACAACCCTTCCCGCCTTGACTCTAGTGTAACCACTATACAGTGGCTTGCGAAAGTATTCACCCCCCTTGGCATTTTTCCTATTTCATTATCTTACAACCTGGAATTAAAATTGATTTTGGGGGGGTTTGTATAATTTGATTTACACAACATGCCTACCACTTTGAAGATGCAAAATATATTTTGTCGTGAAACAAACAAGAAATAAAACAAAAAAACTGAAAACTTGAACGTGCATAACTATTCACCCCCCCAAAGTCAATACTTTGTAGAGACACCTTTTGCAGCAATTACAGCTGCAAGTCTCTTGGGGTATGTCTCTATAAGCTTGGCACATCTAGCCACTGGGATTCTTGCCCATTCTTCAAGGAAAAACTGCTCCAGCTCCTTCAAATTGGAGGGGTTTTGCTGGTGTACAGCAATCTTTAAGTCATACCACAGATTCTCAATTGGATTGAGGTCTGGGCTTTGACTAGGCCATTCCAAGTAATTTAAATGTTTCCCCTTAAACAACTCGAGTGTTGCTTTAGCAGTATGCTTAGGGTCATTGTCCTGCTGGAAGGTGAACCTCCATCCCAGTTTCAAATCTCTGGAAGACTGAAACAGGTTTCCCTCAAGAATTTCCCTGTATTTAGCGCCATCCATCATTCCTTAAATTTTGACCAGTTTCCCAGTCCCTGCCGATGAAAAACATCCCCACAGCATGATGCTGCCACCACCATGCTTCACTGTGGGGATGGTGTTCTCGGGTGATGAGAGGTGTTGGGATTGCGCCAGACATAGCGTTTTCCTTGATGGCCAAAAAGCTAAGTTTTAGTCTCATCTGACCAGAGTACCTTCTTCCATATGTTTGAAGAGTCTCCCACATGCCTTTTGGCGAACACCAAATGTGTTTGCTTATTTTGTTCTTTAAGCAATGGCTTTTTTCTGGCCACTCTTCCGTAAAGCCCAGCTCTGTGGAGTGTACGGCTTAAAGTGGTCCTATGGACAAATACTCCAATCTCTGCTGTGGAGCTTTGCAGCTCCTTCAAGGTTATCTTTGGTCTCTTTGTTGCCTCTCTGATTAATGCCCTCCTTGCCTGGTCTGTGAGTTTTGGTGGGCAGCCCTCTCTTGGCAGGTTTGTTGTGGTGCCATATTCTTTCCATTTTTTTAAATATTGGATTTAATGGTGCTCCGTGGGATGTTCAAAGTTTCTGATATATTTTTATAATCCAACCCTGATCTGTACTTCTCCATAACTTTGTCCCTGACCTGTTTGGAGAGCTCCTTGGTCTTCATGGGGCCGCTTGCTTGGTGGTGCCCCTTGCTTAGTGGTGTTGCAGACTCTGGGGCCTTTCAGAACAGGTGTATATATACTGAGATCATGTGACAGATCATTTGACACTTAGATTGCACACAGGTGGACTTTATTTAACTAATTACAGTGCCTTGCAAAAGTATTCATCCCCCTTGGCGTTTTTCCTATTTTGTTGCATTTCAACCTGTAATTTAAATGTATATTTATTTGGATTTCATGTAATGGACATACACAAAATAGTCCAAATAGGTGAAGTGAAATGAAAAAAATAACTTGTTTCAAAAAATTCAAAAAAAATAAATAACGGAAAAGTGGTGCGTGCATATGTATTCACCCCCTTTGCTATGAAGCCCCTAAATAAGATCGGGTGCAAACAATTACCTTCAGAAGTCACATAATTAGTTAAATAAAATCCACGTGTGCAATCTAAGTGTCACATGATCTGTCACATGATCTCCTGAAGGAGCTGCAAAGCTCCACAGCGGAGATAGGAGTATCTATTTTGTGTATGTCCATTACATGAAATCCAAATAAAAATCAATTTAAATTACAGGTTGTAATGCAACAAAATAAGAAAAATGCCAAGGAGGATGACTACTTTTGCAAGGCACTGTAAAACACAACCCTTCCCTCCCTGACTCTAGTGTAACCCCTATTAAACACAACCCTTCCCTCCTTGACTGTAGTCTAACCCCTATTAAACACAACCCTTCCCTCCCTGACTCTAGTGTAACCCCTATTAAACACAACCCTTCCCTCCTTGACTCTAGTGTAACCCCTATTAAACACAACCCTTCCCTCCTTGACTGTAGTCTAACCCCTATAAAACAACACTTCAACTCCCTGACTGTAGTTTACCGCTATAAAACACAACAGTGTGTTGGCATATGTGGGAACTACTTCAAGACTGTTGGGAAAGCATTCCTCATGAAGCTGGTTGAGAGAATGCCAAGAATGTGCAAAGCTGTCATCAAGGCAAAGGGTGGCTACTTTTAAGAATCTCAAATATAAAATCTATTTTGATTTGTTTAACACTTCTTCGGTTACTACATGATTCCATGTGTTATTTCATAGTTTTGATGTCTTCACTATTATTCTACAATGTAGAAAATAGTAAAAATAAAGAAAAACCCTGGAATGAGTAGGTGTGTCCAATCTTTTGACTGGTTCTGTAAATCTCTCACCGTCTACTCACCAAATCTGCCTCTGTTACATTCAACTTGCCGTCTCTTTCTGAACTCATGTTTTATGTCTTTACTTTCCTCTCTTGTTCTCTTTCTGTTTTTTTTCTCCTGTTCTTTCTATCTCAGTGTGAGTCTAAGTGGAGAGCTCTAGTCCCAATCTCTCTCTCTCAGTCAATACACACTTTGATCCTAGTCCAAAATGACACAATCAGACACACACACACACACACCATAATCTTTAATGAAGACATTATGTTGTCAAGGCAACAACCCTTCTATCCCTCATCCTACTAAGAGGGCAGCTGGGACCTGTTACTCAGATCTAAGGGAGTAGTTTGTCCTGCTCAGATCTTGGGGAGGAGTTTGTCCTGTTCAGATCAAGGGGAGTAGTTTGTCCTGCTCAGATCTTGGGGAGGAGTTTGTCCTGGATCTGGATTTTGTGCTGCCCAGGAACAACTCCTGACCAGTGTTGACCAGTTACATATTACTCGTCACATTTAACAAAAAAGTTACTTTACAATATTACTCTGTGTGGAAAGTAACAAGTTATATATTATATATTTTTTAGGGGGTAGATCAGCTTTAATATTGCAGATAGATTGTAACTTCCATCAATGTAAATGTCTGCATCACTTCCAATCCCCCATGTTTTTTTGTTTTTTTTCTCTCGCATATATATATTTTTTCTAACACACATATATATATATATATATATATACATATATATATATATATATATATATATACATATACACACACACACACACACACACACACACACACACACACACACACACACACATATATATACACACACACACACACACACACACACATATATATACACATACATACACACACACACACATATATACAGTGGGGAGAACAAGTATTTGATACACTGCCGATTTTGCAGGTTTTCCTACTTACAAAGCATGTAGAGTTCTGTCATTTTTATCAAAGGTACACTTCAACTGCGAGAGACGGAATCTAAAACAAAAATCCAGAAAATCACATTGTATGATTTTTAAATAATTAATTTGCATTTTATTGCATGACATAAGTATTTGATCACCTACCAACCAGTAAGAATTCCGGCTCTCACAGACCTGTTAGTTTTTCTTTAAGAAGCCCTCCTGTTCTCCACTCATTACCTGTATTAACTGCACCTGTTTGAACTCGTTACCTGTATAAAATACACCTGTCCACACACTCAATCAAACAGACTCCAACCTCTCCACAATGGCCAAGACCAGAGAGCTGTGTAAGGACATCAGGGATACAATTGTAGACCTGCACAAGGCTGGGATGGGCTACAGGACAATAGGCAAGCAGCTTGGTGAGAAGGCAACAACTGTTGGCGCAATTATTAGAAAATGGAAGAAGTTCAAGATGACAGTCAATCACCCTCGGTCTGGGGCTCCATGCAAGATCTCACCTCGTGGGGCATCAATGATCATGAGGAAGGTGAGGGATCAGCCCAGAACTACACGGCAGGACCTGGTTACAACCCCAAGAACACCATCCCAACCGTGAAGCATGGAGGTGGAAACATCATTCTTTGGGGATGCTTTTCTGCAAAGGGGACAGGACGACTGCACCGTATTGAGGGGAGGATGGATGGGGCCATGTATCGCAAGATCTTGGCCAACAACCTCCTTCCCTCAGTAAGAGCATTGAAGATGGGTCGTGGCTGGGTCTTCTAGCATGACAACGACCCGAAATACACAGCCAGGGCAACTAAGGAGTGGCTCCGTAAGAAGCATCTCAAGGTCCTGGAGTGGCCTAGCCAGTCTCCAGACCTGAACCCAATAGAACATCTTTGGAGGGAGCTGAAAGTCCGTATTGCCCAGCGACAGCCCCGAAACCTGAAGGATCTGGAGAAAGTCTGTATGGAGGAGTGGGCCAAAATCCCTGCTGCAGTGTGTGCAAACCTGGTCAAGACCTACAGGAAACGTATGATCTCTGTAATTGCAAACAAAGGTTTCTGTACCAAATATTAAGTTCTGCTTTTCTGATGTATCAAATACTTATGTCATGCAATAAAATGCTAATTAATTACTTAAAAATCATACAATGTGATTTTCTGGATTTTTGTGTACCTATGATAAAAATTACAGACCTCAACATGCTTTGTAAGTAGGAAAACCTGCAAAATCGGCAGTGTATCAAATACTTGTTCTCCCCACTGTATATACCATGATTTTACCGGTCCGGCCCACTTGGGAATAGATTTTCCTCCATGTGGCCCCTGAGCTAAAATGAGTTTGACACCCCTGGTCTAGGGTATCCGGGATGATGCTGTTGATGTGAGCCATGACCAGCCTTTCAAAGCACTTCATGGCTACCAATGTGAGTGCTACGGGGTGGTAATCATTTAGGCAGGTTACCTTCGCTTCCTTGGGTACAGGGACTATGGTGGTCTGCTTGAAACATTAAGGTATTACAGACTCGGTCAGGGAGTGATTTAAAATGTCAGTTTAGACACTTGCCAGTTGGTCCGCGCATGCTTTGAGTACACGTCCTGGTAATCCATCTGGCCCCGCGGCTTTGTGAATGTTGACCTGTTTAAAGGTCTTGCTCACATCGGCTACCGAGAGCATTAAATCACACAGTCGTCCGGAACAGCTGGTGCTCTCATGCATGCTTCAGTGTTGCTTGCCTCGAAGCGAGCATAAAAGGCATTTAGCTAGTATGGTAGGCTCACGTCACTGGGCAGCTCGAGGCTGGGTTTCCCTTTGTAGTCCGTAATAGTTTTCAAGCCCTGCCACATCCGACGAGCCTCAGAGCCGGTGTAGTAGGATTCAATCTTAATCCTGTATTGACGCTTTGCCTGTTTGATGGTTTGTCTGAGGGCATAGCAGGATTTCTTATAAGCGTCCGGATTAGTGTCCCGCTCCTTGAAAGTGGCAGCTCTAGCTCGATGCAGATGTTGCCTGTAATCCATGGCTTCTGGTTGGGATATGTATGTATGGTCACTGTGGGGACGATGTCGTCGATGCACTTAATGATGAAGCCGATGACTGAGGTGGTATACTCCTCAATGCCATTGGATAAATCCTGGAACATATTCCACTGTGCTAGCAAAACAGTCCTGTAGCGTAGCATCCACGTCATCTGACCACTTCCGTATTGAGCGAGTCACTGGTACTTCCTGCTATCTCTCAGCCTCACATGAATATGACTCTGGACATACATGGCAACACCTCCTCCATTTGCATTTCTATCTTTCCTATATATTCTATAACCATGTATAGCTACTACTGCATCAAAGGAATTATCCAAGTGTGTTTCAGAGATGGCCAGAATATTAATGTTTTCTGATGTTAATAAGTTGTAAATTTCATGAACCTTGTTTCTCAGGCTACATATGTTAATATGGGCTATTTTTAGTCATTTTCTGGGTTGATTGTTTGTTTTTAGTGCTATTCTGAGAGGCTTATCCGAGATAGACATGTCAGTGACATTTACATTTGATTAAATGTTACTGAGTGGGCTTCCCACAGTGGGCTTCTTCCTAAGGCAGACAGTTTCAGTGCAAACAGTGGAATTCAATTCTATGTGCATATGATTATTGCAGACAATACCCTTGGAGCTAACAGTTAATTTCCATACGATTTCCATGTCCTCGGTTGCTTATTATGACAGGGAGGACTGGAGCGCTACCAAACCCAGACCGTCAGTCTCTTAAGGAGTTTGCTATGTTGATGGAGATAATCCTGGAACCCCTGCGGTTAGGGGGAATCCAATCTCTTTTAAAGAGTGTTGGTTGCTCCCATAGCAACTCAAAATTGTCACAAAAGGAGACATTCCTGTCTTTGCAGAGTTTCTTCAGGAACTCGTTTAGGGCAGCAAGGCGGCTGTAATGTTCCAAACCCATTCTATAGCACGGCAGGAGGCCAGAGATGACTGTTTTCTTCCCTGTGCAAACAAGGGTGTTCAAGAGAATGTTGTAGTCCTTCTTCAGTTCCTCAGATTGCCGAAAGCGAATGTTGTTAAATCCAACGTGGGTGACAATGGTGCCAACATTAGAGTAGTTGGCTAGAACTGTGGGCAGGAGGGAGTTCATGTCTTGGACACTGGTGCCTGGGTGACAGTGGACCTTGGTCGCCCCACAGGCCGCAGGCAGGCCAAAGTCTCTCACCATCGAGCTGCCCACGACGATGGTGGTCGTGATGGAATCCGATGGGGAAGGAAGAGGGGGAACAGAATGGGCCTGCCTCAGGCAGGGGGGAGGAGGTGTGCTTTGACTCATCCCAGCCTTACTCACCGCACATGTACCAGTAGCAGCGGATGGCATCGGAATTCTCAGGGAGATGGAGGGCCCAAGACCTTGTTTCCTTTGGTTAGCAACTGGCTGAGCTGTGGAGGGTGCCCCTGGATGGCTGCTGGCTGTTGGTGTACTCCCAGGATCAGAGCAGACTCACAGGGCCGGTATGTCCGCCTCCAGAGGGGCAAAGCTGTTTAATAGCTGTATCTGATCTTATAGGATATATGGAGGCAGACCAGACTGCCTCCCACCCGACCTCCTTCGCCTTGAGCTTACCATCTGTCCAGTGGATTGGAGCAGGTCAGTACCACCCGACTCATCGACCCCTTGGCTGTAGGAGGCATTCAGAACTGAAATTATGTGTGCCTGGGCTGCATCAAAGTACTTAGAAAGCACATCTTGTTTTTCCCACAGCTGAGCTAGCAGCTGGATAATCTCTTCCATAAGATGCTTGATGATGATACATTTGGAACAAAGAAAGGATTTATGTTAATTTATCAGTTCCACCTTATTTTCCTCCGCCTATGTAGATGTAATCTCGCACCTAGCACATTTGAGCCCAGACGTAGACACAGATACCACTGGTGTTTTGACTCTAGCACTGCTAGCGTTATCTTGATCTGTTAGCATGATGGCTAACCGCTAACTATTGTGTTTTTTTTAGCAGGAATCCGGGACACAAACTTGCGGTCCCAGCCGAAAAAGCTAACCGCGTCGCGGATTCCATAGCTATCAGAACTTTCAATGGTTAAAGATGTCGTTGTTGTTGTTGACATGATTAAAAACGATTTAATGAAAACAATTTCATAAAAACAGACCGAGTGTAGACAGTACACTGATCTGTTGCGCAATCTTTTCATTCAAAATCTTTTTCTCGAGCCGCCAGTTCTGGTTGTACAGTCGTGGTCAAAACTTTTGACCACGAAGTTCGCTGCCAGCATTACTGGGTGATCTGAAAAGTCATAGTCAATCGATCAATAATATAATAATACTTTTAGCAAAAATGTTTATTTTTAATTCACAATCTGTAGAAGCAATGAGAATAGAAAGGTTCAGAACTTTTGTAAAACATCACAGTACAGGTTGAAATATATATGGCAAATAGAAATCCTATATGGATGGTGTTAAGAGATAGATGGGAGGTGTTGAATGGAGTTGAAGGATGGGACTAATAACAAATAACAACAAATAATAACAAGATAACTAATAATGTAAGCATACTGTGTCCATAATAAGTATATAGGTTGTATGTTGGGAGCTTTTGGGAAAGAGCACAGTTAGAAAGATATGGCATATAGAAGCAAACCGGATGGACATCATGAAAATGATTGGAGAGGTTGAGAGTAGAAGAAGTTCAGGAGCAAAAACAAAAAAAACAAGTAAAATAGAATTATTGTAAAATTGACTGTGTCCATAAGGTGTAGATAGTAAGTATAGGCTGGAAGTAGAGGCCTGAGCATTGTTGTTCACTAATTTACCCCAAGTAGGGAAAGGATGGTGGGGTTGAAAAGTAATAAAGGGGAGTATATATTAAAAAAACATGGGGGATTGGAAGTGATGCAGACAATTACATTGATAGAAGTTACAATCTATCTGCAATATTAAACTGATCTACCCCCCCCCCCCAAAAAAAAAAAAAAAGTTCGCTGCTTCAGTGTTATGAGATATTTTAGTCAGATGTTACTATGGTATACTGAAGTATAATTACAAGCATTCCACACATGGTAGCGCTCAAAGGCTTTTATTGACAATTACATTAAGCTTATGCAAAGAGTCAATATTTGCAGTGTTGACCCTTCTTTTTCAAGACCTCTGCAATCCGCCCTGGCATGCTGTCAATTAACTTCTGGGCCACATCCTGACTGATGGAAGCCCATTCCCGTGGTCCTCTGTAGCTCAATTGGTAGAGCATGGCGCTTGTAACGCCAGGGTAGTGGGTTCGATCCCCGGGACCACCCATACGTAAAAATGTATGCATGCATGACTGTAAGTCGCTTTGGATAAAAGCGTCTGCTAAATGGCATATTATTATTATATTATTTATTATTATTCTTGCATAATCAATGCTTGGAGTTTGTCAGAATTTGTGGGTTTTTGGTTGTCCACCCGCCTCTTGAGGATCGACCACAAGTTCTCAATGGGATTAAGGTCTGGGGAGTTTCCTGGCCATGGACCCAAAGTTTCGATGTTTTGTTCCCGGAGCCACTTAGTTATCACTTTTGTCTTATCGCAAGGTGCTCCATCATGCTGGAAAAGGAATTGGTCGTCAGCAAACTGTTCTTGGACAGTTGGGAGAAGTTGCTCTCAGAAGATGTGTTGGTACCATTCTTTATTCATAGCTGTGTTCTTAGGCAAAATTGTGAGTGAGCCCACTCCCTTGGCTGAGAAGCTTTACTGTTGGCATGACACAGGACTGATGGTAGCGCTCACCTTGTCTTCTCCGGACAAGGTGTTTTCCAGATGGCCCAAACAATCGGAAAAGGGATTCATCAGAGAAAATGACTTTACCCCAGTCCTCAGCAGTCCAATCCCTGTACCTTTTGCAGATTATCAGTCTGTCTCTGATGTTTTTCCTGCAGAGAAGTGGCTTCTTTGCTGCCCTTCTTGACACCAGGCCATCCTCCAAAAGTCTTCGCCTCACTGTGCGTGCAGATGCACTCACACCTGCCTACTGCCATTCCTGAGCAAGCTTTGCATTGGTGGTGCCCCGATCCCGAAGCTGAATCAACTTTAGGAGACGGTCCTGGCGCTTGCTGGACTTTCTTGGGCGCCCTGACGCCTTCTTCACAACAATTGAACCTCTCTCCTTGAAGTTCTTGATGATCCGATAAATGGTTGATTTAGGTGCAATCTTACTAGCAGCACTATCCTTGCCTGTAAAGCCCTTTTTGTGCAAAGCAATGATGATGGCACATGTTTCCTTGCAGGTAACCATGGTTAACAGAGGAAGAACAATGATTTCAAGCACCACCCTCCTTTTAAAGCTTCCAGTCTGTTATTCTAACTCAATCAGCATGACAGAGTGATCTCCAGCCTTGTCCTCATCAACACTCTCACCTGTGTTAACGAGAGAATCACTGACACGATGGCAGCTGGTCCTTTTGTGGCAGGGCTGAAATGCAGTGGAAATGTTTTTTTGGGATTAAGTTCATTTTCATGGCAAAGAGGGACTTTGCAATTAATTGCAATTCATCTGATCACTCTTACGTTTACGTTTACGTCATTTAGCAGACGCTCTTATCCAGAGCGACTTACAAATTGGTGCATTCACCCTATAGCCAGTGGGATAACCACTTTACAATTTTTTTTTTTTTTTTTTTTTTTTTTTTTTAGGGGGGGGGGGGGTAGAAAGATTACTTTATCCTATCCCAGGTATTCCTTAAAGAGGTGGGGTTTCAAATGTCTCCGGAAGGTGGTGAGTGACTCCGCTGTCCTGGCGTCGTGAGGGAGCTTGTTCCACCATTGGGGTGCCAGAGCAGCGAACAGTTTTGACTGGGCTGAGCGGGAACTATGCTTCCGCAGAGGAAGGGGAGCCAGCAGGCCAGAGGTGGATGAACGCAGTGCCCTCGTTTGGGTGTAGGGACTGATCAGAGCCTGAAGGTACGGAGGTGCCGTTCCCCTCACAGCTCCATAGGCAAGCACCATGGTCTTGTAACAGATGCGAGCTTCAACTGGAAGCCAGTGGAGTGTGCGGAGGAGCGGGGTGACGTGAGAGAACTTGGGAAGGTTGAACACCAGACGGGCTGCGGCATTCTGGATGAGTTGTAGGGGTTTAATGGCACAGGCAGGGAGCCCAGCCAACAGCGAGTTGCAGTAATCCAGACGGGAGATGACAAGTGCCTGGATTAGGACCTGTGCCGCTTCCTGTGTAAGGCAGGGTCGTACTCTCCGAATGTTGTAGAGCATGAACCTGCAGGATCGGGTCACCGCCTTGATGTTAGCGGAGAACGACAGGGTGTTGTCCAGGGTCACGCCATTTCCTCTTCATGACATTCTGGAGTATATACAAATTGCCATCATCAAAACTGAGGCAGCAGACTTTGTGAAAATTAGTATTTGTGTCATTCTCAAAACTTTTGACCACGACTGTAGACCGCATGTACACGGACCCATAGAGATGTACAGAGGGCACACTTGCCACTAGACGGGAAAGTCGTATATGGGCTTTGCTATCACAGAAGCGATCAATGCAAAGATCAGAGGTGCACCCTTTATACATTTCTATGGACAGCAGCTGTCATGACATTTCTCCAAACAGCCTTTCTCTGCTTGCTTGAGAACTAAATGAGGAAACAAGTCAAGATCGGCTCATGGAAACACGAGCCCGGTAGAGATGTGATTCTCAAAGTAACTGTAATAATATTACCCAATTTGAAAAAGGCTTTACTTTATTCCATTACACATAAAAGTAATCTGATGACTTTTACAACACTGATACTGACCCAGTACTCAGAGGCCCACTATGCTACTATTTCATTTTTATCACAATACTGATAATGATGATGGCAGTGCAGTGATGATGATGGTTAGTGAGGGCAATGTTGATGATGATGTTGGAGAGGACAAAATTATGAAGATGATGCTAATCATCATGATGATGAGAACAATGATGATGCTCACCACATGTCCCTTGTCCCTTCCCCTTACAGTAACTAAAATCTCACACCAGAGTTGATCCATTAAAACAACAGTCAACTCTGACTGTAGAAGGCCAGATGGTGCCATTCATGATCACAATGAAGAATCATTACCATAAGTGGGAGAGTGTGAATGTGTGTGCATGAGATAGCGAGAATGTGAGGAGAAGGAGAGAAAGGAAGGTGGAGAGAGAATGTCAGAAGTGAGAGAGAGGAAGAGAGAAAGTTAGATAGAGAGAGAGAGATATGATAGAGCGAGTGATGAGAGAGAGAGGTGGAGAGTGATGGAGAAAATTATGGAGAAAGAGAGTGATGGAGAGAGAGATGGATAGAGAGCCAGGGTAATAATCCATGGTGACACACAGAGGAGCAGTAGGCTGGGATTGCTGCTTAATTTCCTGGCTTACCAAAGGGCAGAAAAACTTTCTTTCTTTCTTTCTTTCTCTTTCTTTCTTTCTTTCTTTCTTTCTTTCTTTCTTTCTTTCTTTCCTGTTAATCTGCCCTTCTCTCCATCTTCCTCTCTCATTCACTTTCTCTCCCTTAGTCAGTCCACTTCTGTGCTCCCCCTCTTTTCGGCCTTTATTTTTCCTCTCCCTCTCACTTTCCCTCTCGTTCTCAAACTCCCGCTCTCTCCCTGACCCCACTCTCCTTCTCCCAGGCCTTCCCTCTCTCTCTCTCTCTCAAACTCCCCCTCTCTTCCTGACCACACTCTCCCTCATTCCAATCCCCCCTAACTCTCAAACTGTACTTTTCCGGTCCCGCTCTCCCTCTCTATTTATCCCTCTCTCTCATTGTGCAGTCAGCTCTTCCACTCTGCAGTTCAAATCAAATCAAATGTTATTTGTCAGTGAAATGCTTACTTACAAGCCCTTAACCAACAATGCAGTTTTAAGAATGAATACCAAAACAATTAAAAATAATAATAATATGAAATAAAAGTAACAAATAATTAAAGAGCAGCAGTAAAAATAACAATAGCGAGGCTATATACAGGGGGTACCGGTACCGAGTCAATGTGCGGGGGCACTGGTTAGTCGAGGTAATTGGGGTAATATGTACATGTAGGTAGAGTTATTAAAGTGACTATGCATAGATAATAAACAGAGAGTAGCAGCAGCGTAAAAGAGGGGTGGGGGGGAGGGGGCAATGCAAATAGTCTGGGTAGCCATTTGATTAGATGTTCAGGAGTCTTATGGCTTGGGGGTAGAAGCTGTTTAGAAGCCTCTTGGACCTAGACTTGGCGCTCCGGTACCGCTTGCCGTGCGGTAGCAGAGAGAACAGTCTATGACTAGGGTGGCTGGAGTCTTTGACAATTTTTAGGGCCTTCCTCTGACACCGCCTGGTATAAAGGTCCTGGATGGCAGGAAGCTTGGCCCCAGTGATGTACTGGGCCATACGCACTACCCTATGTAGTGCCTTGCGGTCAGAGGCCAAGCAGTTGCCATACCACGCAGTGATGCAACCAGTCAGGATGCTCTCAATGGTGCAGCTGTAGAACCTTTTGAAGATCTGAGGACCCATGCCAAATCTTTTCAGTCTCCTGAGGGGTTTTGTTGTGCCCTCTTCACGACTGTCTTGGTGTGCTTGGACCATGTTAGTTTGTTGGTGATGTGGACACCAAGGAACTTGAAGCTCTCAACCTGCTCCACTACAGCCAGGTCGATGAGAATGGGGGCGTGCTCGGTCCTCTTCTTTTTCCTGTAGTCCACAATCATCTCCTTTGTCTTGATCACGTTGAGGGAGAGGTTGTTGTCCTGGCACCACACGGCCAGGTCTCTGACCTCCTCCCTATAGGCTGTCTCGTCGTTGTCGGTGATCAGGCCTACCACTGTTGTGTCATCTGCAAACTTAATGATGGTGTTGGAGTCGTGCCTGGCCATGCAGTCATGAGTGAACAGGGAGTACAGGAGGGGACTGAGCACGCACCCCTGAGGGGCCCCCGTGTTGAGGATCAGCGTGGCAGATGTGTTGTTACCTACCCTTACCACCTGGGGGCGGCCCGTCAGGAAGTCCAGGATCCAGTTGCAGAAGGCGGTGTTTAGTCCCAGGATCCTTAGCTTAGTGATGAGCTTTGAGGGCACTATGGTGTTGAACACTGAGCTGTGGTCAATGAATAGCATTCTCACATAGGTGTTCCTTTTGTCCAGGTGTGAAAGGGCAGTGTGGAGTGCAATAGAGATTGCATCATCTGTGGATCTGTTGGGGTGATATGCAAATTGGAGTGGGTCTAGGGTTTCTGGGATAATGGTGTTGATGTGAGCCATGACCAGCCTTTCAAAGCACTTCATGGCTACAGAGTGCTACCGGTCGGTAGTCATTTAGGCAGGTTACCTTCGTGTTCTTGGGCACAGGGACTATGGTGGTCTGCTTGAAACATGTTGGTATTACAGACTCAGACAGGGAGAGGTTGAAAATGTCAGTGAAGACACTTGCCAGTTGGTCAGCGCATGCTCGGAGTACACGTCCTGGTAATTAGTCTGGCCCTGCGGCCTTGTGAATGTTGACCTGTTTAAAGGTCTTACATCGGCTACGGAGAGCGTGATCACACAGTCATCCGGAACAGCTGATGCTCTCATGCATGTTTCAGTGTTACTTGCCTCCAATCGAGCATAGAAGTAATTTAGCTAGTCTGGTAGGCTTGTGTCACTGGGCAGCTCGCGGCTGTGCATCCCTTTGTAGTCTGTAATAGTTTGCAAGCCCTGCCACATCCGACGAGCGTCGGAGCCGGTGTAGTACGATTCGATCTTAGTCCTGTATTGATGCTTTTCCTGTTTGATGGTTCGTCGGAGGATATAGCGGGATTTCTTATAAGCTTCCGTGTTAGAGTCCCGCTCCTTGAAAGCGGCAGCTCTACCCTTTAGCTCAGTGCAGATGTTGCCTGTAATCCATGGCTTCTTGTTGGGGTATGTACGTAGTCAATGTGGGGACGACGTCATCGATGCACTTATTGATGAAGCCAGTGACTGATGTGGTGTACTCCTCAATGCCATTGGAAGAATCCCGGAACATGTTCCAGTCTGTGCTTGCAAAACAGTCCTGTAGTTTAGCATCTGCGTCATCTGACCACTTTTTTATTGACCGAGTCACTGGTGGTTCCTGCTTTAGTTTTTGCTTGAAGCAGGAATCAGGAGGATAGAATCATGGTCAGATTTTCCAAATGGAGGGCAAGGGAGAGCTTTGTACGTGTCTCTGTGTGTGGAGTAAAGGTGGTCTAGAGTTATTTTTACCTCTGGTTGCACATTTAACATGCTGGTAGAAATTAGGTAAAACGGATTTAAGTTTTCCTGCATTAAAGTCCCCGGCCACTAGGAGCACCGCCTCTGGATGAGCGTTTTCCTGTTTGCTTATGGCCGTATACAGTTCATTGAGTGCGGTCTTAGTGCCAGCATCGGTTTGTGGTGGTAAATAGAAAGCTACGAAGAATATAGATGAAAACTCTCTTGGTAGATAGTGTGGTCTACAGCCTATCATGAGATAGTCTACCTCAGGCGAGCAAAACCTCGAGACTTCCTTAGATATCATGCACCAGCTGTTGTTTACAAATATACTTAGACCGCCACCCCTTGTCTTACCAGAGGCTGCTGTTCTATCCTGCCGATACAGTGTATAACATGTCATCGTTCAGCCACGACTCAGTGAAACATAAGATATTACAGTTTTGAATGTCCCATTGGTAGGATATTCGTGCCTGTAGTTCGTCCATTTTATTATCAAGCAATTGTAAATTGACCAATAGTATCGATGGCAAAGGCAGATTAGCCACTCGTCGCCGGCTCCTTACCAAGCACCCCGATCTCCTTCCGCGATATCGCCTTTTCTTTCTACTGCGAATGACGGGGATGAGGGCCCTGTCGGGTGTCTGGGGCAAATCCCTCTCGTCCGACTCATAAAATAAAAATTATTCATCCAGTTCAAGGTGAGTAATCACTGTTCTGATGTCCAGAAGCTCTTTTCGGTCATAAGAGATGGTAGCAGCAACATTATTTACAAAATAAGTTACAAACAACGCGAAGAAACACACAAAATAGCACTGTTGGTTAAGAATCCATAAAACGCAGCCATCCCTGCCAGCGCCATCACTGCAGCTACGCAACACACTTTTCACTGTTTCAACCATTCTGCTGACACACATACCTCATCACAATGATTTTGTAACACATTCATAAATGTGCATAAATATATACTGTAGGCATTTCACATACTGTAGACACACTCAAATATGCACATACATATTGATGCCAATAGTTGTATAGATACGTATAATACATATAAAATACATTATGAGATCACAGGCTTACACATAGAAATAAGAATGAATAGAACGGCTTGGAACCTCTAACCCTGGCAATTTGACTGGTAAACTCATTGGTACACTCGCAATGGCAGCCTGGTATTGTGAAGTAATAATTTCCATGGTAATGTAGAATGTTAGTTAAAATGATGTTAACTAATGTTGCTCATGCAATACTCAGAGTCGATATTCATGTCATCAGGATTTCCCCTCGACCACGCCTACAAATTCTGGAAAACAAACATTATTTCCCGTTGACCCCATTGTAAAAGAGCCAACCTCGTCATCGATTTGTATAATAAAGAAATAACAAAACATGCCTAAAAGTTGCTGTGTTGTTCAATGTAACCAAGTCAAAAATTCCGACCTACGGTTCGCAATGCTCCCACTTAGGGAAATGAAGCCTGTGAGAAGAGCCGTGTGTGGCTTCAGGCTATTTGGCGTGGGAGAGTGGGAAAATGTAGGGACCCGATGTAGGGCTACACGTAGCTATGTGTGTGGAAAACATTTAATCACAGGTAAGACATTTAACTTCTTTAGTATAGTTTGTTTGTAACTCCAGTCAATACTTGTAGCTGTATAGTCCGTTTGTTTGTGTTGTTGGTCTTGGCCATCTTAATGTTCCGGTTGGTAGCTAGCTAGCACTCACTCTCGTGGCTGCTTGCAACGTCATGAAAAAGGGCATGCGGGAAGCCCTACAATATTAAAATTTTCGAAGTAGTGAGAACGCTCAGGAGCAGGTAACATTGAAAAGTAATATTTAGACATGTTGTACTTTTCTTAAATGTAGTTTTGTTATTGACTAAAACAAGCAGACAAGAAACTTGCGTTTGAAAAAGGTCAAGTTTTTACTGTGAGCCATTGGGGTAACCTAGGTAACCAGTTTGTTTCCCCACAGGCGGGTGGGGCCGCAACGTTCTATCTAATATCGACTGGGACTATTTAATATATATTTTTATATGTAATTTGAGTCGATTCAACAATTCACAGCATAGATTGTTGGGTACACTTCCTGCTTTTACTTCCTACTTTGCTCCTATGGGTACACTTGCAATGGCCCCGAGTCCACCCATTATGACATCATTGATTTGAATGGGGACACCCATTCTATTCATTCTTATTTCTATGGGCTTACAGTGCATTCGGAAAGTATTCAGACTTTTTCAATATTTTGTTATGTTACAGCTTTATTATAAAAGATATTTTTTTCCCTCATCGATCTACACACAATACCCCAAAATGACTAAGTGAAAACAGGTTTTTAGAAATTGTTCCAAATTTATTAAAAATAAAAACAGAAATAAATAAGTACTCAGACCCTTTGCTATGAGACTCGAAATTAAGCTCAGGTGCATCCTGTTTTCATTGATCATCCTTAAGATGTTTCTACAACTTTATTGGAGTCCACCTGTGGTCAATTCAATTGATTGGACATGATTTGGAAAGGCACACACCTGTCTATATAAGGTCCCACAGTTGACAGTGCATGTCAGAGCAAAAACCAAGCCACGAGGTCAAAGGAATTGTCCGTAGAGCTCAGAGACAGGATTGTGTCGAGGCACAGATCTGGGGAAGGGTACTAAAACATTTATGCAGCTTTGAAGGTCCCCAAGAACACATTCTTAAATGGAAGAAGTTTGGAACCACCAAGACAAAACTGAGCAATCAGGGGAGAAGGGCCTTGGTCAGGGAGGTGACCAAGAACCCGATGGTTATTCTGACAGAGCTCCAGAGTTCCTCTGTGGAGATGGGAGAACCTTCCAGAAGGACAACCATCTCTGCAGCACTCCACCAATCAGGCCAGACGGAATCAACTCCTCAGTAAAAAAGGCACATGACTGCCGACTTGGAGTTTGCCAAAAGGCACCTAAGGGACACTCAGACCATGGGAAACAAGATTCTCTGGTCTGACGAAACCAAGATTGAACTCTTTGGCCTGAATGACAAGCGTCACGTCTGGAGGAAACCTGGCCCCATCCCTACGGTGAAGCATGGTGGTGTCAGCATCATGCTGTGGGGATGTTTTTCAGCGGCAGGGACTGGGAGACTAGTCAGGATCGAGGGAAAGATGAACGGAGCAAAGTACAGAGAGATCCTCGATGAAAACCTGCTCCAGAGTGCTCAGGACCTCAGACTGGGGCGAAGGTTCACCTTCCAACAGGACAACGACCCTAAGCACACAGCCAAGACAACGCAGGAGTGGCTTTGGGACAAGTCTCTGAATGTCCTTGAGTGGCCCAGCCAGAGCCCGGACTTGAACCCGATCTAACATCTCTGGAGAAACCTGAAAATAGCTGTGCAGCGACGCTCCCCATCCAACCTGACAGAGCTTGAGAAGATCTGCAGCAAAGAATGGGAGAAACTCCCCAAATACAGGTGTGCCAAGCTTGTAGCGTCATACCCAAGAAGACTCGAGGCTGTAATCACTGCAAAAGGTGCTTCAACAAAAGTACTGAGTAAAAGGTCTGAATACTTATGTAAATGAGATATTTCCGTTTTTTATTTTTAATACATTTGCAAACATTTCTAAAAACGTGTTTTTGCTTTGTCATTATGGGGTATTGTGTGTAGATTGATGAGGGAAAAAAACTATTTGATCAATTTTAGAATAAGGCTGTAACGTAAGAAAATGTGGAAAACGTCAAGGGGTCTGACTACTTTCCGAATGTACTGTACACCCATTGAAACACTCACCTCTGGTCTGTACCACAGTTCCTCAGGAACAAATAGGGGAGCAGCGCACACACACACACACACACGCGCGGCCTGTTAATTAAGGCATTAATAAGAGTGTGTGGGCGTGTAGTGTGTGGTCATGGATCATTCCAGTGTTCTTAAAACAGGGCGAACTGGCCTGTATATTGATCACTCTGTCACACTGCAGTTCTCACTGCTTAATCAAAGCCATCCGTCTCTCTCCAGACCAGACCCATACTAATACATTTATTTATTTTTATTAGTCTAGCATCATAACCCTGGGCAGAAAAGAGCTGTAGTTTTTCCCTCACAGAAGTACACACATCATTGATTAATGCATGACTTCAGGCAGTGTAGCTAGTGTTTGTGTGTTTCCATTCATCTGGCAGGTGTGGCATATCAATAAACTGATTAAACAGCATGATCATTACACAGGTGCACCTTGTGCTGGGGACGATAAAAGGCCACTCTAAAATGTGCAGTTTTGTCACACAATACAATCCCACAGATATCTCAAGTTTTGAGGGAGCGTGCAAATGGCATGCTGACTGCAGGAATGTCCACCAGAGCTGTTGCCAGATAATTGAATGTTCATTTCTCTACCATAAGCCACCTCCAACGTCGTTTTAGAGAATTTGGCAGTACGAGGGCATAGGCCCACCCACTTGGGAGCCAGGCCTACCCATGGCTGCGCCCCTGCGCAGTCTTGTGAAATCCATAGATTAGGGCCTAATTAATTTATTTCAATTGACTGATTTCCTTATATGAACTGTAACTCAGTAAAATCGTTGAAATTATTGCATGTTGCGTTTATATTTTTGTTCAGTATAATTAACAATTAGGTAGAAGGATTACTTTTATACTATTCCAGGTATTCCTTAAAGAGGTAGGGTTTCAAGTGTCTCCGGAAGGTTGTCAGTGACTCCGCTGTCCTGGCGTCGTGGGGGAGCTTGTTCCACCATTGGGGTGCCAGAGCAGCGAATAGCTTTGACTGGGCTGAGCGGGAACTGTGCTTCCGTAGAGGTAGCAATGGCATTTTTATCAATTAACTCTGCATTTCTTCCAACTATTGTCTTTTTTCACAACATGTTGTTTGGCCCCAAAACATTTACAAAAAAGACATTAACACAGTAAAATATATATTTTTAAGTGTGTACATTTTTTTATAAATGTAACCCTCATTAAAAAAAAAACGTTTGGGGGACTCTGAAAAACACGTTGGATTTATCGAACGTATGCGTCAAACTGTATGCGTAAACGGGTTGACAGAAATGGTAGCAGAAGGTGAATGTTGAACTTTTGTTGCACACATATCTAGATGATGCTGCATACTATTTTGCACAATGACGCAGTCGGTGTGTTCAAAGCGTAAGAAATGGAATAGCTCTCCGTATATTGATGCAGATCTTTAGATGTTGTACTCATGAAATTGTGTCATTCTGAACTTTATCCGCAACGTTATATTCCATTTTGTTGCAACTCGAGCGATACCTCGCTCTCCATTCTATAGGTAACTGCCAAAATAAAGGAAACATTTTAGTAAATGAGGGATACAAAGTATATTGAAAGCAGGTGCTTCCACACAGGAAGTTCCAGACACATGTAGACTCTATGCCAAGGCATGTTCTGGCGGCTTGTGGTGGCCCAACGCCCTATTAAGACACCAAGTTTCCTTTATTATGGTAGTTACATATAGCAGCAGACTACACAGAACAGAACAGCTGGATAGAGGAAACGGCTCGAGTCGCTCAAAATAGAATATAACAGTGCGGATAAAATTCGGAATGACACAATTTCACGTGTACAACATCTAAAGACCTGCACTACTACAGTGAGAGAGTTTCCGTTTCTAAAATGATGTAGTTAGGTGTTTTTGGAGCATTTGCTCATGTTCTTTCAGAGCCCCAGTACTGCACAACTGGATGAGGAAATGAATCGCTGGTTGTGGTAAGTTTCTCAAAAACAAGTGAAATCCCCCAAAAAGTGCCTGGACCCTTCTATAACAAGCCATTTACATGTTGTTGTTTTTTGGTTGTAAAAAAAAATCTAACTTCTCCTTTAAGATAAGGGTTAAGCACAGTTGAAGTCGGAAGTTTACATACACTTAGGTTGGAGTCATTAAAACTTGTTTTTCAACCACTCCACAAATTTCTTGTTAACAAACTATAGTTTTGGCAAGTCGGTTAGGACATCTACTTTGTGCATGACACAAGCAATTTTTCCAACAATTGTTTCCAGACAGATTATTTCACTTATAATTCACTGTATCAGAATTCCAGTGGGGCAGAAGTTTACATACACTACGTTGACTGTGCCTTTAAACAGCTTGGAAAATTCCAGAATGGCTTTAGAAGTTTCTGATAGGCAATTTACATAATTTGAGTCAATTGGAGGTGTACCTGTGGATGTATTTCAAGGCCTACCTTCAAACTCAGTACCTCTTTGCTTGACATCATGGGAAAATCAAAAGAAATTGTAGACCTCCACAAGTCTGGTTCATCCTTGGGAGCAATTTCCAAACGCCTGAAGGTACCACGTTCATCTGTACAAACAATAGTACGCAAGTATAAACACCATGGGACCACGCAGCCGTCATACCGCTCAGGAAGGAGATGCGTTCTGTCTCCTAGAGATGAACGTACTTTGGTGCAAAAAGTGCAAATCAATTCCAGAACAAAAGCAAAGGACCTTGTGAAGATGCTGGAGGAAACAGGTACAAAAGTATCTATGTCCACAGTAAAACAAGTCCTATATCGACATAACCTGAAAGGCCGCTCAGCAAGGAAGAAGCCACTTCTTCAAAACCGCCATAAAAAAGCCAGACTATGGTTTGCAACTGCACATGGGGACAAAGGTTGTACTTTTTGGAGAAATGTCCTCTGGTCTGATGAAACAAAAATAGAACTGTTTGGCCATAATGAGCATCGTTATGTTTGGAGGAAAAAGGGGGATGCTTGCAAGCCGAAGAACACCATCCCAACCGTGAAGCACGGGGGTGGCAGCATCATGCTGTGGGGGAGCTTTGCTGCAGGAGGGACTGGTGCACTTCACAAAATAGATTGCATCATGAGGAAGGAAAATTATGTGGATATATTGAAGCAACATCTCAAGACATCAGTCAGGAAGTTAAAGCTTGGTCGCAAATGGTCTTCCAAATGGACAATGACCCCAAGCATACTTCCAAAGTTGTGGCAAAATGGCTTAAGGACAACAAAGTCAAGGTATTGGAGTGGCCATCACAAAGCCCTGACCTTAATCCTATAGAAAATGTGTGGGTAGAACTGAAAAATATGGAATTGTGAAAAACTGAGTTTAAATGTATTTGGCTAAGGTTTATGTAAACTTCCGACTTCAACTGTAAGTGTTATGGTTAGGGTAGGGGCGTCCAAAGGATTCCGGATAGCACTAACCCTTGTTTCAGTAAGAGGCAACAAAGTTTAATCATGTTGTTAAAAGTCCATGTTACAGCAGAAACTGACTACTGCACGAATGCCCGGCCATCCCATCTTCAGTCTTTTTTTTCTCCTTTAAACTCCCCCCCCAGTTATTTTATCCATAACCGTTGGTTACACGGTTACACATTAATTGTGCCAGCCCTAGTTCAACCTGTTCCTGACACACACAGACACACCTATGTCACTATACTTGTGAGGACTTTTTGTGGACCAAGAATTGATTCCCATTCAAAAAACTATTTTCCCTAACCCTAAACCTACCTAACCCCTAAGGCTAAGGCCTTTTTACATTTAACATTTACATTTTAGTCATTTTAGCAGACGCTCTTATCCAGAGCGACTTACAGTTAGTGAGTGCATACATTTTCATACTTTTTTCATACTGGCCCCCCGTGGGAAAACGAACCCACAACCCTGGCTTTGCAAACCATGCTCTACCAACTGAGCTACACGGGGCCCAAGTGAGGACCGGCAAAATGTCCTCACTTATCTTAATTTTAGTTGGTTTGCTATTCTTGTGAGGACTTCTGGTACTCACAAGTATAGTAAATCATGTGTGTACACACACACACACACACACACACACAGCATCAGAAAACACACTTTGAAGCCTTCACACTGAGACAGACAGATGGTGTTGTTGTTTAATTGATGCCATTATTAATAGGGGGGGGGGGATGGAGGGACCCACCTTCAATGCGTTTAATACAGTTCAGTAGGTCTTATTATTGTTTAATAATGTTTTAATACGTTAGGATGTGGTGATAATCATAATGATTGTTTGGGTTTACCAGACAGAAAGTCCCGGGGTGGAGCCTGAGTGTAGGGATACCCTGACCCTGGGGACAAACCACACAACACAGTTAGGGAACGTATGTGTGGGTGAGAGAAAGAGAGTTTGTGAGTCCATGGGTGCGTGCGTGCGTGCTGGAAGGCCATATATCTCACAGTACAGTACATATGTCAATACAAAGCACAGCTTAAATAACATTCAACATAAATCACTAGGTACTGGAGTGTTTCCATGATGTGACCAGGAAGAACCCCTGGCCCTACATATCACATACAGGTAACTGCCAAAAAAAGGAAACACAAGTAAATGAGGGATACAAAGTATATTGAAAGCAGGTGCTTCCACACAGGTGTGGTTCCTGAGTTAATTAAGCAATTAACATCCCATCATGCTTAGGGTCATGTGTAAAAATGCTGGGCAGGCCATTATTTTGTCTACCATGGCTATGCCCCCATAGGATGACAATGCCCCGACCCACAGGGCACGAGTGGTCACTGAATGGTTTGATGAGCATGAAAACGATGTAAACCTTATGCCATGGCCATCTCAGTCACCAGATCTCAACCCAATTGAACATTTATGGGAGATTCTGGAGCGGCACCTGAGACAGCGTTTTCCACCACCATTAACAAAACACCAAATTATGGAATTGCTCGTGGAAAGATGGTGTCTTCATCTCTCCAATAGAGTTCCAGACAGTTGTAGAATATATGCCAAGGTGCATTGAAGCAGCTCTGGCTCGTTGTGGCCCGATGCTCTATTAAGACACTTTATGTTGGCGTTTCCTTTATTTTGGCAGTTACCTGTACGAGTCTTTGTTTAAATCCACCACGGCTCTTTCAGGATGGCTGGGACCTAAGAGGAGAGTCAGTGGCCAAGGAGAAATAGAGGCAAATAAATCTGAGACAGAACAAACAAGAGACACTGAGTTAACAAAAGAGAGAGAAAGAGAAGAGGATAAGAACAGAGGGAGGAGGCTAGGGAGCAATACCGTAGGAGAGAGAGAAAGAGGGAGAGAGAGGAGGATAAGAAGAGAGGAGACAAAGGAGCAATACAGCAAGAGAGGTAGAGGTAGAGACAAAGGAGGAGAGGGAGAAAAAGAGAGGGAAAGGAAATCAGCTATATTGCAAGAGAGAGGGAGGTAGGTAGTTCAATATTGTGTAATGGCTGACTTGGCATTGTAGAGCTACACTCTAAGCTAGGAGAAACAGTGGCAAAGAAATCAAAGAAACAGAATGCTGCAGCCGCCTGGTGTTCAACCTTCCCAAGTTCTCCCATGTCACCCCGCTCCTCCGCACACTCCTCAGGCTTCCAGTCGAAGTGCGCATCCACTACAAGACCATGGTACTTGCCTACGGAGCAGCTCTGCACAAACCCTACATCCCAACCAGAGTACTCCGTTCTGCCACCTTTGGTCTCTTGGCCCTCCCACCCCTACAGCTCCCGCTCAGCCTAAATCAATCAAATCAAGCTTTATTTATACAGCACATTCCAGACATGGAATGCAATGTGCTTCACAGGAAAAAAATACACAATATAAATGCAACATACAATGATTTCAATGATTTTACTGAGTTACAGTTCATATAAGGAAATCAATCAGTCAATTTAAATAAATTAATTAGGCCCCAGTGGTGCAACTTTGGTTTTAGAAGTGGGGGGGACATAACCTGACGGGGGTCGGTGGGTCCTCCCTCAGAATTCTTTGGGCATCTAAAGCTCATTTCCTGCATTTCTACACAATCTAATATGACCCCTTTGGGGTAATTTTGAGGTCACCTTTATTCTAAATAAGAATAGAATATGTTCAGGGCCTAAAATTAAACACCCGCCACCTGCAGGTAGATTTTGGCATTTGCGGGGAAGATGTCTATTTCACTAGCCAAGTTGGCAGGTGGTCAGGGCTCCACAGTGCGAGCATTTCACTCCCATTTGTGAATAAAAATAGTCAAGTATGATCATATTTATAGTAAAATAAATGCTGCAGTAGCTATTTCAAAGTATTTCTGCCGTTTTCTTTCATAGCTGGTAAATTAATCACACAAAGCCAAAGAACTACGAATCCTGTATAGCCAATCCCACCTTGCGCTGCAACACTGCTGGGGGCAGTGCGCAGGTGAAGATCTGAGTGAAAAATTCATTTTTAGAAGCACTGCACTCAGGCATAAAAATTGGTCTAATTTACTTGAAATGAAAGTCCTTGTGTTTCTTGGCTATTTACATTGAAAAACAACCTAGCTTATGAACAAAACAATGTTTGAGTTTAAACTGCTAGGGAAGAGAAGACAACGCTGCTACTAGTCAGACTCTCAATCTCACAGACACAAACATGACTGAGTCGCATTACCACGGTAACCTCCCGCATTTAAAGGGACAGGTGAAATTTGTCTCATCTGTGATATTCTCCTTAAAAGACTCAGGTCACAAAAAATGTAACAATATACCACATTACTTCTTACTAGTAATACATGTATTGTTTGCATGATCATCTTGAAACATGAGGTGATGGCGGTGGATGAATGGCACGACAATGGGCCTCAGGATCTCATCACGGTATCTCTGCATTCAAATAGATAAAATGCAATTGTGTTCATTGTCCATAGCTTATGCCTGCACATATCATAACCCCACCACCACGGGGCACTCCGTTCACATTGTTGACATCAGCAAACAGCTCATTCGCTCACACAACGACATACACGCTTGTCGGCCATCTGCCCGGTACAGTTGAAACCGGGATTCATCCATGAAGAGCACACTTCTCCAGCGTGCCAGTGGCCATCAGCGGTGAGCATTTGCCTACTGAAGTCGGTTACGACGCCGAACTGCAGTCAGGTCAAGACCCTGGTGAGGACGACGAGCACGCAGATGAGCTATCCTGAGACGGTTTCTGACAGTTTGTGAAGAAATTACCCACAGTTTCATCAGCTGTCCGGGTGGTTGGTCTCAGATGATCCAGCAGGTGAAGAAGCTGGATGTGAAGGTCCTGGGCTGGCGTGGTTACACATGGTCTGCGGTTGTGAGGCCGGTTGGTTGTACTGTCAAATTCTCTAAAACGACGTTGGAGGTGGCTTAAACACTTTAGCGAGCAGGCCTTCCTAATTGACCTGGCCCAGGTATCCTGGATGGATATCGATCTCATTCCGTCAGTAGAGGATGCCTGGTTGTTCTTTAAAAGTGCTTTCCTCTCAATCTTAAATAAGCATGCCCCATTAAGAACTAAGAACAGATATAGCCCCTGGTTCTCCTCAGACTTGACTGCCCTTGACCAGCACAAAAACATCCTGTGGCGTACTGCATTAGCATCAAATAGCCCCCGCGATATGCAACTTTTCAGGGAAGTTAGGAACCAATATACACAAGCAGTTAGGAAAGCAAAGGCTAGCTTTTTCAAACAGAAATGTGCATCCTGTAGCACTAACTCCAAAAAGTTATGGGACACTAAAGTCCATGGAGAATAAGAGCACCTCCTACCAGCTGCCCACTGTACTGAGGCTAGGAAACACTATCACCACCGATAAATCTACAATAATCGAGAATTTCAACAAGCATTTTGCTACGGCTGGCCATGCTTTCCACCTGGCTACCACTACCCCGGCCACCAGCTCTGCACCCTCCGCTGCAACTTGCCCATGCCCCCTGCCCCCCTCAGCCACGCTCAAGGTCCTAAACGATATTATAATGTAGTAAGTTATGGAGGTAAGGCAATAAATAGGCCATAGTGCACAATAATTACAATTTAGTATTAACACTGGAGTGATAGATGTGCAGAAGATGATGTGCAAATAGAGATACTGGGGTGCAAATGAGCAAAATAAATAACAATATGGGGATGAGGTAGTTGGGTGGGCTAATTTCATATGGGCTGTGTACAGGTGCAGTGATCGGTAAGCTGCTCTGACAACTGACGATTAAAGACAGTGAGGGAGATAAGTATCTCCAGCTTCAGAGATTTTTGCAGTTCGTTCCAGTCATTGGCAGAAGAGGACTGGAAGAAATGGTGGCCAAAGGAGGTGTTGGCTTTGGGGATGACCAGTGAGATATACCTGCTGGAGCGCATACTACGGGTGGGTGTTGCTATGGTGACCAATGAGCTAAGATAAGGTGGGGATTTGCCTAGCGGTGATTTGTAGATGACCTGGAGCCAGTGGGTTTGGCAACGAATATGTAGTGAGGGCCAGCCAACGAGAGCGTACAGGTCACAATGGTGGGTAGTATATGGGGCTTTGGTGACAAAACAGATGACACTGTGATAGACTACATCCAATTTGCTGAGTAGAGTGTTGGAGGCTATTTTGTAAATGACATTGCCGAAGTCGAGGATCGGTAGGATAGTCCGTTTTACGAGGGCATGTTTGGCAGCATGAGTGAAGGAGGCTTTGTTGCGAAATAAGAAGCCGATTCTAGATTTAACTTTGGATTGGAGATGCTTAATGTGAGTCTGGAAGGAGAGTTTACAGTCTAACCAGACACCTAGGTATTTGTAATTGTCCACATATTCTAAGTCAGACCCGCCTAGAGTAGTGATTCTAGTCGGGTGGGCGGGTGCAAGCAGCGTTCGATTGAAGAGCATGCATTTAGTTTTACTAGAGTTTAAGAGCAATTGGAGGCTACGGAAGGAGTGTTGCATGGCATTGAAGCTCGTTTGGAGGTTTGTTAACACAGTGTCCAATGAAGGGCCAGATGTATACAAAATGGTGTCGTCCGCATAGAGGTGGATCTGAGAGTCACCAGCAGCAAGAGCGACATCATTGATATACACAGAGAATAGAGTCGGCCCGAGAATTGAACCCTGTGGCACCCCCATAGAGACTGCCAGAGGTCCAGACAACAGGCCCTCCGATTTGACACATTGAACTCTATCTGAGAAGTAATTGGTTTACCAGGAGAGGCAGTCATTTGAGAAACCAAGGCTATTTAGTCTGCCAATAAGAATGCGGTGATTGACAGAGTCGAAAGCCTTGGCCAGGTCGATGAAGACGGCTGCACAGTACTGTCTTTTATCGATCACGGTTATAATATCGTTAATGACCTTGAGCGTGGCTGAGGTGCACCCATGACCAGCTCGGAAACCAGATTGCATAGCGGAGAAGGTACGGTGGGATTCGAAATGGTTGGTGATCTGTTTGTCAACTTGGCTTTCAAATACTTTCGAAAGGCAGGGCAGGATGGATATAGGTCTGTAACAGTTTGGATCTAGTGTCACCCCCTTTGAAGAGGGGGATGACCGCGGCAGCTTTCCAATCTCTGGGGATCTCAGACGATAAGAAAGAGGTTGAACAGGCTAGTAATAGGGGTTGCGACAATTTCGGCGGATAATTTTAGAAAGAAAGGGTCCAGATTGTCTAGCCCAGCTGATTTGTAGGGGTCCAGATTTTGCAGCTCTTTCAGAACATCAGCTATCTGAATTTGGGTGAAGGAGAAGCAGGGGGCATGGGCAAGTTGCAGCAGAGGGTGCCGAGCTGGTGGCCGGGGTAGGGGTAGCCAAGTGGAAAGCATGGCCAGCTGTAGCAAAATGCTTGTTGAAATGCTTTTAAGCTGAGTACCTACTGGGTACACAGCTTAAAAGCATGTCTGACATGTATTGGGGTGCACAATCGTTGATTGATTTAAAAACCCAATAGAATAATCTTAAAATTAATTATAAAACTCACAGGCAGCCAGTGTAGAGCCCAGTCCAAGCACTTCTCTGTCCTGGCACCCCAATGGTGGAACCAGTTTCTCCTTGAAGCTAGGACAGCAGAGTCCCTGCCCATCTTCCGAAACCCTACCTCTTCAAATTGTATCTCAAATAATCCCACGGCACCCCCCACCCCCCAACTAACACTTGACTTCTTTCCCCCTTACTAGCTCTGACTTTGCTGATAGCTACTTTATTCAGAAAACATGTACTTACTATGACTGATATGTGGTTGTCCCACCTAGCTATCTTAAGATTAATGCACTAACTGTAAGTCGCTCTGGATAAGAGTGTCTGCTAAATTACTAAAATTTAAACAAAGAAAGAGGGAGAGAAGAGAGAGGATAAGAAGAGAGGGAGGAGGCTAGGGAGAAACACTATAGGAGAAAGAGGGAGAGGAGACAAAGGAACAATATGGCAAGAGAGAAAAAAGAGGAAGGGCATGAATGAGAGAAAGAGGTAGAGAGAAAGAAGGAGAAAAAGAAAGAGAGAGAAGCATACTGCTAAAGAATTTGGGGTGAAATCCTTTAGTCATTATTCTTAAAATACAAATTAATCTAACACTAAAGCAACACTCAAGTGGTTTAAGGGGAAACATTTAAATGTCTCGGAATGGCCTAGTCAAAGCCCAGACCTCAATCCAATTGAGAATCTGTGGTATGACTTAAAGATTGCTGTACACCAGCGGAACCCATCCAATTTGAAGGAGCTGGAGCAGTTTTGCCTTGAAGAATGGGAAAAATTCCCAGTGGCTAGATGTGCCAAGCTTATTGAGACATACCAAGAGACTTGCAGCTGTAATTGCGGCAAAAGGTGTCTCTACAAAGTATTGACTTTGGAGGGGTGAGTAGTTATGCATGCTCAAGTTTTCAGTTTTTTTTGTCTTATTTCTTGTTTGTTTCACAAAAAAATATATTTTGCATCTTCAAAGTGGTAGGCATGTTGTGTAAATCAAATGATACAAACCCCCCCAAAAAATCAATTTTAATTCCAGGTTGTAAGGCAACAAAATAGGAAAAATGCCAAGGGGGGTGAATACTTTTGCAAGCCACTGTAGGTAGTTCAATATTGTGTAATGGCTGACTTGGCAGAGTAGAACTACACTCTATAAGCTCAATGAGAGTGCCCAATTAAAACACTGCAAAGCACAAACTCATAAGCACACTGAGGGTTGTATGCTACAAGTGGGGACAGACAAGTGCTAGCACACACACGCTAGCACCCTCACCCAGGATGAGTCATTCAGAGGTGTGTGTGTAGGCGAGGGATGGAGAGAGGGATAGAAACATCACTAATAATGACTCATTAATCAAACTATCTAATCATGGGACATTATAATGCATGCATGCACATACACAGGTTTTTCACTTTAGTACAGGACTCAGTGTCCTGTCCGTCCTGTATAATGGGGTGCACATACACAAACACCTCATTAAGCGACGCTAGCTCAATCAATTCACACAGTAAATCTACTTTATAATAGTGTACTGGTAATGTCAAAACTGAACAAACGTTATAATAGAGAGGAAAGGACAGGCAGAGAGTTGGAGGAATCTTTACTGTGGGACGAGGAGAAAAGACAGAGAGATTGTGTGTGTGTGGATTGGCCTGTCAGTGGGTGAAGCTCTCAGCTCACTGGTGATTAGAGTATAATAACTCAGGAACAGGGGCTCAGAGTGAAGGGTGGAGAGAGGAGAGAGGAGAGAGGAGAGAGGAGAGAGGAGAGAGAGAGAGAGAGAGAGAGAGAGAGAGAGAGAGAGAGAGAGAGAGAGAAGGAGGAGGAGCAAACAGAATAATGCATCAACAGCCCTCCCGTCAGCAAACATGTTGCACTCCTCCACTCCCTCTCTCCTCTTCTGCAGAAATAAATAAACAGATTATATATATATATATATATATATTCAGCAGATAAGGAGAGAGGGAGGAAGGGGTGGAGGGAGCAGTGATGTATCACGGACATGAAGGACAGCAGAGAAGAACAGTGGAGTGAAGACAGGAGAGTTGAAGAGAGTCCGAGGATGAGTAGAGAGAGATGAGGGAAAGAAAGGAGGGAGGGAAAGAAAGAAAGTGCTCATTGTGCATTATGTATTTATCTTTTCAATAAAGATTTGAAGAGGAAATATAACTTGCATGTTGTCAACAATCCTTTGATTGTAAGCCAACCCTGTCTGTTTTGCTTCACGGTTGTTGCACGCATCGGTTTTGTTGCTAAACAACCCTCCAGTCTATAGCTATAGGGGTGGCCATTTTGGCTCAGTTCACTTTTCTAGTGGCTAAGTTGCACAGCCAGTGAGTGTATGGCAATAGTGGCTAAGTTGCAAAGCCAGTGAGTGTATGGCAATGGGACACTGTGCTACTACAGCAGGTGAAGATCACAGCAGACACCTCTGCCCCAGTGGCACTGAATAAAATATTGATTGCCTTATTCACATGCCCTAGTCCCCTTGGTTACCTGTGTGTGTGTGTGTGTGTGTGTGTGTGTGTGTGTGTGTGTGTGTGTGTGTATATATATATATACACATATATATATACACACACACACACACACACACAACCGGTCAAAAGTTTTAGAACACCTACTCATTCAAAGGGTTTTTCTTTACTTTGACTTTTGATCTTCTGTTTTCTACAGTGAAGACCTCAAAACTATGAAATAACACATATGGAATCATGTAGTAACCAAACAAGTGTTAAACAAATCAAAATATATTTTATATTTGAGATTCTTCAAATAGCTACCCTTTGCCTTGATGACAGCTTTGCACACTCTCTGAACCAGCTTCACCTGGAATGCTTTTCCAACTGTCTTGAAGGAGTTCCCACATATGCTTAGCACTTGTTGGCTGCTTTTCCATCACTCTGCCGTCCGACTCATCCCAAACCCTCTCAATTTGGCTGAGGTCGGGGGATTGTGGAGGCCAGGTCATCTGATGCGGCACTACATCACTCTCCTTCTTGGTCAAATAGCCCTTACACAGCCTGGAGGTGTGTTGGGTCATTGTCCTGTTGAAAAACAAATGATAGTCCCACTAAGCCCAAACCAGATGGGATGGCGTATCGCTGCAGAATGCTGTGGTAGCCATGCTGGTTAAGTGTGCCTTGAATTCTAAATAAATCACAGACTGTCACCAGCAAAGCACCCCCACACCATAACACCTCCCCCTCCATGCTTTACGGTGGGAAATACACATGCAGAGATCATCCGTTCACCCACACCGCATCTCACAAAGACACAGCGGTTGGAACCAAACATTTCAAATTTGGACTCTAGACCTAAAGGGCCTAATGTCCATTGCTCGTGTTTCTTGGCCCAAGCAAGTCTCTTCTTCTTATTGGTGTCCTTTAGTAGTGGATTCTTTTCAGCAATTCGACCATGAAGGCCTGATTCACGCAGTCTTCTCTGAACAGTTGATGTTGAAATGTGTCTGTTACTTGAACTCCATGAAGCATTTATTTGGGCTGCAGTTTGAGGCTGGTCCTCATGAGAGCCAGTTTCATCATAGCGCTTGATGGTTTTTGCGACTTCACTTGAAGAAACGTTCAAAGTTCTTGAAATGTTCCGTATTGACTGAGCTTCATGTCTTAAAGTAATGATGGACCGTCATTTCTCTTTGCTTATTTGAGCTGTTCTTGCCATAATATGGACTTGGTCTTTTACCAAATAGGGCTATCTTCTGTATACCCCCCTTACCTTGTCACAACACAACTGATTGGCTCAAACGCATTAAGAAGGAAAGAAATTCCACAAATTAACTTTTAAGAAGGCACACCTGTTATTGAAATGCATTCCAGGTGACTAGCTCATGAAGTTGGTTGAGAGAATGCCAAGAGTGTGCAAAGCTGTCATCAAGGCAAAGGGTGGCTATTTGAAGAATCTATATAAAATATATTTAGATTTGTTTAACACTTTTTTGCATGATTCCCTGTGTGTTATTTCATAGTTTTGATGTCTTCTCTATTATTCTACAATGTAGAAAATAGTAAAAATAAAGAAAAACCCTTGAATGAGCTGGTGTTCTAAAACTTTTGACCGGTAGTATATATATATATATATATATATATATATATATATATATATATATATGTGTGTGTGTGGTGTGTGCGCGCGTTCCTGTCTTGGCCAGCAGGTGAATGTAAGTGACGTACACACACCCCCACAGTGAGTCAGCATGGCGTCCGACAGACTGACAGGACACACTCATGTGTTTCACATGAATATTCAAAAAGTGTGTTTGTGTTTTTGTGTGTACAGTAGGAATTTTAAAAAGGGACAAAACAGCATGGTGTCTTAAAAGCATGACTAACTAAGCATTGGCACCAACAACTCAAAGTTAAGAGACAATTTTTAAAGAGAGAAAAAAATATAAACATGTTGACCTAAAAAAAGTGTATAGTTTCATTTTTCAACAGTGCTGAGAAATAGCAGGTGGCAACTCTTTGGAAATCTGGGTCTTTATGATGGTTGTCTACAGTACAGCACGTGTTTGTGTGGAGCTATAGTGTTGGTGTTAAAAGGTGTGTGTGTGTTCAATATGAATATTGAAGAGTCCGTGTTACACAAGGCCAGGGTGAATATTTTTTCCTGTCAGCCTTCATTAGAAATACTACACTTAAGACTAGAAAGTAACTGTCCATACGCACACTCTAGGGTTGGGCGATATTATGATTAGTATCGTCTATCGACGATGACATCATGATGGTGACAGACGATGGTTTAGCAGAGCAGAGAATTCTATCAAAGTAGCGCCATATATTGTCTCTCTCTCGCTCTCACCACGCACATACAGTCAGGTCCAAAATTATTGGCATCCTTGATACAGATGAGCAAAAAAATACTGTATAAAATAAATAATACAAACACAGAGCTATATTGTACGCAAAAAACAATTGGGAACTTATATTATTTTATACTAATACAATTGCTCAGAGAAAGATTTTGTTGAACAAGTACTCTTTTTTTGAGACGCCAAACCTACCACTAGTGTGCACAGCCAAAGAGCTCAATTTTCATGTAATCTGACCATAGCACCGGTTCTAATCCAAATACCAATGTCGTTTATCAAACTGCAGGCGATTACATTTGTTGAAAAGAACCCCATACCTACTGTAAAGTATGGTGGTGGATCTTTGATGTTTGGGGGCTATTTTGCTTCCACTGGTCCTGGGGCCCTTGTTAAGGTCAACGGCATCATGAACTTTGCCCAGTACCAGGACATTTTAGCCAAAAACCTGGTTGCCTCTGAATTTCTATATCACAGAGGGGATAAAAGTCTATCATGTGGTCCGAGTAGAAAACAGGAGACAGTAGATAGAGTGAGAGAGAAAAAGAGACAAAGAGTGGAAATGCAAGGAAAAGGCAGGTTGTGTACTGGCTGATGAGAGGGGAGAGAAAACAGACGTAGTTCATCTGGGGTTGGCATGGCAATGCGATGTGATGCAAGCGGTGCCACAAGTGACAGCAGCACAGCCATGTCATCGGTTTGTTCCCATGACAACCCATTTGTCCATCTCCTGCCTGGCCCTATCAGCCTCTTCACTAGCCTGTCTATCCCAGAATGCCTTTCACCACACCGCCCAGAGGAGAGGGACCAGAGAAGGAGACAAAAAGAGGACCGACAAAGAAATGCAGCAAGAGATGGGAAGAAGAGGGGGACTGAGGGAGGGGAGGGATGGATGGATGATGACAGAGAGACGGAGAGAAGGAGGGCTGGCGCCAGCTAGTATCCATGGTGACGTGTGGCGCCATGCCGTGCTCCTACTGACATCACACCGGTTGCAGGGAAAAACGTGTGTGTGCCTGTGTGTTCTTGGAACCAATTAAATAACATACTGACCCCCCTGAGCACTGAGAATGGAGCAGGTGGACAGCTGAGATCTATGAATATACCAAAACAGAGAGCCAAGGGCTGCGAGAGAGAGAGAGAAGGGGGGAGAGAGCTTGAGAGAGAGAAGGGGAGAGAGAAGAGAGAGTTTGAGAGAGAAGGGGAGAGAGAAGAGAGAGCAGGAGAAGGGGAGAGAGAAGAGAGAGCGAGAGAGAAGGGGGAGCGAGAGAGAAGGGTGAGCGAGAGGGGGAGCAGAGAGAGAGCGAGAGAGGGGAAGAGAGAGAGAAGAAAGAGGGGGGAGGGAGAAGGAGTCAGAGAGAGAGAGGAGAGACGGGGGCAGAGAAAGAGATAGTGGGGGAAGAAAGAGAGAGGGGGAGAAAGAAGAGGGGAGAGAGAGAGAGAGAGAGAGAGAGAGAGAGAGAGAGAGAGAGAGAGAGAGAGAGAGAGAGAGAGAGAGAGAGAGAGAGAGAGAGAGAGAGAGAGAGAGATCGAGAAGGGGGGGAGAGAGAGGGGGGAGAGAGCGAGAGAGAGAGCTTGAGAGAGGGAAGGGGAGAGAAGAGAGCGAGAGAAGGGGAGAGAGAGAAGAGAGCGAGAGAGGAGAGAGAGAAGGGGGAGCAGAGAAAGCAAGAGAGAGGGGCAGAGAGAGAAGAAAGAGGGGGGAGGGGGGAGAGAGAGAAGGAGTCAGAGAGAGAGAGAGAGATGTGGGGAAGATAGATATGGGGGCAGAGAGAGAAAGGTGGGAGAAAGAGATAGTGGAGGGAGAGAGATAGTGGGGCGAGAGAGATAGTGGGGCAAGAGAGAGGGGGGGAGAAAGAGAGAAGGGGGAGAGAGAGAGCGAGAGAAGGGGGGCGAGAGAGACAGGGAGGGAGGGGGGAGAGAGAGGAGGAAGAAAAGGAGAGAGGTGGGGAGAAAGAGAAGGGGAGAGAGAAGAGAGAGCGTGAGATAGATGGGGCAGAGAGAGCGAGGGGGCAGAGAGAGATTGAGAGAGGGGAGAGAGAGAAGGAGAGAGAGAGACGGGGGGGCAGAGAGAGACTGGGAGGGGAGAGAAAGAGGGGGAAGAGAAAGAGGGGGAGAGAGAGAGTGGGGGAGAGAGAGAGAGAGAGCGAGGGGGAGAGAGAGAGGGGAGAGGGAGAGAGAGAGAGGGGGGGAGAGAGAGAGGGGGGGGGGAGAGAGAGAGAGGAGGGAGAGAGAGGGGAGAGAGAGGGGGAGAGAGGGAGATGTGTAGAGAAAGACAGAACAGAGGAAAAGAGACTGTCACAGTGTCATTCCTCTGAAAAAACAGCTGCAGATGTTGTGTGTGTGTGTGTGTGTGTGTGTGTGTGTCCTAGCACAATGTACCCTCTTGGGGACATGTAACATCAATAGCAGCAGGAGTGAGTGACAGCACCCTGAGGCCTGTCATCTGCCCCCCCATCAAGTCCCTCAACCCCCACTGGGCTACAGACAGAACCCTGGGGTACCTTTGACCCCCCTCCAACCCCCCCCCCCCGCATGGGACCCCCACTGATCCACCTGGAAAATATCAGCCTGTGCGTGTGTGTGAAAGAGAGAGTGAACGTTTCTGACTCTCCATGTGTGTGTGTTGTGACGGCTAGTCCAGTGGACTAGTCTCTGAATATTTCATGCCTGTTCTCATGGCTGAGCTCTTTTAACAGAATTCATTACACAACAATCCCCGTTTCACTCACACACACACACACACAAGTACGCACAGAACATACTTGTATAACCACTACTTCAAATATCTCCCTCAACCGCAAACCAAAAAGTGGATGGCCTCAAATCAGTTGGTTTATTATTACGTCTCCAAAATTATATAATTAAAATAATTAACGTAATTAAATCTGTTGTGAACTTTTGATTAGTAAAACAGTAAAATAAGACAGAATCAAACTATCATATTATCCTAATAATGTCAAAAGAGAGAAAAGGTAGCTTAGTGGTTAAGAGCATTGTGCCAGTAACCGAAAGGTCGCTGGTTCTAATCCCCGAGCCGACTAGGTGAAAAATTTGTCGATGTGCCCTTGAGCAAGGCACTTAACCCTAATTGCTCCTGTAAGTCGCTCTGGATAAGAGCGTCTGCTAAATGACTAAAATGTAAATGTAATTGTGTGTGTACCCCCGTCCTGACAGTCCCCACCCAGCCTTGCTGATCCTAGCGACCGTAACCAAACCTCTGTAGTTGAGATTTCACCCTGTATCCCTGGTAACGCAACACCGTGGTAACACAGAACCAGCCTGTATATTTCAGCCTCACTCTCCTGTCCTCTCTCCGTTTCTCTTTTTCAACTATGGATTCCTCTCTCCATCCTCCTGCTCTTTCGCTCTAGTTGTTCTATAGCTCAACTCTTCCCCCTACTGGCATATCCATGCAATAGCAACCCTTCCACTACATTAATAATTTATTATAGCATGACTCACTTTGTGATAGAATGTACTTGTAAAATGTGCCATATAGAAGTAACATTTGATTGATAAGTGTTCAGTGTGCTCTTTAAATAATACTAATTCGTTCTGCGAATGTCATTACCAAATGTTCTCCTCTAGATAGGCAATTACACACACCTAGGCAACTGTATAGAGCCGTTGCATAGACAGAGGCCCATCACTGCAGCTCATCATCAACACACACACCTCCCAGGAGCGCTAGGCTGGAACTGAGTGTGATGAGGGGAGAGGCACTGCTACAACGTTCAGCTTAATTTACTCTGTGTGTGTGTGTACGTACGAGAGGAAGAGAGTGTGTGTATCCTAGAGAGAAAGTGTGTGTGTGTGTGCGTGTGTGTGTGTTCGTGTGAGAAAGCGAGCAATAATGAAAACAGAGATTCTGCCGAGCTAGGCAGAGGTGTCTTTTGTCGCGCTAGAGTGGAGTGTTTGTGTGACAGTAACACACAGTGACAGAATAAACCACCGTATCTCCCTCTACAGCTAATGTCATAGAGCAGAGCTGTGTGTGTGCGCCTCTCCTTCCCTTATTGTCATTCCAGGGGAAAAGACAGAGTCTACATGGAAGATATCTGGTGTTAACTGGGTATGAAGAATTCATCAGTTGCATCATGTCCCCGAACAAAACAGAGTGTTGAGAGGTTGAAGGGAGACTATAGCGGAGTCAACACTATACAGCCACAACACTGGAAACTAATCACTGAGCTGAGAAGCATGCACACACACACACACACACCCCAACTTCTCTTGCAGTATTTTAGATATTCAGCCTAACACACACAAAGAATTGTCACAAATAATTACTGTACACACATACACCTTGCTGCAGAAGTGAGCAGGGAAACAAATTGCAATGAGCACGTATTAACAGTAGAGGGCACTTCATTCACATGCAATGAGCTGGGATCTGTGACTGAACTCTGACATACACAAATTAGAGTTCTGTGCTGTTTTGATAGTGTGTGTAGTGTAAACAATTGTTCCATTTCAACTGTCCTGCTCTATTAGTCCGGATCTCATTAACATGCACAAGACACACCTGATTGTCCAAGGACATGTACTGTATGTGAATGTCACAGATTTATCACCTGGAACAAGTTTAACATGTGGCACTTAATCCCTTGTAGCAGGGGTCTATGGCTGGGCGATATGGTCTAAAAATCATATCTACATTTTTTCTAACTCATGACCGATTCACAATATACACTGTGTGCACAAAACATTAAGAACACCTTCCTAATATTGAGTTGCTCCACCCCCTTTTGCCCTCAGAACAGCCTCAATTCATTGGGGCATGGACTCTACAAGGTGTTGAAGGCGTTCCACAGGGATGCTGGCCCATGTTGACGCCAATGCTTCCCACAGTTGTGTCAAGTTGGCTGGATGTCCTTTGGGTGGTGGACCATTCTTGATACATACGGGAAACTGTTCAGCGTGAAAATCCCAGCAGCGTTGCAGTTCTTGACTCAAACCAGTGCTCCTGGCATCTACTACCATACCCCGTTCAAAAGGCACTTAAATCTTTTGTCTTGCCCATTCACCCTCTGAATGGCACACATACACAATCCATGTCTCAATTATCTCAAGGCTTAAAAATCCTTCTTTAACCTGTCTCCTCCCCTTCAACAATGATTGAAGTGGATTTAACAAGTGACATCAATATGGGATCATATCTTCAACCTGGATTCACCTGGATTCACCTGGTCAGTCTATTTCAAAGATTAGTTCATAATGTTTTGTACACTCTTAACAAGCTTGTTGCACAATAAAAATCAATACACTGCATTTCAAAACAGTCAGCAATAAACTAATGAATTAAGGGCTTGTGGTATTATACATAGGCTAAATATAATTATTCCACAACCATAAGACTCACTACTGTCATTATTTTATCAAAATAGTTTAACCTGCTTTTGTTGCAATAATCACTGATCTAGCTTTCATGCCCGTCTATGAAAATTGCCTTTTTGTAAAAAAAAACTGAACCATTCACAATGCACATCCCCATTAATAATGACCAACTTCTTGTAACAGGCATTATAGAAAATTAAGACAGGTCTCTAACAATCTCTCAAGCACAAGCCCATGTGCTAGTGAATACCCAGCTAGTCTTTATTTTCCAAGTCTAGCCAACTTGGATCTATTAGCTAGCTAACAAGGTATAACAGTTGAACTGTTATGAACAAACCCGGTCTGTCTCCAACTGTTTCAACAACATACTAGCCTGTCCACTTTGCTTAGATGTTGAAAGTGGCCTACCTGGATAAGAATATGCTTTTTTCTCAGATTGAGATGCCAATGCTCATTGCACATATATAAAACACAGACTAGACAGTTGGCACATAACAGTCTGTGGCTAAAATGCTGCAAGTGGTATGTGGTACCGCAAATCTGCGTCTGACAGAAACTGAGCAGGAATTTTCCAGAAACAATGTTCATTGATACTCTCACATTAGTAGGGTCTGCTCTCTGTACATTTTGGGAGTTGAGACATAAAAAGGGTATCGTTAAAAAGGTTAAGTTCTCCTCTATTACAGTAAACTAATGTCTCAATGTGTTTCAGTGTCCACATGACCAATTCTGTTGGACAAAACCTCAAACGCAAATAACGAGTTCAAACTACTTGTCAGAGAGGAAGAAGTGATCTTTCTTCTTCATTGTTGTAAATGTCAGCAGGGGGAGGGGCTTGGTGTATGAGTGGGAAGGTCCACCCAGCACAGAAGGAGCGAAGGAGACGAGAACAAAAAGACGACATGAGAACAAGCGGACAAACGCTAAAAACTGAAAAAATTTACTTTGATTCTTGCATTTGGAATTTCACACTAAAACATACATTAAAGTAATTTGATATATCGCCCAGTCCTACAGGGGTCTTCAACCTTTTCTTGTTTAGGGACCCCCATCATACGTTAGCAAAAAATATAAATAAAATAAAAAATTATATAACATCTTGTCTTATCAGGTAAATGATGATAATGGCAAGGAGAAATAAACATTTTAAAATGAACAGATCTGGTATATAGTTTTTCATCATTTTGAACTCCCCACAGTATAATTGGAAGAGGAAGTGTAAACTCTACCATAGCCTATTAGCTAGAAAGGTAACTCCGAAACACATTTTCATTAAGAGCAGCTGTTTAGCTGGTTAAACAAAGGTTAGCCTTGTATGTCCAAGTCAAAAAACCTTACCAGCAGCCAGTGGCACTTGCCACACTGGTAGCCTATTGACTAGTAGCCTATTTGCAGGTGCTTTTTCGAGTTGAGAAATAAAGTTGACATCATTAGAAAGAAGATATTCTCCTCTTGTCTACTGCAGGTATGCAATATAAAAGAAAAATCTTTGCTAGTGAAATAATCGGAAGAGATTTCACCTCATGCTTCCTGAAGCACCTCCCACAAGTTGGATTGGCTTGATGAGCACTTCCCCAAAAACATTTCCACCGCATTTCAGCCCTGCCACAAAAGGACCAGCTGACAACATGTCAGTGATTCTCTCGTTAACACAGGTGAAAGTGTTGACGAGGACAAGGCTGGAGATCACTCTGTCATGCTGATTGAGTTAGAATAATAGACTGGAAGCTTTAAAAGGAGGGTGGTGCTGTGCTTGAAATCATTGTTCTTCCTCTGTTAACCATGGTTACCTGCAAGGAAACACGTGCCGTCATCATTGCTTTGCACATAAAGGGCTTCACAGGCAAGGATATTGCTGCTAGTAAGATTGCACCTAAATCAACCATTTATCGGATCATCAAGAACTTCAAGGAGAGTGGTTCAATTGTTGTGAAGAAGGCTTCAGGGCGTCCAAGAAAGTCCAGCAAGTGCCAGGACCGTCTGTTAAAGTTGATTCAGCTGCGGAATCGGGGCACCACCAGTGCAGAGCTTGCTCAGGAATGGCAGCAGGCAGGTGTGAGTGCATCTGCACGCACAGTGAGGCGAAGACTTTTGGAGGATGGCCTGGTGTCAAGAAGGGCATCGAGGAAGCCACTTCTCTCCAAGAAAAACATCAGGGACAGACTGATATTCTGCAAAAGGTACAGGGATTGGACTGCTGAGGACTGGGGTAAAGTCATTTTCTTGGATGAATCCCCTTTCCGATTGTTTGGGGCATCCGGAAAAAGGCTTGTCCGGAGAAGACAAGGTGAGCGCTACCATCAGTCCTGTGTCATGCCAACAGTAAAGCATCCTGAGACCATTCATGTGTGGGGTTGCTTCTCAGCCAAGGGAGTGGGCTCACTCATAATTTTGCCTAAGAACACAGCCATGAATAAAGAATGGTACCAACACATCCTCCGAGAGCAACTTCTCCCAACCATCCAATAACAGTTTGTCCAGGCCCATCTGAAGTTTGTCAATGACCATCTGGATGATCCAGAGGAGGAATGGGAGAAGGTTATGTGGTCTGATGAGACAAAAATAGAGCTTTTTGGTCTAAACTCCACTCGCCGTGTTTGGAGGAAGAAGAAGGATGAGTACAACCCCAAGAACACCATCCCAACAGTGAATCATGGAGGTGGAAACATCATTCTTTGGGGATGCTTTTCTGCAAATGGGACAGGACAACTGCACCGTATTGAGGGGAGGATGGATGGGGCCATGTATCGCAAGATCTTGGCCAACAACCTCCTTCCCTCAGTAAGAGCATTGAAGATGGGTCGTGGCTGGGTCTTCCAGCATGACAACGACCCGAAACACACAGCCAGGGCAACTAAGGAGTGGCTCCGTAAGAAGCATCTCAAGGTCCTGGAGTGGCCTAGCCAGTCTCCAGACCTGAACCCAATAGAAAATCTTTGGAGGGAGCTGAAAGTCCGTATTGCCCAGCGACAGCCCCGAAACCTGAAAGATCTGGAGAAGGTCTGTATGGAGGAGTGGGCCAAAATCCCTGCTGCAGTGTGTGCAAACCTGGTCAAGACCTACAGGAAACTTATGATCTCTGTAATTGCAAACAAAGGTTTCTGTACCAAATATTAAGTTCTGCTTTCCTGATGTATCATTTCCTTTTTTGCAGACCCCCTGCAGTACCTCCGCGGACCCCCAGTTGAATACCCCTGCAGCATTTAGACTGGTGTGGCGTCTTGTTTTGTGTCCCAGTACAAATAGTGTCCTTGTACACAGTGGAGATGTCCTTTTCAGTCACCCAAACACAAACATAATCACTATTATCACCATCAACAGTACATGGAATGAGGTGGCTCACACACATGCAAACACACATGCACACACTGACTGCACAAACACTCCAAAACTCTCCCCTCAAATCACTCCTTCAATACATTCCAGTTGTCTTTTGTTAGTAAAAATCTCACTACATGGTATCTGGGAAAGTTGATGTGAAGTGAGGCATGTTTCACAGTAAAAAGGACAGTCAGAGAGAGCGAGAAACGTGGTCAGAGAATACGGTGTGGTTACAGTACGTCAGCTTGAGTGGTCAGTATTGGTCAGTACTCACGGCGACACTTAGCACAGCGGCCCTTGTTGTACTCCAGGAGTTCCAGGGAGCGTGAGCGTTCTGTGACCGAGCGCCTCCGCCCCTCCTCCCTCATGCGAGCTGCCTCTTCTTTAGCATACACCCCCAGCTCCTGGGTGTATCGACCATACATCTGGAAGAACACACAGAAAGGGTTATTAAGGGAGAGCAGTAGGTAATCCACACAGGTGGCTGGTGACATCTTAATTGGGGTGGACAGGCTCATAGTAATGGCTGGAATGGAATTAATGGAACGGTATCGAACACATCAAATACATGGTTTCCATTCACTCCATTCCAGCCATTATTATGAGTCGTCCTCCCCTCAGCAGCCTCCTGTGCAATACATACACATAAAAACAACATGCCATGTACTTCCAGCATGGACTGGTTATCAGACTAGACAACCCTATTTACTACAACACTATTTTACTTACACATCTTGTTGACTGAATGAGTCACACCAGCACATTGCAATGGCAGTCTAACGCCTCAATCAGAATGACAACGTTATTGCATCAATGCTGCGTAATAAATTCTGCAGTCAAACTTTTTTCATGATGTAATCCAACATGTTTTGTGGCTATGTGTGCAACCAAAGTTCAACATTCACCTTTTGCTACTAGTTCTGTCAAGTCTGCGCATACAATTTGATGCATATGTTAGATAAATCCAACGTACATGCCACACAGAACGCACTGCAACTGCCTCTGCATCGCAAACGCAGCATTCCATTGAAAATGAATGTACTTCTGGTGTACCAAAAACGCAATGACGATGTCAGTCTGATCGAGGCGTATGCCTGGTCTGAAATGGATGGTCTATTTAAGTCAGTAAAAATTCCAGGCCCTATCTAGTGTATAGGACTGTATCAGCCAGAACAACAGGTCTAAGGACAGATAATATATATGAGAGCGGGAGGGAGAGGGAGGGAGAGAGAGAGAGACATGGTTGGGGAGTATGCCAGCTAAGCTAATTGTGCTGACTCTGGGTGTTTGTGTTATTCCCCGACTGACTGGACCTCCTCCCAGGTTAGGGGTTAGAGGTCATCGGAGTCTGCCGCCAGGCTTCTGAAGCCACCGCCCTCACCCCTCCCCTTTACACACTCACTCATCCACAACACAACACACGTACAGGTCACCATATCAGTCACTTCACACACACACACACACAGAAATTATCACACACAAATGTCAGATGCACACACAGGTTCCTGTACCAAGAGGACCTTCACTTTAATCTCATCTTCCATAAAAACCTCCCTTATCCCACCCACACACATGCACACACTCATTACACAAAACAAGGGCATAAGATATAAGTCGCTGGAACCAACATTTATCACAGGGCATTTCTGCAGCATACAGTCTCCACATTATTTATGCAGCATACACACATTCCTTGATTTACACTGACACTCAGTACCAGTTTACCAGACTAATATGCATACACACATTCACTGATTTACAGACACTTTAATTTTCACTACCTGTACCCACCCAACCACCCACACACACACACACACACACACTCTCTAATATCAGTACCAGTTCACCAGTCTAATATACATGCATACAAATGCAGTAGACACACCGGATCTCACACAGTGTATGCAACAGCGTTCCTTGAAGGGTCAGAGAGTTATTTCCTGAACAGGGACATTCTGAACAGGTAGAACATTCCTAAGAATATCTCCCCTATAGTGTGAGCCTAGTGTTTGTTGGCTAAACACAGCTAGCCGAAGATAGCGCTGGCCACCCCCAGATGACAGGGACACATGGAGGTAGAGAAGATGGAGGTAGAGATGATGAGGTAGAGATGATGGAGAAAGAGATGATGGAGGTGGAGATGGAGATGATGGCGGTGGAGATGATGGCAGTGGAGATGATGGCGGAGATGGAGGTAGCAGCCAGCATTGGCCCCATGTAAACACAGCTGCCACCAAGCTACACTCAGCCACACCACCAAGCTATTTATAGACATTCATTTGGGAATGTGATGCTGTCTAAGAAACAGTGGGAGGAGGAAATAAAGAGTGAAATGTGGGGAGAAATGGAGAAAAAGAACAGGGGAGAACTGGAAAAGACCTGTGACAGATACAGAGGGAAGCAGCTTTTAGCAAGGTCGAGCGATAGCAGTCGAAAGCGTGATAGAAAGAGATACATAGTATGGATCGAAAGATAAGATAGACAGCCAGACAGATAGACACAGAGATAAAGTTAGATAACCTGTGGTACATTAGGTCCAGTAGCTTGATGTTCAGATCGATAGGCAGCTGAGTACTCTGTCAAAAAAAAGGTGTATGTGTATGCCTGAACACTACAGTAGTTTGATGTGTGTCATCTGTGCATGTGTGTGTATAATAGTCTGATGCGTATGTGTGTGTATGTGCAAGAGCATGTATTTGTGTTTGCCAGATAAGAGCACATGTGCCTCTGCTCAGAGGAAGGAGCTGCTTGACCTTATACAGTATGAGTAAAGAGCAGCATGATGGAGCTGATGACAAACGCCTCAGTAGAGTAAACACAGGCTGCTCAGCTCAGCGGAGCAGCGGGGAGCGTTTGAGACTGTCTGTCCTGTCCCAGGCTTATCAGATAAGAGGTTGAATTGAACAGTCTACGTGTGTGTGTGTGTGTGTGTGTGTGTGTGTATGTGTGTGTGTATGTGTGCGCGCGCTACAGGACAAGTCCGCAGCATTACTTGTTAGCAAAGTCATTACCGGATTTACAAAGCACCTGATCTATAAGGAGAATATCCAAGGAGAAGGAGTTGCAGCAAGAGAGAAAGAGAAGGATTGGAAAGAATGCAAGAGTGCTAAAAAAAAAGAGAACGGAGAGAGGGAAAATGGGTGTGAGGAGCGGAAGAGATTTTGGTTTTTGACTTCAGACACTGACCTCCATTACCCAAGATTCTAAGCTGCGCTCTGCGGCTACATTGACGATCTTCAGCCCAACATTTTATTTAAGCAAAGAAACTTCAAAACGCGGCGGAAAAGCAATAAGAGGCCCGGAAAAAAAAAGATGTCGGAAATAGCTTTTCACAGATGAGGATGTGGACGCCGCTCAACAAACCGGAATGTACAAAGAAGACCAAAGAAGAAGAAACAAATACACACTTCCAGAACAAAGCCATGGTGAGTTGAAACCCTATAATTATGCCAAGTATAGGCAGCTCAGAAATAGGCACTCGGCTCTGCGTGCCTGGCTGGTTTAATTGATCCCAGATGAATTGAAGATATGTGCTCGACTCACCCCCCTGACCAAGGTCTTAGATGGGGCAGGAGGCAGGACAAGGCCTGGGTGAGGGGAATTACGTCTTACTGGGACTAAGCTTGCTCGGTATACCATATACCGGGGTATTTGGAAAAAGCCACGGGACGGTTTTTCAATACCGTCAATACTGTTTGTTTTTTAATTCATTCATTTGAATATTTGTAGCTACTTTTTAAGTAAATATCTGCAGTCAACTTGTGTAATACGTTAGGAGATAAAGAACATTGAGTTCTTAATTTCACCTGTCACATTATTATGAAGCTTACAGTTTACAAGCACACAACGACGAGAGACTGGAGCCTTGTGAGTCACTCACTGTTGTGCAGCATGCGCCAGGTGATTTAATTACAGTATGGAATTCACAACTGTTTGCCAGCTAGATATCTTATAACTATTAAGTTAACTGTCTAAAATGTGCTAAATGCTCTGCAGTTGTGCATTTGGTTTGCTAATTTAATAGCTAGTTAGCTAGATAGCTAAGTGATTAGCTTCTCCAAAATCAAGCATTCGCTTGGTAACAGCAGAGAATACCCTCCTGGATCAAGAGCCTTGCTGGCAAATATTTGTTTTGTGCGTGCAGCAAAATGTGAGTAGCATTTTTGAGTTACTTGTATAGTTTAGGTCAGAAACTGTACAGAATGTTCGCAATGCGCTCATCAGCATTTAGTTAGCATTCTCTATGGGATTTTACATGTACTTGTTAGCATTGCTAACCTTTGGATAACAGTATCAGTGGGGTTTAAAAACAGCGCCCCTTGTGATCAGTTCCATACTACTGAATATCCTGGTATGGCACAAGGTCAGTATGAAGGTATCACCATCTGGATACCGCCCAAGCCTAACTGGGACTAAACAATGGTTGAGACACAGGACAGTGGCAGAGGCAGTAGCAAATGTATATAGATTTGAATAAGATATAGATATGAATAAGACAAGTATAAGACATGAACACAGGTTGATGGAAGCTCATCTTCACCTGACAAACAAGTGTCTGACAAGGATCAGGCGAACACTGGTCTCTGACCAAACACAAACAACCAAATCAGACAGGGTCAATAGGAGTGTGACCTTGCTGCTCTCTCTGTGACCTCTGAACTCTGACCCTGACCTGCACAGTGTGCTGGAGTGGACAACTGAGCAGTGTGGCTATGTCCCAGTATTGTTAGAGCCCCTCGAATTGAGAATTTAGGTATTCTTCTGCCTTGGCTGAATAGGGGTGAATCTCAATAGAGAACAGATGAGGAAGCCATTTTAGACTATTGAGATGCATCCTAGAATTCCACCACCCTAGCCTTCTGCTGTATGTCATGTCCAGAGAACTCAGTGGTCAGAGGAGGCCATCTAAGTATTTTAAGATGTGGCCAGAGAGACGGTGAGAGGAAAAGATGAGGACAAAATTGGCTGTTGTCTCAGGCAGCCAATAGAAAGTCCCATTTAGAGCCCCACTTCCACCCCTGTAGGGCACCCCTGCCCCCGAAGTGACTCAACTGTATGCAACAGAGTTTATTATCTTCCAGGGAATTTAGCCTTCTCTGTGTTGCTCTCTCCATCCCCCATTCTGTCACACCTCTGGGTAGCAGAGGTTGTTGTGATAACATCCTGTAGGTCTGATGTCTGATTGGAGGTTAACGCAACAGTAATGCTATTGGTCAACAACTCAAGATTTTGAATCTAAACAACTCAGATGTTATAAAGGGGTCTCAGATTCATTGTCTCTTCTCTTTGTTCCTGACCTGCTGTGGTGAGATATACTCTTTCTCTCTCTCCCCCAAGAGCTATTGGCCATGGCACAAGCCATGGATTCTTTGTCTTCCGCTCTGCTCAGATACTTAATATTTAATTAATGTCAGTATTGCCTTGTTATTTAAGTTTATGCCTTGTATAACGTATAGTTCATTTTACAATGATATGTCTATTTGCTTTTGATAGACAACTGACTTTTCTTGATAGACAATTCATGTAACTTAACTACAGTCTCTTGCATATTGGGGAGGAGCCAGGTTAAAGAAGGATTTTTAAGCCAAGAGACAATTGAGACTTGTATATACGTGTGCCATTCAGAGGGTGAATGTGCAAGACAAAATATTTAATTGCCTTTGAACAGGGTATGGTAGTAGTTGCCAGGCACACCGGTTTGAGTGTGTCAAGAACTGCAACGCTGCTGGGATTTTCACGCTGAACAGTTTCCTGTGTGTATCAAGAATGGTCCACCACCCAAAGGACATCCAACCAACTTGACACAACTGTGGGAAGCATTGGAGTCAACATGGGCCAGCTTTCGACACCTTGTAGAGTCCATGCCCCAATGAATTGAGGCTGTTGAGGGCAAAAAGGGGGTGCAACTCAATATTAGGAAGGTGTTCCTAATGTTTTGTACACTCAGTGTAATATGCATTTTTATAAAATATTACCCAATTACAGTAAATAGTGAGTTTATGCCAATAGATTCAGCAATCGACTCGTATTAATTATTTGATTTAAAAAAAGGCAAGAACGGTCTCACATTTGATTCGACTAGGGATGCAATTCTTCAGTACTGGAAATGTATTGGCATGCATAAGAAAAAATGTAAGAGGATGTCAATTCTAAAGCTTGCTGTGTTTTGACTAAGGGAAAACTATTTGTGACACAGCAAACTAGCGATGAACATGCTTGATACCACTGTGTTGTCCCAGAGGACATCAGAGCGCAAAATAAAGCAGTTGCAGTCAGAACTTCAAGCATGCGAAAAAGAGCATGATCTGACTAGGTCATTTCTACATGACGCGCAGCGAGATTTGTTAGAACAAAGCACAAATAGGCTCCAAAGCGACTTGTCTGACTTGGATACAGATAGCAGGATGGACGCACAGTCAGTCCGACCTACTGGTGTGGTGTGCGTGTCCACGCCGCTCTCTAGTGTGTGAGCGGGCCAAGCTACCGAAACAGCCTCTATTGCAGCTATTAGGACAGGTACAGAGACTAATCCCAAACAGCCTCTATTGCAGCTATTAGGACAGGTACAGAGACTAATCCCAAACAGCCTCTATTGCAGCTATTAGGACAGGTACAGAGACTAATCCCAAACAGCCTCTATTGCAGCTATTAGGACAGGTACAGAGACTAATCCCAAACAGCCTCTATTGCATCTATTAGGACAGGTACAGAGACTAATCCCAAACAGCCTCTATTGCAGCTATTAGGACAGGTACAGAGACTAATTCCAAACAGCCCACAAAGCCTTGTTGTAATGGTCAGGCACTGTCGGAACCTAGGCAGAGGAAATCCTCCTCTTCATTTTAGCCTTCTGTCCCACAGAGTAAAACCAACTATTTAGTTGGGTTTTGCAACTCTTGTCAGAGAAGTGGTCACACAATGCATAGATGTTGGGATTTAGGGTTTGGCAGACAGTCTCGATTCTATGTACAGGATTAGTGTAGATTTGGAGCTTAATCCTAAAATGTAGGATGTTCACCATTGGTATGCTATTGTTTTGTGCTGTAAACTGAGATACACTTCATTTTCAAATTGCTTGTGAAACCAGTTGCTTGAAAGTTGTTTTGATTTCACTTCAATAATTTTTCTTGATTTAAAAATTCTGGTTCTTTAGTTTATTTTCTCATGTTCAAGGCAAATACATTTTCTCTGAAAGGGAGGAGAGTTGGAGAGTTTTTATGTATTTTATGATGCAGTGATCTCTGATCATCTTTTATATTAATCTGACAAACTTGATAAAACCACATCTGAAGTTGCTATTGACCAATCCAATCAGATAAAATAGTCTATGTTCATTGAAATGTTGAATCAATCTGTGATTTTGTGATGCACCTTCAGTTCTGTGTTTTGCTCTCACAAGAAGAATGGAGCATTCCTTCTCTAGCTTGTTTGCAGGAATGTGTTACCTAAGTACATTTGCATATCTAAAGAAGACAATGCTACCCGGCACAAGGACACTCCTGAAGTGATGCAGCTAGGAACGTGAACTGCTGCTCTGAAGATTGTCTACAGTGACTACAGCGCTGGCCGTCCAGTTTTGAACACTTCTGTCTGATCCAGAATCAGATGTGTTCAAGGGCGGATTATGTAGGGCAACTCAGCCACTGAAGTGACTTATCAACTCTATGTAAGAGGAGTTATTATCTTCCCAGGAATTCAGCCTTCTCTGTGTTGCTCTCTCCAACCAGAGTTATGTTACACCCTTGGTTAGCAGAGGTTCTGTTGTGATAACATCCTGTAGGTCTGATGTCTGATTGGAGGTTAACGCAACAGTAATGCTATTGGTCAACAACTCAAGATTTTGAATCCAAACAACTCAGATGTTATAAAGGGGTCTCAGATTCATTGTCTCTTCTCTTTGTTCCTGACCTGCTGTGGTGAGATACACTCTGTCTTTCCCCCCAAGAGCTACCAGCCAGGTTCTGCACAGCCCTGCATCCCTGTATGTCAAGTTACTGACAGCGGTACAGAGGCCACTATGGCCTAAGCTAACCCCTTTGGTGTATTGCATGCAGCTCTGTGTGGTACGTGCCGACAGCACAAGGCAGGCAGTGCCAGTGAGGGGTCCCAAATTAGGGGCTTAGGATGCAGGGCCAGCACTGGAGACCTGAACACACACACACAGCGGGCAAGTAATGAGCTGGCCGCGGTTCAACTGGTCAACCCTAAAAGACCAAGCACAGCACTGACCCAGCACGCTATCGCTTACTGCAGCTAATGAGTGTGAGACTGAGTGAGTGGAAGATTGAAGAGACAACATGAGAGATAAGTGTGTGCTCTCTTTCATCTGAGAGAGAGTGTCAAGAAAAAAAGCTGGATATTGAAAGAGAAAGCGTAAAGGGAGTCTGAAAGGGAGAGTCCGAGATGTGCGTTTTCCTCTATCAGCGACCTTCCTTAACATAACACTGCACAATAACATGTAGAGGATTTCCCAGGGAGTAGAACACTTTTTCCTGCTGTTACAGTGTGTGTGTGTGTGTGTGTGTGTATGAGTCTATGAGAGGGAGAGAAAAAGAGGGTGAACAAGCGAACATAGAATAATAAAATATGAGATTCTGCAGAGCACGTGAGAGAAGGAATAACAGAAAGAGTGAGAAAGAGAGGAAAGTGAAAGAGGAGGGAGGGGAAGCCCACTCTAGACTGAGTCAGTATGGGACGAAGCTAAGAACCCATACAAACAGATCACTATGTTATCATGGGAATGAGAGAGGGAGAGTGGGTACGTTGAGAGAGAGGGGGGGGGGGGGGGGTACATTGAGAGAAATAAAATATGGATGACTGTAAATTAAGATGTGTACATTGGAAGGGGGGAACGCGGGGGGCTGTAACGAAGGTTTGGGCACTTGTGCCAGGGTACCATGCCAACCCAAGGGCCCCTCTCTGTGTGCCACATCAACATGGGCACAGAGCAGGACAAACAGACAAGACAAGAGGGACGGACAGAAAAAAAGAGAGGGAGAGAAGGAAGAGAGGGATAGCTTGACAGGAGGTTTGTGTGTGAAAACAGTGGTGAGCGGTGAGGGAAGAAAGAGAGGTGCAGAGGAAGGGCAGACCGAGGAGAAAGAGAGAGCTCAACAGGAGGTATGGGTGAAAACAGAGGCGGGTTGATAGATGGATGGGACTAGAAAGGAAGCAGGAAAGACAGAAGGGAGGGAAGAGACATGTAGAGAGAGAGTTTGGAGCAGTTGGCAGAATGTACAGAACTTTAATTCATTCTGCTATGTGAGCTAAATTTAAATGTCGAGAGGGAGGGAGGAGGATAGGGGAGGGAGGTAGGATAGGGGGATGGAGGGAGTGAAAGAGTGGCAGCTGTGTGAACACTGGGATATCAGTGATTAATGACGTAGGTCTCACACTGGGCTGCTAGGGGTCAGCTAACTACCACACACACAGGCACAAACTGCTTTATACTGCAGCATTCACACAGGACACAGAGGGGTTAGGTATGGTACTGTTCCAGTGCTGTAGGTTTGGTGACAGTCCAATAGTGTTGTCACGATACCAGATTTGTAACGTCGATACCGATACCATGTGTAGTATCACGATACCGAAATGATACGCAATACCAAAACGATATCACGGCAAAAAAAAAAAGAATGCGTATTAGCTAAAGTCACAGAATAACCACTGGGCTTTATTTGTTTTTAAAACATTGAACAATATGTTGGTAACTGGTAGAACAACTAAAATAAATAGAATATATTCTATATTCAATTTCTTGCTAAAATAAAACACCATATTAAATAACAGAAGAATATCTTAAATTGTCCTTATGCAAAACCATACTAAACTGTTTTAAAATGTAATTTGAAACATAAATCAGGGTTAATTTGCTGATCTCTGGACAGAATATTGGGTCAAATGACATTAATTAGACCTATGATTCATTATTCATTGCAGCTAAATAATTGAATGTATTAAATGAATAGATTAGTTCCAAAACGACATGAAAAAACACTTTGAAGCTGTTTTCTGAAGAGTCATGCTGAATATAGAGTGCATTCGGAAAGTATTCAGACCCCTTCACTTTTTCCAAATTTTGTTATGTTACAGCCTTGTTCTAAAATTGATTTTTATATATTTTTTCATTCTTCATCAATCTACACACAATACCCCATAATGACGAAGTAAAAACAGGTTTAGACATTTTTGCAAATGTATATAAAAATAAATTAAAATAATACCTTTTTAAAGTATTCAGACCCTTCGCTATGAGACTAAAATTGTTTCCATTGATCATCCTTGAGATGTTTCTACAACTTTATTGGAGTCAACCTGTGGCAAATTCAATTGATTGAACATGATTTGGAAAGGAACACACACCTGTCTATATAAGGTCCCACAGTTGACAGTGCATGTCAGAGCAAAAACCAAGCCATGAGGTCAAAGGAATTTTCCGTATTAGCGCCGAGACAGGATTGTGTTGAGGCACAGATCTGGGGACGGTTACCAAAACAATTCTGCAGCATTGAAGGTCCAAGAACACAGTGGCCTTCATCATTCTTAAACGGAAGACGTTTGGAACCACCGAGACTCTTCCTAGAGCTGGCCACCCGGCCAAACTGAGCAATCGGGGGAGAAGGGTCTTGGTCAGGGAGATGACCAAGAACTCGATGTTCACTCTGACAGAGCTCCAGAGTTTCTCTGTGGAGATGGGAGAACCTTCCAGAAGGACAACCATCTCTGCAGATCCCACCAATCAGGCCTTTATGGTAGAGTGGCCAGACGGAAGCCACTAATCAGTAAAAGGCACGACTGCCCGCTTGGAGTTTGCCAAAAGGCACCTAAAGACTCTCAAACCATGAGAAACAAGATTCTCTGGTCTGATGAAACCAAGATTGAACTATTTAGCCTGAATGCCAAGCGTCACGTCTGGAGGAAACCTGGCACCATCCCTACGGTGAAGTATGGTGGTGGCAGCATTATGCTGTGGAGATGTTTTTCAGCGGCAGGGACTGGGAGACTAGTCAGGGATCGAAGGAAAGATGAAAGGAGCAAAGTACAGAGAGATCCTTGATGAAAACCTGCTCCAGAGCGCTCAGGACCTCAGACTGAGGTGAAGGTTCACCTTCCAACAGGACAACCACCCTAAGCACACAACCAAGACAACGCAGGAGTGGCTTCGGGACAAGTCTCTGAATGTCCTTGAGTGGCCCAGCCAGAGCCCGGACTTGAACCCAATCGAACATCTCTGGAGAGACCTGAAAATACCTGTGCAGCGACGCTCCCCATCCAACCTGACAGAGCTTGAGAGGATCGGCAGAGAAGAAATGGGAGAAACTCCCCAAATACAGGTTTGCCAGGCTTGTAGCATCAAACCCAAGAAGACTCAAGGCTGTATTTGCTGCCAAAGGTGCTTCAACAAAGTACTGAGTAAAGGGTCTGAATACTTATGTAAATGTGATATTTCAGTTTTTTTTTTTTTTATACATTTGCACAAATGTCTAAAAACCTGTTTTTGCTTTGTCATTATGGGGTATTGTGTGTAGATTGATGAGGGGAAAAAAACATTTAATACTTTAGAATAAGGCTGTAATGTAACAAAATATAAAAAAAGTCAAGGGGTCAGAATACTTTCTGAATGCACTGTATGTTCATGTAGACTAGTAGAATAACATTACAATGCAAATGTCACATGCAAAATAGTTTTGTGTTGTTTTGGAACTAAACCTCCCTTGCATGGCACTGCTTGATAACACCTTTCGCTTAGTTGTTTCGGTGGGCTGGCCCTCATCTGCTCGGCAAGCAAAGTATTCCCAGAGTTCGCCCCTGCAGCCAGTTTTGTCAACAAGCTGCGGGTGTGGAGGTATGATGTTTTCTTTTGAAGAAACTATGCTGTTGGCATTTTATCTCGCCTATCGCTTGCTTCTTAAAAGTGGCTCGCGCTGTGTCAGCTGCATGTGCAAGCGCAAGTAGCCTGGCTAGCTTACTACTGCCCCCTTGAGAAGATTCAGACAAATTACTAAACAGACTCAATCCGTATATGACGTGAGACACATTTGAAAGAAATACCGAAAGTAACACTTTTTTCATGTTCTAGTATTCGAAAAAGTACTGAGGTTTTGGTATGCCGTGCAACACTAGTCCCACAGACAGAACTGTTGTACCGTTCCTCGTCGTACCGTTCCCTCCCTGTACAGCCCTGCTGCCTCACCACTGTCAACCACACTACAATACACAAAGGAAAATAGATCCTTTACCTACACTACAAACACACACACACACCAGGTGAGTCTGTGGTCGCGCTCAGTGCTCTGCCCTGTCCTGGCATCTCCCCCTGTCACTGAAGCCACTGGTTTGAACGTGACACTCATGCCAATGTGCAGCTGGCAGCTTGGCACTGCCTGATTACAGGAACGAGAGATGGAAGGAGAGAGAGAGAAGGGGAGGATCATGCCATCAATGCCTGTCTGTCTGACAGGAACTGATGCAGGGGAAGTGGAAACCTGTGGAGAGGTGTGTGTGTGTGTGTGTGTGTGTGTGTGTGTGTGTGTGTGTGTGTGTGTGTGTGAGTGAGACAGCATTGGAATTATCAGCAGGTGCCCCCTCTCTCTGCCTCATTAGGAAAACCCATATTTGCCTGGGCACGTTCTTCACTGCTGGGACGCTCTCTCCCTTTAGACTCTCTGTTCCCTCACTCTGTCCACCCCACTGGGCTTTTATCTAACCCAGTTATAGTTTGCTCCCTCCATCTCTGCTGTCTCTCCCTCTCCACATCTACACACAAGGACAGAATATGGGTTCTTTCAAGCCGTCAAATCTGATCTGCCAGAAACACTGTCAACCTAATGTTGAATTAGACAAAGTAGGTATGATATGACAAAGTAAGGACCTTGGAGCTGAGAACTCTGAGAGGGTGTGGGCAGTGGGCACAGAGGACTACACTGTTCCCCTCAACACACATGCTCTCTGTGGCAGGGTGGCACAGTGGTAAGGCATCAGCACGGCACCACTCCGTACCAACAGGGAATTACACACACACACAAAGCTGAGTGTCAGCATTCCAAGGGTTGCAGTGCAGTAGAGAACGGGACAGGACAGTCTGTCCACAGCAGCCTCAACACTGACATCTGTGACTGACTGAGCCTACAGCTGTAACAATACCTACTGAGAGAGGGGGAAGAGGACAGGGGACGAGTACGGGGGCATGAGAAAGAACAGACATGGGGAGAGAGCAACAGATACTGGAATGAGAGAGAGAGAGAGAGAGAGAGAGAGAGAGAGAGAGAGAGAGAGAGAGAGAGAGAGAGAGAGAGAGAGAGAGAGAGAGAGAGAGAGAGAGAGAGAGAGAGAGAGAGAGAGAGAGAGAGAGAGAGAGAGAGAGAGAGCGAGAGAGAGAGAGAGAGAGAGAGAGAGAACAGAAGGAGGGATAGAAGAGAGGGAGGAGGAGGTTTAATGCATGGTGCCAGAGTCCTGTATCAATATCTGTAATGGAATAAAGGCTGAGACAATATCCAATCAACCGTAGCGAGTGTGTGTGTCAAAACTTGCAGCCATCAGCAAGCACCCTCCACTCTTCCACACCCAGTTTGGCCATTATCTTAATAAATGCCCTCTAACCTTACTATAGAGCAGACATAGGGCTGAGGTGTTTGTGGCTAGGGGAGATAAAGCTGGTGTCTAAGATCTGAACTGATCCCTATGGAAAAAGAATGAGGAGTTTTTCTATTGGATTAGAGAGCTGGCTTCTCTCACAATATTGCTGAGTAAGAGCTACGCAGCAGTGGCAAACGTGTCTCACTACACTGCTATTGACAAGATTCTCCCCTGACAAAGACTTAAATAATTTGTGAGTGTACAATCTGAAGCCTCTAACACACAGATGCAGTCACAATGCCTGCAGTCCCGCTCTCTCAACCACATACAGCCTGCCGCAGAAACTCTAGACACACACACTGCAAGTGACTTTTAGGCTGTTTTAGGAGATTAACTTTCTCAGCTTTATCACGAGAAATTAGATTAACTCAATCAAGTTTACACTGAAACACACTGCAGTCTGCAGCCACTGGACACAGATTAGCGAGAGGGAGGGGGAGAGGGAAAGAGAGAGAGATGTAAAATGAAGGGAGGATGTTTGGATTGGAAAAGAAGAGTAGAGATAGAAAGTCTGAATGATGAGAAGACGATGATGATGCTGATGATAATGGTACAAGGTATGATGAAGATCACATAAAAAAAAGTAAAAAATGAATGACGTGGATAAAAACTCAAATCTCTCGTGATAAAACGGAGAAAGTTAATCTCCTAAAACAAGCTAAATCACTCAGTGTGTTGGAGCATGTGACGGGGATGAAAACTTCAGCTCAGAGAAAGCTGTTGTTTATTACACTGGCACATTACTGGGATACACAGAGCCTGGGAAGGGATCTGACTGTTCAACTGTGTCTGTGTGCGTGTGTGTGTGTGTGTGTGTCCAGTCCACAGGGAAGTGCAGCTGACCAAACCTCTCCCCACGTGGTCAATAAGATCAGCTCTGGTCTCATTTCCTCTCAGCACCGCACACCAAAGCCAGGGGGATCTACACCTGGCAACCCAGACAATCTACACTAACACACCTGGCAACCCAAATAATCTGATGATCTGGCAACCCTCCTGTGGCTGGGCCCTGTTCCATTCCTCTACTGTAAAAATCCCTTCGAACCTCCTATTTTTCTTGAACTCCTCCCTGATCTAACACAATGGAATACAGTAGGTGGTAGTAAAAGTTAAACACAGGTTTCACATATCCAATCAGATCAGTGATTAATACAGAGACAAAAGGATGCATTTGAACCATTTTAAAGCAGGGCCCAGACAGGCCTTCAGCTGCAGGCTGTGGGGTCTGGAGTAGGATGAAGTTACCTAGACATTGACCTAGGGCCCCCTTTGCGGCTCCACTTATAATGGTGAAGGTTTAGATCAGTGCTAGATCTGTTCTAAAGGGCAACTGTAGGGGTTGGCCTGGGGGTCAGAGTTCACCAGCTGTGGTCACTCATGCAGGTAATGATAACATGACATTTGACTCCAGCAGCATGGCGTCTCTGCACAGTCACACTCACACACTTTACGTAAGAGAGAACTCACTGCTGGATACTGGACTTTGCATACATACACTTTCAGAGATTCAGAGATCAGTTTCAGAGATTACTGTAATGTCATAGACGTAACCTAAATCTTCCCTCACAGAACACAGCTGACACAACCGAAATGCTGAACACACACCCCAAGACTACCTCATGAGCAAATCTCATCAAATCAAATTTTATTGGCCACATGCGCCGAATACAACAGGTGCAGACATTACAGTGAAATGCTTACTTACAGCCCTTAACCAACAGTGCATTTTTTAAAAATAAAAAAGTAGAATAAAACAACAAAAAAGTGTTGAGAAAAAAAGAGCAGAAGTAAAATAAAATAACAGTAGGGAGGCTATATATACAGTGGGCACCGTATCAGAGTCAATGTGCGGGGGCACCGGCTAGTTGAGGTAGTTGAAGTAATATGTACATGTGGGTAGAGTTAAAGTGACTATGCATAAATAATTAACAGAGTAGCAGCAGCGTAAAAAGATGGGGTGGGGGGCAGTGCAAATAGTCCGGGTAGCCATGATTAGCTGTTCAGGAGTCTTATGGCTTGGGGGTAGAAGCTGTTGAGAAGTCTTTTGGACCTAGACTTGGCACTCCGGTACCGCTTGCCGTGCAGTAGCAGAGAGAACAGTCTATGACTAGGGTGGCTGGAGTCTTTGACAATTTTGAGGGCCTTCCTCTGACACCGCCTGGTATAGAGGTCCTGGATGGCAGGAAGCTTGGTCCCAGTCATGTACTGAGCCGTACGCACTACCCTCTGAGGCCAAGCAGTTGCCATACCAGGCGGTGATGCAACCAGTCAGGATGCTCTCGATGGTGCAGCTGTATAATTTTTTGAGGATCTGAGGACCCATACCAAATCTTTTCAGTCTCCTGAGGGGGAATAGGCTTTGTCGTGCCCTCTTCATGACTGTCTTGGTGTGTTTGGACACCAAGGAACTTGAAGCTCTCAACCTGTTCCACTATAGCCCCGTCGATGAGAATGGGGGCGTGCTCAGTCCTCTTTTTTTTTCCTGTAGTCCACAATCATCTCCTCTGTCTTGGGTCACATTGAGGGAGAGGTTGTTATCATGGCACCACACGGCCAGGTCTCTGACCTCCTCCCTATAGGCTCCCTCATCGTTGTCGGTGATCAGGCCTACCACTGTTGTGTCGTCGGCAAACTTAATGATGGTGTTGGAGTCGTGCCTGGCCATGCAGTCATGGGTGAACAGGGAGTACAGGAGGGGACTGAGCACGCACCTCTGAGGGGCCCCCGTGTTGAGGATCATTGTGGCAGATGTGTTGTTACCTACCCTTACCACCTGGGGGCTGCCTGTCAGGAAGTCCAGGATCCAGTTGCAGAGGGAGGTGTTTAGTCCCAGGATCCTTAGCTTAGTGATGAGCTTTGAGGGCACTATGGTGTTGAATGCTGAGCTGTAGTCAATGAATAGCATTCTCACGTAGGTGTTCCTCTTGTCCAGGTGGGAAAGGGCAGTGTGGAGTGCAATAGAGATTGCATCATCTGTGGATCTGTTGGGGCGGTATGCAAATTGGAGTGGGTCTAGGGTTTCTGGGATAATGGTGTTGATGTGAGCCATGACCAGCCTTTCAAAGCACTTCATGGCTACAGACGTCAGTGCTACGGGTCGGTAGTCAATCTTAGAGTCCTTGGGCACGGTGACTATGGTGGTCTGCTTGACACATGTTGGTATTACAGACTCAGTCAGGGACATGTTGAAAATGTCAGTGAAGACACTTGCCAGTTGGTCAGCACATGCTCGGAGTACACGTACTGGTAATCCGTCTGGCCCTGCGGCCTTGTGAATGTTGACCTGCTTAAAAGTCTTACTCACATCGGCTACGGAGAGCATGATCACATAGTCATCCGGAACAGCTGGTGCTCTCATGCATGCTTCAGTGTTGCTTGCCTCGAAGCGAGCATAGAAGTGGTTTAGCTCGTCTGGAAGTCTTGTGTCACTGGGCAGCTCGCGGCTGTGCTTCCCTTTGTAGTCTGTAATAGTTTTCAAGCCCTGCCACATCCGACGAGCGTCAGAGCCGGTGTAGTACGATTCAATCTTAGTCCTGTATTAACTCTTTGCCTGTTTGATGGTCGTCGGAGGGCATAGCGGGATTTCTTATAAGCGTCCGGGTTAGAGTCCCGATCCTTGAAAGCGGCAGCTATACCCTTTAGCTCAGTGCGGATGTTTCCTGTAATCCATGGCTTCTGGTTGGGGTATGTACGTACGGTCACTGTGGGGACGACATCATCGATGCACTTATTGATGAAGCCAGTGACTGATGTGGTGTACTCCTCAATGCTATCTGAAGAATCCCGGAACATGTTCCAGTCTGTGCTAGTAAAACAGTCCTGTAGCTTAGCATCTGCGTCATCTGACCACTTTTTTTATTAACCGAGTCACTGGTGCTTCCTGCTTTAGTTTTTGCTTATAAGCAGGAATCAGGAGGATAGAGTTATGGTCAGATTTGCCAAATGGAGGGCGAGGGAGAGCTTTTTATGCGTCTCTGTGTGTGGAGTAAAGGTGGTCTAGAGTTTTTTTTCCTCTGGTTGCACATTTAACATGCTGGTAGAAATTAGGTAGAACGGATTTAAGTTTCCCTGCATTAAAGTCCCCAGGCACTAGGAGCGCTGCCTCTGGATGAGCGTTTTCCTGTTGACTTATGGCCTTATACAGCTCATTCAGTGCAATCTTAATGCCAGCATTGGTTTGTGGTGGTAAATAGACAGCTATGAAAAATATAGATGAAAACTCTCTTGGTAAATAGTGTGGTCTACAGCTTATCATAAGATACTCTACCTCAGGCGAGCAAAACCTCGAGACTTCCTTAGTGTTTGATTTTGTGCACCAGCTGTTGTTTATAAATATACACAGACCGCCACCCCTTGTCTTACCGGAGTCAGCCGTTCTATCCTGCCGATGTAGCGTATAGCCCACTAGCTGTATGTTGTCCATGTCGCCGTTCAGCCACGACTCAGTGAAACATAAGATATTACAGTTTTTAATGTCCCGTTGGTAGGATAACCGTAATCTTAGGTCATCCAATTTATTCTCAAATGATTGAAGATTGGCTAATAGGATTGATGGGAGAGGCAGTTTATTCGCTCGCCGTCGGATCCTTACAAGGCACCCCGACCTACGTCCACGATATCTCTGTCTCTTCCTCATGCGAATGACAGGGATTTGGGCCTTGTCGGGTGTCTGTAGGATATCCTTCGCGGCCGCCTCGTTGAAGAAATAAATCTTCGTCCAATACGAGGTGAGTAATCGCTGTCCTGATATCCAGAAGCTCTTTTTGGTTATAAAGAGACGATGGCAGAAACATTATGTACAAAATAAATTACAAATAACGCGGAAAAACACACATAATAGTACAATTGGTTAGAGGGCTGTAAAACGGCAGCCATCTTCTCCGTTCAAACCCCTGCTGTCTGCCATACACACAGTCTTCTGACATGCTCCACAGCGCGCACACACACACACACACACACACACACACACACACACATTTACTCCTGTACCGTTCATTGCTGACTTGACTCGTAAATAATTTGTTATAATACAGTAGCCTACATGGTTGTTGTAACTAATACTGGCTGCTACTGATCAAAGGGTGGCTGGCCCAGCAGCCGCTTGACGACTCTCAGATAGAGCACATTATCACATCCATCCTGGTTTTGTTTACCAAAAAGTAAACTAACCCAGTGTTTTGTCGGGGCGACAGTTTGATATTTTATATACACAAATTACATAAATGACACTAGCTTTAAAAGAATAGGACTAAACTCATTTGCCATGCCTAGCTGTGGTAATGGAGTTGTATTGTGGTCTGCAGAGACTCTACTGGCTCAGAGGATTAATACACTTCTAATGAGGACAGCAGGAGATCAATGGAGCTCACTTAACCTCACAGAGGAATGTGGTAGCACACACACACACACACACACACACCTCGGCTGGGAGTGAATGTTTCACATTTTACGAGGGCCAAAATTGATTGTGAGGTAATTCTAGACAGGGAGAGATAACATTATATTCTGTATGTTTAACAAACAGGACAGCAGTCTTTGAACCCAATAATTGAACCCAGTCTTCCTCCCCTCTATTAAGTTACTCTTGCTTTCTCCCTCCTTTTCTCTACCCCTTTCCTTCCTTCTATCACTCTCTCTACACCTTTCCCTCCCTCTCTCACTACGCCATCCCTCCCAAATGATCTACTCCTCCCTCCATCCATCCTTCTCCCTCCACCCCTGTAGCTTTCCTTCATTAACTCTCCCTCCCTCCCTGTTTGTGTGCGTGTGTGCTGTAATCTCTCCTTCATGTTAACAGTGTGGTGACACAGGTAGAAGAGAGGAAGGGGGTGGGGTCATTAGCAGGGAGCTGTGATGGTGATCAATAACATCATCAACACCAGGGACCGTGCTTATCAATCACAATCAGCTATGCTTCCCTTTCTCTACCCCCATCTCCCCCCTCTCCCTCTACCTTCTCTGGGCATCTTTAAAAATAAAGTAAAAAACGGATGTCTTCGGTTCCCATATGAATGTCCCCTACGATGTAACTGATGAGATATATTTTGTTCTTCTTGGTTTTTAGACGTTATTATCTCGCTGCCATACTGTGTTCAACCGTGTTGGATCTTGCCCAGCCATCTTGTCTCAAGAGGACCACAATGGAAATAAGTCCCTGTGTTATGCTATATGATGTTACTCATGTGCATGTATGGCTTTTTCAATTTTTATGTGTGCTTGTTTTTTTTAAATGGTCGAATTAATAAACTAAACTGTTCAGACACCATCTAACCAGCCAATATAACGATCTCCCATCTAAAGGAAAACAGCCATTCTAACATCACCTCCACCAGATAAAAGTAACTGAAATTCTCATTGTTTACAACATTCAAAACAATGGATGTTGTTTCTCCTCACATGAGAGAAAGTGTGTAACACTGTGATATTAGTGATTTTACATTACATTTGAGTCATTTAGCAGACGCTCTTATCCAGAGCAACTTACAGTTAGTGAGTGCATACATTTTCATACTGGCCCTCCGTGGGAAACGAACCCACAACCCTGGCGTTGCAAACGCCATGCTCTACCAACTGAGCTACAGGGGACTATCTTCGCTATATTAGTCGATGCCCTCTAAAAAGAAGAATGTGATACTGTGACCAATCAGTGTGTGTGGCGCATGTGTGAGTGTGATAGAGACAGAGAGAGCGACAGACAGAGAGAGAGCGACAGACAGACAGACAGACAGAGCGACAGACAGAGCGACAGACAGAGCGACAGAGCGACAGAGCGACAGACAGAGCGACAGAGCGACAGACAGACAGACAGACAGCAAGATAGAGTTGCGTCAAGGTTGATAAGCGTCAACAGCAACCTTGGGAAAATCCTCTGCATTATGATTAACAGCAGACTTGTACATTTCCTCAGTGAAAACCATGTACTGAGCAAATGTAAAATTGGCTTTTTACCAAATTACCGTAGGACAGACCACGTATTCACCCTGCACACCCTAATTGATAAACAAACGGCAAAGTCTTCTCATGCTTTGTTGATTTTGAAAAAGCTTTTGACTCAATTTGGCATGAGGGTCTGCTATACAAATTCATGGAAAGCGATGTTGGGGGATAAACATACGATATTATAAAAGTGTGCAGTTAAAATTGGCAAAAAAAACAACCACATTTCTTTCCACAGGGCCATGGAGCGAGACAGGAATGCAGCTTGAGCCCCACCCTCTTCAACATACACACACACACACACACACACACACATACATACATACATACATACATATCAACGAATTGGCGAGGGCAATAGAACAGTATGCAGCACCCGGCCTCACCCTACTAGAATCTGAAGTCAAATGTCTACTGATGATCTGGTGCTTCTGTCCCCAACCAAGGAGGGCCTACAGCAGCACCTAGATCTTCTGCACAGATTCTGTCAGACCTGGGCCCTGACAGTAAATCTAGAGCACCGTTGCCCTAGAGCACACAAAAAAACGATACCTACCTCAGCCTAAACATCAGCACCACAGGTAACTTCCACAAAGCTGTGAACGATCTGAGAGACAAGGCAAGAAGGGCCTTCTACGCCATCAAAAGAAACATAAAATTCGACATACCAATTATAATTGAATCAGTTATAGAACCCATTGACCTTTATGGTTGTGAGGTCTTGGGTCTGCTCCCCAACCAAGAATTCACAAAATGGGAAAAACACCAAATTGAGACTCTGCATGCAGAATTCTGCAAAAACATCCTCGTGTACAACGTAAAACACCAAATAATGCATGCAGAGCAGGATTAGGCCGATACCCGCTAATTATCAAAATCCAGTAAAAGCCATTAAATTCTACAACCACCTAAAAGGAAGTGATTCCCAAACCTTCCATAACAAAGCCATCACCTACAGAGAGATTAACCTGGAGAAGAGTCCCCTAAGCAAGCTGGTCCTGGGGCTCTGTTCACAAACACAAACAAACCCCACAGAGCCCCAGGACAACAACAGCAACACAATTAGACCCAACCAAATCATGAGAAAACCAAAAGATAATTACTTTACACATTGGAAAGAATTTACAAAAAACAGAGCAAACTGGAATGCTATTTGGCCCTAAACAGAGAGTACAGAGTGGCAGAATACCTGACCACTGTGACTGACCCAAAATTAAGGAAAGCTTTGACTACGTACAGACTCAGTGAGCATGGCCTTGCTATTGAGAGAGGCCGCCGTAGACAGACCTGGCTCTCAAGAGAAAACAGGCTATGTGCACACTCTCCACAAAATGAGGTGGAAACTGAGCTGCACTTCCTAACCTCCTGCCAAATGTATGACCATATTAAAGACACATATTTCCCTCAGATTACACAGATCCTCAAAGAATTCGAAAACAAACCCAATTTTGATAAACTCCCATATCTATTGTGTGAAATACCACAGTGTGCCATGACAGCAGCAATATTTGTGACCTGTTGCCACAAGAAAAGGGCAACCAGTGAAGAACAAACACCATTGTAAATACATTATTTTCCCTTTTGTACTTTCTAACTATTTGCACATCATTATAACACTGTACATAGCCATACTATGACATCTGAAATGTGTCTATTCCTTTGAAACTTGTGAGTGTAATGTTTACTGTTCATTTTTGATAGATTATTTCACTTTTGTTTATTATCTATTTCACTTGCTTTGGCAATGTAAACATGTTTCCCATGCCAATAAAGCCCTTTGAATTGAGAGAGACAGAGAGACAAAGAAAGAGAGAGAAAGCACTTTGTCGATCCCTCTCCCTACTTAAAACACACAGCAGAGTAAAGCATACACTGAAGAAGCAAGTTGGTGGTTTTCAAGGTCAAACTATCGGAGATGTGCTCGGTCAAGTGTGTGTGCGCGTGTACGTGCACGTCCATGAATTCATATCATCCATAAGCTCTGTGTTATGGACCAAACCGACTTGAACTAGAATAGAGTAAAGAAATGCTGCAGCACCGTCTGTCTCCAACTCAATCAAACGTAAAACCATCCAGTGTGAAATCAGAGATCACACACACACACACCAAAACATACGCAAAACACATTCAGCAACAACCACATGCACACACGCTCACACTGGTCTCTGCCCCCCTGATGGATGACTGGAGATTGTTTGCAGACAGATTGTTCTGGCTTTTTGGGTTGGTCATGTCACCTGGAGTCAGTTAGTATAGGCTCACAAACACACTGACGGAGACAGAGGGACAGAGAGCGAGAGAGAGACAGAGACAGAGGTGCAGAAAAAGGAGGGAGGAGAGAGAGAGGAGAGGGGATTTAGATGCCTCCTACGTGCTCATACTGTGTCTAGCATCTGACAGCGGCAGTGCATTTGACAACACACACACACACACTAAAGCAAGAGACCAACATACACCCACCTGCTGCTATAAAACCCTGCATGATTTCTGCTGCAAATAGACTGAACAAGAACGAAAGCGAGAGAACGAGAGAGAGAGAGAGAGAGAACAAAGAGGGACTGCAGTGGCAGTGGGAGTGAGTGTGTATTATCATCCACCTACTAGCCACCCCAGGGGCCACACTATGGGAACAGTACCAGTCCCTAGTATCAGTGTCCCCTGTCATCACCCCCTTTGTCAGGGCAGGCAGGAGAGCGGAGTGGCATCAGGTGGCACCCACTGTCCTGGAACACAATTCCACTGATTCTCCTCAGATACACACTCCTGTGTGAAACACACACTAATGTGTGAAGCACACACACACACACTGAGTTGACGTGCCCGCCAGTCTACAGGTGGCACAGTGACACCAGTCAGTGCCTATGCCTCTGCCCTCCTGGTCCCTTCACATGCTTTCACTGGAGAATGAGTGATGAGGGAGGGAGGAAAATGAAAGGATGACTGCATAAATGGATTACCCGTCTGTCCCATTCACACAAACACTTAATTGGCAAATGCCAAGGGTGGATATTATCAGCAATCTGCTATAAAAGGGACTGGTCAGTGGCTAGCCACAAAAAAAGAACGTTTTGGACTGGGTGAATGGTGCTCTCAAAGCACTACAAGCAACCAGTGCCAACCCTACCCCCCACGCCAATCGTTACCAGGAGGCCCCTCAGTGCCCCCCACACAGAGGATGACATCACTTTAGCTGTGTCATCAGTTAGTGACAGTGAGTCAGGGTCAGATCTCTACAGGATAACACTGTTAGCATGACAATACCACTGGAGACAGGAGACTGAGCATTATGCCCATGTTACCCAGCCAAACTCTCTATGCTCATTCTGTGGCCCTATACCCATTCTGTGGCCCTATGCCAATGAGTCTGTCGGGGGGGGGGGGGGGGGGGGGGGGGGGTGGTAGAATGACTGTCAACACTACCAACATAATAATTGAACTGAGTTCAATTAGCTCACTCCCTTCATGGGTCTCTATTGGGCTATGTTATACAAAGACAGGGCCATCTGGAATGTTTAGCCATTCGGACTGTACTTCACTATATTTGTGGGAAAGAGTTATGGGCTGGCCACACACACACATTTACAGCGTCCCCAGTACAGAGCGGTCCTCAGTAGCAGGCTCATAGCACAAAGTCCAGAGGCAGTTACCAAGACATCCTACTGGCCCACACATGCATAGGGTGGAGTGAGGAGGGGTGAGGGAGAGAGGGGCCAGTTTGTGATTTTTGTGTCAGTACTGGATCAAATCCAGTGTAGACCAGTTAGCACTCCGGTCACACATACACACTCCACTGTAACTAGCACTGTGTGGGTAGACCTCGGCTTGTGTGAGAGCACGTGAGTAATCGTATGTGTGTGAATGTACGTTTGCGTGTCTGTGTTTGCGTGAGTGTGTGTGCGCGTAATCATATGTTGTGGTCGGAAAGAGAGGGGGCATTCAAAGCCAAACAGTCTGTTGTCCAAGGAGTGGAATGTTGAATTTGTTTTCATCCACAGAGAAAAAAAGAAAAAAAAACTACAGGAGAAAACAAACTCCAATGGAAAAAAGGACAAAGAGAGAGGGAGATGCATAAATCCAATACATGAGATTGGAAGTATGAAAACTAAGGCAAAAAGAGACTATGAAAATTGGATGCTCTTGGAACTAGGGTCCGGAGTTTCTTGACCACATCCCGACCTGACCAGGACACCTCATCACTCCCCAAAATATTCTGCAAACTCACCGGTTACTTCAAAAACACACAGACACTGTATTGACCGAGTTTGTTGGCAGTCTTCACATCTTGACAACATTTCTGCCCATTAATGTCGATCAAGTACACCAAACACAAACACCACTGTGGTTTCAAATAAACACTGTTTATCTCATGAAAGAAGAGTGTGCGTGTGCATGCGTAGTTCTCTGTAGTAGAGCTGCTGGCCCATTTTAACTCTCAGCCAAACGCTCCAACTTAATCTCGCTTTCCTCACCGGTCACATCCTATTAAACGCTCTGTTCTGCCGGCCCTGTACTCACAGCCTATCCATTCAAACATCACACAGCAATCTGTACCCAGATGTCCATTCTAGGGATGTGCACGGTTATTCGAATATTCAAATATCCAAACGGACGTTAGTATTCGAATACACGCTGTATCATAAATACAGTTTGATTTGATTAGCTTGAACACATGGCTACAATATTCCCGATTACAGAATAAAATAAAAGAGAGGTGAACTATCAATTCATAAAATATATTTGCATAGATTAAACATCCCATCAAATCAATTGACCAAGTAGTGAACATAAACCATTACTATGTAGAATTTCAGGAAATTCATTTTTAAAACAGCCATAAAATCCAGCTTTTGGTGTGGTGTATTTTTGCATCTCAATAAACTATAACCTAAATGCATTATTACGTCCAACTTGGCCATATTCAATTTCCAATTGCCCACCCTGACATACCAAGCTAGAACGGGCCCTGCGTCTCAACCAATGTAAGCTAAATATCCCAAGCATTGCTACAGCAACTTCCAGTGAGGATCAGGCTCCTTGGGCTTTGCAGTGGCCACTCTGGTTTGGGTGTCCTCGGCAGAGCTGTGTCGCTGTAACCAAGTGGTCACATATCGTTCTGGGTTCCACAGCCCAAGTTTTATGAACATCAAGGCAGACACACAGTGAATTTGGATTTTTGTTAAACGTTCTTATTGGCCAAAGTGGTCAAGCGTCCAACGGGCCTCTGAGTGCACACACATAGCCTATAGTTCATCATTCTCGCCACCGCCAGAGAGGGAAGAAACCAACATTTACCTACCTTTAGGCTACTATACATATTTATTTGGTTTGTCATTCTATCATTTTTCATAGAATTTTAGTGGTAATTAAATCAAATTGATTTAGAATTTCAGAATTAATTTTCCAGAAATACTGTAGTTTTCCCTGCTCCGTGTATTCTCAAATTGAAAAAAGTGAGGGAGCACCGCTCCTCCGCACTCCGGCAGCACTACACCCCTGCTCTACTCTACCCTGAGCCTGGACTCATTAACAGCAGTTAGAATCCTTTAATTACAAACCCAAGATGAGAGAACATCATTACACTAGAGTTGAGAGCGTATTCTCTACTCCTCTAATGATTCTCATCATTTGTGTTCCCTGCATTAACCTTTTCCTGTGTGGCTCAGTTGGTAGAGCATGGCACTTGCAACCCCAGGGTTGTGGGTTTGATTCCCACGGGGGACCAGTACGAAAGTGTATGCACTCGCTACTGTAAGTCGCTCTGGAGTGTCTACTAAATGACTAAAATGTAAAAAATGGATAGAAGGTCGCCGGCTTGGCTCACATTCAACAAATCTGTTCTAACAAAGTGGAAATCCGTCATGATTTATGTATTGTAAACAGGCCCACAATGTGGTTACTAATGTCTGATTTGGATATATTTGGATGTTTTGGCTGCATAATATTTAGAAGTTGTCCCTTTTCAGGTTTAGAAGAAGTGACTGCTAAATGCTAACTCCTGTTCGTATACAGTAAGCTGGTAGCATAGCTAGCATACAGAAATCGGTTGTGGTAGTCCAAGTCGTTTTTAACTCTAATTCAGTTGATGGGTGACCATTTTTATTTAACCTTTATTTTATCAGGGAGTCATACTGAGACCAAGGTCTCGTTTATAGATTACATAAATTACAGAAAATACACACATCAAAATATAAATACAAAATGCAAGCAGAAAGAACATGGTCATAAAAAACGAATAATGACATGAACATGTATTGGGGTTGACACCCATACAAGCATTATACTCCGATTTGTACCTCAACGTAGTGTGAAATACACATAAACACTAGTGTAAATGTAGACTAACTGTGCTGAGGGGCAATGAGGAGATTCTGGATCTTTCCCCCACAGCATCTTTCCCCGACACGTTTCCATGGCATTTCCATTGTTTTGGTTGAGTTCCATTGACCTCTACCACATCTATATGGATTCCATGAAGATGTCATAATAAGAGATATGTGATGTCATTGCATGGATTCCATGATGATGTCATAGTAAGACATCTGTGAACATGTCACAATTGTTCACTGAAATGTTTGGTTGTGTTCCCTTTCTCAGACATTGCATGTATCAACCAATGGTTGTGGCACTAGATTTCTATAATATGTGGTTACAGTGGGGGAAAAAAGTATTTAGTCAGCCACCAATTGTGCAAGTTCTCCCACTTAAAAAGATGAGAGGCCTGTATTTTCATCATTTCGTCAACTATGACAGACAAAATGAGAAAAAAAAATCCAGAAAATCACATTGTAGGATTTTTAATGAATTTATTTGCAAATTATGGTGGAAATATAACAAAAGTAACAACAAAAGTTTCTCAATACTTTGTTATATACCCTTTGTTGGCAATGACACAGGTCAAACGTTTTCTGTAAGTCTTCACAAGGTTCACACACTGTTGCTGGTATTTTGGCCCATTCCTCCATGCAGATCTCCTCTAGAGCAGTGATGTTTTGGGGCTGTCGCTGGGCAACACGGACTTTCAACTCCCTCCAAAGATTTTCTATGGGGTTGAGATCTGGAGACTGGCTAGGCCACTCCAGGACCTTGAAATGCTTCTTACGAAGCCACTCCGTTGCCCGGGCGGTGTGTTTGGGATCATTGTCATGCTGAAAGACCCAGCCACGTTTCATCTTCAATGCCCTTGCTGATGGAAGGAGGTTTTCACTCAAAATCTCACGATACATGGCCCCATTCATTCTTTCCTTTACACGGATCAGTCGTCCTGGTCCCTTTGCAGAAAAACAGCCCCAAAGCATGATGTTTCCACCCCCATGCTTCACAGTAGGTATGGTGTTCTTTGGATGCAACTCAGCATTCTTTGTCCTCCAAACACGACGAGTTGAGTTTTTACCAAAATGTTCGATTTTGGTTTCATCTGACATTCTCCCAATCCTCTTCTGGATCATCCAAATGCACTCTAGCAAACTTCAGACGGGCCTGGACATGTACTGGCTTAAGCAGGGGGACACGTCTAGCACTGCAGGATTTGAGTCCCTGGCGGCGTAGTGTGTTACTGATGGTAGGCTTTGTTACTTTGGTCCCAGCTCTCTGCAGGTCATTCACTAGGTCCCCCCGTGTGGTTCTGGGATTTTTGCTCACCGTTCTTGTGATCATTTTGACCCCACGGGGTGAGATCTTGCGTGGAGCCCCAGTTCGAGGGAGATTATCAGTGGTCTTGTATGTCTTCCATTTCCTAATAATTGCTCCCACAGTTGATTTCTTCAAACCAAGCTGCTTACCTATTGCAGATTCAGTCTTCCCAGCCTGGTGCAGGTCTACAATTTTGTTTCTGGTGTCCTTTGACAGCTCTTTGGTCTTGGCCATAGTGGAGTTTGGAGTGTGACTGTTTGAGGTTGTGGACAGGTGTCTTTTATACTGATAACAAGTTCAAACAGGTGCCATTAATACAGGTAACGAGCGGAGGACAGAGGAGCCTCTTAAAGAAGAAGTTGCAGGTCTGTGAGAGCCAGAAATCTTGCTTGTTTGTAGGTGACCAAATACTTATTTTCCACCATAATTTGCAAATAAATTCATTAAAAATCCTACAATGTGATTTTCTGGAGAAAAAAATTCTCAATTTGTCTGTCATAGTTGACGTGTACCTATGATGAAAATTACAGGCCTCTCTCATCTTCTTAAGTGGGAAAACTTGCACAATTGGTGGCTGACTAAATACTTTTTTCCCCACTGTAGCTGATAGGTAAAATACCTATCCAGGCATTGTAAGATCTGGCATGCGTCAGCAACGCCCTTTGTCTTGTGATATCAAAATGGTTTCACAATTGATGAAGGCTAGCTCCCCCTGTGTCACAGGATTGGGCTGTTCCTGGAAACATTGACTTTTTATTTGTTTGGTCACAGGACTGCTGGGAGATAGAGATGATGGGTCACATCCTCAAAGCTGAGTGTGTATCCAACGCTGTGTGTGTGTATCCAACGCTGTGTGTGTGTGTGTGTGTGTGTTTCTGGGGTGACTTGGTGACACACTTGGGTGACTCTTGCCCAAAGATAGACAACAGGATGGTTGACAATGTGGTGTCACTGGGACAAGAAGAGGAAGGGCCAGCCTCACAGAATGCCCTCTCGAAGTGACAAACTTCCACATGACACACATTCTTATTTCTGTCTCTACCCACCCCACCACTGTCTCTATTTTGATCTGTGTGGGAGTGTGTTAGAGTGCTGTACTTATTAAACAAATGCGAGGTATTTGCACACAGCCTTGTCAACAATTAGACCGAGCCATTATGCAGGCCCTTTAACTAGAGAACGACCGATAATCGGCCGTGCCGATATATCGGGCCGATACTGGCCTTTTCTAGTCTATCGCCCCTTCTCTATCGGCTTTGCCGATAGCAAAACTGCTGCTATGCCAGCCGCCAATCACCACCTGAGCCACGAGCACTGCACAATGCTGAAGAATGTCAAGCTGGTGAAATCAGCAGGAGCAAGCAAGCTCATTCTCCAACAGAAGGTGCAGTATTGAGAAATTGATTAATTGACACAGTAACCAAAATCAAACTCCGGTTGCAAATATTAGTTTAGGTAATTCACTAATAAGGCTTGTGTGGACGTGCCCAGACATGCATGCAATAAGCAAGCTAGCTAAGCAGATAGCTATGTGACCTGTTAGCAAAGATTACGATAACTAACCCTTTCATATGTGATGTTAGCTAGCTACTGTATATGAGCTACTATGCTAGCTAGCTGGCTAGATAAATATGGTGCTAAGATATCAGCTAGGAGCTAATAGCCAACGTAGCTAGCTAATGTTAGCGTGTTATCATTTTGAACATGCACCATTTTTGGCAACGAGCCAGGAAGTGTTTTAAAATGTCTAAATAAAAGGTTGACAATAGGTTTAGCTATCTAAGAATCTTCCTGCATGTTTATGGACCAAGAAAGCCGTATATCAGTGTGCGTGTGTTCTCACATCTCAAATGATGGGTAGATTTGAGTCATTCAGACAGAACGTGCATCGTCGTTTCATCTTTTTTCCTACCCTCGATCTCCTTGTTAGATATTATGCACATTTATGGCTTGTTAGCAAACGTCATCGCCATTGAGCTAGTTATCATAGTAGCAGTAAACCGCACCAAGTGATGTGAGCGATGGAGAGAGACGTGAGGAGATGTGAAAGGGAGCGGAGTTACAGCCTCGCTCTATTCAATCGTAGCAGTAGGATCAAGTTACAACACGCCCATTTCTTGACAGATGGCTGAACTTGCCAATTGAGTTGTTTCGAATTTCGTCCTGGCAGTTGAGTTGTTTAGAGATGCGTCCTGACAGCTGAAAAAAAATATTTTTTTCAGATCACAAAAATATTCCTTAAAATACTAGTTTCATAAGCATCCGTGATCACAAATCACCTATTTGGACCTATTTGCATTGAATAGATGTTATTTTATATTCTCAATCCAACAGCGATGCCTATATGATGTCCGTCCATACATGCTTGACATGCTGGAGTGATGCTTCTATGCAAATGTTGTTGATCAGCAAGTCAGCCACTGAACAGCCAAAACAAACTCAATAACTCAACGCATGCACACACTCCTACTGAATATGCATTCACCTGTATCGTGAGTAGGCCTATGACATATTCAGTTACCCAGTTTATCAAGAGATTTGCCAATAAAATTATTACCATTATGTTATGTAGTTAGATGGGTAAAAGCAAAGCCAAATGTATTATTAAATTGTTGCATTAATGCATACATGGCTGTCTCCGGAAAATGTTGTCATTAAAATGTTCACATTTTATGATATTGAATATCAGCCTAAAATATCGGTCATTGGCCTCCTTGACCCAAAAATTGGTATCTGCCCTAAAAAGAATCCATATCGGTCTACCTTTAAGCACCTCTACCCCACTGGAAAGAATGGTTGCCTTAGCACTCAATGAAACAGTCCCCATTTAGAGCAGGAAGAAACAGCAGACATTTAAAATGGTGATAAAATGGCAGATTGCAATCAAAGGACACATTTATCGGCCATGGAGAGATGGTGGGGTTGTTAGTGACTGAGGGCAAGCGTGAGGTGGCAATGTGATTTAGGTGTGTGTTATCCCCTGTAGGCCCTTTGTCTCGTGAGAGCCAGCTGATATGTAAAAAAAAAAAAACGTCTATCAAAAATCTGTTGGATAGATAGCAGGAGTGAACACAAACACACACGATAATGGAAGCAGACATATTTTGATTTGTCAACTTAGCATGAGTTGCCTTGGTATGCTATACATTCCACTCAAGGTGACTGGCAGAAGGCAGAAAGTGAAAATAATATTTATTTAGAATTGTTTTAATAAAAAAATCAAATTCTATTTGTCACATGCGCCGAATACAACAGGTGTAGACCTTACAGTGAAATGCTTACTTACAAGCCCTTAACCAACAATGCAGTTCAAGAAATAGAGTTAAATATTTACTAAATAACCTAAAGTAAAAAAATAAAAAAGTAACACAATCAAATAATAACGAGGCTATATACAGGGGGTGCCGAGTCAATGTGCGGGGGTACAGGTTAGTCGAGGTAATTTGTACATGTAGATAGGGGTAAAGTGACTATGCATAGATAATAAACAGCGAGTGTCAATGTAAATAGTCTGGGTGGCCATTTGATTAATTGTTCAGCAGTCTTATGGCTTGGGGTAGAAGCTGTTAATGAGCCTTTTGGACCTAGACTTGGCGCTTCGTTACCGCTTGCCATGCGGAAGCAGAGAGAACAGTCTATGACTTGGGTGACTGGAGTCTTTGACAATTTTTTGGGCCTTCCTCTGACACCGCCTAGTATATAGGTTCTGGATGGCAGGAAGCTTGGCCCCAGTGATGTACTGGGCCGTACGCACTACCCTCTGTAGCGCCTTACGGTCGGATGCTGAGCAGTTGCCATACCAAGCGGTGATGCAACCAGTCAGGATGCTCTCGATGGTGCAGCTGTATAACTTTTTGAGGATCTGGGGACCCCATGCCAAATCTTTTCAGTCTCCTGAGGGGGAAAAGGTGTTGTCGTGCCTTCTTCATGACTGTCTTGGTGTGTTTGTACCATGATAGTTTGTTGGTGATGTGGACACCAAGGAACTTGAAGCTCTCGACCTGTTCCACTACAGCCCCGTCGATGTGAATGGGGGCGTGTTCGGCCCTCCTTACAGACTGACTTCTTAAAAAGACAGTTCAAGATGAGATGAGGCTCTAAGAATTTTATGCCATTATAAATGGGGGAAGGTGGACTATTTTAACTGTTTTTATTTTGGCTTAGCCTATATACACCTGATTTCTATTTACAAAATCTTCACTTCAGGTGTGCAAAAGTGTTTCAGTATGAACTGTGTTTCTAGAAGGATGGTGTTGCTATATTTAGATGGGCTGTATGGTGGGGTTTTGACTCCACTGAACTCTGTCAGGCTTCAGAAGTTTGGCTCAGCTCCTGGACCACAGAGATGGAACAAGCAGACAGGGCGAGCAGACAGGATCGATGGGGGACAACTCACATCTACCTGGGCTACCATTCCCCAGGTACACTCCTCCCATCGACTTTCAAAAGGAGAGAGATGGTTTTTAACTCTGGTACTATCCCCTTCATTTTGGCCCCATAGTGTGGCCCCTGGGGTGGCTAGTTGGTGGATGATAATACACACTCACGCAGTTTGGTCTTTCACCCTCTCTTTTGCTCCTCCTCTCGTTCTCATTCGCTCATATTCAGTCTATTGGCAGCAGAAATTGTGTTGAGCAGCAGGTGGGTGTATGTTGGTCTCATGCATGTGTGTGGGTGCTTCTGAGAGAGTGTGAGCAGCAAACCCTCTGGTGCTAGTCTTATTACCTGTTCTATATATCTGTGTGTGTGTGTGTGTGTGTGTGTGTGTGAGAGAGAATGAAAGAGACCGACAGAGAGAGAGAATGAAATAGGTTGCTAGATGAACCCTATATAAATGGTAATTCTGCCTGTGCTCAGACCTTTGGCTCTTAGGGAAGAAGCCTTTTATTACAGAGGTACAGGTATCTGTATGTGTTGCTCCCTGTCTGTCTGCGGAGTAGTGAGATGAATTGGTATGGAACTGAAAGAGGCTTCACTATCTGACTCTGAACCCACCATTCACCCCATCTATACCTACCTCTGGGTTGGGACTCAATAGTCACACCTAGCCTCCTCTGGGATGGGGCTCAATAGTCGCACCTAGCCTCCTCTGGGATGGGGCTCAATAGTCGCACCTAGACTCCTCTGGGATGGGGCTCAATAGTCACACCTAGCCTCCCTCTCTTTGTCCTCTCTTATCTCAACTATGAACACTGATTGCTATGCAGGTGGAATATGTTTTTATCATTCAAAAGTGCCCCACCCTCTCCCCCACAGATACAATCTTTACACAATCTTGATGGATGATGGATTATGTCGACACACCCCTCACACCTTTCTTTGGATCAAAGGCTCCTTAAAACATGCCAACACACTCATTCCTTCACAAGCACACCACGTTTTCTTCAAGAAATTTGCATTTCTAGTTCCATCTTTCATTCCTATTCAACTAATAAAACACACTTTTGTCTCCAAAGTCGTTCTTAGTCCCAACTCCCTCCTTATTGCTAATAGTTGACTAGAATAGTTATTTTCTCTTCTAAAGGCCGTTTCATTTTGTTCTAGAGTTTGTGCTTTAGACAAAGTTACAGATGGGGTATTGTATTTATCATGGATGATGAAACACCGTGAATATGATAGGACTGGATTGATGCTGGGCAATTAGACTAACGGAATTACACGGAGACTAAGATTTTTCACTTCAAAATGTTACCAAACAAAAACCATTGATTTCAAAGTTTAACAAACCATACAATAAATAATTTTAACAGTTTCCACTGAACATTTGACAAAAACACATTTAACATTTACGTCATTTAGCAGACGCTCTTATCCAGAGCGACTTACAAATAGGTGCATTCACCCTATAGCCAGTGGGATAACCACTTTACAATATCTTTTTTTCCCAGGTATTCCTTAAAGAGGTGGGGTTTCAAACGTCTCCGGAAGGTGGAAGGTGGTGAGTGACTCCGCTGTCCTGGCGTCGTGAGGGAGCTTGTTCCACCATTGGGGTGCCAGAGCAGCGAACAGTTTTGACTGGGCTGAGCGGGAACTATGCTTCCGCAGAGAAAGGGGAGCCAGCAGGCCAGAGGTGGATGAACGCAATGCCCTCGTTTGGGTGTAGGGACTGATCAGAGCCTGAAGGTACAGAGGTGCCGATCCCCTCACAGCTCCATAGGCAAGCACCATGGTCTTGTAACAGATGCGAGCTTCAACTGGAAGCCAGTGGAGTGTGCGGAGGAGCGGGGTGACGTGATAGAACTTGGGTAGGTTGAACACCAGACGGGCTGCCGCATTCTGGATGAGTTGTAGGGGTTTAATGGCACAGGCAGGGAGCCCAGCCAACAGCGAGTTGCAGTAATCCAGACGGGAGATGACAAGTGCCTGGATTAGGACCTGTGCCGCTTCCTGTGTAAAATGGAAGAACTGTGCAGATGCAAAGTTTGGTAACAACATTTTCGGTAAGATCTCCCTCAGTTTTGTATGTGACGAGTCAAAGATGTCTGCAGAAATAATGGGTTGTCAGCAATGACATGACACCTTGACTTTGAAAAAAATATATTTTGGTAATTGATCTACAGTAATACCCTTTACAGACAGACTTTACAGTAGGTTGCCCATAAAAATAAGGCAATGTTTTTAAGAACCCAATCCACACAGTCCCATTTTTACCACATTCTTGCCGGGATAAGCATTTTATACCTCCCGTACACATGCAGGCAAGTAGGAGTGGAAGTAGGCGTGGGCAGATGTGGGTGGACGTCTATTTTAATACTATATACACCATCACAAATAAATCCATTATTAATTCAGTCTCTGGTCTGTGCAGTCTATAGTGGAAACTGTTAAAATTATTTATTGTATGGTTTGTTAAACTTTGAAATCAATGGTTTTTGTTTGGTAACATTTTGAAGTGAAAAATCTGGCTGTCCATACACATTAAATCACTAGTTATTTTGTTCATTAAAACAGACAATACTCACTTACCCTGATCACAGTCAACACACATATTTTATAGTAAGCTAATAATATAACAATCAAATACAAATAATATTTTTCCCACACAACCGCTGTTATATGAAATAAAAAAAAAGCGATATTTTGAAACAGAGCCCATGCTTTTTTGATACACGTTTCATCTCTTTCCTACCCTCACTCCGCTTTGTTTGGGTCTTACATTGAGAGTATCTTCAGGCTTTTGGAGTTTGTATTTATTTATTTATTTATTATGGATCCCAGTTAGCTGCTGCCAAGGCAGCAGCTACTCTTCCTGGGGTCCAGCAAAATGTAGGCAGTTATACATTTTAAAAACATTACAATACATTCATAACAGTTTTCACAAGATATTGCCTATACGTGAGTTAGCAAAATGATAGGCCTACTCTTAATTTAGGCTACATTATTGCATGCTAAATGTTTCTGATCAGTGAGTATGAAAAAATGTATGCACTCACTAACTGTAAGTCGCTCTGGATAAGAGAGTCTGCTAAATGATTAAAATGTAAAAAAATGATAGATGAGCTATACCACTTCCACTTACTTGCCCAGCCAGAGAATTAACCAAATATACAGACAGAGATTCAGTGAAACAAAAATCATATTGATTGATTAAAACAAGTCACAGGCTTTTGGTCGGGAGGAGGCCTAGGCTACTAAGCGACTTCGAGTAAAGAACTAAATAATCCACTTGTTAAGCTACATAAACATGCCAACTAGACAAGATGATCATGAGCAGTACTCACCTCATCTTAGCTAACATTTCCACAGCCTAATTGTAGCTTAACCAATATCCAAATGGAGATTCAGTATTAAAAAATAAAATACAAAAAAAGACATTGATTGATTTATGAAGACTGATTGCTGAAATAGGCTAGTTGACCACACGCAGGTAGGCTATTGCTTCAAATGTATAATAACAATTGGATGACTTTGGGAGTTTCAGTAAGCAACAATTTGTTGTCTTCAGTTGCATTAGGCTACTTTATTCCAATATATTCATCATTCAGTGATATTTATTCCAACAGTAATTCTTTATGGATCCATCCAGTTGTGGTTAAGAAAACAGTGTATGCGGTGGGCTATGTGAAGAGATTGGTGAAGTGACATGCCTCGCAAAGTTTAGAACTGCCAGGAGGATGGTAACAGCCTAGTTATGGGCGCTGCCTAGCAACAATCAACACCTTAAGAGTGTAGTGCGTGCCAATGCCGGCTCAGCATAAAAGCTACATTTCACACTAAGCCGTAGGCAGAACTTTACCGCAATCATGACTAGGTCGGTTCACGAAAATAAAAGTTCAGGCTTTGATAACGACAACACCTTTCAGATATAAAGAAAAGTCGGAAAAAAGTTGTCGGGATGCTAAAGTCGGCGGAAAAACGTCTTGGTTTGAAAGGTGTAGAAGTGAAGTGGATTTACATCCTGTAACAGAATTACATCATGGGTCCCTGACCTGTACTATACAGAAATGCATAATTATGGATATAAATATCATTCTCTTTATGGTGATGTATCCTGAATAGGTAAACAAAAGTAGAAATATGCAATATCCTCTGCATATTTGGGTATTATTCTACACACTGGCTATTATTCTAATTAACACCGCCCCCAAACAAGACCACATTTGGTTGGTCCGGACCAGACCAAATCTGAAACAAATCATATACGTCTATGTTTCACAAGTTTGGACAGCGCATTTCAGTTCAGCACCTATGTTCAGTAAAGTACAGTACAATAGGCTACATTATACTGTCCTTTACTCTACTCTACTGTTATGTACTCTACCATGCTCTTCTGAACTGTGCTGTCCAAACTTGTGAAACATAGACGTCTATGATTGGTTCAGATTTGGTCCAGCCAGGGTGGATTGACTAAATTTCAACGTCCATGGACATCGAATGTCAGTCGGTGTTCAGTGGGTGAGGATGCTTTTACAGTAGATGGAAAGAGGGTAGGTGGTAGGTGTGTGTCATGGTAGGTGTCAGTAAGAGCCGGGAGAGATGACATTAACAGGAGAGAATATGCACACACACAGACAGACAGAGACAAAGAGAGAAAGAGGCAGAGAGAGAGAGGGAGAGTGAAAGGGACTGGTTGTCCAGACTGTTTTCACAGTCTTGCTTTGACCATCAGATCGAAAGAGAAAGAAAAAAAGTTATGAGCTGAACATAACAGTAGGCCATTGGAAGGGAGGACAGTAGCAGGTGACCCAACTGTGGTTTGTGACTACTATACATTTCCCATCGTAGCCAATTTAATTGCAGTAATTCAGTTACTGATTTGGTAACAGAATTAAGAGTTTGACGCTTAATAATTCATAAACTTGATATCAATAAAAACAAACTAATTGGTAGGTCTACCTTTACTTGTTACTTACAGTGGCTTGCGAAAGTATTCACCCCACTTGGCATTTTTCCTATTTTGTTGCCTTATAACCTGGAATTAAAATGGATTTTTTGGGGGTTTGTATCATTTGATTTACACAACATGTCTACCACTTTGAAGATGCAAAATATTTTTTATTGTGAAACAAACAAGAAATAAGACAAAAAAACTGAAAACTTGAGCATGCATAACTACTCACCCCCCCAAAGTCAATACTTTGTAGAGACACCTTTTGCCGCAATTACAGCTGCAAGTCTCTTGAGGTATGTCTCTATAAGCTTGGCACATCTAGCCACTGTGATCTTTGCCTATTCTTCAAGGCAAAACTGCTCCAGCTCCTTCAAGTTGGATGGGTTCCACTGGTGTACAGCAATCTTTAAGTCATACCACAGATTCTCAATTGGATTGAGGTCTGGGCTTTGACTAGGCCATTCCAAGTAATTTAAATGTTTCCCCTTAAACCACTCGAGTGTTGCTATAGCAGCATGCTTAGGGTCATTGTCCTGCTGGAAGGTGAACCTCCGTCCCAGTCTCAAATCTCTGGAAGACTGAAACAGGTTTCCCTCAAGAATTTCCCTGTATTTAGCGTCATCCATCATTCCTTCAACTCTGACCAGTTTCCCAGTCCCTGCCGATGAAAAACATCCCCACAGCATGATGCTGCCACCACCATGCTTCACTGTGGGGATGGTGTTCTCGGGGTGATGAGAGGTGTTGGGTTTGCACAGACATGGCATTTTCCTTGATGTCCAAAAATCTCAATTTTAGTCTCATATGACCAGAGTACCTTCTTCCATATGTTTGGGGAGTCTCCCACATGCCTTTTGGTGAACACCAAACGTGTTTGCTTATTTTTTTCTTTAAGCAATGGCTTTTTTCTGGCCACTCTTCCGTAAAGCCCAGCTCTGTGGAGTGTACGGCTTAAAGTGGTCCTATGGACAGATACTCCAATCTCCACTGTGGAGCTTTGCAGCTCCTTCAGGGTTATCTTTGGTCTCTGTTGCCTCTCTGATTAATGCCCTCCTTGCCTGGTCCATGAGTTTTGGTGGGTGGCCCTCTCTTGGCAGGTTTGTTGTGGTGCCATATTCTTTCAATTTTTTAATAATGGATTTAAATGGTGCTCCATGGGATGTTCAAAGTTTCTGATATTTGTTTATAACCCAACCCTGATCTGTACTTCACCACAACTTTGTCCCTGACCTGTTTGGAGAGCTCCTTGGTCTTCATGGTGCCGCTTGCTTGGTGGTGCCCCTTGCTTAGTGGTGTTGCAGACTCTGGGGCCTTTCAGAACAGGTGTATATATACTGAGATCATGTGACAGATCATGTGACACTTAAATAAAGTCCACCTGTGTGCAATCTAACTAATTATGTGACTTTGAAGGTAATTGGTTGCACCATATCTTATTTAGGGGCTTCATAGCAAAGGGGGTGAATACATATGCACGCACCACTTCTGTTATTTTTTTTCATTTCACTTCACCAATGTCCATTACATTTTAGTCATTTAGCAGACGCTCTTATCCAGAGCGACTTACAGTAAGTTTGTTAATAAGGCAACTGTGAGTGCATACATTTTTCATACTGGCCCCCAGTTGGAATCGAACCCACAACCCTGGCGTTGCAAGCGCCATGCTCTACCAACTGAGCTACAGGAGGCCTATATTTTTCATTACATGAAATCCAAATAAAAATCCATTTAAATTACAGGTTAATGCAACAAAATAGGAAAAAACACCAAGTGGGATGAATACTGTAGTGTATTGACAATATGATGGTGTTAAATGTTTTAAATGGAACTGAAAGAATGTTGATTTTTGGTATCAAGAAGGAAGGTTTTAGCGTGACGCCACATATGACAGACAGGAAGTGGGTTGTAAGATACGGGGATTGAACAGTAGAGGGAGCCATTCAACTCTTGGAAGGCTATATAAAGGGGGGAAGAACGGCGGAGAGTTAGAACGGCCATAGCAATCTGGGGAGCCGTTCTCCGGACACCGCGGGTCTGTACATATGCTGTAATCTTGTGGTTTGAATAAACCTTATGATCAATGTTCAGTATGAGCAGACTCCTTTTGTTGACAGCAATAATGACCACCATTCATCATATACGACATAATGGCGAGCTTGCCAGGAGATGGTTATGCAGTCCTTCCTTGCTGCATTTGGAGTCGCCAAACTAACTCAAGCTGACTTCGGTTTGGAGTCATGACCCGACTACATACAGCTAAGTTGTTGGTTTTGTTACTGCTTGTGTACACTGGAGGAGTGTACCATTACGACCGTGTTTCGGGTGGCGTTATGGCTGTTGACTAGGAGTCTGAAAATTTCTAAATTTGGTTGATGGGTAAACGGGGAATAATAGCATGCTTAGGACAATGGATTGGTAGAGAATAAATGTTGGAAGACGTCTGCATAGTTAGGGCACCGTGAATACGGAAAAGACCTCGGACCGAGGCGATTCTTTAGGAATGGGCCATAAAATCCTTGCAACGCGTTAGGTGGTGTAAGGTTGATTCTGGGAATTATTAAGCTGGACGAATTATATGCATGTTATATACTCATCGTATGGTTGACGAACTATAATGTATGGGGTAACCTCTCTATGATTATCCAGAACTTACGGCAACAAAAAGTTAGACGGAGATAATTGCGATGATGATGATTTGGCCACGGTGCGGGGTGTTCATTTGTATAGCTAGTAGGCCGCAGTTGGCTAGAGGCTGAAGCTAATGCTTGATTGTTTCAGGCCACGTGGTACATCGTTGCTAAGGCTAATTTTTGTAACGCTAAAGTGTGAATCATGCTACATTCTACATGGTGGCTGAGGTGGATGCTAATGCTACATGCTAATTGTGTTTTGTGTCGCAGTGTACCTTAGGCTAAGCTAAATGCTAATGCTACATGCTAATTGTGTTGCGTGCTACATGCTAACGGATATCCTTAGAGATTCCATTGCGATGGATTAAAGTCTCTTAAACTTGTCACTGTCTGTAAGTCAGGTTGTATGTTTTGTGAGCGCTGTTAAATGTTGTTTGACTAGGAGGGGAAAACGAGAGTTACAGTTGGACGGTTATTCTGTCTGTTTGGGGAGAGATCTAAAATCTTCCATGGTGAAAACGTGTTTTTGAATGGATGTGCGCATGTGCATGATTTTGCGACACTACACTACAGAAAGGGGGAGTTTATGACACGTTTTGGTTTACGGCACTAAATCTACGACATGCGGTTGTGCTCAGCCTACAAAACAAAATGGTTGGTTAGGGTCATAGGTCCCATCTGGGGGCTGCAGGGAGACGGAGAAACACACAGACAGAGAGATTTTAGCACGAGTATTCTAGTTTAAAGATTGGTTAAAGATGAAACTTGTGGTGTGTCCTATTGAATTGATAAATTAAATATATGTTGGCGAAGAATAATGCATTGAATTAAATGACGGATTAAAATAAAAATGTTTTGTTAAAATAAAATAAAATAATGTTTTTGAGTGATCTATGTAGTTCTGATTTTAGTCTTAGAGTGAATAATGTAGAACGAACGAATATTGAATGGTTGAAATAACTCAGGGATTGCATTAACTACTAAGATGTTATTCTGTGTCTCTGTTTTTTTTCCTGTCATATGAGTGGAGCAATACGATACGATACGACAGGAGAGAGGAGGGGCTGACGTGTGCGTCACGTGACAAGGTGTGACGAGGCAGACGAGAGGATCAGATCAGGCTAGTACACAAAATCATCCTAACAAAATATGTGATGTTATGACAATTTCACATAGGCTTGGCAAATACTATTTCATTAAAAATTGCATTTTGGAGGCTCTGTGTATCACTGGGGTTTGATGGGAATTGGAGTATTGAAGGGTTGTAAGGTTAGAAGGCTTTGTTTATGGGTATTTTAGTCTGAAGATGACTAACTTGCATTTACTTGCAGTTGATGGGTTGTGGTTAGATAGCCAACACTAATTGATAAATTGGTAATATAGGAATAAAAAATTGGTTTTAAATTATTCATAATTTTTAATTGAGTTTTTAATTGGTTTTTATTTTTAATTAAAGGGTTTTTGAATAAGGCATTTAATTGAATTTTTTAATATTCATATTTGATTTTATTTGATTTTTTGGGGAGGAAAAAAAATATATATATATATATATATATATATATATATATTTATTTATTTATTATTATTATTATTTTTTTTGGGGGGTTGTTAGGGTTATATTAATAATTTAAGGGGGGAAGCCTTAGGCTATACAGTCTAAAATAAGATAGTTCACGATGAAGGTGATTAAACCGATTGATATAGGGAAAAATAGTAATCCTTTAACTAAAGTAGTGTTAGAAAGTAGTGTTAGAAAAACTAATGGCAGAAGTTAGTACACCTTTCTCACATACGGATTCAGCAAAAAGACACCCACCTTACGAGAAGAAAAAGTACAGCTTAGGGATGTTTATCCTCAGCTTTCAGTGATCATCTAGGAGGGTGATTATGGCATCAGAGATGAAGACGAATACAAGCAGAAACGACGATAAAGATGAATCCAAAACTCCAGAAGGAAGAAAAACCGAGATGTCTGGGAACTTAAAGAAGATGAGGATGATGAAGATGAGAGTGATTGAGAGAGGTCATGGGTGGATATGACTCTGTGATCAGAAGGAAGTTGGCAAGAGAGAAACGAAGGATACGCGAGATTTGATCTCTGATGAAAGTTGAACGAAGAAGGAGACAAGAGATTCGAGTTCTGATGAAGAAAGCGATGAAGATTTGGAGATTAAAGGTGCTTTATGTTCGAGGATTTTATCCTACAATGACTGGCAAAGAAGAAATAGGAGATATAGACCGAGGCGTATCAGGCCTGGAGGAAGAGACGACTTTGGGAGAGGTAAGGGAGCTAGAGGAACAGCTCGAGACGCTGAAGATACAGAAGAGACAAGGAGAAAACCTGCGGAGAACATTTTTAATCCCAAGAATTGGAGGAGAAGAAGAATACATTGAGGCAAAGATGCTGAAGAAAAGTAAGAAGATGATGGAAGACGATATTTCGAGGACAGAACTTAAAATATAAGCTTTTGAAGAATCCTGATATGTCAACAACAAAGAACAGGACGAAGAAACTCTGAGAAGTCAATCATACAACTGGTGGAGAAGAGAAGCTTGTGTGATGAAGAATCAGGGTGAACCAAATCAACAATCACTGTTACAGCTTCAACTGAACAATATCAAAGGCAATTGTACCAGCCAAGGGGGGACCAGATGTTCCATATCGACCGCCAGTTTCTGGACAGACACAGAATTGGAGGAGGAGGAAGAACAGAGAACATTTTTAAGGAAGATACAGGGGCAATTCAAGATCACCTGTTAGTGTCTAGAAGATCCGGAAGGGGGGTGCATTGCTGAGAGCATCGATTAGAGGAGAAGAGAAAATAGCTAACAGTTGAAACAACCGGCCATTAGAAGTGATAGTGAATAGGGGAAAAACTTATTTGGGTTTAGGCCTAAAGAGGTTAAACATCTCACTAATTGATAACGAATTAGGATAGGGATTTGAGGTAGTAAAACAGTTAATCAAAATAGACATACTAATATTAGAAGATACTGTTATTGCAGTGTTGGGAAGAGAATTGAATTGTACAATAAGATGTACACTAGACTGACTATTAAGACAATCTGTCTGAAAAGTTAAAAGGGGTGATTATTATTCTGGGTTACATTCTTACACTAAGGGATTTCAGGCTAGGCTAAAAGGTGGTTAGTCGTTTTGCCAAGTCTGTGTGTAATGAGTCAGAAGCAGGTGGGGAACTTTCCCAATCACATATTCTACAAATTTGGTGGTAAGGGATTTTGTGAAAATCAGGGGAAAAGGTTTTAAATGTTATGAGAGAAAATATTAGATTAAAATAAGTTAGGAGTAGATTAGGGTTGAAGGAACTCTGAGACAGTAAGCTAAGTTTCAAAGTTAGTAGTAAGACAGAGAGAGAACAGTGAGGAAGGACATTTTAAAGTTTAGTGGGAAGATATGGTAGGAGTTTAGATCTGATAGGGGCAGATGCATTGAGAAAGTATGTGTTGCTGAATGATAAGAGAAGATTGAGGGTGATTGAGTATCTATATTTACAGTTTCCAGCAGGGAGATCAAGGTCATTATAGGTGTATTTTGTGTAATCAAAAGTTTGAAAGTCAGGGATTTAGAGAAAGGACTGAGATTTGGGGAAAAAGTGACACTAGTGGGGATAGATGGAAGCACAAGTAAAGAGTTCAAAGTCTTAGGGGAAAACTAGGAGTAACTAAGGACATTAACACTTCAGTTTATTAGAACAACAGGGAGAAGCAATTTAACTCTTTCAACATTGATAGGTATTAAAGTCATAAATATATCGCATTTGATTATAAGGGAACCAATACAGCACCAATTTTAGGGGGAAAATACTTATTAGGGTTTAGGATGGGGACGTTTCTCCCATATGGAGAGATAATTATGGAGAATAAGTGTTGTTATCAGGACCAGGAGTAAAAGGAGGTATAGTTTAGAAGAGGGTTAGGAGTGACTGTTCACTTATGTTGCGTAATGTTACAGAGAAAGGTCAGGGAGAATATGTGTACTTATCTAGTGCAAGCATTAGAATTTGTTCCGGTTAAGAATTATTGGTTAAAGGGCTATGTAATTCATAAAGTAACGCTTATAATGGAAGAGTTAAGGTTTGTAGCCTCCACAGTCACCAAAGGAGGTCAGGAAGAGTAGATTACAGTCACTCCAACAGTAGATAATACACAGAGGATAATGGGAACCTTTGCATTAGAAGTAATTAGGGTTGATACAGCAACTAAATCAACTACTTTAATGGTAACTTTGGAAGGGATTAATGATACGATGTAGGGAGTATGGCATCGACAACAACTGTTCTGAAATTAAAGGGGGTTAGCAAGAAGGACTCAGGGGCCTAGGTTACGGATGGAGAGTGCTGTCAATGATAGTACGAATAGGGTTAAAATAAGAGAACAGAGAGTAGTAGAGAGAATATAGATTCATCATGAAAGGACAGGATGAGATCTTTGATTTTGATGACAGACAGGGAGAGGTATCTGATCAGTACCGCTCGTTCTTCTGTTGTGGAAATTAGAGATAGATTAACTCATTCTGTAAGATCAGTGAGGAATCTTGAAGGTCCATGTCTGTTGAGGATTCCAGCACCAGACATGTTAGACGGTCGCGCGGCCTCTATCAGGTGTGGTTCAGTCTTATGATTTGTCATGACTGTGGTATCAGCAACAGTCATTGACAGATAAAATAATGTCGTTGTCAGAACAGTGGTTTAAGCCTAGGTTTAAGTAGTGTTCTTGGGTAAATGAATTACCCTATGGGAATTGTTAAATGGGAAAGGAAAATCAGGTAACAACGGAACCATGAAGTATTCAGGTGAAACATTGAGGGATAAAAGTTGTTTAATAAAACATATGAGGTAAGGGGTATGTTTATGGGAAGATCAGAGTGTGATGTTATATGATAACTTTGGATAAGCATGAACATAAGGTTAGAGATGACAAATATGATGTAATTTTTGTGGACCAGGTAGTAGAACAGCAGGACGTTGATGGTTAAAAGATTAGCTTTTGCCTATGACTATGGGGAATTTTAGAGATATTTAGAGGGGGTTTGTGATGATAAAGTATATTTATTCTTACATTATGGATGGACAGGATTTGGTTACATGTCAACGTTGAAGCTTCCATATGAAATTTTATCATTATAAGAGGGATAGCACTGGACACAGCTAAATCTAGGGTTAAAAGGGTGACATGGCGACATGTCATAGTCTTCAAGCCTATCATTGAAGGATAAGGTCAGGGAGAAGGGGGGACTTTATTCATGGTATGGTGTAACATTTGGGAAGATCATATTGATAAATATTAGTTATACTTTGAGTCCAGATAGTTCAGATAAGATCACTGGGGTTATAGATGCATTATAAGGGATGTGTTTGGGAGATCTGAGAAGATTTGGTTGCAAGATCAATTAGGCCAGTAGGGGCAGTGATGGGTCAGATTTTAGTTTCAGCTTTGATAACACTGTGATGTTTGTAATTTGTTACTGATCTTTGAGAAAGTTATGATATTGAGATAGGTTGGAGAGTGATTCCTGGAGACAACACTCAGATGCCGGTGTTGACTGTTCCGGATCTGGAGGAAGATGGATGGACTACTGATGGATAAATATCATTTTGATGATTTTTCAAATTTTTTTTTTTTCAATATTGGGGTGATGTTGGTATGATTTATGAATCAAAGGGGGGAATAGGTTTATGTGATTCATGCATCATTTATATATCATTTTTTAAATTCTTAGGTGAAATTGAGGTTTAATTTGAAAGTGTTTGTTTTGCAAAAGATACTGTTTGGTCGTTTATTTTCTTGTCATTCCAGAAGCATTTGGGAGAACATGTGGAGATTGGAATACTCAAACAAAGACAATATGAAGGGACAATATGACTGGAGGAGATGAAACAAGGAGGGTGTGGCTGATTCCATCATCAACAAGTCCATTGGAAGAGGACACTACAGGGAGATGAAGTGTAGTGGACTACATTCCAGTGTTTGCAATGAAATATAGACATGTGTAATACATAATTGTGTCATATTTTTAGGTATTAATTTTGGTAGAATGATGTTTGATGTTATTGACTACATGTAAGGATCTTAGATGTTTTTGTTTATTTCGGTGAATGTTTAGGGACAGAGAGGCTAGGAAGGGAGAGTTTCATTGTCCGGTCCAATGGGTTGACCAGCCGTACAATGGATGTTTATGGATAGGATTTTGTTTGCAGGGGCTTACATGTGTATTTAATTGCATCATAGTTTCAAATGCATTTACATGGTTAATGAGGTTATCTGGAGTACCGACGGTGGTTGCATGGGGCAGAGGGACCGTGAGAGAATTTTACTGTCTTGATTGATATGGATGGATGGCTGTCAGACAGTTTTTCGCTCTTACACTCCATAGAGATTTCTTCATATGTCATAGTAATGTATTCACACTTCATATGTCATAGTAATGTATTCACACTTCATAAACAGGTATTTCATAGAAAGGTATTTACACTCTAGAGAAGAATGTTTTTGGTTTAATGTTAAAGATACTCAATAAGATAAATTGTTACTTGTTATAATCCTATTCTGTTTGGTTTCGAGACGTTTAGGTTGTCTCGAAAGGGGGGAATGTAGTGTATTGACAATATGATGGTGTTAAATGTTTTAAATGGAACTGAAAGAATGTTGATTTTTGGTATCAAGAAGGAAGGTTTTAGCGTGACGCCACATATGACAGACAGGAAGTGGGTTGTAAGATACGGGGATTGAACAGTAGAGGGAGCCATTCAACTCTTGGAAGGCTATATAAAGGGGGGAAGAACGGCGGAGAGTTAGAACGGCCATAGCAATCTGGGGAGCCGTTCTCCGGACACCGCGGGTCTGTACATATGCTGTAATCTTGTGGTTTGAATAAACCTTATGATCAATGTTCAGTATGAGCAGACTCCTTTTGTTGACAGCAATAATGACCACCATTCATCATATACGACAATACTTTTGCAAGGCACTGTATCTTTCATTTGACATGCTCCTATGAACTTCACATGCTTTTGATCTTATCTGGAATCCCCTATTGCCTTATTAACAAACTTATGCAAGGTTCCCTTTCTCCTGCCAGTAAACGCACACACACGTGCGCGCATAGGACCTCAAGACAAAACAACCATCATTTAATGAGAAGGAATGATGTAGTGATAGTTAAAGAGAGGGAAAGAGTGACAAAGAAAAAGGGATGCAGTGTGTGGGACTAACAGAGGTAAAATTCCTTTATGGCTACAGGAGCTGACATCAAACGAGCTGGCGGCTACATAAAACCAGATTACCACAGAAAGGACCAGCAGGCAAAGAACACTTGGTTACAAATTACCTTGTGCCACAGCCAGACACACACACACACACACACTAGATTGACACTTCGTTCCCCTCACTTCCTATAAAGCCTTGGGTCATCATTATAATATTCACACAAACATCAACAATCCCTTGATTTATTCTGAATGTAAATAGACCTTGGTTGCCACCAGACATAACATCCATCTTCCCCATATGTCATAAGTCATAATGGAAAGGAAAATCATGTTACCTACATAAGTCACAATGGAAAACCATGTTATCTCCATAACATAGGCTCATGTCATAATGGAATTCATGTCATTTACAAATCACAATGACCACTCTCCCGCCTCCACATCTGCAGCCATGCTAAGTTCCAGAGTGGCCTGTCATTTAGTGAAAGCTATGACAGTTATATGACAGCTCTACGACAGCTCTATTGCTCAGTGCTAAAGGAGATCAAACATCAGTCAATGTGGCCCAAGGTTGTCCTGTGGCTCAGTCCTGCCTTATCTATCAGCTCTAATAGCTCTTATCTGAACCACTGAACAATTTCCTCTCCACACACACTAAAAAGACCCCTCATCACCTCTATCAGGGTTGTGTGACGATTCATTACCTGAACACACACACACAAGTATACTCTCTCACCAACCGACACACACACTCCCACCCACGGCCCATTAGCCAGGTCGAGGCATGAGCCCCACAAAAACAACAAGCCATTAAACCCAGCCAGAGAGAACAGGCCCTGACAATCTGCTGTCTGTAAATGAGGGACACAGAGGAAGGGAGTGAGGGAGGAGAGAAATAAAGAACAGGAAAATCAATGAGTTAAGACTCCTGGGAACGAGGGGGTGTTGCAGGGGTAATGACGAGCAGAATGTAACAGCGTTCCAAAAAATAAACAGACCTCGGAACACTAGCGCTGTAGTCCCGTGGCCTACTTTGGAATACAGAACTTCCAAAGAATACAGTGGGAACACAGACAGATTTGGGGGGGGGGGGGGGGTTCAGAGAGGGACAACTGACATTTAGGGATGTCCAGGGACATCGCGTCTCCTGCGGGCTAAACCCATTAATGCCCCATTTGTCCTGAACGCCGGAGCGCTTGGACTTCAACTTATTCTTTATGGATAGGCCCTGAACTGGAGCTAGCCAATAGGCACATTAAAAGATGCATGTCAAAGTGGGCCAAAGAATCATAAAAACTGCTGTGAAAGTGAGAGGACAAGACAGAGAGAGAGGAGAGTGTGTGTGTGTGCACGTGCATGTGTATGTCTGAGAGGAGACAGGAAGATTGAGAGTGGACTGTGTGAGAAGCCACAAGAGGATAGAGGGATGGTACCTGGAATTCAAAGAGACAAGGTGATAGAGAGAGGGGGGGGGGGGGGACAAGTGTGGCAGAATGCCATGCACTAAATAGAGGGGTAGACAGCTGAGGGCCACCCTTTGCTGTTTATCAACCATTTTCTTCTGTCGGTGATGGTCCCACTTTAAATGAACCAAAACATATATAGAGCACGCATATAGTCTTCATAAGCACTCCTATATTGAATCTATATCATACTTACTACATAAAGGGTGACATACAACACCCAATGTAAGTGGGACAGCTGGTTTGTTTATTATAGCTGTTTGTTGTGGTGTCGTGATGTGGAACTAGTCTTTCTGATATAGCTACAGTAGTCTCTCAGTTCTACCTCACATACGATGCCCACACAACCACCGCCGCTGCCAATGTGGCACAAAGGAACAGTGTCACGGTGACTCACAGTGTAGCTAAAGAGGAGGGGAATAGAGAGAGGAAGTCTGAGAGAAAAGAGAGAGAGAGACTAGAAAATGAATCGGTTCAGTGACTCCTCAGAGATAGGAGCTCACAGACAGCCTGTTGGAGACCCCGCAAGGGTGACAGAGTGCCCAGCGATGAATCAGAGGGCAGCTCGTTGTGTAATCTCTCTCACACACACACACACACAGCGAGGGGGAAGTCTCAGTAAAAATAAACTTTAAATAGAAGAAAAACAGACCCAACTGTTCTTTTCAGAAGTTACAGTTGCGCGCTTCAGTGGGCCTTTACATTTAAAGTATCTGCGCTAATGTGTAGCCTAGGACGGTCTGTCCTGGGCTACACATTAGCGAGATACTTTAAAGTTAAGCGGAGATACTTTAACCCTAAAAGCACAGACGGGTACATTTTTCAAAAATGTCATAATTTCCCAACCTTTTTTTTATCCTTCTGAAATGTTAGGACTGTCATGCAACTAGTTCCCGACAAAAAACAAAACAATTTACCATGATTTCTGTGTTAATATGGAGGAATTAAAAATGATCTATTTTGTATACTAGTGGTGCATGGCTAAACTGAAAATCTGGACTCAATAGTAAACTTTGTGATAAAAAGCACCAAATTTGGCACAGAGGTAGATGTATGGACCCTGTTAAGATATAGATATGGAGCCACCCCAGATGTGGCCTCTGTGGGGAGTGGCAGCCACTAACTAAAAAAATTACAAAAAATGTAAATACATATTTAGCTTCCAGTCAATGTCTTTATACCAAGTCAAGAGTCTCATCTTTCAGATTCAATTGGAACTGAGTTGCAGGGTTTACATTAGCCGGTAATAGCCGGCTTTTGACATACATTTTTTTACGCAGATAAATAAAAATGTAAATGTGATTTCTGTCATTCTGAGCACCATGAGTGGACGCCCTAATCAGGTTACGCACCCACTGCATATGTGTCCATTAAATTTCTCAAATGTCAATTACATTTTAAATGCAGCCGGTCAAATGTCCAGAGCCACATTTTCCTAACCGAAACACTGCCGAGTTGATACCCCATTGCATTCCAAAGTTGGAGCTAAAAGTCTGAATGCACCAGCGCCTAAATATCGATATGTCAGATTAGTTTAATTGACAATTTCTCAGCTTTTGAGTATCACAGAAACACAACACGTTTTGACTATAAGTGTGTTAAAAGTAAATGCTTATTTTGGGGGAATTTAAACCATTTACCAGTGTTACAAAAGGTTAATAAAACAGTGTTACTGCTTCACTGACAGTGTCTGTTTGCAATGATTATCAATTTGGGGTCAAAAATTACCTTTTAAACTATAAATCTGGCGCTTTTAGGGTTAAAATCATCACGCATGGCTGACAACCGCTTCTGCGCCTCGATCCAATTCACCCATTCAATCCCGGGGCCATAGAATAGGCCTAGGTCGACCACAGTGCGTATCGGGGCTGTTGGTTTCCATACCAAACAGCAGCAAAGGACGCATTTGATTTCTATTCAAAGCAGTGCACTCAGTCAAAGCACTCCACTGGTTATATAGCCTAAACCAAGTGGGGAAAGGGCTCAGATATGTGCGGCATACATTAATAAACATTTCGCCTCAGGTGCGCTGGTGCGGACCACCTGTTGAGCCCGTCATGCCCAAAGGAGAACGTGTCAAATATCCTCTTTGAAACTATATCGACCCTCACTTCCCTAGAACAGGTCATCCTTAATTAATCTATTAATATTCCACGTGTCAACTGTGTGTTGTTGTATACACGTGGGGATTTCTTGCCTATTAATTATCCTCGCATTATGGCTCTCAATCCACCAGGAAACAATAAAGGCACCCATTGTTGGGTCGAACATGCCGATGCAACCCACAAGCACGGTCGCACTAGGCACATAGATGCACTGACTACTGTATTGTTTGTTTGAAGATGAGAACACAATTTACTCGTGCACGGAATAGATCGCTACTACTCCTACTATGTACCTATTGTAGCCTATGCATTAAGCGTTGGCGATAGAGAGAGAGAGAGAGAGAGATAATTGTTCTGGCCAAATCCAGATGTGTTTTCAAAATAGCGCCTGACAAGGACTGTCTTTACTGTATGTACATTGTGAATAACTGAACGAATTTATACCCATTCAATGCAGTTTTAAAATACCCTTTCTTTGACCAACTGTGAGAGTGAAATCATAAACCTCTGTCATAAGCATGTCGTGACCTCTCATTTTACCAAACGTAGTCTAACAAGCCCAGGCGCTAACTGAGGAACGCTCAACTCCTCTAAAGAGAACGGGGTTGAGCGCTTCTCAGCAACCCCGGGGTTGAGCGCTTCTCAGCAACGTAAAAACAATGAACGACATTGGCTCAACAGGCACCACGGCCAACACACACCGCTGTCACTTTGTAAAGAAGTGAAGTTGAAGTGGCAACAAGTTAACTTACCAAAGTTTGTTCATACTGTAGCGCCCGCTGATCGTCGCCGGCCATGGCTGCGCTGTGTGGCTTGCGCTACAGGCAGAAGTGCCAGAGAGACCGGGTGAGGAAATATTTTGAGGTTGCAGTGAGACACAAATGCTCTCTCTTGTTTTCGAGTGATTAGAACATGAGTCTAATTAATGTGTCATGAAGCTGATGACGTTTATGAGATGAACTCAGAAGTGCTGCATACCAGAGTTCCTTCATTTTATATCCCCAAATCTCTTCCAGGATCTACACAGAGGCGGGACTTGTGTGGCTTGGAGTTGTACGACACGCCCCTCTAGCTTGTTCAAATGGTACAGTCTGTCCTCTGAAGTTTTACGAACAGCGAAAATTCAGGGTTCCGCTTAATTTTAGCAAAATCTTTTAAACGCTTGCTTGCACCTTGACGTTTTGTCAGTCAAATATAACGTTGAAAGATACTTTGTTGTTCTCTTCTGCTACGCTGTTCTGAAATGTTTAGAAACTGGTGTGTCTGTGTTGAAAGCTGTTTTATTTTCCAGGTATCGTGAATGTCAATTCAGTGGAGTCATACCTAGAGTGTCTGAAAGTGGGCGTGTCAAAATAAGTGGAAGGATCAACAGAAGGGGATGGATGGAAAGCGAATCAGCTAATTGGGCAGATTTGATGCCACTCAAGTCCGTTTTGCGTGGCTGATTGGGCTGCATGATGAGTCAATTGTTGACAACTGTAGCATTTTAGCTAAACCTAACCCTTTTCCTAACCTTAACCTCATTCTCCTAGCCTGCCACATTCAATCAATCAATCAATTTTATTTTATATAGCCCTTCTTACATCAGCTAATATCTCGAAGTGCTGTACAGAAACCCAGCCTAAAACCCCAAACAGCTAGTAATGCAGGTGTAGAAGCACGGTGGCTAGGAAAAACTCCCTAGAAAGGCGAAAACCTAGGAAGAAACCTAGAGAGGAACCAGGCTATGAGGGGTGGCCAGTCCTCTTCTGGCTGTGCCGGGTGGAGATTATAACAGAACCATGCCAAGATGTTCAAAAATGTTCATAAGTGACAAGCATGGTCAAATAATAATCAGGAATAAATCTCAGTTGGCTTTTCATAGCCGATCATTAAGAGTTGAAAACAGCAGGTCTGGGACAGGTAGGGGTTCCATAACCGCAGGCAGAACAGTTGAAACTGGAATAGCAGCAAGGCCAGGCGGACTGGGGACAGCAAGGAGTCACCACGGCCGGTAGTCCCGACGTATGGTCCTAGGGCTCAGGTCTCTCAGTTGGCTTTTCATAGCCGATCATTAAGAGTTGAAAACAGCAGGTCTGGGACAGGTAGGGGTTTCGTAACCGCAGGCAGAACAGTTGAAACTGGAATAGCAGCAAGGCCAGGCGGACTGGGGACAGCAAGGTGTCATCATGCCCGGTAGTCCTGACGTATGGTCCTAGGGCTCAGGTTCTCAGAGAGAAAGAGAGAACGAGAGAATTAGAGAGAGCATACTTAAATTCACACAGGACACTGGATAAGACAGGAGAAGTACTCCAGGTATAACCAACTAACCCCAGCCCCCCGACACATAAACTACTGCAGCATAAATACTGGAGGCTGAGACAGGAGCGGTCCGGAGACACTGTGGCCCCATCCGAAGAAACCCCCGGACAGGGCCAAACAGGAAGGATATAACCCCACCCACTCCGCCAAAGCACAGCCCCCGCACCACTAGAGGGATATCCCCAACCACCAACTTACAATCCTGAGACAAGGCCGAGTATAGCCCACAGAGGTCTCCACCACAGCACAAACCAAGGGGGGGGCGCCAACCCAGACAGGAAGATCACGTCAGTAACTCAACCCACTCAAGTGACGCACCCCTCCCAGGGACGGCATGAAAGAGCACCAGCAAGCCAGTGACTCAGCCCCTGCAACAGGGTTAGAGGCAGAGAACCCCAGTGGAGAGGGGAACCGGCCTGGCAGAGACAGCAAGGGCTGTTCGTTGCTCCAGCCTTTCCGTTCACCTTCACACTCCTGGGCCAGACTACACTCAATCATATGACCTACTGAAGAGATAAGTCTTCAGTAAAGACTTAAAGGTTGAGACCGAGTCTGCGTCTCTCACATGGGTAGGCAGACTGTTCCATAAAAATGGAGATCTATAGGAGAAAGCCCTGCCTCCCGCTGTTTGCTTAGAAATTCTAGGGACAATTAGGAGGCCTGCGTCTTGTGACCGTAGCGTACGTATTGGTATGTACGGCAGGACCAACTCGGAAAGATAGGTAGGAGCAAGCCCATGTAACGCTTTATAGGTTAACAGTAAAACCTTGAAATCAGCCCTTGCCTTAACAGGAAGCCAGTGTAGGGAAGCTAGCACTGGAGTAATATGATCAAATTTCTTGGTTCTAGTCAGGATTCTAGCAGCCGTATTTAGCACTAACTGAAGTTTATTTAGTGCTTTATCCGGGTAGCCGGAAAATAGAGCATTGCAGTAGTCTAACCTAGAAGTAACAAATGCATGGATTAATTTTTCTGCATCATTTTTGGACAGAAAATTTCTGATTTTTGCAATGTTACGTAGATGGAAAAAAGCTGTCCTTGAAACAGTCTTGATATGTTCGTCAAAAGAGAGATCAGGGTCAAGAGTAACGCCGAGGTCCTTCACAGTTTTATTTGAGACGACTTTACAACCATCAAGATGAATTGTCAGATTTAACATTAAATCTTCTAACCTGCCATGTTAATTATCCTAACCTGCTACGCATTTTAGCTAAGCCTAACCCTAACCCTTTTCCTAACCTTAACCTTAACCTCATCCTCCTAACCTGCCAGCGTTAATTATCCTAACCTGCTATGTTAATTCTCCTAACCTGCATACGTTAGTTCTCTTAACCTGCTATGTAAAGATTAAGCTGACCAGCGGTGGGTGCACCTGGCAATGGCCGGTCTAACCAATAATGGAGCGCTGATGTTACACCCATCGCAGTTGATCCAACCACTTATTTTGCAACACCCACTTTCAGACACTCCAAGTATGCGGTTAACCATACTTGATTCAGTGGCCAGGTAAATTCAGAGGGGAGTGTCTGAAGATACCGTTCTAGGGGTGTCCTAATGTATTATTTAGTTTTTATTGCAGAGCACGTGTGTATCACATTAAAATTAAAAGATAGAAATCAGTCTGTTAAAAGCTCATTCGTGGGCCTCCCGAGTGGCACAGCGGTCTAAGGCACTGCATGGCAGTGCTAAAGGCATCACTACAGACCCGGGTTTGATCCCGGGCTGTATCACAACCGGCCGTGATCTGGAGTCCCATAGGACGGCGCATAATTGGCCCAGCGTCATCTGGGTTAGGGGAGGGTTTGGCCGGGGGGGCTTTACTTGGCTCATTGCGCTCTTGTGGCGGGCCGGGCGCCTGCAGGCTGACCTCGGTCATCAGGTGAACAGTGTTTCCTCCGACACATTGGTGCGGGAGGGTGTTAAGAAGCGTGGGTTGGCTGGTCATGTTTCGGAGGACGCATGACTCGACCTTCACCTACCGAGCCCGTTGGGGAGTTGCAGTGATGAGACAAGATCAAAAAGTATTTCCTTTCTTCTTTTATAGCTCAATAACCCCCCCCCCCCCCACCCACAATAATTATTTTTTGGGAAAAAACAAATATGTTATGTGTCATTGAATTGCATTGCCAGGTGATTCCATAAAATGGCTTATAACATTTATATTGGGAACACAAGCCAGACAGACAGTAATCCACACCCTGGAATTGGACTCAGTCACTCAGGAATCAAATGTTCTGGTGAGACCTTCCTCTGAAATGTTACTGCCACCATAATCCTAAATCCTTAATCCATTCATTCATAGCCTACAGGACTTTTTACCCATATGGACACCCAAATGTAAATGCTAAGAGCATAGCAAATATGAGATGGGTACACGTAGGCATGGTATAAATTGAAGGAGAATACTTTGGAGATTATGGAGAAACACTCAGAACACATGATTATAAAAGACAGTTCCAGCATGTACCAGTGCAGCCTGGCCTCAGAGCCATACAAAACATCCTTTACGTATTTCTGAGCACCTTCAAGACATACAGTGCATTCGGAAAGTATTCAGACACCTTGACTTTTTCCACATTTTGTTACGTTACAGCATTATTCTAAAATGATTAAATTGTTTTCCCCCCCTCATCAATCTACACACAATATCCCATAATAACAAAGCAAAAACAGGTTTTTAGACATTTTTGCAAATGTATTACAAATAAAAAACTGAAATATTACATTTACATAAGTATTCAGACCCTTTACTCAGTCATTTGTTGAAGCACCTTTGGCAGCGATTACAGCCTTGAGTCTTCTTGGGTATGACGCTACAAGCTTGGCACACCTGTATTTGGGGAGTTTCTACCATTGTTCTCTGCATATTTTCTCAAGCTCTGTCAGGTTGGATGGGGAGAGTCGCTGCACAGCTATTTTCAAGTCTCTCCAGAAATGTTCGATCGTGTTGAAGTTCGGGCTCTGACTGGGCCACTCAAGGACATTCAGAGACTTGTCCCGAAGTCACTCCTGCCTTGTCTTGGCTGTGTGCTTAGGGTCGTTGCTCTGTTGGAAGGTGAACCTTCACTCCAGTCTGAGGTCCTGAGTGCTCTGGAGCAGGTTTTCATCAAGGATCTCTCTGTACTTTGCTCTGTTCATCTTTCCCTCAATCCTGACTAGTCTCCCAGTCCATGCCGCTGAAAAACATCCCCATAGCTTGATGCTGCCACCACCATGCTTCACCGTAGGGATGGTGCCAGGTTTCCTCCAGACGTGACGCTTGGCATTCAGGCCAAAGAGTTCAATCTTGGTTTCGTCAGACCAGAGAATCTTGTTTCCCATGGTCTGAGTGTCCTTTAGGTGCCTTTTGGCAAACTCCAAGCCGGCAGTCATGTGCCTTTTACTGAGGAGTTGATTCCGCCTGGCCTGATTGGTGGAGTGCTGCAGAGATGGTTGTCCTTCTGGAAGGTTCCCCATCTCCACAGAGGAACTCTCAAGCTCTGTCAGAGTGACCATTGGGTTCTTGGTCACCTCCCTGACCAAGGCCCTTCTCCCCCGATTGCTCAGTTTAGCCGGGCGGCCAGCTCTAGGAAGAGTCTTGGTTGTTCCAAACTTCTTCCATTTAAGAATGATGGAGGCCACTATGTTCTTGGGGACCTTCAATGCAGCAAAAACAAATTGGTACCATTCCCCAGATCTGTGCCTCGACACAATCCTGTCTCTGAGCTCTACAGACAATTCCTTCGACCTCATGGCTTAGTTTTTGCTCTGGTATGCACTGGCAACTGTGGGACCTTATACAGACAGGTGTGTGCCTTTCCAAATCATTGAATTTACCACAGTTGGACTCCAATCAAGTTGTAGAAACATCTCAATGATGATCAATGGAAACAGGATACACCTGAGTTACATTTCTAATCTCATAGCAAAGGGTCTGAATACTTATGTAAATAAGGTATTTCAGTTTTTTATTTTTTATACATTTGGGGAATTGTGTGTAGATTGATGAGGGAAAACATTAATTTAATACATTTTAGAATAAGACTGTAACGTAACAAAATGTGGAAAAAGTCAAGGGGTCTGAATACTTTCCGAATGCACTGTACATTCCCCCAACCAGAAGCAATGGATTACAGGCAACACCCGCACTGAGCTAAAAGTTAGAGCTGCCGCTTTCAAGGAGCGGGACAGTAATCCGGACGCTTATAAGAAATCCTGCTACGACCTCAGATGAAACATCAAACAGGCAAAGCATCAATACAGGACTAAGATTGAATTCTACAACACCGGCTCTGACGCTTGACGGATGTGGCAGGGTTTGCAAAATTATCATGGATGACAAAGGGAAACCTAGCTGCAAGCTGCCCAGCGACGCAAGCCTACCAGATTAGCTAAATGCCTTCTATGCTCACTTCGAGGCAAGCAACACTAGACCATGCATGAGAGCACCAGCTGTTCCGGACGTCTGTTTGATCTTGTTCTCCGTAGCCGATGTGGGTAAGACCTTTAAACAGGTTAACATTCGCAAGGCATTGGGGTCAGACAGAATACCAGGACGCATACTCAGAGCATGCGCTGACCAATTGGCAAGTGCCTTCATTGACATTTTCAACCTACCTCTGACCCAACTTGTTTCAAGCAGACCGCCATTGTCCCTGTGCCCAAGAAAGCCAAGGTAACCTGCCTAATTTACTAACACACTCACATCTATAGCCATGAAATGTTTTGAAAGGCTGGTCATGGCTCACATCAACACCATCATCCCAGACACCCTGGACACACTCCAAATCACATACTGCCCCAACAGATCCACAGATGACGCAATCTCTATTGCACTCCACACTGCCCTCACCCAGCTGGACAAAAGGAATACCTATGTAAGAATGCTGTTAATTGACTACAGCTCAGCATTCAACACCATAATCAGGACCATGGGACTGAACACCTCCCTCTGCACCTGGATCCTGGACTTCCTGACGGGCCACCCCCAGGCGCTGAGGGTAAGCAACAACACATCTGCCACGCTGACTATCAACACGAGGGCCCCTCAGGGGTGTGTGCTTAGTCCCCTCCTGTACTTCCTGGTCACCCACGACTGCGTGGCCACAGTGAAAAGGGTTGAGAGATTCAAGTTTCTCTGTGTCCACATCACTAAGGAATTAACATGGTCCACACACACCCACACAGTTGTCAAGAGGGCACAACAGCGCCTCTTCCCCTTCAGGAGCATGAAAATATTTGGCATGGGCCCTCAGATCCTCAAAAAGTTCTACAGCTGCACCATTGAGAGCATCTTGACTGGCTGCATCACCGCTTGGTACGGCAACTGTAAGGCACCCGACCGCAAGGCGCTACTGTCACGTACGTTAAGGAACGGGACGGACCAAGGTGCAGCGTGAACGGCGAACATGTTTATTAACTAATAAACACACGAAACAGTAACCAAAACAACAAACTTAACCGTGACGGTCCAAAGGCTAACACACAAGCCTAAACATGAACATAACGAAATCCCACAACGCAGGCAGGAAAACTGGCTGCCTAAGTATGATCCCCAATCAGAGACAACGAGCAACAGCTGCCTCTGATTGGGAACCACACCCGGCCAAACATAGAAATACAAAACCTAGAATATATTCACACCCTGACCAAACTAGCTAGAGTTCTATAGGCCAGGGCGTGATGGTTTGTGCGGACTCTGGCCGCACAAACCTGACTGAATAGGGGAGGGTCCGGGTGGGCTTCTAGCCTCGGTGGCGGCTCCGGCTGACCGGAGCTGGATCAGGTACCGGTGGAGCGGACTGCTCTGGCTCCGGCGTGGAGCCGCTGACCGGAGCTGGATTAGGCACCGGTGGAGCGGACTGCTCTGGTTCCGGAGTGGAGCCGCTGACCGGTGCCGGACCAGGCACCGGTGGAACGGGCACGGGCCGTGCCGGACTGGCGACGCGCACCACTGGCTTGGTGCGAGGAGCAGGAACAGGCCGGGCCGGACTGGCGACGCGCACCACTGGCTTGGTGCGAGGGGCAGGGACAGACCGGGCCGGACTGGCGACGCACACCACTGGCTTGGTGCGAGGAGCAGGAACAAGCCGGGCCGGACTGGTGACGCGCACCACTGGCTTGGTGCGAGGAGCAGGGACAGGCCGGGCCAGACTGGCGACGCGCACCACTGGCTTGGTGCGAGGAGCAGGAACAGGCCGGGCCGGATTGGGAACACGCACCAATGGCTCGGTGCGGGGAGCAGGAACAGGGCGTACCGGACTGGGAACACACACCACTGGCTTGGTGCGGGGAGCAGGAACAGGCCGGGCCGGACTGGGAACATGCACCACTGGCTTGGTGCGGGGAGCAGGTACGGGGCGTACCAGACTGGGAACACGCACCACTGGCTTGGTGCGGGGAGAAGGAACAGGCCGGGCCGGACTGGGAACACGCACCACTGGCTTGGTGCGGGGAGCAGGTACGGGGCGTACCGGACTGGGAACCGGCGCTGGAGGTCTATGACTGTCTCCGTTCTTTACACTCCGCGCCCCGTCCTCCTGTGAGGACTCCTCCTTGAGCCCCCACGAGTGCAGTGGTCGGGGCTCCTCTCTGTCGCTCCCCGACCACCCTTTTAGCCCCCCCAAAAAAAATTATTGGGGCTGTCTCTCCACCCTGATCCCTTTCAGGGCCTCCCTCTTTCTTGCCAGATCCTCTCTTATCTCCTGCCAAGTCCATCCTCTCTGCTCCTCCTCGGCACACTGCTTGGTCCAGGTCGGGTGGGATTTTCTGTCACGTACGTTAAGGAACGGGACAGACCAAGGTGCAGCGTGAACAGCGAACATGTTTATTAACTAATAAACACACGAAACAGTAACCAAAACAACAAACTTAACCGTGACGGTCCAAAGGCTAACACACAAGCCTAAACATGAACATAACAAAATCCCACAACGCAGGCAGGAAAACTGGCTGCCTAAGTATGATCCCCAATCAGAGACAACGAGCGACAGCTGCCTCTGATTGGGAACCACACCCGGCCAAACATAGAAATACAAAACCTAGAATATATTCACACCCTGACCAAACTAGCTAGAGTTCTATAGGCCAGGGCGTGACAGCTACAGAGGGTGATGAGTACGACCCAGTACATCACGGGGGCTGAGATCCCTGCCATCCAGGACATATATACAAGGTGGTGTCAGAGGAAGGCCCAAAATATTGTCAAAGTCTCCAGCTACCCAAGCCATAGACTGTTCTCTCTGCTATCGCACGGTAAGCAGTATCAGTGCACCATGTCTGGAACCAACAGGACCCTGAACAGCTTCTACCCCCAAGCCATAAGACTGCTAAACAAGACTGCTAAATAGCTACTCAAATGGCTACCCACTGCTGCTACTGTCTATTATCTGTCCTGTTACCTAGTCACTTCAACCCTACCTATATGTACAATGCCTTCAGAACGTATTCACCACCCTTGACTTTTTCCACATTTTGTGTTGTGTTGCAGCCTGAATTTTAAATTGATTAAATTGAGATTTTGTGTCACTGGCCTGTTACACAATATCCCATAATGTCAAAGTGGAATTATGTTTTTAGAAATGTTTAGAAATGAATAAAAAATGAAAAGCTGAAATGTCTTGAGTCAATAAGTATTCAACCCCTTTGTTATGGCAAGCCTAAATAAGTTCAGGAGTAAAAATCTGCTTAACAAGTCACATAAATTGCATGGACTCACTCTGTGTGCAATAATAGTATTTAACATGATTTTTGGATGACTGACTCATCTCTGTACCCCACACATACAATTATCTGCTGTGCAGTGAATTTCAAACACTGATTCAACCACAAAGACCAGGAAGGTTTACCAATGCCTCGCAAAGAAGGGCACCTGTTGGTAGATGGGGGAAAAAGCAGACATTGAATATCCCTTTGAGCATGGGGAAGTTATTAATTACACTTTGGATGGTGGACCAATACACCCAGTCACTACAAAGATACAGGCTTCCTTCTTAACTCAGTTGCCGGAGAGGAAGGAAACCGCTCAAGGATTTCACCATGAGGCCAATGGTGACTTTAAAACAGTTAATGGCTGTGATAAGAGAAAACTGTGGATGGATCAACAACATTGTAGTTACTCCACAATAATAACCTACATGACAGAATGAAAAGAAGGAAGCCTGCACAGAATATAAATATTCCAAAACATGCATCCTGTTTGCAATAAGGCACTAAAGTAAAACTGTGAAGACATGAACTTTACACTGAGTATACCAAACATTAGGAACACCTTCCTAATATTGAGTTGCACCCCCCTTTGCCCTCAGAACAGCCTCAATTCATCGGCATGGACTCTACAAGGTGTCGATAGCGTTCCACAGGGATGCTGGCCCATGTTAACTCCAATGCTCCCCATAGTTGGGTCAAGGTGGACCATTCTTGATACACATTGGAAACTGTTGAGCGTGAAAAACCCAGCAGCATTGCAGTTCTTGACACAAACCGGTGCGCCTGGCACCCACTACCATACCCTATTCAGAGGCACTTAAATCTTTTGACTTGCCCATTCACCTTCTGAATGGCACACATACACAATCCATGTCTCAATTGTCTCAAGGCTTAAAAATAATTATTTAACCTGTCTCCTCCCCTTCATCTGCACTGATTGAAGTGGATTTAACAAGTGACATCAATAAGGGATTATATCTTTCACCTGGATTCACCTGGTCAGTCTATGTCATGGAAATGTTTTATATACTCAGTGTATGTCCTGAATACAAAGTGTTATGTTTGGGGCAAATACAACACAACACATCATTGAGTACCACTGCATATTTTCAAGCATGGTGGTGGCTGCATTCTGTTATGGGTATGCTTGTCATTGGCAAGGACTAGGGAGTTTTTAGGATAAAAATAAATGGAATAGAGCTAAGCACAGGCAACATCCTAGAGGAAAACCTGGTTCGGTCTGCTCTTCAACAGACACTGCGAGACAAATTCACCTTTCAGCAGGACAATAACCTAAAACACAAGGCCAAATATACACTGGAGTTGCTTACCAAGACACGATTGAATGTTCCTGAGTGGCCTAGTTACAGTTTTGACTTAAATCGGCTTAAAAACCCATGGCAAGATTTGAAAATGGCTGTTTAGCAATGATCAACAACCAACTTGACAGAGTTTGAAGAATAAAAAAAATAATAATGTGACATATACAATTATCCTTGAAATAGAAGTCAGTTGTGTGTGCGGACAATTTACACAGATGATGGCCTGAGGCCGAAACGTTTGTGTTTTGTTTTCACCTTTCATTTATGCACTTTCTTGCATTATGATTTTTTGGGCACCATGATGTTTTAATAAACATCTTTATTTTGCGTTCAAGCCTCAGTTTTGGACATATTCCTTTTTTCGACAGTGTGCGGGTCTCCATCTCTTCCATAAATAATAATGTGCAAATATTGACAATCCAGGTGTGCAAAGCTCTTAGAGACTTACCCAGAAAGACTCACAGCTGTAATCGCTGCCAAAGGTGATTCTAACATGTATTGACTCAGGGGGTTGAATATTTATGTAATCAAGATATACTGTGTTAGTGTTTTATTTTTCATACTTGTTTTTACAAATGTTTGAATTTTTCTTCCACTTTGACATTAAGGAATATTTTGTGTAGATCATTGACAAAATATTACAATTAAATCAATTTTAATCCCACAATTAAATCAATTTTAATGCCACTTTGTAACACAACAAAATGTGGAAAAAGTCCAGGGGTGTGAATACTTTCTGAAGGCAGTACCTTAGCTACCTCAATGACCTCCTACCCCTGCACATCGACTCGGTACTGGTACTCCCCGTATATAGACATTATTTTTACTCGTCATTGTTATTAGTTATTTACTGTGTATTTATTCCTCGTGTCACTGTTTCTATATTTAAAAATATATATATATTATACTTTTTTATACTTTATTTTGATGAAGCATGTGACAATTAACATTTGATTTGATTAGTTGTCTGTAGCCTTCAGCAGAGAGTGAGTGTTGAGGAGATATTGCTTTGAGCCTGGAGAGGACACACCTGCATTACACTGCTATTACCTAGAAATGGGTTCTTGTTGATAGTTAATTGCTCTTTTCTACTTAGGGTGTGAGGGTGTGTGTGTGGGGTGTAAATTGTGTGTGTGTGTGTGTTTAACTGAATAATTTAATGTTAATTTCCAATGACTCATTCACGCCACTGACAAAGGTAGAAAATAGCTAAATGCTCAAATGCATGGGTCAATACCTTATGGTCAATATTCTGTATAGGTAAAAGCTAAACCAAACACAGAGTGATTCATAATAAATTGCATTTGTTGAGCGCGTTCCAGTTAAAGACATAAATCACAAAGCTCTTGATTGAACAATGGAGAGAATATGGGGTTGGCAAATTGATAATGGCGTTCAATGAGGAGAGGGCGGTGCAATGACAAACAATCTTTCATTTCAAAAGTATATTGTCACAGAGATCCAAATTACACATACTATATTTTATGGATTAAACATATACGAGATGGATATTGGAGAGATAAACAGGTGTTGCTGCTCCATGACAGACTGTACCAATCACAGGATACCCAGATACACAAGATAAAGATAGCGACAGCAAAAATATATAAAACAAAGCTTTGTCTTGATGAAAGAGTTTTCTCGTTGCTCATAAGTCTTGGACAGAATAAATAGTATTCTCCACAGTGTGTTATAATGAATTATTGAATTTATCCAGTTGAGTACACAGTGGGTCTTTGTTGAATGTTTTTGTAACTTTGACATGTAAGGTAATTTATGTCCCCAAACTACTGGGCCTGTCTGCTTCTCTCCTTTTAATCTAAACTCACTGAACTTCCTCTCCTTCAAAGGAAAACAAACTTGTGTAAAAGTTTAAAAGTCTCTCAATTTGCCCTTTCTGAGTCAGATGGAGATGCCCTTGGACACCAGGGTTGGGGTCAATTCCATTTAAATTCCAGTCAATTCAGGAAGTACACTGAAATTCTAATTATCTTCAATACTTTTCAATATGGAACATTTGTAATTGTAATTGTAATTTGGTTTTCTTTGCAAATTGACTGGAATTGAAATGGAATTGACCCCATCCCCAACCCTGTGGGATATTGATCAATGGTCAGTTTTCTGATGGCCTCCTTATTAGTTAAGGGTCTGATTTGGAGACAGTAAACTGATCCTAGATCTGCACCTGAGGGCAACACACACTCTGTCACCATGATTTCTGGGAAACGTTTGCCAATTAGAGAACTCTGTATAGACAGTGGTTTTGAGCGTGCTTGGTTGTGGCGGTGCCTGTGTTGGCCTTGTCCCCCCTGGTTCTTCCGTTTTCCTCTCACGAGTGCCAGACAGGTGGCGGACTAATTTCACTTTGTGGCTCCAACAATAGCCACGCGCCCACCAACACCAACGCTGCTCATGGCAACATTTACTCACTATCTCTCCATCTCCATCCCTCTTTTATGCATTAGGCCTACTTCCTTCCCTCCCTGACCCATTCCCCCCATCTCTTTGCTTTTGTGTGTCCTGTCTCTGCTATCGAATCCAGTTCTCCAGTCTTATCTCTTCTCTTCTCTCCTTCTCCTCAGCTCTCTGTCCCTCTCTTTCGGGCTCTTGTGAGTCAGCCTAATTTATTCCTTGTTCTTCACTACCTTGCTCCTCCTCTGACTCCTCTGTCATATCTGTGTGTGTGTGTGGTATGCTGGGATGGAGAATAATGTGGACTCTATTTAATTGAGAATCAAAGCTTCATTCACACATATATTCACTAGCAAAAAGTGGCATTCATTCACATATAATCTATCAACTCTCACAGTCTCACGTCAAAATTAGAGGTTCATCCATGTTTTCTCAAACGTTGTTCCAAATGTCAAGTGTTTAAGGTTAAGTTTAGGCATTAACTCTGAATTCTTACAGTTAGGCATTAACTCCAAATGGTTAAGGTAAGGGTTAAGGTTTGGGATAGGCTTGAAGAAAATCATCTCAAAAGCAACTTTCTATCGCTTGATTCAAACATGCCATTGGCACCAGAGGCAGATGCTTACGCCTATCCGCCGTTCCCGTCCACAACACCCTAGCAAAACCCAAACCAACTTGAAGGTAACAGCGCTCACTGTTACCCCTAGTGGCCGGTTTCCACGTCATCTCCCGATGTGCTCAGACATGGATGGGTGTTGAAGACTGACTTGTATCACGGGTGACCTGGCTGCATATAATACCACACAACACGTAGGTTATATCATTCCATACCACTTAGTCATACTGTACACAGTGCTTATGCACAGAGATACAGTAAAACAGACACATGCAGACAGACACAACACCACTTGAGTGAATGCAACACCACCCCCTGTTGTTTATTTTATGCAGATGCCCTGGCTGTCACGCCCTGGCTCTGGGGACTCTTTAATGTTGAGCCAGGGTGTTAGTTTCTATGTTTAGTTTTCTAGGTTTATGTTCTAGATCGTGTGGATCTATGTTGGCCAGGGTGGTTCCCAATCAGAGGCAGCTGATTCTCGTTGTCTCTGATTGGGTACCATACTTAGGCAGCCTGTTGGCACTTTTGTTTTGTGGGATCTTGTTCCGGAGGGTTTGTGTATTTAACCTAGGACTTCACGTATCGTTTATTGTTTTGGTTCGTTGTGTGTACAAGTAATAAAGATGTACGCTTCTCACGCTGCGCCTTGGTTCGCTTCTTTCCATAACGATCGTGACACTGGCACACAAACGCACGCACATGCCTACCTGCCTCCAGGAATATAAATGAGCTTCCTGTAAAGTATGCAGGAGATTGTGGTAAATAATACTGGAGTTTACAAGATTGCACACCAAGACTCACTCTCTCTCTCTCACACACACACACCTCCGCTTTTTTTATTTGTTTTATTTCACCTTTATTTAACCAGGTAAGCCAGTTGAGAACAAGTTCTCATTTACAACTGCGACCTGGCCAAGATAAAGCAACGCAGTGCGGTAAAAACAACAACACAGAGTTACATATGGGGTAAACAAAACATAAAGTCAAAAATACAACAGAAAATATATATACAGTGTGTGCGAATGTAGTAAGTTATGGAGGTAAGGCAATAAATACGCCATAGTGCAAAATAGTTACAATTTCGTATTAACACTGGAATGATAGATGTGCAAAAGATGATGTGCAAATAGAGATACTGGGGTGCAAATTAGCAAAATAAATAACAATATGGGATGAGGTAGTTTGGTGGGCTAATTTCAGAATGGCTGTGTACAGGTGCAGTGATCGGTAAGCTGCTCTGACAACTGACGCTTAAAGTTAGTGAGGGAGATAAGAGTCTCCAGCTTCAGAGATTTTTGCAGTTCGTTCCAGTCATTGGCAGCAGAGAACTGGAAGGAATGGCGACCAAAGGAGGTGTTGGCTTTGGGGATGACCAGTGAGATATACCTGCTGGAGTGCAGACTACGGGTGGGTGTTGCTATGGTGACCAGTGAGCTAAGATAAGACGGGGATTTATCTAGCAGTGATTTATAGATGACCTGGAGCCAGTGGGTTTGGCGACGAATATGTAGTGAGGGCCAGCCAACAAGAGCGTACAGGTCACAATGGTGGGTAGTATATGGGGCTTTGGTGACAAAACGGATGGCACTGTGATAGACTACATCCAATTTGCTGAGTAGAGTGTTGGAGGCTATTTTGTAAATGACATCGCCAAAGTCAAGGATCGGTAGGATAGTCAGTTTTACGAGGGCATGTTTGGCAGCATGAGTGAAGGAGGCTTTGTTGCGAAATGGGGGTTCTAGATCTAACTTTAGATTGGAGATGCTTAATGTGAGTCTGGAAGGAGAGTTTACAGTCTAACCAGTCACCTAGGCAGGGACGGCCTGTTCAATAGGGCGATATGGGCGACGCACTGCCAAACGGGAAAAGGAAGGGATTTTTTTTCTAATCAATTATATCACGGCAACAGTAGTTATCAGTGTTGTAATCTGATCTGACTGCCACTAAATGTCAAATCAGGCTAAAGTCGTGCTTCAAATGGCCCCGCCCGTTTTTGGGCGATTTCAGTCAGGTTGAAAATCGCCCAGAAGTCTCTCATAGCCTGTCATGTAAAATCTATTTTTTTCAAATTTCAAAGCTTTCAATACATTCTCTATGGGTGTCTGTGGGCTTGCACTTACGCGCTTTCGTCATACGTGACGTAACCATGAACGTAACTAAGCAAATAGCGGCTAGCAGCGTCTCTTTGCGACCTGCAGTGTGGCGTTATTTTATGTTTTTAATTTGTACACTTAGTGGCGTTATTTTATGTTTTTAATTTGTACACTTAGTTTACAAACATTCTGCCAACCATGGATTTCGAGTGGTGGGTTTTGGACTGATCTTGTTGATCGTGTACATACCCGCTACGAACGGACTAAATAATGAAAACGTTGCTGGCAGCGGAATCCAATACAGCTGGGAGACTTGGCTGGATGACAGAGTCCCGGACAGAGAAGTGGAGCCGGCCGGCTTCACCCTGGTCGGAGCGGACCTCGATCTGACAGTCACAGGGAAAATCGATCCTGGTAAGAGAGCGACTCTGTACCCCCGAGCCCCGACATTGAACTGCTTTCTGTGTCACTGTGACCTTACTATCTGCCCCGTGAGTTCCCCCAATTGTTTGTTACCGTTGTGTACTGTTGATAATCACAAGTTTACTGGAGAACTGAGACCAAGTAGAGACTTTGGACAGGGTGGATATGGTATAATAAAGGCAGTTTATTCAGAGGTAAAGATATCTGGAATCGCGTGCACGGACTCGTTCGTCAAACTCTTAGGGAGCTATCTGAAGAGAGCCCCGAAAACATTGTGTGCTGACATTTTATACAATAAATGATGTAGGTTGAATCTAGTAGTTCTGATCTTCTGATTGGTCCTGATGAGTTGGGCGAGGTCCCCTCCACTGTTGCATTGGCTCTGAGTCGGGTTCTCTGTCTTCAAATGTTCAGCCTAAAGAGAGGGGATTTTTGTGTGTGTGTGTGTGTGTGTTTAACAGTGATGATGTGTGTGTGTGTGTGTGTGTTTAACAGTGATGATGTGTGTGTGTGTGTGTGTTATCAGTGATGATGTGTGTGTGTGTGTGTGTGTGTGTCCTCAGAGCAAGAACTCGTGAGTTGGAAGAACTGAGAGACCTATGGCGTGGGTGTTGTCCTTGGCCACCTGCTGACAAGGCTGACAAGATAGGACTCTTTTGTCCATTGTTATAGGATAGGAACAGCATTGATTGAAAACAAACGCCCAACACAAAATGGGTCATGCACAAGATTTTAGTCAGACCAAGCTATAACATTATATATTTACTACGACAGTACATTCAACCAAAAGCTAATATAACAAAGGCATCAGAGATTATTTATAATCTGTCACAGAAACTGGAATCCATCTCCCCAGATCAGTCAATAAATGCTTCTGGTATTGACTTATATGCTGCCCCTGTCTTCATGTTGTTGCTGGACATATCTTTTTTTAAATGTGTGTAGGTCACCTAAATCATCAGAAAAATTGCCCCTCCTGAGAATTGTTTCAGGAGCCGCCACTGGACCTAGGTATTTGTAGTTGTCCACATACTCTAGGTCAGACCTGCCGAGAATAGTGATTCTAGTCGGGTGGGCGGGTGCAAGCAGTGTTCGGTTGAAGAGCATGCATTTAGTTTTACTAGTGTTTAAGAGCAGTTGGAGGCTACGGAAGGAGTGTTGTGTGGCATTGAAGCTCGTTTGGAGGTTTGTTAACACAGTGTCCAATGAAGGGCCAGATGTATACAAAATGGTGTCGTCCGCATAGAGGTGGATCTGAGATTCACCATCAGCAAGAGCGACATCATTGATATACACAGAGAATAGAGTCAGCCCGAGAATTGAACCCTGTGGCACCCCCATAGAGACGGCTAGAGGTCCAGACAACAGGCCCTCCGATTTGACACATTGAACTCTATCTGAGAAGTAGTTGGTGAACCAGGCAAGGCAGTCATTAGAGAAACCAAGGCTATTTAGTCTGCCAATAAGAATGCGGTGGTTGACAGAGTCGAAAGCCTTGGCCAGGTCGATGAAGACGGCTGCGCAGTACTGTCTTTTATCGATCGCGTTATAATATCGTTTAGGACCTTGAGCGTGGCTGAGGTGCACCCATGACCAGCTCGGAAACCGGATTGCATAGCGGAGAAGGTACGGTGGTATTCGAAATGGTCGGTGATCTGTTTGTTAACTTGGCTTTCAAATACTTTCGAAAGGCAGGGCAGGATGGATATAGGTCTGTAACAGTTTGGATCTAGAGTGTCACCCCCTTTGAAGAGGGGGATGACCGCAGCAGCTTTCCAATCTCTTGCAAGTTGCAGCGGAGGGTGCAGAGCTGGTGGCCGGTGTAGTAGTAGCCAGGTGGAAAGCATGGCCAGCCGTAGCAAAATGCTTGTTGAAATTCTCAATTATTGTAGATGTATCTGTGGTGACAGTGTTTCCTAGTCTCAGTGCAGTGGGCAGTTGGGAGGAGGTGCTCTTATTTTCCATGGACTTTACAGTGTCCCAAAACTTTTTGGAGTTAGTGCTACAGGATGCAAATTTCTGTTTGAAAAAGCTAGCCTTTGCTTTCCTAACTGATTGTGTATATTGGTTCCTGACTTCCCTAAAAAGTTGCATATCGCGGGGGCTGTTCGATGCTAATGCAGTACGCCACAGGATGTTTTTGTGCTGGTCAAGGGCAGTCAAGTCTGAGGAGAACCAGGGGCTATATCTATTCTTAGTTCTGCATTTCTTGAATGGGGCATGCTTATTTAAGATTGAGAGGAAAGCACTTTTAAAAAACAACCAGGCATCCTCTACTGACGGAATGAGGTCAGTATCCATCCAGGATACCCGGGCCAGGTCAATTAGAAAGGCCTGCTCGCTAAAGTGTTTTAGGGAGCGTTTGACATTGATGAGGGGTGGTCGTTTCACCGCGGACCCATTACGGACGTAGGCAATAAGGCAGAGATCCTGGTTGAAGACAGCGGAGGTGTATTTAGAGGGTACATTTGTCAGGATGATATCTATGAGGGTGCCCATGTTTACAGATTTAGGGTTGTACCTGGTAAATTCGTTGATAATTTGTGTGAGATTGAGGGCATCTAGTTTAGATTGTAGGTTGGCCGGGGTGTTAAGCATATCCCAGTTTAGGTCACCAAGCAGTACGAACTCTGAGGATAGATGGGGGGCGATCAGTTCACATATGGTGTCCAGGGCACAGCTCGGGGCTGAGGGGGGTCTGTAGCAAGCGGCAACAGTGAGAGACTTATTTCTGGAAAGGTGGATTTTTAGAAGTAGAAGCTCAAACTGTTTGGGCACAGACCTGGATAGTACGATAGAGCTCTGCAGGCTATCTCTACAGTAGATTGCAACCCCACCCCCTTTGGCAGTTCTATCGAGACGGAAAATGTTGTAGTTGGGTATGGACATTTCTGAATTTTTGGTGGCCTTCCTAAGCCAGGATTCAGACACTGCTAGAACATCAGGGTTGGCGGAGTGTGCTAAAGCAGTGAATAACTCAAACTTAGGGAGTAGGCTTCGGATGTTAACGTGCAAGAAGCCAAGGCTTTTACGGTTACAGAAGTCAACAAATGACAACGCCTGGGGAGTAGGAGTGATACTGGGGGCTACAGGGCCTGGGTTAACCTCTACATCACCAGAGGAACAGAGGTGGAGTAGAATAAGGATACGGCTAAAGGCTTTAAGTACTGGTCTTCTAGTGTGTTGGGTACAGAGAAAAAAAGGGGCAGATTTCTGTGCGTTGTAGAATAGATTCAGGGCATTATGTACAGACAAGGATATGGAAGGATATGAGTACAGTGGAGGTAAACCTAAGCGTTGGGTAACGATGAAAGAGATAGCATCACTGGAGGTACCGATTGAGTCGGTCTCCGCGTGTATGGGGGGTGGGACAAAGGAGCTATCTAAGGCAGGTTGAGCTGGGCTGGGGGATCTACAGTGAAATAGTACAATAACAAATAACCGAAACAGCAATAAACAAGGCATATTGACATGGGAGAGAGGCATAAAGCAATCACAGGTGTTATTCGAGAGAGCTAAGACAACAGCTGGTAATGGCGACAAAGTTTGGGCTGAGGCTAAACATAAACAGGATGCGGTACCGTAAAAGGAACAGTCCAGCAGGCATTAGCTGAATAGCTGAGTTATCATAAGGTCCGGTAAACAGCAATAGGAGAGTTCGGAGGTAGTTCGGGGGTTGCTATAGCACTGGAGAGCAAGAGGCCTCGGCTAGCGTGTGCTAGCGGGCCGGGGCTAGCAGATGGATCTTCGTGGTCGACGTCGTAATGGGAAGCCTGTTGTAACCACATCAGATGATTTCGTCGGCAGACCAGTCGTGTTGGATCGGCGGGGCTCCGTGTCAACACTAGGAGGTCCCGTCTGGTTGACAGAGAGGTAGATAGCCGGGAGATGGGCCTGGCTTTAGGCTAGCTCAAGGCTGATTAGCCACAACAACATCCATTTGGTTGCAGCTAGCTAGCTGCGATGATCCGGTGTTAAAGGTCCAGTGATTCAGTGATTCCGGCAGAAAAACCGATATGTTCTGGGTCGATAACGTGCAGACAGTGCAGACTGGCCGATAATAGTCCAGGCTAGAGCTGGCTGGTAGGTAGTGCAGGCCACGGACAATGGTGAAAAACCGCTAACGGTGGCTAATAGCAAGTAGCTAGTAAGCTGGCTACTCCCGTCCGGTAGACAGAGAGGTAGATAGCCGGGATATGGGCCTGGCTCGAGGCTAGCTCACGGCTAACTGTGCTTGCTTCGGGGGCAATGGTGATCAGCCAAACAGCAACATCCATTCGGTTGCGGCTAGCTAGTTGTGATCCGGTGTTAATGTCCAGTGATTCAGTTATTCCGGCAGAAAAATCTGATGTTCTGGGTGAAAACCGCTAACGGTGGCTAATAGCAAGTAGTTAGTTAGCTGGCTAGCTAGTTTCAACTGGAGATAAAAGGTAAGTCAAAATAGAATCCGTTCCACATTGAGTGAGGCGGGTTGCAGGAAAGTATATTTTGTAGAAGGATGAAAAGTGTGATAGGGAAATATGTACGAAAAAGACAAAAAAAGACAAAAAAAACTGGCTATTTACACAGACACACAACAAACAACACGACCGCACTGCTACGCCATCTTAGTTAGAAAATATGTCTCTTGTCTCATCTCTATTTCCGGCAGATCGTTCAATTAGCAACTGAAGTCTTTATTGTTGAGCTCACTCATTATCCTACAAGCAGCTCATTAATCAATGACAGTCAGACCTGATCTAACAGACACATGCTGTTATCAATAATAAAGGAAAGCATTAAAAAGAGAGAGAGAGAGAGAGAGAGAGAGAGAGAGAGAGAGAGAGAGAGAGAGAGAGAGAGAGAGAGAGAGAGAGAGAGAGCGAGCATGTGTGTTTATGCATGTGTGATTGCTTCTCCAACCTCCAGGGTATTGCAGCCTGAAGCTGGAAACTCAGGGGGACAAAGACGAAGCTGCTGGTTGGCCAAAAGCATGACTTGGGGCTTTGAGGGGTTGGCCATTGGAATGTGTGTATGGGGAAATTAGATGAAAGAGACCAGCACACACACACACCCTCTCTCTCTCTCTCTCTCTCTATCTCGTTCTCTCCCCCCTCTCTTTCACACACACTAACTCTCTCTCTCTCTCTCTTGCTCTCTCTCTCACTCTCTCTCTCTTTCTTGCTCTCTCTCTCTCTCACTCTCTCTCTCTCTCTCTCTCTCTCTCTCTTGCTCTCTCTCTCTCTCTCTCTTGCTCGCTCTCTCTCAATTCAATTCAATTTCAATTTAAGGGCTTTATTGGCATGGGAAACGTATGTTAACATTGCCAAAGCAAGTGAAGTAGATAGTAAACAAAAGTGAAATAAACAATAAATATTAACAGTAAACATTACACTCAGAAGTTTCAAAAGAATAAAGACATTTCAAATGTCATATTATGTATATATACATTGTTGTAACAATGTGCAAAGAGAAAGTACAAATGGGAAAATAAATAAACATAAATATGGGTTGAGAGAGCGAGAGAGAGAGAGAGAGAGAGAGAGAGAGAGAGAGAGAGAGAGAGCAAGAGAGAGAGAGAGAGAGAGAGAGAGAGAGAGAGAGAGACAGAGAGAGAGAGAGAGAGAGAGAGAGAGCGAGAGAGAGAGAGAGAGAGAGAGAGAGAGAGAGAGAGAGAGAGAGCAAGAGAGAGAGAGAGAGAGAGAGAGAGAGAGAGAGAGAGAGTAGATAGACCCAGTAGATAAGGGAATTTCTCTCTCTCTCTCTCTCTCTCTCTCTCTTGCTCTCTCTCTCTCTCTCTCTCTCTCTCTCTCTCTCTCTCTCTCTCGCTCTCTCTCTCTCTCTATCTCGTTTTCTCCCCCCTCTCTTTCACACACACTAACTGTCTCTCTCGTTCAATCTCACACACACCCATGCATCCACATCACAGGTGGTTCCCTACTGTTGTCAGGTGTTGTTGCCAATGGCCTCTGTATTATTCTGCCAGGCACACACTATAACCAGAGGCCATGGTTTCACACACACACACACACACACACACACACACACACACACACACACACACACACACACACACACACATAAAAATTAAAACACACACACAGAGACACAGTAACAGCTTCAGATATACACTACCGTTCAAAAGTCACTTGGAAATGTCCTTGTTTTCCATGAAAACATACATGAAATGAGTTTGAATAGGAAATATAGCAACATGCATAGGAAATGTAGTCATTGACAAGGTTAGAAATAATGATTTTTAATTGAAATAATAATTGTGTCCTTCAAACTTTGCTTTCGTCAAAGAATCCTCCATTTGCAGCAATTACAGCCTTGCAGACCTTTGGCATTCTAGTTGTCAATTCGTTGAGGTAATCTGAAGAGATTTTACCCCATGCTTCCTGAAGCACCTCCCACAAGTTGGATTGGCTTGATGGGCACTTCTTATGTACCATACGGTCAAACTGCTCCCACAACAGCTCAATAGGGTTGAGATCCGGTGACTGTGCTGGCCACTGCATTATAGACAGAATACCAGCTGACTGCTTCTTCCCTAAATAGTTATTGCATAGTTTGGAGCTGTGCTTTGGGTCATTGTCCTGTTGTAGGAGGAAATTGGCTCCAATCAAGCGCCGTCCACAGGGTATGGCATGGCGTTGCAAAATGGAGTGATAGCCTTCCTTCTTCAAGATCCCTTTTTACCCTGTACAAATCTCCCACTTTACCACCACCAAAGCACCCCCAGACCATCACATTGCCTCCACCATGCTTGACAGATGGCATCGAGCACTCCTCCAGCATCTTTTCATTTGGTCTGCGTCTCACAAATGTTCTTCTTTGTGATCCGAACACCTCAAACTTTGATTCGTCTGTCCATAACACTTTTTTCCAATCTTCCTCTGTCCAGTGTCTGTGTTATTTTGCCCATCTTAATCTTTTATTTTTATTGGCCAGTCTGAGATATGGCTTTTTCTTTGCAACTCTGCCTAGAAGGTCAGCATCCCGGAGTCGCCTCTTCACTGTTGTCACGATCGTCGGGAACAGATGAGGACCAAGGCGCAGCGTTGCAGGCAAACATACTCTTTATTGAGCGAAACGCGATCAAAACAACAAAGACGGTAACGTGACAGTACACGGTCAAACACAACCAACTTGAAACAAGAACCCACAAAAACCAAAGGAAAAACCGACAGTTTAAATATGGCTCCCAATCAGAGACAACCAGCAAACAGCTGACACTCGTTGCCTCTGATTGGGAGTCACTCAGGCCAATATAGAAATAGAGAACATAGATCTACACACCCTGGCTCAACATAACAGTGTCCCCAGAAACAGGGCGTGACAGTACACCCCCTAAAGGCGCGGACTCCGACCGCGCCAACTAAATACCACAGGGGAGGGACCGGGTGGGCACTCCGCCTTGGCGGCGGATCCGGCTCTGGTCCCGATCCCCACTCCCTCTCCAACCCCCCAAAGTACCCCTGGTCCGGTCTGGCCCCGCTGGCCGGAGCCGGACTGACGACACGCACCCCTGGCTTGGTGCGTGGAGCAGGAACGGACCGGACCGGGCTGACGATGCGCACCCCTGGCTTGGTGCGTGGAGCAGGAATGGACCGGACCGGGCTGACGATGCGCACCCCTGGCTTAGTGCGTGGAGGAGGAACGGGCCGAGCCGGGCTGACGATACGCACCCCTGGCTTGGTGCGGGGAACAGGCACGGGCCGTGCTGGACTGACGACGCACACCACTGGCTTGGTGTGGAGAGCAGGAGCGGGCCGGACAGGGCTGACGAAACGCACCACAGACTTGGTTCGTGGAGCAGGAATGGACCGGACCGGGCTGACGATGCGCACCCCTGGCTTAGTGCGTGGAGGAGGAACGGGCCGAGCCGGGCTGACGATACGCACCCCTGGCTTGGTGCGGGGAACAGGCACGGGCCGTGCTGGACTGACGACGCACACCACTGGCTTGGTGTGGAGAGCAGGAGCGGGCCGGACAGGGCTGACGAAACGCACCACATACTTGGTGCGGGGAGCAGGAATGGGCCGGACTGGGCTGGCGACGCGCACCACAGACTTGGTGCGGAGAGCAGGAACGGGCCGGACAGGGCTGACGAAACGCACCACAGACTTGGTGCGGGGAACAGGAACGGGCCGAGCCGGGCTGACGAGACGCACCACAGACTTGGTGCGGAGAGCAGGAACGGGCCGGACAGGGCTGACGAAACACACCACAGACTTGGTGCGGGGAACAGGAACGGGCCGAGCCGGGCTGACGAGACGCACCACAGACTTGGTGCGGGGAGCAGGAATGGGCCGGACTGGGCTGACGAAGCGTACCACAGGCTCGATGCGGAGAGCAGGAACAGACCGGACCGCACTGGGGACACACACCACTGGCCCTACGCAGAGATCAGGAACGGGCCCGACCGGACTGGTAACACACCCCAGTACCTCTCGCCGTGCCTCCACACTTTCCCTCTCCTCTGTGACCAGTGGCCCCCTTAACCTGGCGGCCTCCTCTGCGCACCCGCTCCATCGCGGCCTCCTGCTGCCCCGTCGTCCACGACGTGAGCCCCCCCCCTAAAAATTTTCTGGGGGTCTCTCCTCCCCGTGGACCAGGCCTCCCTAGTTCTCACCAGACTCTCACCCCACTGCTCCAAAGTCCAACCTCTCTGCTCTTCACTTGGCTTGGCCCAGTCGAGACTCCTACTCCACTGATCCCAGGTCCATCCTCTCTCCTCTTCACGCTGCTTGGTCCTGTCTTGGTGGGTTCTTCTGTCCCGATCGTCGGGAACAGATGAGGACCAAGGCGCAGCGTTGCAGGCAAACATACTCTTTATTGAGCGAAACGCGATCAAAACAACAAAGACGGTAACGTGACAGTACACGGTCAAACACAACCAACTTGAAACAAGAACCCACAAAAACCAAAGGAAAAACCGACAGTTTAAATATGGCTCCCAATCAGAGACAACCAGCAAACAGCTGACACTCGTTGCCTCTGATTGGGAGTCACTCAGGCCAATATAGAAATAGAGAACATAGATCTACACACCCTGGCTCAACATAACAGTGTCCCCAGAACCAGGGCGTGACAACTGTTGACGTTGAGACTGGTGTTTTGCAGGTACTATTTAATGAAGCTGCCAGTTGAGGACCTGTGAGGCGTCTGTTTCTCAAACTAGACACTCAAATGTATTTGTCCTCTTGCTCAGTTGTGCACCGGGGCGTCCCACTCCTCTTTCTATTCTGGTTAGATTCAGTTTGCGCTGTTCTGTGAAGGGAGTAGTGCACAGCGTTGTACGAGATCTTCAGTTTCTTGGCAATTTCTCGCATGGAATAGCCTTAATTTCTCAGAACAAGAATAGACTGACGAGTTTCAGAAGAAAGTTTTTTGTTTCTGGCCATTTTGAGCCTGTAATCGAACCCACAATTGCTGATGCTCCAGATACTCAACTAGTCTCAAGAAGGCCAGTTTTATTGCTTCTTTAATCAGCACAACAGTTTTCAGCTGTGCTAACGTAAATTGCAAAAGGGTTTTCTAATGATCAATTTGCCTTTTAAAAGGATAAACTTGGATTAGCAAACATAACGTGCCATTGGAACACAGGACTGATGGCTGCTGATAATGTGCCTCTGTACGCCTATGTAGATATTCCATTAAAAATCAGCCGCTTCCAGCTACAATAGCCATTTACAACATCAACAGTGTCTACACTGTATTTCTGATCAATTTGATGTTATTTTAATGGACAAAAAAAATGCTTTTCTTTCGAAAACAAGTACATTTCTAAGTGACCCCAAACCTTTGAACGGTGGTGTATATATATATATTTTTTATGTGAGCAAGGTCAGATATCTTTAGACCTCAAGCTGCAACAATAAAATATGCTTCACTTCACTTTCAACCAGTCCTATTGGAGGCTCCAGTGTAGCCCAGACACAGCATGGTCATAACCCACACCTCTGGACCATCCACCAGTCTAGCAATAGAAAAATACAAGGATTTTACTCTATGCATTTCAATGCTCTTCACTTTTGATCCTCCTGGAGAGCCACATGTTTGCAGGAATTTGTTCCAGCCCAGCACTAACACAACAAATTAGTTGAATTCCTAATTGAATAGCTGATTCAACGGTTAGTGTTAGGCTGGAACAACTGTCTGCACAACCTATGGCTTGGTGTGTGTGTGTGTGCGTGCACGTGCATAGTGTATACCCTGCGTGCTTCCAGTGTGTGTGTGTCGGAGTGACCTTGGCTAGGGGTACGTGCTGCCTGCTCTCTCTGCTAGGATTAAAAGCCTGCGTTGATTTAATTACAAACAATGAGCACGCTTCTGTGGTATATAAGGCTTGTGTGTGTGTGTGTGTGTGTGAGTGTGTGTGTGTATGTGTGTGTGTGTGTGTGTGTGTGTGTGTGTGTGTGTGTGTGTGTGTGTGTGTGTGTGTGTGTGTGTGTGTGTGTGTGTGTGTGCGTGCGTGCGTGCGCGAGCGAGCGAGGGAGCGAGGGAGAGAGTGAGTCTTGGTGTCCAAACTTGTAAACTCCGGTATTATTTACCACAAACTCCTGCATACTTTACAGGAAGCTCATTCATATTCCTGGAGGCAGGTAGGCATCCTTTTTACCCATAAATCCTTCTGAGTAATGACTGTGGCTGCTGATGGTCTCCAACAAACCAACATGATGGAGTATATTGGAAACCAAACCAAACAGAAAAAGTTTTAGGCAATAAGCAAACTGATCTATAGTGACAATCGCTTCCCAAACATACTTAACCCTCGTACTACCAACATATTTTACATACATGGATTACCAACTGGGGTCATCTATTAGAAAAACCAACAATCATAGCAAAATATCAACTTAATTCTTATCAAAACATCATTAGACGTGTAAATAATGTTATCTGAAATAAAACATGACCAAAACAGACTGTTATTTTAGCACAATTACTGTTATTTTGCTTATTCTGTAAAACGAAAATATACATTTTCGTACAATCCAAATTAGTACTAAAAAGCTGATTTACCATCATTTGATTTGAGTATAATTTAGTTTTTGGAAATTTGAAGTAAATATTAATTTTGACATATTTATGTGGTAAAAACAACTGCCATTTAAAGAGGTCTCGGAGAGAGAAGTTAGCAATTATCGAGACGGGGGTGTTTAAAAATGAAAGAAGCCTCGTAAATGTAGCTGCCGACAGTGTCATTTGTTATCTAGTCTTTCAGTGTTCTCTCTCTTTCTCACTTTTTCTCTCTCTTTTTCAATTCCCTCCACCTCTGTGAAGCGCAGTGCAGAATCACAAGAGACCTCTCTGTTCTTCTCATCTCTATGGAGAGAGAAAAGCCAGTGATTACTGTGGACACTTTAGCCCTCAGATGGTCATCTCTACACATGGATAAGCCTGAGCTGGAACAGGAGCAGACAGACATACACTTCTAAAGAGTTCCTCTGAGGCTATTGAATAGTGATTCCTACATGTAAAGCAGCTAATGCAGCTATTTCTCTATGCTGTCTCAGGGATGGACATGTGCCCTCATCTCTCTCTCTCTCTCTTTTGCTCTCTCTCTCTATCTCTCTTCTCTCCCTCACTCTCTCTCTCTCTCTCTTTCTCTCTCTCTCTCTCTCATTCTCTCTCTCTCTCTCTCTCTCTCTCTCTCTCTCTCTCTCTCTCTCTCTCTCTCTCTCTCTCTCTCTCTCCCTCTCTCAGGAACGGATGGAAGCCCTCATCTCTAAGGTGGGAGAGAGAGTGAATGTCAAAATGAGTCCAATGTTTATATTGCACCTGCTTCTCTCTATCTCTTTATGTCTCTTTCAAGGATGTATGAGTACTCATCTCTGGAATGAAGTTTCATGATGGAGTTAGACTTGTAAGAGGAAGTTTCTAAGAGGCCTCCAAGAGCCTATTAGAGGATGTCTAAGCAGACCTTGTTGTCCTCCCTCCCTGTTGCTACAGTATGTTCTGAGCAGGTACAGACTTCCATGGTTTCTTCTGTATATTTGAGAGGGATTTGATAGGGATTCTATTACTGTCTGAATCTTCCCAGAAAATAATTTTAATTGAACATCTATACAACATCAACAGATAATAGATCACTGGTAACTCTAAAGTGCAGGGAATTGATGTAATTCATTCTTGAAATCAGCACAACTACAAATAGCCGTATCCATCTTCCTGGTGCTGCTGTTGTATGTAGAACAATGAGGCATTAGAAATCACGAATCGGGCGAGGTAATTCACTCACACATGCACACACAGGTGCGCACGCACGCACACACACACACCACACACACACATACACACCGGATGGATTAGTGGACTTGAACAGGGAATTTGTCTGACAGGACTATTCAGAAAACAGCATGGTTAAGGGGTACTCAATGACGTTTTAGACACCCTCCACATACACACTCACTACTGATGGATTTAAGGGAATGAATTTTAAACAAGTCATTTTCCTATAACAAGTGTTTGGGTAGTACTGAAAACTAATAGAGGGAGAAAGAGAGAAAAAGAGGGAGGGAGGTTACTCTAGACGCCTAGAGCATCTTCTCCATTTATTGTCCTCCATTCCTTCCATTCTTCTTTTTTTATTTTTTACAAGAAATTCACACTTAATCCATTTTATCACACGTACCTGCTCACTCTTAAACCACAAGAGGGAAAGGAGGTTGCAATATTGAAGATCAATATCTGAAATTAAAGTAATCTGATGCATCACTCACTCTCACTTGATGAGTCAGTGTCACTCCCCCCCTCCTAGCTCTCTCTATTCCTCTATCCATCTATGTCACCTCCATCACTTTATAAAGTTGTATTGCAAGCAACCATCAAAAAGTCAACATTTATAGGTCAACCAGAATAGCTGAACCAGCGCTCAATATTATGGGCTGTTAGGATAAAGTAACAACTTTCGTCAGTCAACAGGTTTAATGGTAGGCATAAGAGTAGAGAATACACCAGCAAACATCGTTTTCATCAGACATCTGTTTTCTGCACTGTGTGTGTGTGTGTGTGTGTGTGTGTGTGTGTGTGTGTGTGTGTGTGTGTGTGTGTGTGTGTGTGTGTGTGTGTGTGTGTGTGTGTGTGTGTGTGTGTGTGTGTGTCAGTCTGCCCGAGTACCCCATCATCTTGTGATTTGAGCGCCTCTGGGTGTGTGGGCATGTCTTGTGATAATGAGGGTGATGTTCACGGCTGAGCATGACCATGGCGGCACCGCGGGCCTTCCGTCTGAACGGAACCGGGGTCTGAGAGACGGGGTGAGAGTGAGGCGAGGGAATGGAGGCAATAGCTAGTTAATGGGAGATGAGAGCAGGATGAACATTTCCCCATACTCACCATCCTTTCCTCAATGCGATATCTCCAGTTCACAATCCTAAAGTGTCCCTGTTGAGCTCCAGTCACCTGTGATACTCCATATCTCCCCTGAGCATTGGGGTGGAGGGGTGGGGAAAGAGGGGGGAAAGACGGCAAAATTCGACCACAATAGAAGGTGGTCTTCTTAAGGAAAGTTTAGATGAGTTTTTTCATCACTATCTGGCACTGGAGATGTTTGGTTTGCTGCTATAGTGGGCTACAGGCTACAACCGATGTCCAGGAATTCTAATCGGCATTCCCATTGCTTCACAGCCTCCTTCGAATCTGACTCGCCGGCTGCCAGGCTTGTCGCTCCGTTGATGATGAGAAATCGTGCTGTTCAGCCCAATTTCCAACCTGAATTTCTCAAGCCGCATTCCCTGTTCAACCTATCAAGTTGCGAGGGAATACACATACATATAGGTATAGGTATCAGTGGACGTGACGTCAACGGGATCTGTCGTTATTTTGGAGGGGGGATAGAAACGAACCGCATTCAACAGCGAGTCTTGCCCTGGCTGGTACAGCGGAACATCGATTCTGTGTTGCAATGCGGGTGCTGCCGCAGCAACTGTTTCTGCCCTGCTCTTTCTGGTCCACTCGCGCCTCCACATGTGGTGTTGATCAGAGTAGGATAGGGATGGATCGGCTTCGCGTATCAGTTTCGTAAGGAGTAGCCTATACTAAGTTGATCATGCCGGTAAGCTCATTCAAAATGACACCACAGGGTTTAATTAAAATATGAGTAAAATAGTGAATAGCCCCCTCCCCTTTGCTTTGAATGTGTCGTTCATTCATTCTCTCTGTGCTACCCTGACTCACACGAGCGCATTTAATTTTGGTTATTTTTTTTTAGATGAGCTCTGCCTGACAACCGGCACTAAAACACAGATGCTTTGAGAGTGAAACGTACTGCGTGAGATGCATGTTTATTAATTTCGCGTCTATGCTTGGTTGACGGGGCTCGTCTGTTTCTCGAGCCTTGGGGAGCTGTCAACGGTATTGCGCGCGCGCATGGCGTCTGAAGGGAAAGCGGTAGGTTCGGTTCATCATTCATGTCGTCAGCCTTATGTCTAGGCTATCGTCCTTTCCAGCCCAGCCCAGTCCGACACAGTATCCTAGTAGTCTACACAGCACAGTAAGCAGTAAAGTGCCGACTCCGCCGCATCCCATCTCGGTTTGGAAAACGCCGGGTCTGAAGATGGATCTGGATTCTGGAGGTAAAGTGGCTATGGCTGTAATTTGTGTCTCAGCTCCGGAGTCATTACTCATTTCGACCGGGAAGGAATCCTCCAGGTTTTCCCCTTACAAATAGATAGTTAATTAATGAACGAAACAAAATATTAGGGCCCATTAATTATGGCCATAAGTCACCTAACAGGGAATTATAATTTCCCTTCCCAATTCCTACAAAACGGAGAGAAAATACCCAAATTAGACTCAAATGTGCCCTATCTGGCGCATTAATGTCGACGTTAATTGTTTTGGGATGTCGTTTTGCCCCCACTGCATCGTTCAATTACACTCCGGGGCCCTCTATATCGTTAGCCAGCGCAGTGTGGAGATGGGAGAGCGTGGGGACGCCAAATTCAATAATGTAATTTGATTCTCCAAACCTATTGTTGCCCTCTCACGCTCTCTTTCAATTAGCGCGTGGCAGGACAGACCCAACGCCTGAGCGTCATCCTACAATGGAACTAGGCTACTGGGACACGTTTGGGACTGGAGGATTTATCACGGTAAAGGAATGCAGAAGAATCCAATATACATGGAAGCTGTGGACTTGGGTTTTCTATTGATTGGTTACTCTGGTAAAAATATTCCTTAGTTTAGAGTCATTAGGCTACTTGTAAAGAGCACTGGAGACTCAAAGTCCCACTTAAGGTATCCTCTCCTCTGCTCTGCTCTCCTCTCACTTAATTAATTTCTTCCTCTCATCTTCCACTATACAGCTCTCTAAACCCTCTCCTCTCCCGCCCACCTTCCTACCCTCTCTCTCTATCCAGTCCTCTAAATCTCTTCTCCTCTAACTCTTCTCTTCTCTTCTCTTCTCTTCTCTTCTCTTCTCTTCTCTTCTCTTCTCTTCTCTTCTCTTCTCTTCTCTTCTCTTCTCTTCTCTTCTCTTCTCTTCTCTTCTCTTCTCTTCTCTTCTCTTCTCTTCTCTTCTCTTCTCTTCTCTTCTCATCACATCTCATCTCTTCTCTTCTCCCCTCCCTCTATACAGCCCTCAATCCCCACTCCTTGCCCCAGCCCTGCATGTGGTGCCATGTCCAAGTCAAGTGAATCACTATGTGAGCCCCAGCATACAGAGGACCTAAACAACAATGAGAGATCAGACATTTTATGTATGTCATACCCCGGTCATGTTTAATCAAATGTCAGCCAGTCTGCTCTCTTGTTTACTCTCCAGTCTCCTGTAATACTCACTCAGTCCAGCAGATGGCAATAAAACAATAATGTTAAAACAATATTAAAACAATAATGAATATATAATTTGAGTGACTGCTCGGAAGTGGTCCCTTTTTCATCATTACTCAGCAGGAATGGCCCTTGGCTTTCTCATGTCCTAGGAACTGTGGCACCCATAGACAAACTGATGCCTGGATGTCTAGTTTCCACAGTCCTTAATCTAACCCCAAACCCTAAACCACAACAGTTATTGTATCGAGTGGTACAGTTCAGATAACGTGTCATTCAATAATTCACTGCAGTTTCCGTCAGCGACCACTAGAGGTCACAGTAGACCTCTGTAGGGGAACTCAACAGAAAGGACTGAATGGATGAATGTAGTGTGTGTGTGTGTGTGTGTGTGTGTGTGTGTGTGTGTGTGTGTGTGTGTGTGTGTGTGTGTGTGTGTGTGTGTGTGTGTTGTGTGTGTGTGTGTGTGTGTGTGTGTGTGTGTGTGTCTGCGTGCATGCATGTGTGTGTGTGTGTGTGTGTGTGTGTGTGTGTGTGTGTGAACAGTGAGTGTTAGTAGCATCTTCGTTGCCGAGTCGCTAATTCCTGGTGATTTGAACAGCTGTTATCGCTGTCCTGCTGTTGTCATTATAAGAGAGGGGGTACAGTGTTACTAATTAACCCAGTGGAAAACCCTCTCTCTGTCCATGTTTTTCTTACTGTCTGTTTCTCTCTACCCCTCTACCCCTCTTCCTCTTTGATTCTTTAACTCTCCCTCCCTCCCCCTCTCTCTTTCTCTCTGGGATTGATGATATGGGAGCCTTGTTTACCCGTCTCCCCCCTTCCTGTAACTACTCCTCGAGAAAGTTAAACAGCCCTGGGTCACACTAGGACGACGACAACAACAACAACAGGTCTCTCCTCCTCCTCCTTCTGTTCTCTCCTCTATCTCTTCCTCCCCATTCTCCCTCTCTCTCAATGTATTGGCATGGGAAACATATGTTTACATTTCCAAAGCAAGTGAAATAGATAATAAACAAAAGTGAAATAAACAATTAAAAATGAACAGTAAACATTACACAAAAGTTCCAAAATAATAAAGACATTTAAAATGTCATATTATGTCTATATACAGTGTTGTAACGATGTGCAAATAGTTAAACTACAAAACGGAAAATAAATAATTATGGGTTGTATTTACAATGGTGTTTGTTCTTCACTGGTTGCTCTTTTCTTGTGGCAACAGGTCAAAATCTTGCTGCTGTGATTGCACACTGTGGTATTTCACCCAATAGATAATGGAGTTTATTAAAATTGGAATTCTTTGTGGGTCTATGTAATCTGAGGGAAATATGTGTCTCTAATATGGTCATACATTTGGTAGGAGGTTAGGAAGTACAGCTCAGTTTCCACCTTGTTTTGTGGGCACATACATTTACATTTTAGTCATTTAGCAGACGCTCTTATCCAGCGCGACTTACAGTTAGTGAGTGCATACATTTTTCATACGGGCCCCCCGTGGGAATCGAACCCTCAACCCTGGCGCTGCAAGTGCCGTGCTCTACCAACTGAGCTATAGGAGGCCTGTTTTCTCTTGAGAGCCAGGTCTGCCTACGGCGGCCTTTCTCAATAGCAAGGCCATGCTCACTGTCTGTACATAGTCAAAGCTTTCCTTAATTTTGGGTCGGTCACAGTGGTCAAGTATTCTGCCACTGTGTACTCTCTGTTTAGGGCCAAATAGCATTCTAGTTTGCTCGTTTTTTTGTAAATTCTTTCCAATGTGTCAATTAAGTATCTTTGTTTTCTCATGATTTGGTTGGGTCTAATTGTGTTGCTGTCCTGGGGCTCTGTGGGGTCTGTTTGTGAACAGAGGCCCAGGATGAGCTTGCTCACCTACAGAGAGATGCACCTGGAGAAGAGTCCCCTAAGCAAGCTGGTCATGGGGATCTGCTCACAAACACAAACAGACCCCACAGAGCCCCATGACCAGCTTACTTAGGGGACTCTTCTCCAGGTTAATCTCTCCGTAGGTGATGGCTTTGTTATGGACGGTTTGGGAATAGCTTCCTTTTAAGTGGTTGTAGAATTTAATAGCTATTTTCTGGATTTTGATCATTAGCGGGTATCGGCCTAATTCTGCTCTGCATGCATTATTTGGTGTTTAACATTGTACACTGAGGATATTTTTGCAGAATTCTGCATGCAGAGTCTCAATTTGGTGTTTTTCCCATTTTGTGAATTCTTGGTTGGTGAGAATTTCCCCCAGACCTCACAACCATAAAGGGCAATGGGTTCAATAACTGATTCAATTATTTGTAGCCAGATCCTAAATGGTATGTCGAATTTTAAGTTCCTTTTGATGGCATAGAAGGCCTTGTCTCTCAGATCGTTCACAGCTTTGTGGAAGTTAAATGTGGCGCTGATGTTTAGGCCGAGGTATGTATCGTTTTGTGTGTGTTCTATGGCAATGGTGTCTAGATGGAATTTGTATTTGTGGTCCTGGCAACTGGACCTTTTTTGGAACACCATTATTTTTGTCTTACTGAGATTTACTGTCAGGGCCCAGGTCTGACAGAATCTGTGCAGAAGATCTAGGTGCAGCTGTAGGCCCTCCTTGGTTGGGGATAAAAGCACCAGATCATCAGCAAACAGTAGACATTTGACTTCAGATTCTAGTAGGGTGAGGCCGGGTGCTCCAGACTGTTCTAGTGCCCTCGCCAATTCGTTGATATATACTGTATGTTGAAGAGGGTAGGGCTTAAGCTGCATCCCTGTCTCACCCCACAGCCCTATGGAAAGAAATGTGTGTTTTTTGCCAATTTTAACCGCAAACTTGTTGTTTGTGTACATGGATTTTATAATGTTGAATGTTTTTCCCCCAACACCACTTTCCATAAATTTGTATAGCAGACCCTCATGCCAAAGTGAGTCAAAAGCTTTTTTGAAATCAACAAAGCATGAGAAGACTTTGCCTTTGTTTTGTTTGTTTGTCAATTAGGGTGTGCAGGGTGAATACGTGGTCTGTCATACTGTAATTTGGTAAAAAGCCAATTTGACATTTGCTCAGTATATTGTTTTCACTGAGGAAATGTCTGTTGTTCCCCTGTAACTTGGGCTGTGTCCCTTGGTGTGCTGTCTGCTATCAGGGGTTAGTGTGGAGCTGAGCCCTGCGCTGCCTGCCCGTGGCTCAGCTCAGGCCCAGAGATTGAAGAGGCTCTGTGGCCCACAAAGCCACGTAGAGAGAGAGAGAGGGAGAGACAGGAGGAGATGGAGGGAGAAAAAGGAGAGAGGGGGGTAAGAGAGAAGGAGTGAACACTTACCCACAGAGAGACAGGAATGTGCCATGAAAATGCACCCACACCATGGCATGCAGATGCAGACCCACATCCCTCCCTCCCCCAGTCAGTCAGTAGACATGCCTCTGATCCAGGCTGTCGGAACAGAGCCATAGCTCAGCATTGTTGACCTTTGACCCTAGCCTCCAGCTGTGTGGCTGCTGGCCGGTTGGTCGGCTGGCGGCTTTACAACATGGCCTCTTTCTCTGCTCTGCTCTCTGCTCTGGGAAGGTCGACAGGTGCGACTTGGCATGCTCACAACCAGTTGGCTCTACCATAGGAAGTGATTTATGTCAGTACTATTTACCTGCCCATAGGGGGAGCGGTAGACATTCAGTCTGTGTCCTTTGGCTGAATCAGTGTGCATGTGGCAGGTGGACGTTTGTTGTCATGAGTCTTGTCCTGGAGGCAGAACTGAGCAATTTCCCCTTAAATAGGCCAGCTGCAAAGTCAAAATTGGCTATATTGTAAAAATTCATGAAAACAAAAATTTGCTTTTTGGTCTTAATTTAAGTTTAGTTTAGGCAGGAGGATTTGCAGTGTGGTTAAGGTTAGGGTTAGGTTTAAAAACAGATATTATGAATTTGTGGCTGTGCCAGCTAGGGACCACTCTGCAGAGCTGCCTCCAGATCAAGATTCATGATGGAAAAATGTGTGTGTGTTCCTTCTTCAGGGGCAGAGTGTGTACTTGTGTACATCTGTGCATGTGTGTTTATGTTCCAGTCTGTGTCCTTTGGCTGAGTCATTGTGAATGTGTGTGTGTGTGTGTGTGTGTGTGTCTGTATGTGAGAGAGTGTTCCTTCAGAGAGTGCATTGTGGTTACTATAGAACACATGTGGTGTGTGTCTATGGAACGAAGGAGAGGAAAATAAAGAGAGAGTGCCATCTGATGAAGGGTGGAGAGGGAGAGAGAGAGAGAAGAGAGAGAGGTGGGGGAGCTACGTCAGTTTGTCACATTTCCCCTATTCCTCAAATCCAGCTGGACAGAACGAGGGAAGAGGAGAGAGGGAGAAGGAAAGAGAACAGACAGATCAGAGGGGAAGAGAGCAAGAAAAGGGGGAGAGAAGGACAGAGAGAGCAAGTCAGGTCAAACTGGCCTGTCATCTCCATAGGTAAGTGTTTATACATGTATGTGGAGAGAGAGAGAGAGAGAGAGAGAGCGAGAGAGAGAGAGAGAGAGAGAGGGCGGGTATGGAAAAGGTTATGGATTTCAACTAAATTGTCAAAAGACAATTCCTTACCAACAACTTTTATTTTTTCCTTCACACGTTCAATAAATACAAGCAAGATTCATAAAAATAACAACACTAATACAAAGTATTTTAAAATAATTATACATATTACTGAAATGAGAAACAAGACAACATCATGGACAACCACATGAAGAGGTGCAATACAGGTCAATGGTACCAGACTCAGAGCTGCAAATAAATCTAAAACAAATGTTCATGTAAAGTTACTGTATATCTTAATCTCTTCAGTAAGCAATTAGAAGAGATTCTTGGGTGTGTTATGCTTTTCCAAGGGAAGTGTTCTAGTGGTGCTGACTGGATGGGATAAGAGAACATATGTGTGGTGCTGGTTTATGAGATGTTTTGTGTGTGTGTGTGTTTCCATCTAGCCACCCAGTAACTTGACTGCCTCGTATGTTTGTTGCACTGTTTAGCAAGCATTTTTACCACACGTCAACATACACACACACACACACTCAAAAGTGAGTATGCACAAACACAACTTAGGGCTGAACTTCAGAAAGACTACCAACACATCAATTTTAACAACTAAACAACAAACAGTGTCACCTTGTGTACCGGTATTCGAATATGAAGGGTAATTGTATGTGATTTTTGAAAGGGCGAGCAATATTCATCAAGAGGAAGCAAAGCAACAAAAAAACAACAACAAAAAAAGTCAAATTTCAAAGGAGATACCAGTCAAAAGACACAGCTGCAGCAATTATGGTTGGTCCACTTCATATCTCTCTTTGTTCCTTTCTTTCCATTCTTTCAGGTACGGCCTCAGTCCCTTCCATGACACCTCAGTGCTCCTCTTTCTCCCTTTTCTCTGCCTGTCTTTCCTTCCTTTGTTACAATCCATAGACTGACTAACGGGTGGGAGTGGGACAGGGGGGTTGTGGGTCGGGGCTGGAGGGTTATAGGGGTCTTGGCTTTAGGGGGTGTTAGCTGACCCAGTGTGCAGGTCTAGGTCTGCCCATGAGGGGGTAGGTAGAGAGAGGAGGGGGGGGGGGGGGGGGTCTCAGCTCAGTGTCTCCAGCTGTTCTTCTTTTCCGGAACTTTCATCAGCTCCTCCTCTTCCTCTTTGGAATCTAAACAAAAGAGACAATCCAATATGAATTAATCTATGATTACTACATTAATCATCGCTGTTTGAAAGCATGTCATCAGGATTGAGAATATGTCTCACTATTTTCAAGCATGTGTCCTCAGATTCTCTGGCTAGGGAGCATGTTGTGTGTATGTGTGTGAGTGTGTGTGTGTGTGTGTGTGTGCTTGTCTCACCTTGGCACTCAGGACAGCACATGCCCTCCCGGCGGGTGATGTTACTACAGGTCAGCACTGGACACTGCTTCCTCTGACACTTAGTCACACCATGCTGGAGAGAGAGGGAGAAAGAAAGAGAGAGAAAGGAGGGAGAGAGAGACAGAGGGAGGTACATTAGGAATGCACCTCACAGTGCTGTGAAACCAGAAAATGCTCCACGTTTCTCAACTCCAAATCCCAGAGTTCCCCACACTGACACTGACATTTTCCCCCAAGGGGTAAGGGCCACCCAAGTCCCCCCATCCCTACAGCTATGAAGCTCAACCAAGTCTGAAACATCCCTACTTTATCTGCAAAAACATGTATCACAGTGGCATGGAAAAACTCCTTCAGTCAGAAGAAACCTTGAGTCTGGGTTTTTCTAAAGGTTTACTGAAACAGAGGGAGTTCTCCAGTGCTTTTTTCTCTTTTGCTCTTTGGGGTTTAGGCCCAACAGTCTGAAGCTTTTTTGTCTTGAATTACAACAGGTCCAAACCCACTATAAATGGCTGTATTTTGTAAGAGACTTGTTCCTGACTGGTCTCTGACTCCATGTAATACTCACGTCACACCAGCAGGTGATGCACTTCATCTCTCCCATCAGGGGGACGCGGGGGTGCCAGTTGTCACTGTTCTGGTAGAAGTTCTTTCCAAACTTGCAGTGACTCGTCCCATCTGCCTGCATCATGTCAGTGTGCTCCAGGGGGGGGTTGTCTTCCTCCAGACACTCCTTACAGCAGTCTGAGGGGCTGCGGCGTACCGGACGACTGCAGGTCAGGGCTGGACACGTCACCTTCTCACAGTGCACCTCGCCTGTTGCCCCCTACAGGAGTGGAGGAGGAAGGCCACAATGGGAAATTAGCGGAATTTACATTACATTCTAGGAAGCTGAAGAAAGATTAATAGTCATGTTTTTCTAATTATTGTTAGCATCACTTATCGACTTACATCATGCTAGCTGTGAAGGAATAACCTAGAGGCCTACCTTGCAGGTGCAGAGGGCACACTTGATGTAGCCAAACGGAGGGACGAATGGATGCCAGGTAGACCCAGGAGCATGCATCTTCTGGTCCCCCTCAAAATAACAACCTGAGAGAGAGAGAGAGAGAGAGAGAGAGAGAGAGAGAGAGAGAGAGAGAGAGAGAGAGAGAGAGAGAGAGAGAGAGAGAGAGAGAGAGAGAGAGAGAGAGAGAGAGAGAGAGAGAGAGAGAGAGAGAGAGAGAGAGAGTTCAGAGGGATGAGAGACATAGAGGACACTCTTAGCATTGGAAATGCACATCAATCTCAGAGGTACAAATTATCTGTTGGCACAAAGAAAAAGAGGGAACCAGACAAATTGAGAGGAGGGAGGGAAATGGAAAGAGACAGAATGAGTGCCTCCTGGGAGGGAGATATAGAGGAACAAACAGATGGAGAAAGCGAGAAAGAAGGAGGAGTGACAGTCAGACAGATAGAGAGAGATGGTACAGTACCTTCTGGATGTTCAGAGTGACAGTCAGACAGAGAGAGAGATGGTACAGTACCTTCTGGCTGTTCATAGTGACAGTCAGACAGAATGGTACAGTACCATCTGGGTGCTCAGAGTGACAGTCAGACAGAGAGAGATGGTACAGTACCTTCTGTATGTTCAGAGTGACAGTCAGACAGAGAGAGAGATGGTACAGTACTTTCTGGATGTTCAGAGTGACAGTCAGACAAACACAGAGAGATGGTACAGTACCTTCTTGATGCTCAGAGTGACAGTCAGACAGAGAGAGAGAGAGGGTACAGTACCTTCTGGATGTTCAGAGTGACAGTCAGACAGAGAGAAAGATGGTACAGTACCTTCTGGGTGCTCAGAGTGACAGTCAGACAGAGAGAGATGGTACAGTACCTTCTGTATGTTCAGAGTGACAGTCAGACAAATACAGAGAGATGGTACAGTACCTTCTTGATGCTCAGAGTGACAGTCAGACAGAGAGAGAGATGGTACAGTACATTCTGGATGTTCAGAGTGACAGTCAGACAGAGAGAGAGAGAGATGGTACAGAATCTTCTGGGTGCTCAGAGTGATAGTCAGACAGAGAGATATGGTACAGTACCTTCTGGATGTTCAAAGTGACAGTCAGACAAACACAGAGAGATGGTACAGTACCTTATTGATGCTCAGAGTGACAGTCAGACAGAGAGAGAGATGGTACAGTACATTCTGGATGTTCAGAGTGACAGTCAGACAGAGAGAGAGAGAGATGGTACAGAATCTTCTGGGTGCTCAGAGTGATAGTCAGACAGAGAGAGATGGTACAGTACTTTCTGGATGTTCAGAGTGACAGTCAGACAGAGAGAGAGATGGTACAGTACCTTCTGGATGTTCATAGTGACAGTCAGACAGAGAGAGAGAGGGTACAGTACCTTCTTGATGCTCAGAGTGACAGTCAGACAGAGAGAGAGAGGGTACAGAATCTTCTGGGTGCTCAGAGTGATAGTCAGACAGAGAGAGATGGTACAGTACCTTCTGGATGTTCAGAGTGACAGTCAGACAGAGAGAGAGATGGCACAGTACCTTCTGGGTGTTCAGAGTGACAGTCAGACAGAGAGAGAGATGGTACAGTACCTTCTGGATGTTCAGAGTGACAGTCAGACAGAGAAAGAGAGGGTACAGTACCTTCTGGATGTTCAGAGTGACAGTCAGACAGAGAGAGAGATGGTACAGTACCTTCTGGATGTTCATAGTGACAGTCAGACAGAGAGAGAGAGAGGGTACAGAACCTTCTGGATGTTCAGAGTGACAGTCAGACAGAGAGAGAGATGGTAAAGTACCTTCTGGGTGCTCAGAGTGACAGTCAGACAGAGAGAGATGGTACAGTACCTTCTGTATGTTCAGAGTGACAGTCAGACAAACACAGAGAGATGGTACAGTACCTTATTGATGCTCAGAGTGACAGTCAGACAGAGAGAGAGATGGTACAGTACATTCTGGATGTTCAGAGTGACAGTCAGACAGAGAGAGAGAGAGATGGTACAGAATCTTCTGGGTGCTCAGAGTGATAGTCAGACAGAGAGAGATGGTACAGTACCTTCTGTATGTTCAGAGTGACATTCAGACAAACACAGAGAGATGGTACAGTACCTTATTGATGCTCAGAGTGACAGTCAGACAGAGAGAGAGATGGTACAGTACATTCTGGATGTTCAGAGTGACAGTCAGACAGAGAGAGAGAGAGATGGTACAGAATCTTCTGGGTGCTCAGAGTGATAGTCAGACAGAGAGAGATGGTACAGTACCTTCTGTATGTTCAGAGTGACAGTCAGACAAACACAGAGAGATGGTACAGTACCTTCTTGATGCTCAGAGTGACAGTCAGACAGAGAGAGAGATGGTACAGTACATTCTGGATGTTCAGAGTGACAGTCAGACAGAGAGAGAGAGAGAGATGGTACAGAATCTTCTGGGTGCTCAGAGTGATAGTCAGACAGAGAGAGATGGTACAGTACCTTCTGGATGTTCAGAGTGACAGTCAGACAGAGAGAGAGATGGCACAGTACCTTCTGGATGTTCAGAGTGACAGTCAGACAGAGAGAGAGATGATACAGTACCTTCTGGATGTTCATAGTGACAGTCAGACAGAGAGAGAGAGAGGGTACAGTACCTTCTGGATGTTCAGAGTGACAGTCAGACAGAGAGAGAGATGGTACAGTACCTTCTGGGTGCTCAGAGTGACAGTCAGACAGAGAGAGATGGTACAGTACCTTCTGTATGTTCAGAGTGACAGTCAGACAAACACAGAGAGATGGTACAGTACCTTATTGATGCTCAGAGTGACAGTCAGACAGAGAGAGAGATGGTACAGTACATTCTGGATGTTCAGAGTGACAGTCAGACAGAGAGAGAGAGAGATGGTACAGAATCTTCTGGGTGCTCAGAGTGATAGTCAGACAGAGAGAGATGGTACAGTACCTTCTGTATGTTCAGAGTGACAGTCAGACAAACACAGAGAGATGGTACAGTACCTTCTTGATGCTCAGAGTGACAGTCAGACAGAGAGAGAGATGGTACAGTACATTCTGGATGTTCAGAGTGACAGTCAGACAGAGAGAGAGAGAGAGATGGTACAGAATCTTCTGGGTGCTCAGAGTGATAGTCAGACAGAGAGAGATGGTACAGTACCTTCTGGATGTTCAGAGTGACAGTCAGACAGAGAGAGAGATGGCACAGTACCTTCTGGATGTTCAGAGTGACAGTCAGACAGAGAGAGAGATGGTACAGTACCTTATGGATGTTCAGAGTGACAGTCAGACAGAGAAAGTGAGGGTACAGTACCTTCTGGATGTTCAGAGTGACAGTCAGACAGAGAGAGAGATGATACAGTACCTTCTGGATGTTCATAGTGACAGTCAGACAGAGAGAGAGAGAGGGTACAGTACCTTCTGGATGTTCAGAGTGACAGTCAGACAGAGAGAGAGATGGTACAGTACCTTCTGGGTGCTCAGAGTGACAGTCAGACAGAGAGAGATGGTACAGTACCTTCTGTATGTTCAGAGTGACAGTCAGACAAACACAGAGAGATGGTACAGTACCTTATTGATGCTCAGAGTGACAGTCAGACAGAGAGAGATGGTACAGTACATTCTGGATGTTCAGAGTGACAGTCAGACAGAGAGAGAGAGAGATGGTACAGAATCTTCTGGGTGCTCAGAGTGATAGTCAGACAGAGAGAGATGGTACAGTACCTTCTGGATGTTCAGAGTGACAGTCAGACAGAGAGAGAGATGGTAAAGTACCTTCGGATGTTCAGAGTGACAGTCAGACAGAGAGAGAGATGGTACAGTACCTTCTGGATGTTCAGAGTGACAGTCAGACAGAGAGAGAGATGGTACAGTACCTTCTGGGTGCTCAGAGTGACAGTCAGACAGAGAGAGATGGTACAGTACCTTCTGTATGTTCAGAGAGATAGTCAGACAGAGAGAGAGAGATGGTACAATACTTTCTGGGTGCTCAGAGTGACAGTCAGACAGAGAGAGATGGTACAGTACCTTCTGTATGTTCAGAGTGACAGTCAGACAAACACAGAGAGATGGTACAGTACCTTCTTGATGCTCAGAGTGACAGTCAGACAGAGAGAGAGATGGTACAGTACATTCTGGATGTTCAGAGTGACAGTCAGACAGAGAGAGAGAGAGAGATGGTACAGAATCTTCTGGGTGCTCAGAGTGATAGTCAGACAGAGAGAGATGGTACAGTACCTTCTGGATGTTCAGAGTGACAGTCAGACAGAGAGAGAGATGGCACAGTACCTTCTGGATGTTCAGAGTGACAGTCAGACAGAGAGAGAGATGATACAGTACCTTCTGGATGTTCATAGTGACAGTCAGACAGAGAGAGAGAGAGGGTACAGTACCTTCTGGATGTTCAGAGTGACAGTCAGACAGAGAGAGAGATGGTACAGTACCTTCTGTATGTTCAGAGTGACAGTCAGACAAACACAGAGAGATGGTACAGTACCTTATTGATGCTCAGAGTGACAGTCAGACAGAGAGAGAGATGGTACAGTACATTCTGGATGTTCAGAGTGACAGTCAGACAGAGAGAGAGAGAGATGGTACAGAATCTTCTGGGTGCTCAGAGTGATAGTCAGACAGAGAGAGATGGTACAGTACCTTCTGTATGTTCAGAGTGACAGTCAGACAAACACAGAGAGATGGTACAGTACCTTCTTGATGCTCAGAGTGACAGTCAGACAGAGAGAGAGATGGTACAGTACATTCTGGATGTTCAGAGTGACAGTCAGACAGAGAGAGAGAGAGAGATGGTACAGAATCTTCTGGGTGCTCAGAGTGATAGTCAGACAGAGAGAGATGGTACAGTACCTTCTGGATGTTCAGAGTGACAGTCAGACAGAGAGAGAGATGGCACAGTACCTTCTGGATGTTCAGAGTGACAGTCAGACAGAGAGAGAGATGGTACAGTACCTTATGGATGTTCAGAGTGACAGTCAGACAGAGAAAGTGAGGGTACAGTACCTTCTGGATGTTCAGAGTGACAGTCAGACAGAGAGAGAGATGATACAGTACCTTCTGGATGTTCATAGTGACAGTCAGACAGAGAGAGAGAGAGGGTACAGTACCTTCTGGATGTTCAGAGTGACAGTCAGACAGAGAGAGAGATGGTACAGTACCTTCTGGGTGCTCAGAGTGACAGTCAGACAGAGAGAGATGGTACAGTACCTTCTGTATGTTCAGAGTGACAGTCAGACAAACACAGAGAGATGGTACAGTACCTTATTGATGCTCAGAGTGACAGTCAGACAGAGAGAGATGGTACAGTACATTCTGGATGTTCAGAGTGACAGTCAGACAGAGAGAGAGAGAGATGGTACAGAATCTTCTGGGTGCTCAGAGTGATAGTCAGACAGAGAGAGATGGTACAGTACCTTCTGGATGTTCAGAGTGACAGTCAGACAGAGAGAGAGATGGTAAAGTACCTTCGGATGTTCAGAGTGACAGTCAGACAGAGAGAGAGATGGTACAGTACCTTCTGGATGTTCAGAGTGACAGTCAGACAGAGAGAGAGATGGTACAGTACCTTCTGGGTGCTCAGAGTGACAGTCAGACAGAGAGAGATGGTACAGTACCTTCTGTATGTTCAGAGAGATAGTCAGACAGAGAGAGAGAGATGGTACAATACTTTCTGGATGTTCAGAGTGACAGTCAGACAAACACAGAGAGATGGTACAGTACCTTCTGGATGTTCAGAGTGACAGTCAGACAGAGAGAGAGATGATACAGTACCTTCTGGATGTTCATAGTGACAGTCAGACAGAGAGAGAGAGAGAGAGAGAGGGTACAGTACCTTCTGGATGTTCAGAGTGACAGTCAGACAGAGAGAGAGATGGTACAGTACCTTCTGGGTGCTCAGAGTGACAGTCAGACAGAGAGAGAGATGGTACAGTACCTTCTGTATGTTCAGAGTGACAGTCAGACAGAGAGAGAGATGGTACAGTACCTTCTGGATGCTCGTCTAGCCTCTCTGGAGCTTTCATGTCCTTGGGGTTTTTCCTCTCTAAAGGACAGACAGGGGGAACAGACAAAGGAAAGTATTATTTCACAATTTACGACCGTAATGGTTTGCACTGTCAAGAATAAGTCCTCTCAAGAATAAGGAAAACACACTCAAGCACACAATCCTATTCAAACATAGGAACACACACTCATACACACACACACATACACACACACATACACACACACATACACACATTCACTCACCAACACACATGGGGCAGCACTTGTCCTCAGGCTGGATGGTGCGAGAGCAGGTGAGGACTGGACAGATGACCGGGTCACAGATCACTGTGCGCTTCTACAGGGAGGACAGAGAGATGGAGGGATGAGGGAGGAGTAAAATGGACAGAAGAAGAGAGAGGGTGGTTAGACACAAAGTCACTCAATATAGAAGTAGAAACTTTACTTCTAGATTCTCAAGACTTCTAGATTCTCCATCGAAAGGGCTTCTTATTCCAGGACTAGACATAATCTGTGTCTTGGAAACCAGCACTAATTTAATGCGTAGCTATAGTGCCGCCCTAGTGGTTTTAGTTGGAACAGTCCTACCTGACAGCTGCAGGTGAAACAGTTGTTGTAGTTGGGGGTCCAGAGGGAGCCGTGGGCGTGGTGTTGACTCTCGAAGAAACATGTGTGGGGGTCTTTCTTTAGTTCCTCAGGGTCACGCACAAACAGGTCATCAAACTCCGCCACCTCCACCTCACCTCTTGTCCCAAACTCACAGTTATTAGGCACATGGACCTGTAGGGAGAGAAAGAAAGATGGAGGGAGAGAAGAAGGGAGGGGGGTGGTGACAGAGAGAGAAAGAAAGAGGGGGCGAGCATGAGCGAGAGAGAGAGAGAGAGAGAGAGAGAGAGAGAGAGAGAGAGAGAGAGAGAGAGAGAGGCAGAAAAGGGGTGAGCATGAGAAAGGGAGAATAAGAGGAGGGACAGAGAGAAAGAGAGCAAGGAGGAGGAAGGAGGGAGAGAGGAGTGAAGACAGTGTCAGCAACAGAGTCAGCAACAGCGCCGGAGAAGATGGCTGCCGTTTTACAGCCCTCTAACCAATTGTACTATTATGTGTGTTTTTCCGCGTTATTTGTAATTTATTTTGTACATAATGTTTCTGCCATCGTCTCTTATAACCAAAAATAGCTTCTGGATATCAGGACAGCGATTACTCACCTCGTATTGGACGAAGATTTTTTCTTCAACGAGGCGGCCGCGAAGGATATCATACAGACACCCGACAAGGCCCAAATCCCCGTCATTCGCGTGAGGAAGAGACGGAGATATCGTGGACGTAGTTCGGGGTGCCTTGTAAGGATCCGACGGCGAGCGAGTAAACTGCCTCTTCCATCAATCCTATTAGCCAACGTTCAATCATTTGGAAATAAATTGGATGACTTAAGATTACGGTTATCCTACCAACGGGACATTAAAAACTGTAATATCTTATGTTTCACCGAGTCGTGGCTGAACGACAACATGGATTTCATACAGCTAGCGGGCTATACGCTACATCGGCAGGATAGAACGGCTGACTCCGGTAAGACAAGGGGTGGCGGTCTGTGTATATTTGTAAACAACAGCTGGTGCACAAAATCAAATACTAAGGAAGTCTCGAGGTTTTGCTCGCCTGAGGTAGAGTATCTTATGATAAGCTGTAGACCACACTATTTACCAAGAGAGTTTTCATCTATATTTTTCATAGCTGTCTATTTACCACCACAAACCAATGCTGGCATTAAGATTGCACTGAATTAGTTGTACAAGGCCATAAATCAACAGGAAAACGCTCATCCAGATGCAGCGCTCCTAGTGGCCGGGGACTTTAATGCAGGGAAACTTAAATCCGTTCTACCTAATTTCTACCAGCATGTTAAATGTGCAACCAGAGGAAAAAAAACTCTAGACCACCTTTACTCCACACACAGAGACGCATACAAAGCTCTCCCTCACCCTCCATTTGGCAAATCTGACCATAACTCTATCCTCCTGATTCCTGCTTATAAGCAAAAACTAAAGCAGGAAGCACCAGTGACTCGGTTAATAAAAAAGTGGTCAGATGACGCAGATGCTAAGCTACAGGACTGTTTTGCTAGCACAGACTGGAACATGTTCCGGGATTCTTCAGACAGCATTGAGGAGTACACCACATCAGTCACTGGCTTCATCAATAAGTGCATCGATGATGTCGTCCCCACAGTGACCGTACGTACATACCCCAACCAGAAGCCATAGATTACAGGAAACATCCGCACTGAGCTAAAGGGTAGAGCTGCCGCTTTCGGGACTCTAACCCGTTCTGTAATACCAACATGTTTCAAGCAGACCACCATAGTCCCCGTGCCCAAGGACTCTAAGATAACCTGCCTAAATGACTACCGACCCGTAGCACTGACGTCTGTAGTCATGAAGTGCTTTGAAAGGCTGGTCATGGCTCACATCAACAGCATTATCCCAGAAACCCTAGACCCACTCCAATTTGCATACCGCCCCAACAGATCCACAGATGATGCAATCTCTATTGCACTCCACACTGCCCTTTCCCACCTGGACAAGAGGAACACCTACGTGAGAATGCTATTCATTGACTACAGCTCAGCATTCAACACCATAGTGCCCTCTAAGCTCATCACTAAGCTAAGGATCCTGGGACTAAACACCTCCCTCTGCAACTGGATCCTGGACTTCCTGACAGGCCGCCCCCAGGTGGTAAGGGTAGGTAACAACACATCTGCCACACTGATCCTCAACACGGGGGCCCCTCAGGGGTGCGTGCTCAGTCCCCTCCTGTACTCTCTGTTCACCCATGACTGCATGGCCAGGCACGACTCCAACACCATCATTAAGTTTGCCGACGACACAACAGTGGTAGGCCTGATCACTGACAACGATGAGACAGCCTATAGGGAGGAGGTCAGAGACCTGGCCGTGTGGTGCCAGGACAACAACCTCTCCCTCAACGTAACCAAGACAAAGGAGATGATTGTGGACTACAGGAAAAAAAAGAGGACTGAGCACGCCCCCATTCTCATCGACAGGGCTGTAGTGGAACAGTTTGAGAGCTTCAAGTTCCTTGGTGTCCACATCACCAACGAACTATCATGGTCCAAACACACCAAGACAGTCGTGAAGAGGGCACGACAAAGCCTATTCCCCCTCAGGAGACTGAAAAGATTTGGCATGGGTCCTCAGATCCTCAAAAAAGTCTACAGCTGCACCATCGAGAGCATCCTGACTGGTTGCATCACCGCCTGGTATGGCAACTGCTTGGCCTCCGACCGCAAGGCACTACAGAGGGTAGTGCGTACGGCCCAGTACATCACTGGGGCCAAGCTTCCTGCCATCCAGGACCTCTATACCAGGCGGTGTCAGAGGAAGGCCCTCAAAATTGTCAAAGACTCCAGCCACCCTAGTCATAGACTGTTCTCTCTGCTACCGCACGGCAAGCAGTACCGGAGTGCCAAGTCTAGGTCCAAAAGACTTCTCAACAGCTTCTACCCCCAAGCCATAAGACTCCTGAATAGCTAATCATGGCTACCCAGACAATTTGCACTGCCCCCCCACCCCATCCTTTTTACGCTGCTGCTACTCTGTTAATTATTTATGAATAGTCACTTTAACTCTACCCACATGTACATATTACCTCAACTACCTCAACTAGCCGGTGCCCCCGCACATTGACTCTGCAACGGTACCCCCCTGTATATATAGCCTCCCTACTGTCACTTTATTTTACTTCTGCTCTTTTTTCTCTCAACACTTTTTTTGTTGTTGTTTTATTTTTACTTTTTTTTTGTTAAAAATAAATGCACTGTTGGTTAAGGGCTGTAGGTAAGCATTTCACTGTAATGTCTGCACCTGTTGTATTCGGCACATGTGACCAATAACATTTGATTTGATTTGATTTGACAGTGGTTAGGATTCCAATGATTTGTTGGACACACCTGCCTTGTGGCTTGTTGTAAAGCATACTTTTACTTGTTAATTAGTCCTAAATGGAGCGTTCAGCCAGCTTTCCGCCAATGGCTCTACGGCTCCACGGCAGATGGCTGTTTATGTGTCAGACCTGTTTGCTATTAAAACTGTCAGACCTTACTGTGTGTGTGTGTGTGTGTGTTCTTACACGTTTCTTTCTCCCTTTCTAACCCCTGGCAACTAAGACGAAATCATCAACCAGGCCGCCTGCAAATATGTTAGCTTGTAACGATGTGTTTGTGTGTGTTTGTGTGAGGGTGTGTGTGTGTCCTCACAAACGTTTACTTTTCAACAAAACGTCTCTGAAAACACAAAACCACCAGCCAGTGAGAGTGTGTGTCTGTGTGGCCTCACACTGGCTAAGTGAGCAAACACACACACACATAAACACTCAGCTGACTAGGGCCCTGATGAGCCTCACCTCCCGCCCTCCTCTCCTCCACCTGTCATCGCTCCATCTCTATAATCCTCAATATATTCCATGATCCAACTGAAGAGTGTGGGTTGAGATTAAGATTGAGGTATGGTTGAGTTTGAGATTTGCACTGTGTTATGGTTTTAGAGTGGTTGAGTAACGGTTGTTAAGTGGTTGAGTTATGGTTGTGGAGGGATTGTGTTACGGCTGTGGTCCTACTCACCTGTCCGCGTATTTCTCCTCTGGTGTTGACCTTGGTGCTGACCTGGATGAAGGCTGTCCCCCTGTCCAGGTGACGCAACAACTCTACACTGATGTCCTTCAACACACCCTGGGCCTGAGAGAGAGAGAGAGAGAGAGAGAGAGAGAGAGAGACAGACAGACAGACAGACAGACAGACAGAGATAATGGAATAAGATTCTGCAGTAGACATTCTCTATATCAGGGGTGTCAAACTCATTTTAGCTCAGGGGCCACATGGAGGAAAATCTATTCCCAAGTGGGCCGGACCGGAAAAATATTGGTATATATAACTTAAAAACAACAACTTCAGATTGTTTTCTTTGTTTTAATACGATCAACATACAACATAAAGCTGGAGCCTGAGGACAGTGTGTCCAAAATAGTACAAGCACAACATCACTATTAATCATAAAACACGTCAAGTTTATTTGAAAATTCTAAAGAAAAAGAACACACAAACACACAATGCCTCAGTGATTAACAGAACTGTTTCACAGATCACAGAACTATATCAGGGTGTCATTTCTCAGGCAGAAATGTAGATAAAAATAATGAAATCCTGTTCCCCAAACTAGTGCAAGAACCACAGAGTCAAGAATAGGTTAAATATACAAATAAAATAAAATCAATTAAAAACAATAGCACATCAACATAAAAACATAGAAACATAAATCTGAAAGCGTTGCTCAAACTCCCGTAACAGTCCAGTTATTTTATCTTTGAACCGCTTCATGTCTGCCACATGTTGGGTCGCGCACAAATTTTTCAGACAGGGGAAGTGAGCTGCATCACCACTGGCAAGTTGCGTCTCCCACAATGACAGCTTCAACTTGAAAGAACGTATGCTGTCATAATACTGCGTGACAACTTTGTTGCGCCCTTGCAGCTGTTTGTTCAAGTTATTCAGGTGCTCTGTAACATCCACCATAAATGCAAGGTCCGGCATCCATTCTGCGGAATGAAATTCTAACACTGGTTTGCCCTTTTCTTCCATGAACTGTTCAATTTCTTCTCGTAAATCAAAGAAACGCCTCAGCACAGCACCTCGGCTTAACCATCTTACCTCAGTGTGGTATGGCAGGCCATAGATGTGGTCTTTCTCTCTGAGAAGGCTGTCAAACTGACGGTGATTCAGGCTTCTGGATCGGATGAAATTAACAGTTTGGATGACCACCTTCATGACGTTATCCATCTTTAATGACTTGCAACACAAAGCCTCCTGGTGCAAAATACAGTGAAAAGTCAAAAAATCACGTCCTCCATTTGCAGATTGCACTTTCTCTCTGAACTTTGTCACAACGCCTGCTTTTTTCCCGATCATTGAGGGCGCACCATCTGTAGCCAGGCTGACAGCGCGGGACCAGTCCACTCCGACCCTGTCCAGCGCGCCGACGAGTGCGGTAAAAATATCAGCTGCTGTCGTTGTCATCGGCACCAACTCCACAAACTCCTCGGTGACGGTCAATGTGTCATCAACTCCGCGGATGAAAAAATGGCCAGTTGTGCAACATCTGTAATGTCCGTGCTTTCATCAATTGCAACCGAAAACGCAATAAATGACTTTACTTTTTGCTTCAACTGGCTGTCCAAATCCACTGAAAGATCGGAAATCCTGTCTGCAACTGTGTTTCTTGTCAGGCTGATATTTGCAAAAGCCTGCCGCTTTTCAGGGCACACAATCTCCGCTGCCTTCATCATGCATGTTTTTACAAATTCACCCTCACTAAATGGTTTTGAAGCCACTGCGATTTCATTAGCAATGAGGTAGCTAGCTTTCACTGCAGCGTCACTGATGTCTCGGCTGTGAGTAAACACAGACTGCTGTTTCTTCAGACCCGCCAACAGTTCATTCACCTTCTCTCATCTCCGCTGTCCTTGAAAGTTGTCATATTTGTCGGCATGAAGACTCACATAGTGGCGACGAAGGTTATATTCTTTCAGCGCTGCAACATGCTCTGAACACACCAAACATACAGCTTTCCCATTCAATTCCGTGATTAAATAGGATGACCATTTTTCTTGGAACACTCTGCACTCTGCGTCCACTTTTCTCTTTTTTGACAGAGACATATTGGGGCAATGAGGGTGCCAAAGCACATAATGTTAAAAGTAGAAGCCGTAATAAATATTGCGGGCAAAACAAAGTAGCTCATTGGCTGCACGTGCTTGACCTACTTGCTCTGCCCCGGTATAAACAGTTTGCTTGCTTAACACAATTGCTATTGCGCCATCCAGTGGACGCAATTGGAACAGCAGTTTATTTTATTGAAAAATTGCAGCGCATTTTTATACTTAAAAAAAAAAAAAAAAAAAAATTATTTTTTATTTTTTATTTTTTTCAGAATCATCTCGCGGGCCGGATTAAACCCGTTTGCGGGCCTGATCCGGCCCGCGGGCCGTACGTTTGACACCCCTGCTCTATATCATACTGTCATGACAAAGTTGTTCAAGTGTGTATGTGTGTGTGTGTATGTATGCGTGTGTGTGTGTTTGTTTGTGATTATTCATGTGTCTTCCTCTGCCTACCTGAGAACCGTAGAACCCTGTCAGCAGTCTCTTGTGATTGGTGCTGCTCTCATCTAGCTCTCCGATTTCGGCCAATCCATGGAGGTGGGCGTTGACTGTGAGGTCATCAGCTTTGCTGAGGCCTGCCACCACGATCTCATAGTGGAGGTGACAGCGCTCGTCCACAGATACCCAGGCATGGCCCCCAGCACTGGTCAGGACTGGAGGGGCCACAAACTGGCCTGCCAGAGGGACAGGGATCTCTGGGGAAGGAGAGGGTAGAGAGGGTTAAATATGAAAAGCAAAAGACTAGAGTTAAAGAGAATAATGTCAAATTGGGATCTGTGTTTTTCACCCAAACATGGACTGAAGTTGTCTTACTTTATAAAGGAGCCTCTGTGGATACTGTGGTTCTAGTCTAGAGGACTGGAGCTTGCCACCCCTGACCTATGCATGTACACAACCTAAGTATATTTGAGTTACTCTACAGTGAATCCCAAACCAGCCCTTCACCCTTACCATCGTAAGTGCCCTCCGTTGTCACGTGTTACTGATGAAACTCAGAGGGTGACTTCCAGAGTGGCGAGGGGATCAATAAACCCAACGACTTCGGGACACACATGACTTGAATGATGCAATTCATGTTCCACATTTAGATAATAAAATGGGCATGAAATTCAAATGATAAAAATGTCCCTGTCGTTTTACAAGATATAAACCTCAGTAACTGTTAAACATTGATTTCGAGGCTTTACACATGTAACATATGAAATACCTCCCAAATTAAGACACAAACAAACACAGGTGGCTCATAATTATGCGCGCCTCTCCATTCTTTTGTGTGAAATTCCGCAAACTCAAAAACTCTGAAGCTGTCAGCATAGCTGGCTCAGTCGAAGTCGCTTTCGGAGGGACTAATTAGCACCTACACCTTGCATAATTTTGACTCCGTCAGCTTTGTGCAGATGGTGGAGGCGCGCGTGAACACACAAATGGAGGGGTGAGGGGAAGGGGGTGATTTAGGATTCAGCCCTAGTGTCTGTTCTGGTCTGAGGTCAGTGTCTCACCGTGTCTGGGTGCTTCCAGACCGCTGTAGAGCAGGGCTCTGATCTGTCCGCGTAGCTCCCCCTCCTGGCTGTGTGCGGTAGCCACGTTGATGAAAAGTTCGTTCTGCAGCAGCATGTGGATGTGACGCGCCTCTAGACGACTCCAGCTTCCCGCTGCCCGCCCGCTAGGCCTGTCAAACTCTGGAGTTAGGTCGTACAGCACAGACCGCTTACTGCGCCGTCGAGGCTTTAGCTCAATGGTCAAACCCACCACCTCACTGGATACCCCCACTAGCTGGACCTGTGGACAGAGCAGGATATTTACATTTAAGTCATTTTAGCAGACGCTCTTATCCAGAGCGACTTACAGTTAGTGAGTGCATACATTTTTTCATTCTGGTCCCCCGTGGGAAACGAACCCACAACCCTGGCGTTGTAAGCGCCATGCTCTACCAACTGAGCTACACGGGACATGGGTTGGTTTGGTGGTTCAGTTCACTGTGGTTTGGTTTGGTTCAGTTACGTAAATAGTGACAGTACAATTCCATTTGATTCAGTTCTTTAAAGTTCAAATCAATTCAATTCAGTTCAGACCTATACCTGGTAGTCCAGGGTGCCATTGTCATGGAGATTAAAGAATGCTGATCCCACGCCGCCTGTCTTCCCTGCTGTCAATGCATCACCACTGGACATGACACTCTGGATGGCTGGAGCGAGAAAGAGAGGGAGAGGAGGAGGGAAAGATAGAAAAGTGAGAGAGGGAAAAAGTTTAGTAAATTATTTCCTTGCTATTACATAACAGATAAAGACGCAGTGCCACACTTGGACCTTTTCATGTTTCCGTAAAGCAAATTGAAGGTGAAACAAGAGAGGATGATTGGGACAGAGTGAGTATGAGCAGGGTCTCCCTGACTCTGACCTCAAAACATTGTCCCCTTTACATTTCAGACCCAGACTACTACAGACTAATCTGAGTGTGATGATGAGGCAGCTCTTGCATGCGAGATGAGGCAATGCTCTCTGTCGTGTTATAATTCACCATGTTGGTCTGGAGAGCCAGACAGGGGGGAGCTGAGAGAGGGCCAGAACACATTCTCTCACGTCTCCCTTGTAGAAAGACGCACACGCACACGCGCACACACACACACACACACGCACGTGCACGCACACACCATGCCATACCTCCACCAGTGGGGACATTCACAGGGAATGAATACAGCACAACCCGTCCACACAGAACTTTGGGGTGAGGGTATGTGTGTGTCATCTCAAAAGAGAGAATTGTAGCTTAAGTGGTGTACCCCCCCCCCTACTAACCCACACCCTAACCCAAGGTTAAACCGTGGGATGAGGTAACCCTTGTTGAACACGAAGGGGCTTAGAAGACAGACAGCGAAAGACAAATAGAGAATGAAAATAAAAGGAGGGAGAAAGCTACAGAGAGAGAGAGAGAGAGAGAGAGAGAGAGAGAGAGAGAGAGAGATGTAAGGAGAGAGAGTAACGAGTGTGTTGGGTTAGAATTCTTCACACATAACGTCAAGCTGTTAATCATGGAGCTGGAACACCAATATGGAGAGTGAGGTCCAGCAGAATGTGACCTTGGCAGCGTCCAGTGTGTGTGTGTTTGTGTGTGTTTGTGTGTGTGTGTGTTTGTGTGTGTGTGTGTGTGTGTGTGTGTGTGTGTGTGTGTGTGTGTGTGCGTGCGTATGAAAAAGACAACATGTGCGTGAGTGTGATCTAAGTATATAAGTATGTTTGTGGTAGAGTCGCTTGAATGGAACATGTGAGCGCTGAATTGTCTCAGACTTTGTCTACGACACACACCAGCGCTCCCTGTCTTGGTGGACCACCAAGTCAAACAGCAGAGCTATAAACATGGTTTTACTCCAGTGATAAGACATGAAAGAATGAAGAGACGGAGGGAAGGATGGAGTATTTATAGAAGAGAGAGAATCGCTAAAACAGCCATGGAGGAAAAGAAGGGGAACAAGTGAACTGAAAGACAAAACACATTCCTCCTATAGTAGGTCTTTGACAGGCCTCGGTTCAGGTGTGATGGGATGACAGAATGATGGATAGAACTCATAAAAAGAGGAATTAAGGTTGATTGTTTGACGTTGAGCGACTCGAGTTTCTTCCAAAGAAATCGATTCAACCCATCACCTGTCTGAGTGGCTGACTATGGGCTGATTGATTGATTGGTTGTTCTACATAAAGGGGCGTGGCACTTACTGTCACATGACTTCCTGCCGGTGATGAAGCCGGAGATGTGGCGGGGGTCCTGGCCCTCAGTTTCCACGGCGATCACCAGCTGGCCCCTTGACAACCAGAAGAGCTCCCGACTGTTCAGGTCTGTCAGCACCTCAGCAAAGTCTGCATCCTAAAGGGAGAGCGTTGGGGAAATAGTGATACAACGTCAGAACAACCAAACCCAAATCTCTCACTAGACTTATCACAAACAAACACAGAAGGGTGATAATAGATAAACTCACAAACATACATAGACACTGAAACACACTCATTATGTCACTACAACACACTCTCTCTGTCTCTCTCAACACCCCCCCCCCCCCCCCCCACCACACACACATACACACACATAGGCTTACATAAACTCAACAAACACCAACAATATGGCTCGCATTGGGGCTAATATCTCACACATTGCATCAACTTTCATATCCTTTCAACCGCCAGAACTTGAGATAGACAGAGATTGTATTAATATGACAGATGTTTGACCGTGGTGAATAAACGTTACTTTTATGACCTCATGCCCCATTTCAATACAAATATCCGTGTACTATAAATCCATGGACAGGGTTGAGCCGAGAGAGAGAGGGAGAGAGGGAGAGAGGGAGGTATGAAGGGATGAAGGGAGAGGGAAGGAAAGAAAGGATAGAGGAAGGAGTAATTGAGAAATGTGGAGAGTAAAAAGCATGATTGGAGATGAAAGGAAAGTTAAAAGGACAGTCATATATTAAGAGCAGGAAAGGCAGGAGAACGTATAAATAAATATTTGGTGTGTGTGTGTGTAAAACAGAAAGAGGGGCACATCAACTCTCAGATTCACATAATTCCCACCAGATTAAAAACAGACTCCCCTTTCATCCCTCCTCCTCCCTCTATCCCTCCCTCTTTCTGATCCCACAGACAACTAACCACTGACATGTGTGTGTCTTCCCATCCTCTCTCCCTGACTTCCTCCTTTCTGTCTCTCATCCCTCCATCTCTTCCTCACTACAAGTCTCTTACAAACCCCCTCCACTCTCTCTCGTTCTTTTTCTCTGTCCATCACGTGTCTCTATGGATGTTTAACAGTGATGTTCAGTACTGACAACAGCAGTAGGATGTTGGGAAGGAACCACATCCGTCTCAGTGGGAGAGTGTGTCACAATGTCATCTGTTTCCCCCCTTTCCTCCCGCCTCTTGGCTTGTCCCTGATGTTTGTTTTCCCCTTAATGGTTGAGGTTAGGATCTGGTTTGGTGAGGACAAGCTGATCCTAGATCTGTGCCCAAGAGAGAAAGAGAAAGAGAGTGTGTGTGTGTGTGCGTGCGTGTAGTTTATATAACATACATAGGCGGTGACGTTGGCACGGATCTCTCTCAGGACATGTTGGCGGTAATGCAGTCGTACCAGGATGGGCACCAGGGGGGAGTCTACAGGGCCGAGAGAGAGCACACAGAACAAACTTATAACCACATCACACTGCCTCACAGCACTCCCTAGTCCCCAGTCCCAAAACAACCTCTAGTCTCTTGTCTTAGCCCCTGAGTTACTACCCTAAATTACTCCCTAGACCTCCTAGTCCCAAAACAATCTTCTAGTCCCAAAACAACCTCTAGTCTCTTAGCCCCTAAGTTCCTCCCTAGTCCCCAGCCCCAAAACAACCTCTAGTCTCTTAGCCCCTAAGTTCCTCCCTAGTCCCCAGTCCCAAAACAACCTCTAGTCTCTTAGCCCCTAAATTACCCCCTAGTCCCCAGCCCCAAAACAACCTCTAGTATCTTAGCCCCTAAATTACTCCCTAGTCCCCAGCCCCAAAACAACCTCTAGTATCTTAGCCCCTAAATTACTCCCTAGTCCCCAGTACCAAAACAACCTCTAGTATCTTAGCCCATAAGTTGTTCCCTAGTCCCCAGCCCCAAAACAACCTCTAGTCTCTTAGCCCCTAAATTACTCCCTAGTCCCCAGTCCAAAAACAACCTCTAGTATCTTAGCCCATAAGTTGTTCCCTAGTCCTCCTAGTCCTCCTAGTCTCCAGTGAAGGAACAGGATAGAGGCAATACAGCAGAAGCTCCATTAAGCTGAAATGTTAAGCTATGTTGTATCTCCTCCGTCCCTCTCTCACCTCTCTCTCTCTCTCTGTGTTGTATCAGACCTCCCTCCCTCCACTCCCCACTCACCTCTCTGTATTGTATCAGTCCTCCCTCCTTCCATCCCTCCCTCTCTCACCTCTCTCTCTATGTTGTATCAGTCCTCCATCCCTCTCTCCCTCCCTCTCTCACCTCTCTCTCTATATTGTATCAGTTCTCCATCCCTCTCTCTCTCCCTCTCTCACCTCTCTTTCTATATTGTATATGTCCTCCATCCCTCTCTCACCTCTCTCTCTATGTCGTATCAGTCCTCCATCCCCCTCTCACCTCTCTCTCTATGTTGTATCAGTCCTCCATCCCTCTCTCCCTCCCTCCCTCTCTCACCTCTCTCACCTCTCTCTCTATGTTGTATCATTCCTCCATCCTTCTCTCTCTCCCTCTCCCACCTCTCTCTCTATGTTGTATCAGTCCTCCCTCCCTCTCTCACCTCTCTCTATGTTGTATCAGTCCTCCCTCCCTCTCTCACCTCTCTCTCTATGTTATATCAGTCCTCCCTCCACCCCACCTCTCACCTATCTGTGTTGTATCAGTCCTTCCTCCTTCCATCTCTCCCTCTCTCACCGCTCTCTCTATGTTGTATCAGTCCTCCCTCCACCCCCCCCACCTCTCTCTATGTATCAGTCCTCCATCCCTCTCTCCTCCCTCCCTCTCTCACCTCTCTCTCTATGTTGTATCAGTCCTCCATCCCTCTCTCACCTCTCTCTCTATTTTGTATCACTTCTCCATCCCTCTCTCCCTCCCTCCCTCCCTCATCTCTCTCTCTATGTTGTATCAGTCCTCCATCCCTCTCTCTCTCTCCCTCACATCTCTCTCTATGTTGTATCAGTCCTCCCTTCCTCTCTCACCTCTCTCTATGTTGTATCAGTCCTCCCTCCCTCTCTCACCTCTCGCTCTATGTTGTATCAGTCCTCCCTCCCTCTCTCTCACCTCTATCTCTCTCGCTCCCTCTCTCACCTCTCTCTCTGTTGTATCATTCTTCCCCCATCCCTCTCTCTCTCCCTCTCTCACCTCTCTCTCTATGTTGCATCAGTCCCTGCAGTATGAGGACGAAGTGAAGGTTGTTCTCTGTGTCACTCAGAGTCAGCATGGCGATGCCTCCCATCCCAGAATGCTCCTCTTCTGAGGTCAGAGTGGAGCTGAACGTCTCTGCGGGGTCACACAGATATCACACTCACATTATAAACACACATGATATATACACACACCACCTTCTTCTGACTGCATTCGGTTACTGAAGGTTTGTCCTCATTGAAATGTACACAAATGTATTGTACATTGTACCCCTCATTTACTAAAGTGGGTTCTTTATTTTGGCAGTTACCTGTACACATATGTACATTAATCCTAACTCATGGAAATATTGAGACTACTTCTACCCACATTTAAACAGATACACAAACATACTTTCATGCACCCACAAATACATGCACACACACACAAACACACACACTCACTCACCTGCGAACAGTGCTCTGTGTTTGATGATCTTTCCTTTGATCTCCTCCCGTCTACCGGTGGCTGTTGTCATAGTAACCCGAAGTTGTTCTGCCTGTAGCTGTCGCACGTGGGATTGGGGAAGATTCTTCCACACCCCGCAGATCTGAAACACACACACACACACACACACACAGGTGACCACAGTTGCAGTCACATATTCTTAGCCAAGGCTGGGGTTTGAGTGTGTATGGTGCTCTGCCATAGTTACAGTTTACAAACTGACTCAAAACAGTCTGCATATGCTGTTTTATTTCTCTGCAACACACACAAACACACACAGTTCCATCTGTGGAAAATATCAGCCCATTGAGACTCTGGACTCTATCTCAGCCCCAGGCCACAAACAACGAACCCTCTGAAAAAAATATTTGCCTTAGAGGGGGAAGAAATGTGTCGACGGACACACACCTCATAACTCACAGTCCAGGATAATCTCCTCTTTTAATTATAAATGTGCTCCGTCTCCTTCACACGGGTGATGTCACGCACTAAACCCCCCCCCCCCCCCCCTTCCCCGAGATGATCCGTGCCAGCAACCCCTCCCCCTCCCCCCATGGCGGTTTCACTAAGGTCCTCTAGAACTCGACACTTGATAGGGACATTTGTCAAGAAAATAATGGGTCAATTTTTTCTAGGCATATATTTAGGGGTCCTGACTTAAGTGATGATGTCACGTGTGTAATTTCGCTTTAGGCGCTTTAGGAAATGGTGCACTGGTGATGTAGGCCTATGTCACACACACACATACACACACAAAAACTGCTCCCCTCTTAGGTGACTGTGGCAGTTCCTGTGTTTACTCTGTGTTAAGTTAGGTGACTGTGGCAGTTCCTGTGTTTACTCTATGTTAAGTTCAGTGAGTGCGACAGTTCCTGTGTTTACTCTGTGTAAAGTTAGGTGACTGTGGCAGTTCCTGTGTTTACTCTGTGTAAGGTTAGGTGACTGCGCCAGTTCCTGTGTTTCCTCTGTGTAAAGTTAGGTGACTGTGGCAGTTCCTGTGTTTACTCTGTATTAAGTTCGGTGACAGCGCCAGTTCCTGTGTTTACTCTGTGAAAAAGTTAGGTGACCGTGGCAGTTCCTGTGTTTACTCTGTGTTAAGTTTGGTGACTGCGCCAATTCCTGTGGTTACTATGTGTAAAGTTAGGTGACTGTGACAGTTCCTGTGTTTACTCTGTAAAAAGTTAGGTGACTGTGGCAGTTCCTGTGTTTCCTCTGTGTAAAGTTAGGTGACTTTGGTAGTTTCTGTGTTTACTCTGTGTAAAGTTAGGTTACTGTGGCAGTTTCTGTGTTTAGTCTGTGTAAAGTTAGGTGACTGTGGCAGTTCCTGTGTTTCCTCTGTGTAAAGTTAGGTGACTTTGGTAGTTTCTGTGTTTACTCTGTGTAAAGTTAGGTTACTGTGGCAGTTTCTGTGTTTAGTCTGTGTAAAGTTAGGTGACTGTGGCAGTTCCTGTGTTTACTCTGTATTAAGTTCGGTGACTGCGCCAGTTCCTGTGTTTACTCTGTGTTAAGTTTGGTGACTGCGCCAGTTCCTGTGTTTACTATGTGTAAAGTTAGGTGACTCTGGCAGTTCCTGTGTTTACTCTGTGTAAGTTCAGTGACTGCAACAGTTCCTGTGTTTACTCTGTGTTAAGTTAGGTGACTGTGACAGTTCCTGTGTTTCCTCTGTGTAAGGTTAGGTGACTGTGGCAGTTCCTGTGTTTACTCTCTGTAAGGTTAGGTGACTGTGGCAGTTCCTGTGTTTCCTCTGTGTAAAGTTAGGTGACTGTGGCAGTGACTGTGGTTACTCTGTATTAAGTTTGGTTACTGTGGCAGTTTCTGTGTTTACTCTGTGTAAGTTCAGTGACTGTGACAGTTCCTGTGTTTACTCTGTGTAAGGTTAGGTGAATGTGGCAGTTCCTGTGTTTACTCTGTGTTAAGTTAGGTGACTGTGGCAGTTCCTGTGTTTACTCTGTGTTAAGTTTGGTGACTGCGCCAGTTCCTGTGTTTACTATGTGTAAAATTAGGTGACTGTGGCAGTTCCTGTGTTTACTCTGTGTAAGTTCAGTGACTGCGACAGTTCCTGTGTTTACTCTGTGTAAAGTTAGGTGACTGTGGCAGTTCCTGTGTTTACTCTGTGTTAAGTTAGGTGACTGTGACAGTTCCTGTGTTTCCTCTGTGTAAGGTTAGGGGACTGTGGCAGTTCCTGTGTTTACTCTCTGTAAGGTTAGGTGACTGTGGCAGTTCCTGTGTTTCCTCTGTGTAAAGTTAGGTGACTGTGGCAGTGACTGTGGTTACTCTGTATTAGGTTTGGTTACTGTGGCAGTTTCTGTGTTTACTCTGTGTAAAGTTAGGTGACTGTGGCAGTTCCTGTGTTTCCTCTGTGTAAAGTTAGGTGACTGTGGCAGTGACTGTGGTTACTCTGTATTAGGTTTGGTTACTGTGGCAGTTTCTGTGTTTACTCTGTGTAAAGTTAGGTGACTCTGGCAGTTCCTGTGTTTACTCTGTATTAAGTTCGGTGACTGCACCAGTTCCTGTGTTTACTATGTGTAAAGTTAGGTGACTGTGACAGTTCCTGTGTTTACTATGTGTAAAGTTAGGTGACTGTGGAAGTTCCTGTGATTACTTAGTGTAAAGTTAGGTGACAGTGACAGATCCTGTGTTTCCTCTGTGTAAAGTTATGTGACTGTGGCAATTCCTGTGCTTACTATGTCTAAAGTTAGGTGACTGTGGCAGTTCCTGTGTTTCCTCTGTGTAAAGTTAGGTGATAGTGGCAGTTCCTGTGTTTACTCTGAATAGGGTTAGGTGACTGTGGCAGTTTCCTGTGTTTCCTCTGTGTAAAGTTAGGTGACAGTGGCAGTTTCTGTGTTTCCTCTGTGTAAAGTTAGGTGACTGTGGCAGTTCCTGTGTTTACTCTATGTAAGGTTAGGTGACTGTGGCAGTTTCTGTGTTTCTTCTGTGTAAAGTTAGGTGACTGTGGCAGTTCCTGTGTTTACTCTGTGTAAAGTTAGGTGACTTTGGCAGTTTCTGTGTTTACTCTGTGTGAAGTTAGGTTACTGTGGCAGTTTCTGTGTTTAGTCTGTGTAAAGTTAGGTGACTGTGGCAGTTCCTGTGTTTACTCTGTATTAAGTTCGGTGACTGCACCAGTTCCTGTGTTTACTCTGTGTAAAGTTAGGTGACTGTGACAGTTCCTGTGTTTACTCTGTATAAAGTTAGGTAACTGTGGCAGTTCCTGTGTTTACTCTGTTTAAAGTTAGGTGACAGTGGCAGTTCCTGTGTTTACTCTGTAGAGGGTTAGGTGACTGTGGCAGTTCCTGTGTTTCCTCTGTGTAAAGTTAGGTGACTGTGGCAGTTCCTGTGTTTACTCTGTGTAAGGTTAGGTGACTGTGGCAGTTTCTGTGTTTCTTCTGTGTAAAGTTAGGTGACTGTGGCAGTTCCTGTGTTTACTCTGTATTAAGTTCGGTGACTGCGCCAGTTCCTGTGTTTACTATGTGTAAAGTTAGGTGACTGTGACAGTTCCTGTGTTTACTTTGTGTAAATTTAGGTGACAGTTCCTGTGTTTACTATGTGTAAAGTTAGGTGACTGTGACAGTTCCTGTGTTTACTCTGTAAAAAGTTAGGTGACTATGACAGTTCCTGTGTTTCCTCTGTGTAAAGTTAGGTGACTGTGGCAGTTACTGTGTTTACTCTGTGTTAAGTTCAGTGACTGCGACAGTTCCTGTGTTTTCTATGTGTAAAGTTAGGTGAATGTGACAGTTCCTGTGTTTACTCTGTGTAAGTTCAGTGACTGCGACAGTTTCTGTGTTTCCTCTGTGTAAAGTTAGGTGACTGTGACAGTTACTGTGTTTACTCTGTGTAAGGTTAGGTGACTGTTGCAGTTTCTGTGTTTCCTCTGTGTAAAGTTAGGTGACTGTGTCAGTTCCTATGTTTACTATGTGTAAAGTTAGGTGACTCTGACAGTTCATGTGATTACTTTGTGTAAAGTTAGGTGACTGTGACAGATCCTGTGTTCCTCTGTGTAAAGTTAGGTGACTGTGGCAGTTCCTGTGTTTACTCTGTAAAAAGTTAGGTGACTGTGGCAGTTCCTGTGTTTCCTCTGTGTAAAGTTAGGTGACTGTGGCAGTTCCTCTGTTTACTATGTTTAAAGTTAGGTGACTGTGGCAGTTTCTGTGTTTCCTCTGTGTAAAGTTATGTGACTGTGGCAGTTCCTGTGTTTACTCTGTATTAGGTTTGGTTACTGTGGCAGTTTCTGTGTTTACTCTGTGTAAAGTTAGGTGACTGTGGCAGTTCCTGTGTTTACTCTGTATGAAGTTCGGTGACTGCACCAGTTCCTGTGTGTACTATGTGTAAAGTTAGGTGACTGTGACAGTTCCTGTGTTTACTCTGTGTAAAGTTAGGTGACTGTGGCTGTTCCTGTGTTTACTCTGTGTTAAGTTCGGTGACTGTGGCAGTTCCTGTGTTTACTCTGTATAAAGTTAGGTGACTGTGACAGTTCCTGTGTTTCCTCTGTGTAAAGTTAGGTGACTGTGGCAGTGACTGTGTTTACTATGTGTAAAGTTAGGTGACTGTGGCAGTTTCTGTGTTTCATCTGTGTAAAGTTAGGTGATTGTGGCAGTTCCTGTGTTTACTCTGTAAAAGTTAGGTGACTGTGGCAGTTCCTGTGTTTCCTCTGTGTAAAGTTAGGTGACTGTGGCAGTTCCTGTGTTTACTATGTGTAAAGTTAGGTGACTGTGGCAGTTTCTGTGTTTCATCTGTGTAAAGTTAGGTGACTGTGGCAGTTCCTGTGTTTACTCTGTTTAAAGTTAGGTGACTGTGGCAGTTCCTGTGTTTACTCTGTGTGAAGTTAGGTGACTGTGGCAGTTCCTGTGTTTACTCTGTGTTAAGTTCGGTGACTGCGCCAGTTCCTGTGTTTACTATGTGTAAAGTTAGGTGACTGTGGCAGTTCCTGTGTTTACTCTGTGTTAAATTCGGTGAGTGCGACAGTTCCTGTGTTTACTCTGTGTAAAGTTAGGTGACTGTGACAGTTCCTGTGTTTCCTCTGTGTTAAGTTCGGTGACTGTGACAGTTCCTGTGTTTACTCTGTGTAAGTTCAGTGACTGCGACAGTTTCTGTGTTTCCTCTGTGTAAAGTTAGGTGACTGTGACAGTTCCTGTGTTTCCTCTGTGTTAAGTTCGGTGACTGTGACAGTTCCTGTGTTTACTCTGTGTAAGTTCAGTGACTGCGACAGTTTCTGTGTTTCCTCTGTGTAAAGTTAGGTGACTGTGACAGTTCCTGTGTTTACTCTGTGTAAGGTTAGGTGACTGTTGCAGTTTCTGTGTTTCCTCTGTGTAAAGATAGGTGACTGTGTCAGTTCCTATGTTTACTATGTGTAAAGTTAGGTGACTCTGACTGTTCCTGTGATTACTTTGTGTAAAGTTAGGTGACTGTGACAGATCCTGTGTTTCCTCTGTGTAAAGTTAGGTGACTGTGGCAGTTCCTGTGTTTACTCTGTAAAAAGTTAGGTGACTGTGGCAGTTCCTGTGTTTCCTCTGTGTAAAGTTAGGTGACTGTGGCAGTTCCTCTGTTTACTATGTTTAAAGTTAGGTGACTGTGGCAGTTTCTGTGTTTCCTCTGTGTAAAGTTAGGTGACTGTGGCTGTTCCTGTGTTTACTCTGTGTAAAGTTAGGTGACTGTGGCTGTTCCTGTGTTTACTCTGTGTGAAATTAGGTGACTGTGGCAGCTCCTGTGTTTACTCTGTGTTAAGTTCGGTGACTGCGCCAGTTCCTGTGTTTACTATGTGTAAAGTTAGGTGACTGTGGCAGTTCCTGTGTTTACTCTGTGTAAAGTTAGGTGACTGTGGCAGTTCCTGTGTTAACTCTTTATAAAGTTAGGTGACTGTGACAGTTCCTGTGTTTCCTCTGTGTAAAGTTAGGTGACTGTCGCAGTTCCTGTGTTTACTCTGTATTAAGTTTGGTGACTGCTCCAGTTCCTGTGTTTACTCTGTGTAAAGTTAGGTGATTGTGGTAGTTCCTGTGTTTCCTCTGTGTAAAGTTAGGTGACTGTGGCAGTTCCTGTGTTTACTATGTGTAAAGTTAGGTGACTGTGGCAGTTTCTGTGTTTCATCTGTGTAAAGTTAGGTGATTGTGGCAGTTCCTGTGTTTACTCTGTAAAAGTTAGGTGACTGTGGCAGTTCCTGTGTTTCCTCTGTGTAAAGTTAGGTGACTGTGGCAGTTCCTGTGTTTACTATGTGTAAAGTTAGGTGACTGTGGCAGTTTCTGTGTTTCATCTGTGTAAAGTTAGGTGACTGTGGCAGTTCCTGTGTTTACTCTGTTTAAAGTTAGGTGACTGTGGCAGTTCCTGTGTTTACTCTGTGTGAAGTTAGGTGACTGTGGCAGTTCCTGTGTTTACTCTGTGTTAAGTTCGGTGACTGCGCCAGTTCCTGTGTTTACTATGTGTAAAGTTAGGTGACTGTGGCAGTTCCTGTGTTTACTCTGTGTTAAATTCGGTGAGTGCGACAGTTCCTGTGTTTACTCTGTGTAAAGTTAGGTGACTGTGACAGTTCCTTTGTTTCCTCTGTGTTAAGTTCGGTGACTGTGACAGTTCCTGTGTTTACTCTGTGTAAGTTCAGTGACTGCGACAGTTTCTGTGTTTCCTCTGTGTAAAGTTAGGTGACTGTGACAGTTCCTGTGTTTCCTCTGTGTAAAGTTAGGTGACTGTGGCAGTTCCTGTGTTTACTATGTGTAAAGTTAGGTGACTGTGGCAGTTTCTGTGTTTCATCTGTGTAAAGTTAGGTGACTGTGGCAGTTCCTGTGTTTACTCTGTTTAAAGTTAGGTGACTGTGGCAGTTCCTGTGTTTACTCTGTGTGAAGTTAGGTGACTGTGGCAGTTCCTGTGTTTACTCTGTGTTAAGTTCGGTGACTGCGCCAGTTCCTGTGTTTACTATGTGTAAAGTTAGGTGACTGTGGCAGTTCCTGTGTTTACTCTGTGTTAAATTCGGTGAGTGCGACAGTTCCTGTGTTTACTCTGTGTAAAGTTAGGTGACTGTGACAGTTCCTGTGTTTCCTCTGTGTTAAGTTCGGTGACTGTGACAGTTCCTGTGTTTACTCTGTGTAAGTTCAGTGACTGCGACAGTTTCTGTGTTTCCTCTGTGTAAAGTTAGGTGACTGTGACAGTTCCTGTGTTTCCTCTGTGTTAAGTTCGGTGACTGTGACAGTTCCTGTGTTTACTCTGTGTAAGTTCAGTGACTGCGACAGTTTCTGTGTTTCCTCTGTGTAAAGTTAGGTGACTGTGACAGTTCCTGTGTTTACTCTGTGTAAGGTTAGGTGACTGTTGCAGTTTCTGTGTTTCCTCTGTGTAAAGATAGGTGACTGTGTCAGTTCCTATGTTTACTATGTGTAAAGTTAGGTGACTCTGACTGTTCCTGTGATTACTTTGTGTAAAGTTAGGTGACTGTGACAGATCCTGTGTTTCCTCTGTGTAAAGTTAGGTGACTGTGGCAGTTCCTGTGTTTACTCTGTAAAAAGTTAGGTGACTGTGGCAGTTCCTGTGTTTCCTCTGTGTAAAGTTAGGTGACTGTGGCAGTTCCTCTGTTTACTATGTTTAAAGTTAGGTGACTGTGGCAGTTTCTGTGTTTCCTCTGTGTAAAGTTAGGTGACTGTGGCTGTTCCTGTGTTTACTCTGTGTAAAGTTAGGTGACTGTGGCTGTTCCTGTGTTTACTCTGTGTGAAATTAGGTGACTGTGGCAGCTCCTGTGTTTACTCTGTGTTAAGTTCGGTGACTGCGCCAGTTCCTGTGTTTACTATGTGTAAAGTTAGGTGACTGTGGCAGTTCCTGTGTTTACTCTGTGTAAAGTTAGGTGACTGTGGCAGTTCCTGTGTTAACTCTTTATAAAGTTAGGTGACTGTGACAGTTCCTGTGTTTCCTCTGTGTAAAGTTAGGTGACTGTCGCAGTTCCTGTGTTTACTCTGTATTAAGTTTGGTGACTGCTCCAGTTCCTGTGTTTACTCTGTGTAAAGTTAGGTGATTGTGGTAGTTCCTGTGTTTCCTCTGTGTAAAGTTAGGTGACTGTGGCAGTTCCTGTGTTTACTATGTGTAAAGTTAGGTGACTGTGGCAGTTTCTGTGTTTCATCTGTGTAAAGTTAGGTGATTGTGGCAGTTCCTGTGTTTACTCTGTAAAAGTTAGGTGACTGTGGCAGTTCCTGTGTTTCCTCTGTGTAAAGTTAGGTGACTGTGGCAGTTCCTGTGTTTACTATGTGTAAAGTTAGGTGACTGTGGCAGTTTCTGTGTTTCATCTGTGTAAAGTTAGGTGACTGTGGCAGTTCCTGTGTTTACTCTGTTTAAAGTTAGGTGACTGTGGCAGTTCCTGTGTTTACTCTGTGTGAAGTTAGGTGACTGTGGCAGTTCCTGTGTTTACTCTGTGTTAAGTTCGGTGACTGCGCCAGTTCCTGTGTTTACTATGTGTAAAGTTAGGTGACTGTGGCAGTTCCTGTGTTTACTCTGTGTTAAATTCGGTGAGTGCGACAGTTCCTGTGTTTACTCTGTGTAAAGTTAGGTGACTGTGACAGTTCCTTTGTTTCCTCTGTGTTAAGTTCGGTGACTGTGACAGTTCCTGTGTTTACTCTGTGTAAGTTCAGTGACTGCGACAGTTTCTGTGTTTCCTCTGTGTAAAGTTAGGTGACTGTGACAGTTCCTGTGTTTCCTCTGTGTTAAGTTCGGTGACTGTGACAGTTCCTGTGTTTACTCTGTGTAAGTTCAGTGACTGCGACAGTTTCTGTGTTTCCTCTGTGTAAAGTTAGGTGACTGTGACAGTTCCTGTGTTTACTCTGTGTAAGGTTAGGTGACTGTTGCAGTTTCTGTGTTTCCTCTGTGTAAAGATAGGTGACTGTGTCAGTTCCTATGTTTACTATGTGTAAAGTTAGGTGACTCTGACTGTTCCTGTGATTACTTTGTGTAAAGTTAGGTGACTGTGACAGATCCTGTGTTTCCTCTGTGTAAAGTTAGGTGACTGTGGCAGTTCCTGTGTTTACTCTGTAAAAAGTTAGGTGACTGTGGCAGTTCCTGTGTTTCCTCTGTGTAAAGTTAGGTGACTGTGGCAGTTCCTCTGTTTACTATGTTTAAAGTTAGGTGACTGTGGCAGTTTCTGTGTTTCCTCTGTGTAAAGTTAGGTGACTGTGGCTGTTCCTGTGTTTACTCTGTATGAAGTGCGATGACTGCACCAGTTCCTGTGTTTACTCTGTGTAAAGTTAGGTGACTGTGACAGTTCCTGTGTTTACTCTGTGTAAAGTTAGGTGACTGTGGCTGTTCCTGTGTTTACTCTGTGTGAAATTAGGTGACTGTGGCAGCTCCTGTGTTTACTCTGTGTTAAGTTCGGTGACTGCGCCAGTTCCTGTGTTTACTATGTGTAAAGTTAGGTGACTGTGGCAGTTCCTGTGTTTACTCTGTGTAAAGTTAGGTGACTGTGGCAGTTCCTGTGTTAACTCTTTATAAAGTTAGGTGACTGTGACAGTTCCTGTGTTTCCTCTGTGTAAAGTTAGGTGACTGTCGCAGTTCCTGTGTTTACTCTGTATTAAGTTTGGTGACTGCTCCAGTTCCTGTGTTTACTCTGTGTAAAGTTAGGTGATTGTGGTAGTTCCTGTGTTTCCTCTGTGTAAAGTTAGGTGACTGTGGCAGTTCCTGTGTTTACTATGTGTAAAGTTAGGTGACTGTGGCAGTTTCTGTGTTTCATCTGTGTAAAGTTAGGTGATTGTGACAGTTCCTGTATTTACTCTGTAAAAGTTAGGTGACTGTGGTAGTTCCTGTGTTTCCTCTGTGTAAAGTTAGGTGACTGTGGCAGTTCCTGTGTTTACTATGTGTAAAGTTAGGTGACTGTGGCAGTTTCTGTGTTTACTCTGTGTAACGTTAGGTGACTGTGGCAGTTCCTGTGTTTACTCTGTGTAAAGTTAGGTGACTGTGGCAGTTCCTGTGTTTACTCTGTGTGAAGTTAGGTGACTGTGGCAGTTCCTGTGTTTACTCTGTGTTAAGTTCGGTGACTGCGCCAGTTCCTGTGTTTACTATGTGTAAAGTTAGGTGACTGTGGCAGTTCCTGTGTTTACTCTGTGTTAAGTTCGGTGAGTGCGACCGTTCCTGTGTTTACTCTGTGTGAAGTTAGGTGACTGTGGCAGTTCCTGTGTTTACTCTGTGTAAAGTTAGGTGACTGTTACAGTTCATTTGATTACTTTGTGTGAAGATAGGTGACTGTAACAGTTCCTGTGTTTCCTCTGTGTAAAGTTAGGTGACTGTGGCAGTTCCTGTGTTTACTCTGTATAAAGTTAGGTGACTGTGGCAGTTCCTGTGTTTACTCTGTGTAAGGTTAGGTGACTGTGGCAGTTTCTGTGTTTCCTCTGTGTAAAGTTTGGTGACTGCGCCAGTTCCTGTGTTTACTCTGTGTAAAGTTAGGTGACTGTGACAGTTCCTGTGTTTACTTTGTGTAAATTTAGGTGACAGTTCCTGTGTTTACTCTGTGTAAAGTTAGGTGACTGTGGCAGTTCCTTGTCCCTCTCAGTCCAACAGTTGCACCATTTCATTTGACCCAATAAAATCAACTGGTTATTGCACTGAGCTAAATGTTTGTAAGTTGGCCATGCATGTGTGTGTGAGTGTGTAAGAGAGTGCAATCATGAGTGTGGTTTTTTCTCTGTGAAAGTATGTTTGTGAGAAAGGCCCCATGCGTTATTTACAGTAATCAAGACTTGATTACCCAAGCAATGTTCTGAGAACGATAAGACAATGCTGTGACAACGCTGTGAGTGGGTGTGTGTGTGTGCGTGTGTGTTTATTATTGCAGGGTGAATTATGTCGGGGCCAGTGAGAGTTTGACCGGACAGTCACGGAGAGAGAGCGTTTATTGTGGAGGTACTCAATCTTTCTCTCTAGTGTACACAAACACTCACACACATTCACAGACAAACACTTTCTCTTTCTCTCCCTGTCTTTCTCACATTCACACACACACACACAGATAGACACACAACAAAAACATAAATAGTGGAAATGTCTACCTAGGAACAGAAAGCGTTCCAGTCTCTTACCATGTCTGAGTCTCCCTTAGGGTTCTTGTACTCAAACGCAGTTTTTCCATCTGAATCAAGGAAGACAACCCTGCTTGGTCGCCCGATCCTAGGAGAGGAGAGAGGGAGGGAGAGTGAGAACAGGAGTAAGGGAGAGACGGAAAGATAGAATTTTAGAGACTAGTTATTACTAATGATTATTGCACACTTATCGTTTGTTTTTCTGGCAGTGTGTGTGTTACCTCTGGTAGGTGATGGAGAAGGTCAGGCTGGTTCTAGTGAGAGAGAAGCGTGCCCGGGCCACACCACTGGAGCTGGGTAACCAGGAGTCTGTCACTCCCGTCAACACGGCTACAAAGTCTGGACACACACACACACAGTAAAGTAAAGATGTAAATCAGAATGACTGAATGGAGGAATGATTTTCTTGTTATGGAGGCAGTGAGAGTAAGTGTCCTTATATGAATAATGTACATCCATGTACTGTATATCGATGTACTGTATATCCATGTACTGCATATCCATGTACTGTATATCCATGTACTGTAAATACATGTACTACATGTATAATATGTGTGTGTGTTTCCATGGCAGGTAGCCTAGCGGTTAAGAGCATTGGGCCAGTAACCGAAAGGTCGCTGGTTAGAATCCCTGAGCAGACTAGGTGACCAAATCTGCCAATGTGCCGTTGAGCAAGGCACTTAACCCTGATTGCTCCTGTAAGTCGCTCTGGATAAGAGCGTCTGCTAAATGTCAATGATGTATGTCCATTTGTGTGTGTTTGTATGCGTGGGTTCGTGTGGCTGAGTGTGCATGCTCACCAGTGCGGCTCTCCCCGGGGGAAATGTCCTCAGAGCTGAGGTATGAGCGGTCATTGTAGGACTTGTGCAGATCATCCTCTTTCTCCTTCTCCTGGAAGTACTCGAAGCCATCAAACACTGCCTCCACCTCACCTGGACAAGCACAACACAAAACCCAGGGGATATTTACACAACACCTACAGGTTGGCATTACTTTAACATGAAGTAAGGAGAATCACAACAAATATTGAATGAGTGAAACAGCTAGAAAGAGTGAGAGTTACAGAGTGAAAGGTTGAAAGAGAGGAGAGGAATAATTCTAAAATGCTATTCCAACATTTCAGACAAGAGTTCTTTCAGTCCTTCCTAATTATCTCTGTCTCTCTCCCTCTCTTATTTCACTCTATCCACCCTCTCTGTCTAGCTGTCTCTCCCTTCCACTGTATCTCTCTCTCCAGGTGCCTCCTCCAATCCCTCATTGGAGCACTCCTGGCTCGTCTGGGTGCCACGGTACCAAGGTTTGTTTCTTTGTCCGAGGAGCGGAGGGGGGCGGGCAGTGACACTCGCGTGCAATCCCAACAATGACCTGCTCTTCCACACCACTGTGTGTCCTGATGTCATGAGCACATTTCAGTGCCTCACACACAAACACACAATCTGACAGACGACTCACACACACTGAAGTACAGACACACTGAAAAGCATACTGAGAAAACACATACACACTACGAGACAGACACATCATCATCAAAGAGTCCAGACTTATTTCTTCAAGGCCATCCACTTTACTCCTAGACTGTCTGCTTTACTTCTCTGTGTCCGCCTCATATCCTCTCTTTCTCTCTCTCTCTCTGGCTCTTTCCTCTACCTCTTTTATTATCCTCCTTTCTCTCTCTTTCATGGCCTTATTCCTCCAGTCCTCTCTCTCTCTCCCTCCATAGGGCACCCTCTAGGGCTTCTGTGTAGTGTCAGTCTCACCTCCCTGCATTCTACTATACTGTATCCTCAGGTGCACCAGTGAATATACACACACAAACGTGCAGATAGACACGCACGCACACACCGTTTTCCACCACTTAGACAAACACACTCAAAGCTTTTTAACATTTAGACAAACACACTCATACTTTTCCTAAAGACACAACCACAACACACTCCCAAGCTTTTCGCAAAATCACCACTATGACACACACACTCTCAACATTTTCCCACATGAACACAAACACACTCAAAGTTGTCTCAGTGCTGGGGGGCCGTGCCTCAGAGAAGCCCAGGGCTTTACCTTGACTTTCCATTACCAAAACACACTGCTGAATAACTATGGAGAAAATAAGACCCAACATGTGTGTGAGTGAACGTTTGCACAGGTGTGTGTGTGTGTGGTGTGTGTGCACGCGTGTGTGTGTGAGTTTGATTGTGAGCCTGAGTGAATGAGGGAGTGAGAAAGAGGGAAGGAGAGAGAGAGAAAAAGAGAGAGGGGTAGGGAGTGTGTATGCTATATAAAAGGTGGTGAGTAACAGTGGGAACTAGGCTAAATCGGTCTGAATTGCCTTTGGTTCCCGATGGTTAAATGAGCGTATTTGACACAGTCAAGTAGGAGAGACAACCTAGCCCAGAACTGCTACTGATTACCAATCAGCCTCTCTAGAGAACAACATAATGAAACGAACTGACCTAGAAGGGGTGTCCACATACTTTTGTATATATAGTGTATGTAGTGATGGAGAGAGAGAGAGAGAGAGAGAGAGAGAGAGAGAGAGAGAGAGAGAGAGAGAGAGAGAGAGAGAGTGGTAACAGGAGACATGATGGGGCAGAATAGGTTGTTAGTAGGCTAGTAGAGTTTACCTTTGGGGCAAGTCTATATAGTGATAGAGACAGTTAGTAGGCTTGTAGGGGTTACCTTTGGGGCAGGTCTTGCAGCATTGTCCAGGTAGCAGCACTGGGTCATCACAGCTAGGCTCAGGACAGTCCTGCTTGACGTTCTTACAGCTCACCTTTCCCAACACCTTACCCTTACGACCCCTTTGCTGAAAAGAATAGATAGAAAACAACAACTCTTCATCCACACTGACCTCAACACTGTATCACACAGGCCTGATTATATTTGTTAAATGGGGTCATTTTGTGGGCACTAAGACCAGGAGATTATTTTGGTAATTGACTAATTAATAATTAATTAGTTAATTATTTTTACATCCAATTTCTGTCCATTGATAGGCCTAGGCCCAGTGGTGGAAAAAGTACCCAATTGTCATACTTGAGTAAAAGTAAAGATACCTTAATAGAAAATGACTCCAGAAAAAGTGAAAGTCACCCAGTAAAATTATACTTAAGTAAAAGTCCAAAAGTATTTGGTTTAAAATATACTTAAGTATAAAAAGTAAAAGTAAAAGTATAAATCATTTCAAAATCGTAGGTAAGTTGTCACTCCAGTAATAAACCTTCCCTAAATGAGCATGAATCATTTCAAAATAATTTTAAAAAATTAAAAACAAATTCTTGTTTTTTAAATTTACAGATAGCCAGGGACACACTGCAACATTTAGACATAATTTACAAATGAAGCATGTGTGTTTAATGAGTCCACCAGATCAAAGGCAGTAGGGATGACCTGTTGATAAGTGCATGATTTGGACCTTTTTCCTGTCCAGCTAAGCATTCAAAATGTCACGAGTACTTTTGGGTGTCAAGGAAAATGTATGGAGTAAAAAGTACAATATTTTTTAAGGAATGTAGTGAAGTAAAAGTAAAAGTAGTCAAAAATATAAATAGTAAAGTACAGATACTTTAAAGTATTTTTTTGTAAGTACTTTACACCACTGCCTAGGCCTACATAATGGGTCCACTATCCAATATTGACATGTACTCTACTAGGCTTGTTGTTGTGAAGGGTGTTACTTACTGTCTCGCAGTAACATTGGACACAGTGCATGACCCCAAACGGCTCCCCGAGGTCAGGGTGCCAAGTGTCCTCCAGCGAATAGAATCTTCCTCCGAATGAACATCCTGCAATCAGACCAGAAGAACACATTTAGACAACAATACACTAGCAGGTGGTACAGTCCACATCTAAATGTAAAACTGGTGAGTAATGGGATAGCCAGGCCTATGCACTTGACAATGGGATGTGTACTGGACAGTTCACTGCGAAGTGAAAGACTGCATATTCCCACATTGGCGTCAGACAGAACAACAAAAATATTGTTCTGTCCAGCCAGACTGTGGATGTTTGACAGATAATCCATTCTGCGGCTGGGACATGTTGGGTGGATTGACTGTATGCCTCATGTGTTCCAGAGCTCACCGGCGCATCCTGTTTCATTTAAACGGTGCAGGGGGCCCTCAAATTAATATAAAAAATACCATTCACACAACAAACATGAAGCCATTTGGAAAGATAAATAAAAGGAATGCGCTTTTGGTAGCCTACCAGGGGATATGTAATGGAAACGAATTGATGTGTTTGGTTTCGAGTTTTTCAAATTGATTGGAAAAGTGGTATTAATAAAATTATTGCATTATAAAAAATACTGCATAAAAATTGCCCCAGCAACAAGTGTTTGTGCCACAACCCTCCCCTGCCTAGCTCCATATGGGTGCATTCCTCCCTCGTTTCAAGAGTCGCTGTACACCGCAGTCACCTTAGCACCTCAGGCCCACTACGGCAGCCTGGAGGTGAGGCTCCCCGGTGCCAAGTTCACTACTGTTGATTTGATATTGTGCGGTTGCCGTAGCTGCTAACAACCTGGTTCTCATTATTCTTTCATAAAGTGACTACACTTTAAACAGTCCAGTCGCGTTAGAGTTAGACGGAGCACCAAGCTTGCCCGCAAAACTCACTGCAATATAAATCACTGCTTGGCACAGCCAGAGAAGGCCACTAAAGATCTGCAGTAATGGAAAGTCGATTGATTACAGTTTCCAGGATTGGATAAACGTTATTAGTGGCAGTTGTTAATACAATGCTCTAACGCCTTGACTTCTCACTCTCGAGATCAGTAGGCCTACCCTTTTAAAAACAAGCAGTTTAAAGCCCTGCACGTGGACCAGATGGCATTCTCACTGGTTATGACTAATACGTTTTCTGCAAGTTTGTTCATGATGTAACCATAACAGTGGGCAGTTTGAGGAAGATGCACGAAAGCAAAAAAACAAAATTGGGTCGATTATAAGGAGAAGAGGTCTGATGCTGTGCAGTCAGACACTTTGATAGACAAAACGATAGGCTAGGAATACGGTGTGCCTGTAGTAGCCTAAGCAGTCATCTAATGACGGTCTTAAAAAGCTATAGACATATCAGACTATACATTCAAACTTAAATTCGGCAGATTAGCAAACGAGCACTAAGCTAGCCTATATAGCTGAGATGCCCCTGCCAGAATTCAAAACGCAGCAGGGGTCATTATAGGTCATTAATTGAATTCAGATATTCACCCTGAAAATAAGTGACTTTGACTGAAGTAGAAGAGGCATATTGGCTCACCTGACATGCCCTTGGATGGTAAAGGCTCCCTCTCGGACTGGATGGGCAGAATGGGCGACTTCAGGCGTGAGGCCAGTCCTGAGTGCAGCCACGCGCAGCTCATCACGCACAACAAGAAACTCAGCGCGCCGCGAGTCTGCATCACGGAGAGGGGCAGCATCCAAAACTCGCTCCGGTTTCTCTTTTCCCTTTTTGTTCTTGAAAACCTCGTTTTTAGAAGCTTTCACGTGTAGGTAAGTTGTCACTCCAGTAATAAACCTTCCCTAAATGATCATGAATAGGTTAGCATTCAAGTCACCAGATAGCCTATTCGTTGATGGTCTTTAAGTTATTCCTATTCCAGAAATAAAGGCTCCCAAGTTATGCGAAAGAGAAAAGCAGAGAAAGTGACCAAAGATGTTGGAGGTTTTCTGAGGAGATGACTGCACCCAGCCCAGAAGCGTATGTCCCGTCCGTGCGGGTCCCTTCCCACTTTATACTTTCCCTGACACTTGGAGCAGGCACGGGCAGGGAGGGGTGAGAAAGAAAGGAGTGGGTGGGGTTAGGTGAACGTCCTAGAGCCTATACCGCTAACCTAATTCCATGTAAAATGTGTCAGAACACCTAGTGAAAGAAAGTGAAATCTTCAGGGCTTTAGCCTACAGTAGGCCAGGGAGGAATGTGTGTCTGTGTGTGCAGCCTGTTCTGTATTTATACAACTGCGTCTAGAGTTCAGACCTAAGTGATTTAACAGAAACAAATGAACATAGTTTGAATAGCTCAGGCGACGTGTTTCAATCTATGTTGGTCCTCTATCACAGAATGGTCTATTTTTATTTAGCACTTTATTTATTTTTGGCCATATTAACTTCAGCTTCAAATACCTACCATTCCTACCTGAACATTCATACGTGTGTAGCCTATTTGTAAGCCAACGGTTCGATTGAACTCTTATGTCGTTATAAAGTTACAACTCAATATAATCCTGTTTTTGGATAGTGTAGGACTACTGTTCTAGATTTCTATGTAGACAAAGTCTCATTGAATAATAATGTCTGAAGTCATCTACAATATTGACTCATTCTTTATTATTTTGTTTATAGGAAAGTTATCTTGTTGTAATAAAAGTGAAAAATACATACAACAAACACTTGATTTAGGTTTGTTGTAAATAGAGCAATATGCTTCCCACTCCTCCATGTTCTATAGGCACGAGAATGCTTTCAAGAGCCTTCAGTCTTGGTCCCTAGGGAGGCATCACTAGCGCTCTGCGGGTCAAGTTTATATTACTGTAGTGAAGTGCGCACGGTGATTTATTTGAGGAAGTTCACAGCAAGGGTCTCGCCAATCAGTCAGTCTGGGGAACAGTAATCATCCCTCAGTGAGTTGAAATACAGGACAACCCCCCACCATGAGACAGAATAGGATGATAATACAGTAATGATAATAATAATAATAATAATAATAATAATAATAATAATAATAATAATAATAATGGCACATAATAACTAATTAAATCTTTGGACATTAATTTGCTTATTGTAGCCTAAAGGGTCACCGACTGAACACTCTTTGTGTGCCCTTCTTTCCCAATGTCCCAAACTACCCCAACGAATAATAACACAACAACAATAAAGTAGGCCTAATTTAAGGGGGCTTGGTGGCCAGGCTGTGAATCAGGCTGTTTAGAGAGAAGGACCATATATCTATCACTGATTGTAGCTTTGTCTGGCGCGCTCCGGAAACTGAGCAAGGCTCTCGCCTCGGAACCCTCCCCAATCCATCCACATGCTAAACATGACGATACAATATGCTCAATGGCGATAGCCAAACCATTCAATAAGAAACCAGCACGTCTCCTATTCTGCCCGAGTGACCCTGGCTCTAACAAGGGCTATAAACAAGGACTAAGAAAAGGAAGGGACAACAAAACGATGTCTCGAAGCATAGGCCTATATCCAAAATTACGTTTTCTAAAGTCTTAGGTAGGGCTGTGACATTATGGCATTTTGGGTAACGGTAATTTTTGTTTAATTTTTTGTTTTGTTTGTAGGCCTAATGCATCATAATGCATCTTTGAAAATGTGACATCATACCTAATGCATACAACACAGCTTGTCTCAAAAACGAATGGTTTTGACTGCTTGCAACTTTTGGAAATGAAGCTTTTCCTCCCAAACGTGCTTACCCACATCCTGTAAAAATAAAAAACTGCTATTGGGTAAACTATATCTACTTGTATATGAAGTTGAATCCCCCTTCTCCGAAAATGCATATATTAAGACAATGATGTCGATATATATTTTTTGGTTCAGGGTTATTGTCCATAATTGTCGGTTACATGATTATATGATAATTGTGCCAGCACTAGTCTTAGTCTACTTGAATAAAATTACATCCTATTTTCTGCATCAGTTTGTATTTATGGGCTAGTTCCACATAAGCCAGGGTAGGTGGAGATAGAAGTGAATGTGGGAACCCCTAAATATCTGTTAATGTATTGGAATAGAAAATAATGTATATTGTCATCAATGAAAAGTGTGGCTATTTGAAGAATCTCAAATATAAAATATATTTTGATTTGTTTAACACGGTTTTGGTTACTGCATGATTCCATATGTGTTATTTCATAGTTTTGATGTCTTCACTATTATTCTACAATGTAGAAAATAGTAAAAAATAAAGAAAAACCCTTGAAAGAGTAGGTGTGTCCAAACTTTTGACTGGTACTGTATATATACAGTGAGGGAAAAAAATATTTGATCCGCTGCTTGATTTTGTATGTTTGCCTACTGACAAAGACATGATCAGTCTATACTTTTAATGGTAGGTTTATTTGAACAGTGAGAGACAGAATAACAACAAAAAAATCAGGAAAAACGAATGTCAAAAATTGTATAAATTGAGTTGCATTTTAATGAGGGAAATAAGTATTTGACCCCTCTGCAAAACATGACTTAGTACTTGGTGGCAAAACCCTTGTTGGCAATCACAGAGGTCAGACATTTCTTGTAGTTGGCCACCAGGTTTGCACACATCTCAGGAGGGATTTTGTCCCACTCCTCTTTGCAGATTTTCTCCAAGTCATTCAGGTTTCGAGCCTGACGTTTGGCAACTCGAACCTTCAGCTCCCTCCACAGATTTTCTATGGGATTAAGGTGGCTAGGCCACTCCAGGACCTTAATGTGCTTCTTCTTGAGCCACTCCTTTGTTGCCTTGGCCGTGTGTTTTGGGTCATTGTCATGCTGGAATACCCATCCACGATCCATTTTCAATGCCCTGGCTGAGGGAATGAGGTTCTCACCCAAGATTTGACGGTACATGGCCCCGTCCATCGTCCCTTTGATGCAGTGGATTTGTCCTGTCCTCTTAGCAGAAAAACACCCCCAAAGCATAATGTTTCCACCTCCATGTTTGACGGTGGGGATGGTGTTCTTGGGGTCATAGGCAGCATTCCTCCTCCTCCAAACATGGTGAGTTGAGTTGATGCCAAAGAGCTCAATTTTGGTCTCATCTGACCACAACACTTTCACCCAGTTCTCCTCTGAATCATTCAGATGTTCATTGGCAAACTTCAGACGACCCTGTATATGTGCTTTCTTGAGCAGGGGGACCTTACGGGCGCTGCAGGATTTCAGTCCTTCACGGCATAGTGTGTTACCAATTGTTTTCTTGGTGACTATGGTCCCAGCTGCCTTGAGATCATTGACAAGATCCTCCCGTGTAGTTCTGGGCTGATTCCTCACTGTTCTCATGATCATTGCAACTCCACAAGGTGAGATCTTGCATGGAGCCCCAGGTCGAGGGAGATTGACAGTTATTTTGTGTTTCTTCCATTTGCGAATAATCGCACCAACTGTTGTCACCTTCTCACCAAGCTGCTTGGTGATGGTCTTGTAGCCTATTTTAGCCTTGTGTAGGTCTACAATCTTGCCACTGACATCCTTGGAGAGCTCTTTGGTCTTAGCCATGGTGGAGGGTTTGGAATCTGATTGATTGATTGCTTCTGTGGACCGGTGTCTTTTATACAGGTAACAAACTGAGATTAGGAGCACTCCCTTTAAGAGTGTGCGCCTAATCTCAGCTCATTACCTGTATAAAAGACACCTGGAGCCAGAAATCTTTCTGATTGAGAGGGGGTCAAATACTTATTTCCCTCATTAAAATGCAAATCAATTTATAACATTTTTGACATGCGTTTTTCTGGATTTTTGTTGTTGTTATTCTGTCTCTCACTGTTCAAATAAACCTACCATTAAAATCATAGACTGATAATTTCTTTGTCAGTGGGCAAACGTTCAAAATCAGCAGGGGATCAAATACTTTTTTCCCTCACATTGACAATGTTAGAAATAATGATTTTTAATATAAATAATAATTGTGTCCTTCAAACTTTGCTTTCATCAAATAATCCTCCATTTGCAGCAATTACAGCCTTGCAGACCTTTGGCATTCTAGCTGTCAATTTGTTGAGGTAATCTGAAGAGATTTCACCCCATGCTTCCTGAAGCACCTCCCACAAGTTGGATTGGCTTGATGGGCACTTCTTACGTACCATACTGTCAAGCTGCTCCCACAACAGCTCAATAGGGTTGAGATCCGGTGACTGTGCTGGCCACTCCATTATAGACAGAATACCAGCTGACTGCTTCTTCCCTAAATAGTTCTTGAATAGTTTGAAGCTGTGCTTTGGGTCATTGTCCTGTTGTAGGAGGAAATTGGCTCCAATCAAGCGCCGTCCACAGGGTATGGCATGGCGTTGCAAAATGGAGTGATAGCCTTCCTTCTTCAAGATCCCTTTTACCCTGTACAAATCTCCCACTTTACCACCACCAAAGCACCCCCAGACCATCACATTGCCTCCACCATGCATGACAGATGGCAGCAAGCACTCCTCCAGCATCTTTTAATTTGGTCTGCGTGTCACAAATGTTCTTCTTTGTGATCCGAACACCTCAAACTTCGATTCGTCTGTCCATAACACTTTTTTCCAATCTTCCTCTGTCCAGTGTCTGTGTTCTTTTGCCCATCTTTTCTTTTTATTGGCCAGTTTGAGATATGGCTTTTTCTTTGCAACTCTGCCTAGAAGGTCAGCATCCCGGAGTCGCCTCTTCACTGTTGACGTTGAGACTGGTGTTTTGCGGGTACTATTTAATGAAGCTGCCAGTTGAGTACCTGTGAGGCATCTGTTTCTCAAACTAGACACTCTAATGTATTTGTCCTCTTGCTCAGTTGTGCACTGGGGCCTCCCATTCTACTTTCTATTCTGGTTAGAGACAGTTTGCGCTGTTCTGTGAAGGGAGTAGTACACAGCGTTGTACGAGATCTTCAGTTTCTTGACAATTTCTTGCATGGAATAGCCTTAATTTCTCCGAACAAGAATAGACTGACGAGTTTCAGAAGAAAGTTTTTTGTTTCTGGCCATTTTGATCCTGTAATCGAACCCACAATTGCTGATGTTCCAAATACTCAACTAGTCTCAAGAAGGGCAGTTTTATTGCTTCTTTAATCAGCTCAGCAGTTTTCATCTGTGCTAACATAATTGCAAAATGGTTTTCTGATGATCAATTTGCCTTTTAAAATGATCAACTTGGATTAGCAAACACAATGTGTCATTGGAATAATGGCATTGGATAATGGGCCTCTGTATGCCTATGTAGATATTCCATTAAAAGTAAGCTGTTTCCAGCTACAATAGCCATTTACAACATTAAGAATGTCTACACTGTATTTCTGATCAATTTAATGTTATTTTAATGGACAAAATAAATAGCTTTTCTTTAGAAAAAAATTAAATTTCTAAGTGACCCCAAACTTTTGAACGGTAGTGTAGTTGAAGTCGGAAGTTTACATAAACCTTAGCCAAATACATTTAAACTCTGTTTTTCACAATTCCTGACATTTAATCCTAGTAAAAATGTCCCTGTCTTAGTTCAGTTAGGATCACCACTTTATTTTAAGAGTGTGAAATGTCAGAATAATAGTAGAGAATGATTTACTTCAGCTTTTATTTATTTTATCACATTCCCAGTGGGTCAGAAGTTTACATACACTCAATTAGTATTTGGTAGCATTGCCTTTAAATTGTTTAACTTGGGTCAAACGTTTCAGGTAGCCTTCCATAAGCTTCCCACAATAAATCGGGTGAATTTTGGCCCATTCCTCCTGACAGAGCTGGTGTAACTGAGTCAGGTTTGTAGGCCTCCTTGCTCGCACACGCTTTTTCAGTTCTGCCCACACATTTTCTATAGGTTTGAGGTCATGGCTTTGTGATAGCCACTCCATTACCTTGACTTTGTTGTCCTTAAGCCATTTTGCCACAACTTTGGAAGTATGCTTGGGGTCATTGTCCATTTGGAAGACCCATTTGCGACCAAGCTTTAACTTCCTGACTGGTCTTGAGATGTTGCTTCAATATATCCACATAATTTTCCTTCCTCATGATGCCATCTATTTTGTGAAGTGCACCAGGCCCTCCTGCAGCAAAGCACCCCCACAGCATGATGCGGTTGGGATGGTGTTCTTCAGCTTGCAAGCGTTCCTCCTTTTTCCTCCAAACATAACGATTGTCATTATGGCCAAACAGTTCTATTTTTGTTTCATCAGACCAGAGGACATTTCTCCAAACAGTACGATCTTTGTCCCCATGTGCAGTTGCAAACCCTAGTCTGGCTTTTTTATGGCAGTTTTGGAGCAGTGGCTTCTTCCTTGCTGAGCGGCCTTTCAGGTTATGTCGATACAGGACTCGTTTTACTGTGGATATAGATACTTTTGTACCTGTTTCCTCCAGCATCTTCAAAAGGTCCTTGCTGTTGTTCTGGGATTGATTTGCACTTTTCGCACCAAAGTATGTTCATCTCTAGGAGACAGAACGCGTCTCCTTCCTCAGCGGTATGACGGCTGCGTGGTCCCATGGTGTTTATACTTGCGTACTATTGTTTGTACAGATGAACGTGGTACCTTCAGGTGTTTGGAAATTGCTCCCAAGGATGAACCAGAGTTGTGGAGGTCTACAATTTTTTTTCTGAGGTCTTGGCTGATTTCTTTTGATTTTCCCATGATGTCAAGCAAAGAGTCACTGAGTTTGAAGGTAGGCCTTGAAATATATCCACAGGTACACCGCCAATTGACTCAAATTATGTCAATTAGTCCTGTAAGTCGCTCTGGATAAGAGCGTCTGCTAAATGACTAAAATGTAAATGTAAATGTAATTAGCCTATCAGAAGCTTCTAAAGCCATGACATCATTTTCTGGAATTTTCCAAGCTGTTTAAAGGCACAGTCAACTTAGTGTATGTAAACTTCTGACCCACTGGAATTGTGATACAGTGAATTATAAATGAAATAATCTGTCTGTAAACAATTGTTGAAAAAATAACTTGTGTCATGCACAAAGTAGATGTCCTAACCGACTTGCCGAAACTATAGTTTGTTAACAAGAAATGTGTGTCGGCCTTGCATTAAAGAACATAATTGGTTAAAGAAAACTGATAAATAAAAAAGCATACCAGTTTCATTTAAGGATCAAAGGATTGACAGCCATCCCATATAGATTGCAAAATAGTTGGGAAGAGATTTTTGATGTACCGATTCCATGGCATAGTGTTTATGAACTGATACGCAAAACAACGCCTGATTCAAAACTTAGAATTGTTCAATTTAAATTATTATATAAAATTATTGCTACCAATAGAATGTTATTAATATTGGGGATACAATCTTCCCAGCTCTGCAGATTTTGCTGCGAAGAGACAGAATCATTAGATCATTTGTTTTGGTACTGTCCATTTGTAGCTTGTTTTTGGACACAGGTCCAGGAATGGCTAAAGGATTTCAATATTTACCTGGATAACAACTAACAACAACTAATAACAACAAGATAACTAATAATGTAAAGCATACTGTGTCCATAATAAGTATATAGGTTATAGGTTGAGAGCTTTTGTGAAAGAGCACAGTTAGAAAGATATGGCATATAGAAGCAAACTGTCACGGATTCTGCCGAGGCTGCTCCTCCTCCTTGCTCAGGCAGGCTTCGGCGTTCGTCGTCCCCGGAGTACTAGCTGCTGCCGATCGATGTTTCGGTGTTTGTCTTGTTTAGTCTTGAGTGTTTACACCTGTTCGCTATTATGTTTGATTGTAGTCCCTATATTTACCCCTGTCTCTCGTTTGGTAATTGTGTGTTATTGCTTTGTTTCCCGTAAGGTCGTCATTGCTGTTTCGTATGCGTGTATTTGTTTCCTCCCTGTTAAGAGGTTTTGTTTTGTATGTTCGTTTACTGGTTAGTAAAGTACGTCTGCCAGTAGCTCTGTGTCCTGCGCTTGACTTCGCTCACCGCATACACGTCGCCTTTGACACAAACCGGATGGACATCATGAAAATAATCGGAGAGGTTGAGGGTAAAGGAAGTTCAGGAGTAAAAACTAACGAAATAGAATTATTGTAAAATTGACTGTGTCCATAAAATGTGTATAGTATGTATAAGCTGGAAGTAGAGGCCTAAGCATTGTTGTTCACTAGTTTACTCCAATTAGGGAAGGGGTGGTGGGGTTGGAAAGTAATAAAGGGAAATATATTTATAAAAAGGATATGTATATGTGTATATGCATGTGTATGTATATATATATATATATATATATTTATATATATATTTGCGAGAATAAAAAAAAGTATGGGGGATTGGAAGTGATGCACACAATTACATTGATGGAAGTTACAATCTATCTACAATATTAAAGCTGATCTACCCCCTGAAAAAACGAGTTTTAATGACTCCAACCTAAGTGTATGTAAACTTCCGACTTCAACTGTATATATATACACACACATATATTTTTTACATTATTTTTTTATTCCTGCGACAACATCTGCAAAATATATGCACGGGACAAATAGCGTTTGATTTGAGGACAAGGTGTAATTTTTATGCATATGTCACATTATGTGGCTGTGAGAGACTTCCATTGAGGTGAGTGAATTCACACGCGGGTTCTCGTCTCCTCCGTGCAAGGCGCGCACCCGTGAATGGAATCGATGATGGTCTATTTGCACTTCATCACGAAGTGATAACCGCCGCTTTTATTTAATTCTGCACCGACCGATTCATTAGACTGGGTATCAAATTGTCTATTGGCGCTAACACAACACATTTATTTATATTATGCGAGTCACACAGAATAATGAGGGTAGCTTTTGAATATTGCCCTACACGCATGGCTTGCTAAGGTGCACCTTTCTGAACTCCAAAAAGGATATATGTGGATATGCCTGAGCTCATAAAACATTTGGTTTGCAGATTCTGGGTGTTGTAAGAAAAATGTTGATGTTGCCAAACTATTGGGTCTATTGTAAATCCTCCTATAATTTGATATCTAAAAGTATAGGATTCAGAGTTGAGGGTTGAAAAGTGTAGTCAGCCCACCTCGGTAGCTTGTGTAGAGTTTGTCCTTATCTTTAGATTTACAAAATATGAGTCTCTCTCTCTCTCTCGCACTCATTTCGCGAATAAAAGTAGCCTTGCCTGGAGTTTACAGTAGTTCCCCTAAGCCAGGACGTGTGTTTTCATTTAAAGAAGAGGGGAAAGAGAGAGAAAAATTAGAGAGGGAAAGGGAAAGAGAGAGCGCACGCGTCTGAAATCATTTCTAATATGTCAAGAAACATTGATTGCGCTCTAATAAAATCAATTAACCATGACTAGCGTTTTAGGAGCGAGTAAAGTTACAATTCCGATCAAAAAAATAACATGCTAGTGATTGAATAGCCATGCCAGTGTTTCTAAATTAAACGTATAAATGATCAAATATAAAGTCGGTCAGAACTAATCGGTCAGAACTAATCATCTAAATTGGCCCATTATGAGGTCAATTAAAACCAGGATGTGTCTCGGGGAAGAACCTTTTACTGCCTCCAATTTGGTTCTTAATGGTAACTGACAGAACAACAAAACGATAAGGGATGATGTCTTTATAGCTACTGTTATGCTGATGTTGATAATGATGGTAATAAGACCAACCAGGCCTACATTACTTGGTGTTGTCAGGCTAATTCTTGTGTTACTCCTTGCAATGGAAAGTAGATTATACCCACTCAAAATGTAAATGGCGGTCTGGTTAGAATTCATGTTTATTCATGTATGAACGCTCGGAATCAATTTGCAGACACTGCCGAAACGGCGAAATGAAAGCAGACAGGGGACCTGCGAATTGAATTGGAGCACTTGGTTGGCTTTTTCTCACAATCCATTTCCGAGGGTTCCTTAGATGGAGAGTGCGTGAGTCTAATTATCGCCTTCCATGCAATTAGCGACCAGAAGCCATCTCCAAACACAGTTGGCCTGGAAACGTGGTAAGGTGAGGAGGGGGCCACAACACCGCTTGTCTTTGACACCTCGGATCCACCTGTGATTTCTATCACTGCAGGCTTGTAGAATTGCGTCACTCCGTCGCCACTGTAGCAGCCTACTGTATAGCCTATAGCTGATACAGTAGTTTAGGCCTAGGCTTGATTCTTTAATGTTACCAGACCGGCGTGTCCGTTATACTACTCGGCCTACATTTTGGCGCCAAAGGGGTAGTCTAAAAGTCTATGTGTGGTTGTTCTTCTTTACAGCTATTACCATGTTGCTTACAGATCTGCCCCCCACCTCGATATGCAAACACCAGGCTTGAATCATTTTTGTTACCGTGTTTTTTACAATGTGATTTACAGCTGATTTACAATCTGGGTGGTCTGACCAAATGATTGGAGTGTCCATTCCAGAACATGCAAACAGCAGAAAAAGAGAAAACAGAGAGATCATGTAGAGACAAGATGGGGCAGAGGGAAATCCCTCCTTAATACTACTTCCTGGTTTAGATGACCAGACAAATAATGTTGCAGTAGGATTGAATATCACAATCAAGTGGACAAACAACCTAACATTTCTGACTTATTCCGGCTCCAACCATCTCTCCACCTGCTACATTTCTATAAAGGCCTACTCCTTCCCTCCATATTTCTCATTCTCTCTTTCCCTGGCTGTCTTTTGAAGTCATTGGGGTCCTGTAGTCTTCTGGGCCCAGCCCATGCACACACACACACACACACACACACACACACACACACACACACACACACACACACACACACACACACACACACGGCCTTGCGGGATAAACATACTTTACCACCTGTCTTTGTGACCCTGAGTCAACACTGGTAGAGTGTTACCACCACTGACTCCCACGCCTCACATCCTCATGCACACACACCACCACCATCCGTATCAACACTACTGTCCTACCATCAACCCCCACACCAGAGTGTGGGACCCCCAGTGAGACATCCTCCTCCTCCTAACACCCCCACAGACAGCGCTGGCCCAGCCCCAAACCTCCGGGGGTTGTGTAGCTGAGAGGAAGCCCAGCGTCCTGGGGAGAAAGTCAATTACAGGGCCACACTGATGAGAAAGTCACAGAGAGTTCTTCAGAGATGGGAAATTAACCATGGAAATGGTCATCCAAAGATCAACTCATCCCAAAGGGTTTGTGGTGTTATTCAGTTTTCTCCCATCATATAGCAGAAGAATAGCCCTTCCATCTCACAAGTTTATCCCAAATTTGTCACGTACTGTCATGACCAACCTTATGACAACCTATTTGCAATATGACGATGTGACAGCTTGATGTGGTAGCAGTTTGCCCCTATCACCAGCAGGGTAGAGGCCCCTCATTGTACAATGTACTGTACTCTGTCCTCCACATGTCACTCTGCCCCAGCCTCCTTCCCCTCTTGCCCAGGATGGAGAGCTGCTCCTGGGCTGAGGCTGAAGCTGAGTCCTGGGCCTGGTTCGGCCAGAGTGGAGCAGGACGACCCAAAACTGGATACCAGCCCTGAGTCAGAATCTGACACCGCCAGCTCCTCAAACCTCTGGATGACTGTCCGTACAGACCGGAAGGGCACGTCTCTGCGCCAGCGACCCTCACCAGCTCCAGTAGGCCCTCTATAGACAGACGTTGGGCTGAGGAAGACGTGGGGCGGAGGGGGAAGGCCACAGTGAAGTCTCAGCCTGCCCTGGCCCAGCCCCAGAGCGGGACGTACCCCAGCATGGCTGAAGCGAGTGGGCAGGGTGGCCAGGTGTTCCTGGGTCAGAGGGTTGTGGAAGCTCAGCGCCCCTCCACCCATGTTGAGAAACAGCCCTAGGGTCTTGATCTGGGGGGGCACGGCACGTAAGGGCTCCCGACGGCTATCATACATAGTGGAGAAGGACAAGCCCCGCCTTTCCAGCCACCAGCCGCAAGCATCGTCCAATGAGCTCACTCCTGTATGGAAAATAGGAAAGGTGGTTGCTTTCTGTGTCACAAAACAGACATCATGGGAAATTATGTCTTCAAATATCGTGCCAATATACTTTGCAATGTCATCATGAAATAGGTTCCTGGGGCATACATGACTGTTTCTGCACTCAACAACGCTACATATTTGTTGCCTCATTTTGCCTGAATAAAAACATGTTGATTGGAGTAGGAACAGACTGGGCAGGGTATATGCAAATGAAATACTGTAGTATATACACTATAGTAATTACTGCAGTGTTTTTGCAGACAGTAGTGTTTTTGCGGACATTACTGTAGTATTTACTGTAGAGTTTACTGTAGTGTTTGTGGTCTGTAGTATACTGTAGTATTTACTATAGTATTTTACAGTATACTACACCATTCTATAGTAAGTACTACACATGATAGAGGTATTCTACAGTGTGTAGTATAGTATTCTACAGTATAGTACAGTTTACTACAGAATTCTATATAAGTACTGTAGTATTCTATAGTAAACTGTAATATTTTTTGATGTGGGATAGGCACGAGTCAGCAATAATATGTGAAATATCAATGCTGTTCCCATCCCATATTGCCTCGCTTAGTATCCCTATTCCCTAAGTACAGCTCTGTCGACAGTGCCAGTCATCATGGTCAACAACCACTAATACGTATTTGGCCTGACTCTCTACAGTTAATGATGAAGCTGCACATTTCTGTCATATTTAATGCAAATCAACAGATTGTTTATGGCTTGTTGCTGGGCCAAATTATTAGAGTTTTCTGTTGTTTACAGAGAGCAGATGTCAATATGCCTTGTAAGCCAAAAAGAAATAGTTAAAGAAACAATTAAATTGTTAGTGGTTCAGCCAAGTGCTGGGATATCCCTGCTGACATCCTGTTCACCACTGGGTGGCACCACAGAGCAGAGTTAAAGGATGTGAATGAACTTTATGTAGGATAGACAGCCTGTGTCCTGTATGCACTAGAGACAATATTGTGCTGGAGCATTTGCACAAGACTGCCTGTATGTATTTGTAGGCTACAACCGCCACATGATTGTGTAAGAAATATAGCCCATGGAAATTCATATTTATGTCGGTCAGTAGGAATTTATCAGCATGCCAGAGACTAAGAGTATTATTATCAAAGCAGGGATTTGTACTTGTTCTGCCACCACCAGTAAATAACGGCCAGGTGGATTAGGGTGCACTTCCTCACCTATCCTGTAGAGGGTGCTGTTGCAGACATCCACCTCCCAGTAGAACTGACCCCTGACGATGACCACGTCCCCACACACCTGAGGGAGTGGCTGGGGGGCAGACTCCTGGGATCCAGTGCTTGTTACTGACCCCGTGACCCTGTTGCTATGGTGGCGAGAGGGTAGTGGCGGAGGGCTTGGTCCGTGGAAGGTCACAGTGAGAGAGGAGGTGGAGAGATGGAGGGATGGAGCAGCAGCAGAGGGGTCCAGGGTGAATGTCAGACCTGGGAAGGGAGAGATGAAGAAAAAAGAGAAGGTGAAACCTGATTTCCTCTAATCAGGAGCATTGCAATTAATAAAATGTGTATTTTTACTCTTCTTCTACACAGTATATCAAGACATCCTTGGATAAAGAGTATTGCATTGGACTCATTGACCTGAGACAGACTGTTCCATCTCCTCCTCTCGTAGGTCTATAGCACCCTCCAGTGGTGAGCCTGCGTCCAAGGCAGCAGCTACTCTTCCTGGGGTCCAGCAGAATTAAGGCAGTTATACATTTTTAAAACATTACAATACATTCATAACAGATTTCACAAGATATTAAGTGTGTGCCCTCAGGCCTCTACTCTACTACCACATATCTATAACACAAAATCAATGTGTGTATAGTGCTTATGTTATCGTGTGTTTGTGTTGCTTCACAATCCCCACTGTTCCATAAAGTGTATTTTTATCAGTTTTTTAAATCAAATTTTACTGCTTGCATCAGTTACTTGATGTGGAATAGAGTATTAGTAGTTCTGTGCGCCTCCCATAGTCTGTTCTTGAACTGGGGACTCTGAAGAGACCTCTGGTGGCATGTCTTGTGGGGTATGCATGGGTGGCCGAGCTGTGCGCCAGTAGTTCAAACAGACAGCTCGGTGCATTCATCATGTCAATACCTCTCACAAATACAAGTAGTGATGAAGTAAATCTCTCCTCCACTTTGAGCCAGGAGAGATTAATGTTAGCTCTCTGTGTACATCCAAGGGCCAGCCGTGCTGCTCTGTTCTGAGCCAATTGCAATTTTCCTAAGTCCCTCTTTGTGGCACCTGACCACATGACTGAACAGTAGTCCAGGTGCGACAAAACTAGGGCCTGTAGGACCTGCCTTGTTGATAGTGCTGTTAAGAATGAAGAGCAACGCTTTATTATAGACAGACTTCTCCCCATCCTACTGTTGTATCAATACGTTTTGACCATGACAGTTTACAATCCAGGGTTACTCCAAGCAATTTAGCCTCCTCAACTTGCTCAATTTCCACATTATTCATTACAAGATTTAGTTGAGGTTTAGGATTTAGTAAATTATTTGTCCCAAATACAATGCTTTGAGGTTTTGAAATATTTAGGACTAACTTATTCCTTGCCACCCATTCTGAAACTAACTGCAGCTCTTTGTTAAGTGTTGCTGTCATTTCAGTCGCTGTGGTAGCTGACGTGTATAGTGTTGAGTCATCCGCATACATAGACACAATGGCTTTACTCAAAGCCAGTGGCATGTCATTAGTAAAGATATAAAAAAGTAAGGGGCCTAGACAGCTGGCTTGGGGAATTCCTGATTCTACCTGGATTTTGTTGGAGAGGCTTCCATTAAAGAACACCCTCTGTGTTCTGTTAGACAGGTAACTCTTTATCCACAATATAGCAGGGGGTGTAAAGCCATAACACATACGTTTTTCCAGCAACAGGCTATGATCGATCATGTCAAAAGCCGCACTGAAGTCTAACAAAACAGCCCCCACAATATTTTTATCATCAGCCAATCATCAGTCATTTGTGTGAGTGCTATGCTTGTTGAATGTCCTTCCCTATAAGTGTGCTGAAAGTCTGTTGTCAATTTGTTTACTGTAAAATAGCATTTTATATGGTCAAACACAATTATTTTCAAAAGTTGACTAAGGGTTGGTAACAGGCTGATTGGTCGGCTATTTGAGCCAGTTAAGGGGGTTTTAGTATTCTTAGGTAGCGGAATGACTTTTGCTTACCTCCAGGCCTGAGGGCACACACTTTCTAGTAGGCTTAAATTGAAGATGTGGCAAATAGGAGTGGCAATATTGTCCGCTATTATCCTCAGTCATTTTCCATCCAAGTTGTCAGACCTCGGTGGCTTGTCATTGTTGTTCGACAATAATACTTTTTTCACCTCAAAACTACAATGTTTGTCTTTCATAATTTGGTCAGATATACTTGGATGTGTAGTGTCAGCGTTTGTTGCTGGCATGTCATGCCTAAATTTGCTAATCTTGCCAATGAAAAAATCATTTGTAGTGTCGGGAGCAGCAGTCGGGAGAGGACGTGTTTTTCTCTAGCTCTCTAGCTCTCTAGCTGGAGGTAAGCAAACTTCTCATTTGGTGTTGAGTATAGCTTAACCATGCATTAGATCGTAGGTTGGTAGTTAGTTGTAGTTAGGTATTGTATTTATTATAGGTTAGTATTGTTGTTATTGTAGGTTTCCGTAGGTTATTGTAGGCTAGTATTGAAGCTCGAGGCTAGCTAGCTCTCTAGCTGGAGGTAAGCAAACTTCTCATTTGGTGTTGAGTATAGCTTAACCATGCATTATATCGTAGGTTGGTAGTTAGTGTAGTTAGGTATTGTATTTATTATAGGTTAGTATTGTTGTTATTGTAGGTTTCCGTAGGTTATTGTAGGTTAGTATCGAAGCACGAGGCTAGCTAGCTAGCGGGTAGCTACTGGTAACGATTAGCTGTTCCCACTGTTAAATGTGCTTCTAGCCAACGTTTAATTTTTGCTGCGTTCTGCGTTATGTAAGGAACTAGACACGGACATGAATCATCTGTTTAGTGTGCTAACACACTCTTGGCAGTTTGTTGTAACCAAGTATTGGTGCTAATTGTGTGTTAATGGATGCTAGCTTGCTAGTTAGCTACGGCGTCATAGCTAGGTATCGTGGGTAGCTACTGTGTCTTGGCAGTGTCTTCCGCCGTGCCGGCTGTAGCACGAAGCGAGCTAATTAGCCGTTTTTTCGAACAGAGTCAGAGTCAACACAGTAGCCATTGCGTGCCGGGTGTAGCACGAAGCTAGCTAGCTAGCCGTTCTTAAAACAAAGCCAACACAGTGGCCATTGCTAGCTACCCAGCACGACCAGCGAACGGTACGGTAGTAGCTAATTACAATATAATTGTCCTAGCTAGCCAATGTTGAATCATTGCTGCGTCATGAAAGGAACTTGACACAGACACGAATGATCTGTTTAGTGTGTTATCACACTATTGGTGGTTTGCTGTGACCAAGTGTTTGTGCTTGGCTGTGTGTTACTGGATGCTGGCATGCTGGTTAGCTAGTTAACACACTATTGGTGGTTTGTTGTGAGTATTTGTGCTTAACTGTGTGTTAAACTGTGTGTTATTGGATGCTAGCATGCTAGTCAGCTATGGTGTCATAGTTGGCTAGCTGAATAAAGTGGGTTTGAGTTTATTCCTTTAAACATTGAACAACTGTTCAGTGAAACAATTTTAGTTTCTGAGGTAGAAGTTTTTGGTGAGGGAGGCCCCCCTCTCTCCTCTCCCAGATGCTTAGCTCATTTCATTCCGATCTCCTCTGCATTTTTGTAGCCATTTGCTACAGCCTGTCAACTATGCCTCTGCCTATCCCTGTTCTCTCGTCTCTGCACAGGCTACACAAACAACGCACAACACCGCGCGGCTGCTGCCTCTCCAACCTGGTGGTCCCTGCTCGCACCCCTCACCTGGAGTTCCAGGTCGCAGGCAGCCTCTGGAACTGCCGTTCTGCTGCCAACAAAGCTGACTTCATCCCAGCCTATGCCAACCTCCAGTCCCTCGACTTCCTGGCGCTGACGGAAACATGGATCACCACTGAAAACACGGCTACTCCTACTGCTCTCTCCTCGTCTGACCATGTGTTCTCGCATACCCCGAGAGCATCTGGTCAGAGGGGTGGTGGTACAGGAATCCTCATCTCTCCCAAGTGGACATTCTCAATTTTTCCCCTAACCCATCTGTCTATCTCCTCATTTGAATTCCATGCTGTCACAGTCACTAACCCATTTAAGCTTAATATCCTTGTCATCTATCGCCCTCCAGGTTCCCTTGGAGAGTTCATCAACGAGCTTGACGCCTTGATAAGTTCCTTTCCTGAGGATGGCTCACCCCTCACAGTTTTGGGGGATTTCAACCTCCCTATGTCCACGTTTGACTCATTTCTCTCTGCCTCCTTCTTTCCACTCCTCTCCTCTTTTGACCTCACCCTCTCACCGTCCCCCCCTACTCACAAGGCAGGCAATACGCTTGACCTCATCTTCACTAGATGCTGCTCCTCTACTAATCTCACTGCAACTCCCCTCCAAGTCTCCGACCACTACTTTGTTTCCTTTTCTCTCTCGCTCTCCTCCCACACTACTCACTCTGCCCCTACACAGATGGTAATGCGCCGCCGCAACCTTCGCTCTCTCTCTCCCACTACTCTCTCCTCTTCCATCCTATCATCTCTTCCCTCTGCTCAATCCTTCTCCCTCCAATCTCCTGATTCTGCCTCCTCAACCCTCCTCTCCTCCCTTTCTGCATCCTTTGACTCTCTGTGTCCCCTATCCTCCCGGCCGGCTCGGTCCTCCCCCCCAGCTCCGTGGCTTGATGACTCACTGCGAGCTCACAGAACAGAGCTCCGGGCAGCGGAGAGGAAATGGAAGAAAACTAAACTCCCTACCGACCTGGCATCTTTTCACTCCCTCCTCTCTACATTTTCTTCATCTGTTTCTGCTGCTAAGGCCACCTTCTACCACTCTAAATTCCAAGCATCTGCCTCTAACCCTAGGAAGCTCTTTGCCACATTTTCCTCCCTCCTGAATCCTCCTCCCCCCCCCCCCCCCCTCCTCTCTCTCTGTGGATGACTTCGTCAACCACTTTGAAAAGAAGGTTGACGACATCCGATCCTCGTTTGTTAAGTCTAATAACACTGCTGGTCCTGCTCACACTGCCCTACCCTATGCTTTGACTTCTTTCTCCCCTCTCTCTCCAGATAAAATCCTGCGACTTGTGACTGCAGGCCGCCCAACAACCTGCCCGCTTGACCCCATCCCCTCCTCCCTTCTCCAGACCATCTCCGGTGACCTTCTCCCCTACCTCACCTCGCTGATCAACTCATCCTTGACCGCTGGCCATGTCCCTTCCGTCTTCAAGAGAGCGAGAGTTGCTCCCCTCCTCAAAAAACCAACACTCGACCCCACTGATGTCAACAACTACAGACCAGTATCCCTTCTTTCTTTTCTTTCCAAAACTATTGAGCGTGCCGTCTTTAGCCAACTCTCTTGCTATCTCTCTCAGAATGACCTTCTTGATCCAAACCAATCAGGTTTCAGGACTGGTCATTCAACTGAGACTGCTCTTCTCTGTGTCACGGAGACTCTCCGCACTGCTAAAGCTAACTCTCTCTCCTCTGCTCTTGTCCTTCTAGACCTGTCTGCTGCCTTTGATACTGTGAACCATCAGATCCTCCTCTCCACCCTCTCCGAGATGGGCATCTCCGGCGCGGCTCACTCCTGGATTGCGTCCTACCTGACCGGTCGCTCCTACCAAGTGGCGTGGCGGGAAGCTGTCTCCGCACCACGTGCTCTCACCACTGGTGTCCCCCAGGGATCGGTTCTGGGCCCTCTCCTTTTCTCCCTATACACCAAGTCACTTGGCTCTGTCATATCCTCACATGGTCTCTCCTATCATTGCTACGCTGACGATACACAACTAATCTTCTCCTTTCCCCCTTCTGATAACCAGGTGGCGAATCGCATCTCTGCATGTCTGGCAGACATATCAGTATGGATGACGGATCACCACCTCAAGCTGAACCCTGGCAAGACGGAGCTGCTCTTCCTCCCGGGGAAGGACTGCCCGTTCCATGATCTCGCCATCACGGTTGACAACTCCGCTGTGTCCTCCTCCCAGAGTGCGAAGAGCCTAGGCGTGACCCTGGACAACACCCTGTCGTTCTCCGCCAACATCAAGGCGGTGACCCGCTCCTGCAGGTTCATGCTCTACAACATTCGGAGAGTGCGACCCTGCCTTACACAGGAAGCGGCGCAGGTCCTGGTCCAGGCACTTGTCATCTCCCGTCTGGACTACTGCAACTCGCTGTTGGCTGGGCTCCCTGCCTGTGCCATTAAACCCCTACAACTCATCCAGAATGCCGCAGCCCGTCTGGTGTTCAACCTTCCCAAGTTCTCTCACGTCACCCCCCTCCTCCGCACACTCCACTGGCTTCCAGTTGAAGCTCGCATCCGCTACAAGACCATGGTGCTTGCCTATGGAGCAGTGAGGGGAACGGCACCTCTGTACCTTCAGGCTCTGATCAGTCCCTACACCCAAACGAGGACATTGCGTTCATCCACCTCTGGCCTGCTGGCTCCCCTTCCTCTGCGGAAGCACAGCTCCCGCTCAGCCCAGTCAAAACTGTTCGCTGCTCTGGCACCCCAATGGTGGAACAAGCTCCCTCACGACGCCAGAACAGCGGAGTCACTCACCACCTTCCGGAGACATTTGAAACCCCACCTCTTTAAGGAATACCTGGGATAGGATAAAGTATTCCTTCTAACCCCCCCCCCCCCCCCCCCCCCCAAATTGTAAAGTGGTTATCCCACTGGCTATAGGGTGAACGCACCAATTTGTGAGTCGCTCTGGCCAAGAGCGTCTGCTAAATGACGTTAATGTGCCCTTGAGCAAGGCACTTAACCCTAATTGCTCCTGTAAGTCGCTCTGGTTAAGAGCGTCTGCTAAATGACTAAAATGTAAATGTAATTAAAGTAGTTGGCAATATCAGTGGGTTTTGTGATGAATGAGCCATCTGATTCAATGAATGATGGAGCGGAGTTTGCCTTTTTGCCCAAAATTTCATTTAAGGTGCTCCAAAGGTTTTTACTATCATTCTTTATGTCATTTATCTTTGTTTCATAGTGTAGTTTCTTCTTCTTTTTATTCAGTTTAGTCACATTATTTCTCAATTTGCAGTACGTTTGCCAATTGGTTGTTCAGCCAGACCTATTTGCCATCTCTTTTGCCTCATCCCTCTCAACCATACCATTTTTCAATTCCTTTTTCAATCCATGGGGATTTAACAGTTTTTACAGTCATTTTCTTAATGGGTGCATGCTTATTAGTAACTGGGATAAGCAATTTCATAAATGTGTGAAGTGCAGCGTCTGGTTGCTCGTCATTACACACCACAGACCAACAAATATTATTCACATCAACAACATAGGAATCACTATAAAACATATTGTATGACCTCTTATACACAATATTAGGCCCAGCCTTTGGAACTTTGATTTTCCTAGATATGGCTACTAAATTGTGATCACTACATCCAATGGATTTGGATCCTGCTTTCAAGTAAATTTCTGCAGAATTAGTAAAGATATGATCAATACATGTTGATGATTTCATTCCTGTACTGTTTGTAACTACCCTGGTAGGTTGATTGATAACCTGAACCAGGTTGCAGGCACTAGTTACAGTTTGAAGCTTTCTCTTGAGTGGGCAGCCTGATGAAAGCCAGTCAATATTTAAATCACCCAGAAAGTATGCCTCTCTATTGATATCACATATATTATCAAGCATTTCACACGTTATCCAGATACTGACGGTCAGCGCTTGGTGGTCTATAGCAGCTGCCCACCAGAATGGGCTTTAGGCATGTGAACCTGTAGCCATATTACTTCAACAGTATTTAACATGAGATCCTCTCTAAGCTTTACAGGAATGTGGTTCTGAATATAGACCGCAACACCGCCCTCGTTGGCATTTTTGTCTTTTCTGTAAATGTTATAACCTTGTATTGCTACCACTGTATCATCAAATGTATTATCTAAGTGAGTTTCAGAGATTGTCAGAATATGAACGTCTTCTGTTACTAGCAAATTATTGATTTCATGAACCTTGTTTCTTAAGCTACATATGTTAACGTGGGCTATTTTTAACACTTTTCTGGGATGCTTGATTATTTTTCTTGCTTTACTGGGAAGCTTAGCAGAGGTAGACATACTCAGGTTATTTTTATTAGTGCAGGGTGAGCTGCACAAAGTGGACTTCCCACTAGGGCACACCACCTCAGTGCTAACAGTATTACTCTGGTTCATAGGCATATGAGTACTGCATCCAATAGCTGTAGGATCAGCAGTAGCTCAATTGGTAGAGCATGGCGCTTGTAATGCCAGGGTAATGGGTTCGATCCCCGGGACCACCCATATGTAAAAATGTATGCACACATGACTGTAAGTCGCTTTGGATAAAAGCGTCTGCTAAATGGCATATTATATTATTATAAAAAGGACATAAATTAGGTTATTTACATTGTGTCTTCCAATGCCCCTAGGATAATATACATTTACTGAATCATTATGACAACTCAGCAACACAATGGTAGGGATTAAATGAGCTGGACTTGGGTCATTGATAAGTCATTGTCTCAACGCAGCCTTATAATGCTGTGAAAGGATCCAGGAACCCAAATGATTTGTGTGGATCCCATCCTCCTTATAATACGAGCTTTGTTTCCAGAAGGTATCAAAATTGTCAATAAATGTTACACCCACAGAGCTGCAATAGTCTCGTAGCCAGTTATGGAAGGCTGAAAGTCTGCTGAACTGTTCAATGCCACGATTTAGGGAGGGCAGAGGGCCAGATATTATGGGGCGTTTGTTGGTGTCAAGTAGAGACCCAATCAGTTCTTTAAAATCCATCTTCAGCTGTTCTGAGCTGCCCTTCATAATGTAATTTGACCCCACATGAACCATCAACCTGGTGATATCCTGAACTTTTGCCCCAGGAAACACAAAGTCTTTGCCCCTGGTACAGATATATGCCTCACCATCGAACTCCCTATCACAATCGCCGGCCTCTGCCGTGTCTCGAAGCAGATTGCGAGGCCAGAGCCACAGAACTCACCAGTAAAGCATGTAGGGAAGCAAGCCTGCCAGATTCTCCTTAACCCATTTCATTCTCACTTTCCCATGATGCCTGCCAGTATTCAGAGGAACCAGAGACCCAACACTGTGAAGAGTAACAGCAACAGCAATAACAACTGCCTGGCATGTCTCCCAGTTTAAACCTGGAGCTCACATAATGTGTCTAACCTAGACTAACTGCCAAGGTGCCATTTCACTCACCATATGCAGCAGTGCTCTGGTCCGTGACACCCCCTGTGTCCCTGCCCAATGGATTCCCCTGCAGGTGGGATTAGTGGGGGTGGGGTGGGAAGGAATGGGAAGGTGTGTTAGGGAGGGTTAAGTCACTGGGTCACTTGGAGGGTGTGATCTGTATCCATCCAAAGATTGAATAAGGCAATGGGAGAAGATTGCGCATCCATAAGACTTGTGTGCCTCTCACATGTCTAAAACAAAGTTGAAATAAGCCTAGCTTCCTACCTGAAAAGAAAATAACAAGCTTGGTTACCTGTGAGAAGGCCTTCGTCCCTCCTTCTGCCTGGTCCCCAGCTCTACTGGCTGTCCACCCAGGGGTCAGGGTGGGGTCGAGGGGCAGGCAGTAGGTAGCAGAAGCCCACTCCCAGCATGGCAGCTCCACAGGGTGGCGACAGCAAGGGCACAGCACGGCACACACAGGGGCACTGTTAGAGCGGTGGTGGGCAGAACGGGTGCCACCACGGGAAGCATGGCACACACCGTCCCCTTCATCATCCAGTACACATCGCCCTGCCCCCTCTCCACCCCCTACACAGCGCCCACACAGGGTATGGGAGCATGGTAGGAGAAGAGCAACGTCAAAACCACGCCTACAGGACGGGCATAGAGAGGATTTAGCCAAATCATGATGACCCTCTTCTTCTCCCTTCTCTTCCTCTTCTTGTTCTGTCTCTTTTTCCTCCTCCTCTTCCTCAACCTGTTGCTTGTTGTTCTTCTGTTGTGTTCCGTCAAGACGGGGTGGTGTCCTACGCATTATTAGCAGATGAAAAGTTGAGTTGAATGCATTTATAGCTCAATATCATATCATACTTGTCATGCGATTATTTTTTTGTGTTCACCAAAGCAGTCAGCATAGTCAACGATTCAATAGTGAGTGGGCCATCCCTGAATCAAGTATTTTCTATGGGTTGATGCAATGTAACATGTGCAGCCACAGTATCCTATTAACCATAACAGTATTCCGAGAGCCTTGCCTTGGCCAACACAAAGGACACACGCTCTCCTATCCTCCTTAGAAATACACAATGAGGAGAGATCCCCCACTGTACAAAGACATCCTTTTCTAGTAGATTTCAAAATAGATTTTTCCACAACAGGTCACAAAGATATCCAACTCTGGTAAATCAAAGATCCTCTTCTTTGACAGATCAAAGATGTCCCCCACACAGATGGATGATGGATGACACAGCAGGCTGCATTCACAGAGGGCTCCACTCGATGGCGGAGTGAGATGTTAGAGCTAGTCATATTCCTGTCCTTTTCTTCTGCCTCGCTTTTGCTGTTCTATCTATCTCCCTCTGCTGATGTTGAGCATGCTGTGCTACGTAGGTTGGCAAGACAGACAGAAGAAGAGAAAGGAAGTGAAACAGAGAAAGAGAAAGGCAGATAGGAGAAAGAGAACGACAGCCAGAGAGGAGAGCAGCCTTTTATTAGACACTCATTGCTTGCTGTTGCCATGGTGATGGCCTTCCATAAAGACGTCAGTAAAGCCGGCCCACTAAATGAGCACACACTCACACACATACACACACACACACACACACACACACACACACACACACACACACACACACACACACACACACACACACACTAGTGATTAACGTAATGGTCACACACAGACTCTAATAGACACTAACTTGTCATGCAAAGCTTTTCCTTTCTGTTCCCCTCTCTCCGTGTCTCCTCCTGTACTACATGGATTATCTGAAAGGGTTTTCGCTACATGATGTGAATTTAAAGATCTACCCCAGCTCTATCACCGTGGTTACACTTTCTGTCTGTCTCCACATGGGCTGGTGGGGCCATTGTTCCCCAGGCCAATCCACAACACCAGGGCCAGGTTGGGGTCAGCTCAAAGGGTGCAGGACGGAGGAGGGGTAGGAAGTAGGAGGAGGAAAGGGTGGAGACAGGAGGATAAAGTGGGAGCTCAGTTGGTAGAGCATGGCGCTTGCAACGTCAGGATAGTGAATTTGATTCCCGGGACCACCTGTACGTAAAAATGGCATATATTATTATATATACTGTTTATTATAGGAGGACTGCGGCGGCTGGGTAGAGAGGTGGGGGGGCTTATTTCTCCACTGAACTACCAAGCACTACTTTCTAATCCAATCTTGATATCTTGAGATTAGGCAGTAGCCTCTATACATCCAGATACATTATCAATATCCTATAGGGATAAGATTATCTATTGACTCATGAAAGGAAATTGAGGTTGCCTAGGCCTACTCACAGGGATAATGACAATGTAGGAAATAAGAGATTATAAAATGATAATGATATTATTTTCTCTTCTTTGAGATAAAAGAAAACCGGTTTGCCTTGTCGCTTTTGGGAGAGTTTTCAGGAGGACACAATCAATTGTTCCGCTTATGTGCGCACCGTAGACAGGAGGATGGCCGGCTGTCAAACATTAACGCCAGGGTAAATCAAATATGACGTTCACTCTACATTTTTTAGATTGTTTGGATTATTTGATTTGGTCATTTATTTTTTCCAATTTCCGTTTTTTTATATTAATCAAAAGTTAGGCTATACACACTCGCTAACTGGATATTATACGTTTTATGGGCGTGGGAATTTACATATTGCTACATTTCAGGGATCACAAACATTGTCGCACATTAGGTCCAATTGTTGGCAGAAAATAAAGTCAACAAACAAAACAGAGGCATGCGCCAGGATAAACAGTTCTACGGAGCAAGAAGGCAGACGCAAAGTGAATGTACGATTTGGTGAATATAAGAGACTTTCATCCTTTATAACGGTGTCGCAAACTCCTATGATTTCCCTCCTGGATTAAATAGAACATGGGGATGAGCACCATGGAAGAAAAGCCGCTATTGAGGGGCGTCATGCGTACAGGAGCGGGTTATGGCTTTTAGCAGTGGGTATCCAACTGCTCTTTGCAATAGGCCTATCATCATACTATACTAATACACATGCAATGTTAATTATTTATGTTTTTCTTGAATAGATCAGTTATCAGCTTGGTTTATTAGACCCATCAAGTGATGATATCTTAGTAGAATAAGTATAGATTTATGCATTGTGACGACCCTCCCACTTTGTCTGCCGTATTCTCTCTCTTTGCTCTTGTTTCCTTATTAGGATGCCGGTGGGCAGAGTTGGGAGGGTCGTCAGCTACATGGGAAACACCTGGGCTTGGGTGTGTCCCAGGATAAATGGACCTCTTCCACAGTCATTGGGGAGACTCTCTCCATGCAGACACCTTTATTGATTTTTGTTGTGGTATTTTTGTGGCTTTTTGGTTGTTTGCTTTGGCACCTTTCAACACCTTGCATTATTACATTTATGCATGCAAAACACTCACTTACACTACTGATTACTGATTACACACACCATTGGTAATTGTACTTAGTTTACTTTAGTTAATAAATATATATTTTGGTATTCCTTGTCTCCACGTTGTCTCCCTTTTGTTACGAACTTTGAGCCGGTTCGGGATCTTGAAAGTGGGAGAAAACGTGGAGTTAATGTTAAATTCTGTAGGTGCTTTGGTTGTATATTTTGTTAGTTTGTTTGAGTTTGATAGGCCCAGTATTGGTTGCCTTTGGTGTTTTGGGTTGTGTACTGCATTGGAGAGAGTACATTGGTTAGTTTCCAGGCCCTGCTCAGCCTGGAAACTCTTGCTCTACTCGCTGTTGGGGCATCGGTCTGAGGAGGTGAGTACAATCGGCTGTGTACCTCAGTGGGAGATTTGGGATAGGGTAGGGACATTTGCTACCCGGAGCTATAGCCTTTTCCTCTGATAGGCTTAGTGACGTGTTATGTTTTGGAATACGTTGGGCATGGTTAAATGTTTGTTGTTTTTGTGTGGTGTCTGTGGACTGAGCAGTTGTCTCAGGGGCATATCCATGGCTTGGTGGAATCTACCAGCGTGCTGGGGGGTTTATTTCCTTGCCAGCGGGCTACAGTGCGTAATTACCCACCGCGAATCCGCACGAAGACTAGGGTTGAGTTATTGTAGGTTTTAGGTAAGCTCCATATCCCATCTCTCTTCTGTGGTGCTCGGTGTGATTGTCATTTCTCGTGTTGTGTCTGGTGTGCTCAGCAGAGGGATTGAGCGAGATTATTATAATACTTTTTTTCTTCTCTTGATTATGGGGTCTAATGTAGACGAGTTCATTCGCTTTCCATCAGAGGAACTGTTAGCATTATGTACTAAAGTACAGCTGTTGAAGGTTGCTGAACACTACAAGGTTAAAATTAATGATAAACGTCAAAAAAATTATATTAGGTTAATATTGAAGGCCAATTTGATGGAGATTGGTATTCTTGAAGTTACCACTGGGGCAGCCTCTGCTGAGGACTCGTTGTCTCCCCGATATGTTACAATGACCGCTCCATCGGTTAGTCATAGTAGTCTTCTTTTTGAACAGCAGAAAGAACTGCTTCTGTTACAGCTAGGGCATGATCGTGTAAAATATGAAAGGGAATTGGAATTTAAACAGGATATGGAGCGTGCTAAAATCAAGCTGCAACAAAAGCGACTAGAGTTGGTTAGGGAAGGAAAGCTCTCAGGGGAGAGTTTGCTCTGTGAAGGTGACCCAGAGTTACCTAGGGGTCGTTCCTCTTTTGGTCGTGACCCAGACACATTTGATATTGTTGGGAACTTACGGTTGTTGCCTCAGTTTAATGAAAAGGACCCTGAGACATTCTTTTCGTTGTTTGAGCGTGTTGCTGACGCTAGGAGTTGGCCTGATTCTTACGGCACTTTGATGTTGCAGTGTGTGCTGACTGGTAAAGCGCAGGAAGCATATGCAGCTCTTAGTGTAGCTGACAGTGTCAGTTATGATAAGGTTAAAACGGCTATGTTACAGATTTACGAATTGGTCCCCAAGGCTTACCGCCAACGATTTAGAACTTTAAAAATGGATGATCAGCAGACATATGTTGAGTTTGCGCAAGAATTATCTTCACAGTTTAATCGCTGGTGTTCCGCCTCTGCAGTTATGACTTTCCAAGGGCTGTGATCTGATTATGTTAGAGCAATTTAAGGACACAATCCCTGATCGTATAGCGACGTACGTTAATGAACGAAAAATAAAGACTGTCGCTGAGGCTGCGGTTTTGGCGGATGAATATCTTTTGACTCACATTTTACATTTACATTTTAGTCATTTAGCAGACGCTCTTATCCAGAGCGACTTACAGTTAGTAAATACATATTTTTTTATACTGGCCCCCCGTGGGAACTCACAAAAATGTTTTAGCAGAACCCCGTATTCGGAGTGAGTGAGGGCATTCGCAGAGATGTGGGCCTCGCTCACCGAGATACTTAGGTTCACGGGCAGAGTTTCATTCAACTAGGGTTGAGCCCGACTCTCGTGGGAAAACTGACTTTGGTCAAGAGTGTCACTACTGTCAAGACTTAGGTCATTGGAAAAACCAATGTCCGGTTCTCAGCTCTAGGGGTAAATTCAGTACAGGTGCTTATGTTAAATCTAAGCCTATGGCGTTAGCTGCGCCTGTTCCACATCAGTTCACTCCTGACACATTTTCTCATGCCCAGGGGCATGTGAAAGTCCATATTGATCCAGACTATTTACCTTTCATTACGGAGGGTTTTGTGTCTATGTTAGGAAGTAAGAACCTAGTGCCAGTGAAAATCCTAAGAGACACAGGTGCCTCTGAATCGTTTGTGTTGGAATCTGTGTTACCCTTCTCTGCGGAGACTGATTCGGGGAATAGTGTTCTAAATAGGGGAATAGGTTTGAACACTGTCAGTTCCATTGCATAAACTGATGTTGGATTGTGGACTGGTGAAAGGTGAGGTTGTTGTGGGGGTGCGTCCTTCAGTGCCTATTGAGTGTATCAACGTGATCCTTGGTAATAACTTGGCTGGTGAGCGTGTGTGGCCTAACATGTTTCCATCTTTAGTGGTTTCCACTAAGCCGTTAATTGTAGGGATTCCTGATGAGAGTGCGCAGAATTTCCCAGAGGTGTTCTCTGTGTGTGCAGTGAAGCGTTCTATGATCCATGACGACCTGGTCACTGAACTGGCTAACGAGAATACCACAAAGAAGTCTGTCACTGTTTTCCCTGTTATCCCGTTATCTGTATCCCGCTCCGATTTAATTGAGGCGCAATGGATTGACCCCACATTAGAAGAGTTGCGGGACCAAATTGTGCCTGTGGAACAGTTGGGAGATGTCGCAAAGGGCTATTTTCTCCAAGAGGAGGTCCTGATGAGAAAGTGGATATCTCATTGTAGTTGTTTTCTGGGGGAGGCGATTAGTCAGGTTGTGGTACCAGTTAAGCTTCGTGAGTTGGTGTTGACAACTTCTCACAACGACGTTGCTGGACATATGGGTGTGAGGAAAACCTACAATCGCATATTAAGACATTTCTTTTGGCCTAGATTAAAGAGGGATGTTTCTGATTTCATCAAAACTTGTCACACCTGTCAATGAACTGGTAAACCTAATCAAGCTATTAAGCCGGTACCACTGTTTCCTATTCCTGGACTCAGTAAACCTTTTGAGTATCTGATTATTGACTGTGTTGGTCCTTTGCCTCATTCTAAAAAGGGTAGTAATTATTTGTTGACTGTTTTGTTTCAGACCACTAGGTTTCCTGCTGCCTATCCTCTCCGGTCTATCACAACTAAGTCTGTGTTAAAAGCTTTGACTCAGTTTCTCTCACTGTTTGGAATCCCTAAGGTCATTCAAAGTGATCAAGGATCTAATTTCACCTCTAATCTCTTTGGTCAGGTTCTCCAACAGCTCCATATTAAACACAATTTGTCTAGCGCCTATCACGCGCAAAGTCAAGGAGCACTGGAACGTTTCCATCAAACACTTAAGTCTTTGTTGAGAGCGTATTGTACTAAGATGGATAAGGATTGGGAGGAGGGGTTGCCTTGGTTACTGTTAGCCGCTAGGGAGGTTTCACAGGAGAGCACGGGTTTTAGTCCAAATGACCTTGTGTTTGAACATAGGGTGTGTGGGCTTTTATCTGTTCTCCAGGATGACTTGAAGTCTCCCGAGCCTCCTCAGTCCCTGTTATCATATGTGTGTGATTTTCGGCGACGCTTGTAGGCCGCTGGTGAAATGGCTAAAGAGAAGCTATCATCTTCACAGGACAGGATGAAGAGCATATTTGATCGCCGAGCTGAGCCTCGTCACTTTAGTCCAGGTGATCAGGTTCTGGCTCTGCTGCCAATTATTGGTTCTCCTTTTCAAGCCAAGTTTCAAGGTCCATATACAGTGGTGCGCCAGTACACTGAGCAAAATTATCTAGTTGCCACTCCAGAACGGAGGAAAGCACACCAACTGTGCCATGTAAATTTGTTAAAACCCTATTATGCACGTTCCTCTGAGACTGAACAGTGGGAGTCTACAGAGGACGGTAAAACTGTTATTTTGGCTGATGCTGTTATTTCCCTGGGTTCTGGTCATGCTAGATCTGTGCATGAGGAGGAAGATGTTCCTGGTCCTGACGATTGCATACTGCAGGGTAGATTGAAAAATTCAGAGACACTGGATATTTTAGATAGCCTTCTTACTCATCTACCTGTTGATGGGCGGAAAGAGATGGTTGGTCTGATTCTGAGATTTCCAGGTTTGTTTTCTAATACACCTACACGTACAAACTTAATAGAACATGATATTGACATTGGAGATGCTGACCCCATTCGTCAACCGTTCTATAGAGTTTCTTCAGAGAAACTGCGTTGTCTGGATGCTGAGGTCAGGTACATGCTGGAGAGTAAAATAGCAGAGCCTAAAATAGCAGAGCCTTCTTTCTCCAGTCCCTGTATCTTATTTTTTATTTTATTTTTATTTTATTTTTTGGGGGGAATGGATCAGCTTAATATTGCAGATAGATTGTATCTTCTATCAATGTAATTGTCTGCATCACTTCCAATCCCCTGTGTTTAAAAAAAAATATATATATATATATATATTTTTTTATATATATATATATATACAGTGGGGAGAACAAGTATTTGATACACTGCCGATTTTGCAGGTTTTCCTACTTACAAAGCATGTAGAGGTCTGTAATTTTTATCATAGGTACACTTCAACTGTGAAAATCCAGAAAATCACATTGTATGATTTTTAAGTAATTCATTTGCATTTTATTGCATGACATAAGTATTTGATACATCAGAAAAGCAGAACTTAATATTTGGTACAGAGACCTTTGTTTGCAATTACAGAGATCATACGTTTCCTGTAGGTCTTGACCAGGTTTGCACACACTGCAGCAGGGATTTTGGCCCACTCCTCCATACAGACCTTCTCCACATCCTTCAGGTTTCGGGGCTGTCGCTGGGCAATACGGACTTTCAGCTCCCTTCAAAGATGATCTATTGGGTTCAGGTCTGGAGACTGGCTAGGCCACTCCAGGACCTTGAGATGCTTCTTACGGAGCCACTCCTTAGTTGCCCTGGCTGTGTGTTTCGGGTCGTTGTCATGCTGGAAGACCCAGCCACGACCCATCTTCAATGCTCTTACTGAGGGAAGGAGGTTGTTGGCCAAGATCTCGCGATACATGGCCCCATCCATCCTCCCCTCAATACGGTGCAGTCGTCCTGTCCCCTTTGCAGAAAAGCATCCCCAAAGAATGATGTTTCCACCTCCATGCTTCACGATTGGGATGGTGTTCTTGGGGTTGTACTCATCCTTCTTCTTCCTCCAAACACAGCGAGTGGAGTTTAGACCAAAAAGCTCTATTTTGTCTCATCAGACCACATGACCTTCTCCCATTCCTCCTCTGGATCATCCAGATGGTCATTGGCAAACTTCAGACGGGCCTGGACATGCCCTGGCTTGAGCAGGGGGACCTTGCGTGCGCTGCAGGATTTTAATCCATGACGGCGTAGTGTGTTACTAATGGTTTTCTTTGAGACTGTGGTCCCTGCTCTCTTCAGGTCATTGACCAGGTCCTGCCGTGTAGTTCTGGGCTGATCCCTCACCTTCCTCATGATCATTGATGCCCCATGAGGTGAGATCTTGCATGGAGCCCCAGACCGAGGGTGATTGACCGTCATCTTGAACTTCTTCCATTTTCTAATAATTGCGCCTACAGTTCTTGCCTTCTCACCAAGCTGCTTGCCTATTGTCCTGTAGCCCATCCCAGCCTTGTGCAGGTCTACAATTTTATCCCTGATGTCCTTACACAGCTCTCTGGTCTTGGCCATTGTGGAGAGGTTGGAGTCTGTTTGATTGAGTGTGTGGACAGGTGTCTTTTATACAGGTAACGAGTTCAAACAGGTGCAGTTAATACAGGTAATTAGTGGAGAACAGGAGGGCTTCTTAAAGAAAAACTAACAGGTCTGTGAGAGCCGGTGTCAGCTTCCTGCCTCCTGTTTGTCTCCGGGCCTCTAGAGGTCATCTGTGTTCCCCTCTGCCTTAGTTCTTCCTCGTGTGTCCTTATTAGCTTTATCCAGGTCACCTGTGCCTTGTTTCCCCTAGAGTATTTTAGCTGTGTTTTTTCCCCTTGTTCCTCACTTGGTTTTTGAGTCCTGGCTATGTGTCTCCTGCTGTGTCCCACAGAGTCTTTCCGAGTAAGCTTTTCTAAGTTATCTTTATTTTTGTTTTTCTCCCCTCGTGGAGTTATTTTGTTGTGTCCTCCTGTTTCGTTTACTGTACCTCTGTTAGTATACCTCTTTCTGAGAAGAACTTTTGTTGGATTATTTTTGAAGTGCAAAGAAATACCTTTTTTTACATTAAACCTACTTTGCCTGGAGTATTGCCTTGGGTGTTTCGTTTGGGTCCTACTATACCTCCTCTGTGGCTAGGGGTAGAACACCCAACTCTCCACATCTGAGACCTGAGTTCAAGCCCAGCTTGTGACAGAAAAACCAAGTCAATCATGGACCCAGAAACACTCAGTTCCAAGGACCTGTTGGCGGTGATCGCTCGACATGAGGCATCTTTCCAGCGCCATGAAGCCGTTCTCAGCCGACAGGAAGAGCTGATGGCTAGTCATTCTCAACTCCTGGCCGATATGATGAGTTCCCTCCGCCAGCTCTTTGAACGCCCCCCTGGTCCTTCCCCTTACTCCAGGTCACCCCCCAGTGACGACAGGCCTTCTCCATCGGCGGAGCCCCGACTACCACCTCCCAAGCCCTTTTCTGGGGATCCAAGCTCTTGCCAGGGTTTCCTCACCCAATGCTCCCTCACCTTCGAGCTCCAACCCTCAAGTTTTCCCACCGACCGTTCCAAGATTGCCTACATCATTACCCTTCTTTCAGACAAGGCGCTCTCCTGGGCCTCTGCGGTGTGGCAGTCCCAGGAGGCCTGTTGTGACTCCTACGCTGCATTTGTAGAAGAGTTCAAGCGGGTGTTCGATCATCCTGTCAGTGGGCGGGAAGCTTCCAAGCGCCTACTGTCTCTCCGTCAGGGTCCCCAGAGCACGGCAGATTTTGCCATTGAATTCCGGACCATAGCAGCAAGGAGCGGATGGAATGATGAAGCGCTGAGGGTCTGTTTTCAGGGAGGGTTATCTGAGCCCCTTCAAGATGAGTTAGCCACCCGAGAACCCGCTGGGGATCTCGAGTCCCTCATCGCCTTGGCCATCCGCCTGGACAATCGTCTAAGAGAGCGGAGAACGGCTCGCCGCCAGGGGTCTCAGTCCCAAGTTCCTCTGAGTAGCTCTGTTTCTCCTGTTTGGGCTCCGTCATTCAGAGCTTCCCCGGCTCCTGAACTGCTCCAGGATTCCCCGGAGAACATGCAGTTAGGCCGTTCCAGGCTTTCTCCCAACGAAAGGGAACGTCGCATGAGGGAGCGTCGGTGCCTCTACTGCGGGGTTGCCGGCCACTTCCGCTCCACTTGCCCCGAGCTTTCGGGAAACGCCTGTCCCCGCCTAGCTACAGGAGGGCTGTGATGGGGAAAATTAGAGCTCCTCCTACTAACGCTGTCTTAGCTATCCCAGCCACTCTGTCCTGGAAGGGCCACCAGCATCGGGTCCAGGCTATGATTGATTCCGGTGCCGCAGGTGATTTCCTGGATTTAACCTTGGCTAAGGAACTTAAGATCCCTACCCAACTACTTCCTCAACCCCAGGCAGTTACAGCCTTAGATGGCAGACCTCTGGAACCAGGAAAGGTTACAGAGGCGACTCAGTCCCTGCGACTTACCATCTCTCAACACCAGCAGGAGGAGACCTTCTATCTCATTGACTCCCCCGAGTATCCTATTATCCTGGGTCACCCTTGGCTATGCAGACATAATCCCCAGATCGACTGGCCTACTGGCACCATTCTAAGCTGGGGTCCCACTTGCCAACTCACCTGCATGCTTCAGAGTCCCTCAGCCCCTAGTACCCAGTTTCAAGAGTCTGTTGACGTCTCCCGAGTCCCCAGTGTTTACCATCGGTTCAAGGCAGTGTTCAGCAAGTCCCGGGCTACTTCCTTACCGCCTCACCGCACGTATGACTGTGCCATTGATCTGCTCCCGGGTTGCTGCCCTCCTAGAGGTCGGATCTTTTCCTTATCCTCCCCCGAGCACTCAGCTATGGACACCTACATTAAGGAGTCCTTGGCAGCCGGCCTCATCTGTGCCTCTACTTCCCCGGCTGGGGCGGGCTTCTTTTTTGTTGAAAAGAAAGACGGGGGTCTTAGGCCTTGTATTGATTACCGGGGACACAACAAGATCACGGTTCGGAATCGATACCCCCTTCCTCTCATGGCCACCGCTTTTGAGCGGCTTCAAGGGGCTTCCATTTTTACTAAACTGGATCTCCGCAATGCTTACCATCTCGTGCGGATCCGGCCAGGAGACGAATGGAAGACGGCCTTCAACACGCCCACGGGGCACTATGAATATCGGGTGATGCCGTTCGGGCTCACCAATGCCCCCGCAGTATTCCAAGCCCTGATTAATGATGTTCTCCGGGATATGCTTAATCTGTTCGTCTTCGTGTACCTGGACGATATCCTCATCTTCTCGAGGTCACTGAAGGAGCATGAGGGGCATGTTAGCAGGGTTCTCCAGAGGCTCCTTGACAATCACCTCTACGTTAAACCTGAGAAGTGTGAATTTCATGTTTCCCAGACTCAGTTTCTCGGGTTTATTGTCACTCCCGGCCACCTAGAGATGGATCCCAAGAAGGTCAAAGCGGTCCACAGTTGGCCCACACCTGCCACGGTCAAGGAGGTTCAACGGTTCATTGGCTTTTCTAACTTCTATCGGAAGTTCATTAAGAATTTCAGCTCTGTGGTAGCTCCCTTGACGACGCTTACCAAGGGAGGAGGGACCAAGATTCACTGGGGTCCGGAAGCAGCAGGGGCCTTCGAGGATCTCAAGCGCCGCTTCACTTCTGCTCCGATTCTGGTGATCCCTGACCCAGAAAGACCTTTCTTGGTGGAGGTGGACGCCTCAGAGGTGGGGGTGGGAGCCGTCCTGTCACAGAGGGGTGAGGATGGGAGATTACACTCTTGTGCCTTCATGTCTCGCCGCCTGTCTGAGGCCGAGCGCAACTACCACGTGGGGGATCGAGAGTTGCTTGCGGTCAAACTGGCCTTGGAAGAGTGGCGCCATTGGCTTGAGGGGGCTCAGCATCCTTTCCAGGTTCTCACAGACCACAAGAACCTGGAATATCTCCAACAGGCAAAGCGGATGAACCCTCGGCAAGCACGATGGTCCCTTTTTTTTTATCGATTCCAGTTTCTCCTGTCTTACAGACCTGGCACCAAGAACGTCAAGCCGGATGCCCTGTCTCGAGCCTATTCTCCCGAGATACAAGAGAAGCCCTTGGCATCGATTATTCCGAGGTCTAGGATCGTCGCACCTCTTCAGTGGGAACTAGAAAGAGGGGTACGAAAGGCCCTTGTCCATGAGCCCGATCCAGGCGGTGGTCCTGCCGGACGCCTGTACGTTCCTCTCTCTGTTCGGGCCCGCGTCTTGCAGTGGGGTCATGAGTCGCCCTTGACATGCCATCCGGGTAGTGCTCGCACACTGGAATTCCTCCAGCGGCGGTTTTGGTGGCCGTCCATCAAGAAGGACGTGCAGGTCTATGTTGGGGCCTGCCCTGTGTGCAACCAGGGAAAGTCGACACGTCAGCGACCCCAGGGACTGCTCCATCCCTTACCTGTTCCTCGCAGGCCATGGTCACACCTTTCTCTGGATTTTGTTACGGGACTTCCTCCATCCCAGGGCAACACAGTCATCCTAGTGGTTGTTGACCGGTTCTCTAAGGCTGCCCGGTTTATTCCCCTGCCCAAGCTGCCCTCGGCCAAGGAGACTGCTGAGCTCCTCATGAACCATGTCTTCCGGATATTTGGAATTCCCCTGGACGTTGTCTCCGACCGAGGTCCCCAATTCTCGTCCCGGTTTTGGGGGGCCTTCTGCAGGCTTATTGGGGCCACAGCCAGCCTATCGTCTGGGTTCCATCCAGAGTCTAATGGCCAAACGGAACGGATTAATCAGGATCTGGAGACCACCCTGCGGTGTATGGCGGCCAGTAATCCCACGTCTTGGGCCACCTATATCATTTGGGCTGAATATGCCCACAACACCCTCCAGTCCTCAGCCACCGGATTGTCCCCCTTCGAATGCCAGTTCGGATACACCCCTCCATTATTTCCAGAGGAAGAGGCGCAAGTTGGTGTTCCCTCGGCCCAGCGCTTTGTCCAACGCTGTAGGCGGACCTGGAAGAAGGCCAGGCGTACCCTCCTTCGGACCTCCCAGAGATACCAAAGTCAGGCTAATCGCCGCCGCCGGACGGCCCCTAGTTTCCGAGCTGGTCAGAGAGTTTGGTTGGCCACCAAGAACCTGCCCCTCCGGGTCGAATCCAAGAAGCTTTCCCAGAAGTACATCGGCCCTTTCCGCATAGCAAGAAGAGTTAACCCTGTTTCTTATCGTTTGGTTCTCCCTCGCTCCCTTAGAATTAACCCCACTTTCCATGTTTCACTACTAAAACCTGTCTTGTCTTCTCCCTTTGCCCCCCCACGCAGACCCCCGCCACCTCCCAGGATCATTGACGGCCAGCCAGCCTACACAGTGCGCCGGATACTGGACTCCCGGAGGGTCCAGAACTCTCTGCAGTATCTGGTGGACTGGGAGGGCTACGGGCCAGAGGAGCGCTCCTGGGTTCCAGCCAAGGACATCATGGACCCAGGTTTGATCCGAGAGTTTCGCACCCTGAGGCCAGGGTGTTCTGGAAGGAACGTCAGGAGTCGTTCCTAGAGGAGGGGGTCCTGTCAGCGTCCTGCCTCCTGTTTGTCTCCGGGCCTCTAGAGGTCATCTGTGTTCCCCTCTGTCTTAGTTCTTCCTCGTGTGTCCTTATTAGCTTTATCCAGGTCACCTGTGCCTTGTTTCCCCTAGAGTATTTTAGCTGTGTTTTTTCCCCTTGTTCCTCACTTGGTTTTTGAGTCCTGGCTATGTGTCTCCTGCTGTGTCCCACAGAGTCTTTCCGAGTAAGCTTTTCTAAGTTATCTTTATTTTTGTTTTTCTCCCCTCGTGGAGTTATTTTGTTGTGTCCTCCTGTTTCGTTTACTGTACCTCTGTTAGTATACCTCTTTCTGAGAATAACTTTTGTTGGATTATTTTTGAAGTGCAAAGAAATACCTTTTTTACATTAAACCTACTTTGCCTGGAGTATTGCCTTGGGTGTTTCGTTTGGGTCCTACTATACCTCCTCTGTGGCTAGGGGTAGAACACCCAACTCTCCACATCTGAGACCTGAGTTCAAGCCCAGCTTGTGACAGCCGGAATTCTTACTGGTTGGTAGGTGATCAAATACTTATGTCATTCAATAAAATGCAAATTAATTACTTAAAAATCATACAATGTGATTTTCTGGATTTTTGTTTTAGATTCCGTCTCTCACATTTGAAGTGTACCTATGATAAAAACTACAGACCTCTACATGCTTTGTAAGTAGGAAAATCTGCAAAATCGGCAGTGTATCAAATACTTGTTCTCCCCACTGTATATACTCCCCTTTATTACTTTTCAACCCCACCATCCTTTCCCTACTTGGAGTAAATTAGTGAACAACAAAGCCCAGGCCTCTACTTCCGGTCTATACTTACTATCTACACCTTATGGACAGAGTTACTTTTACAATAATTATATTATATATATATATATATATATATACAGTGGGGAGAACAAGTATTTGATACACTGCCGATTTTGCAGGTTTTCCTACTTACAAAGCATGTAGAGGTCTGTAATTTTTATCATAGGTACACTTCAACTGTGAGAGAGGGAATCTAAAACAAAAATCCAGAAAATCACATTGTATGATTTTTAAGTAATTAATTTGCATTTTATTGCATGACATAAGTATTTGATACATCAGAAAAGCAGAACTTAATATTTGGTATAGAAACCTTTGTTTGCAATTACAGAGACCATACGTTTCCTGTAGGTCTTGACAAGGTTTGCACACACTGCAGAAGGGATTTTGGCACACTCCTCCATACAGATCTTCTCCAGATCCTTCAGGTTTCGGGGCTGTCGCTGGGCAATACGGACTTTCAGCTCCCTCCAAAGATTTTCTATTGGGTTCAGGTCTGCAGAATGGCTAGGCCACTCCAGGACCTTGAGATGCTTCTTACGGAGCCACTCCTTAGTTTCCCTGGCTGTGTGTTTCGGGTCGTTGTCATGCTGGAAGACCCAGCCACGACCCATCTTCAATGCTCTTACTGAGGGAAGGAGGTTGTTGGCCAAGATCTCGCGATACATGGCCCCATCCATCCTCCCCTCAATACGGTGCAGTCATCCTGTCCCCTTTGCAGAAAAGCATCCCCAAAGAATGATGTTTCCACCTCCATGCTTCACGGTTGGGATGGTGTTCTTGAGGATGTACTCATCCTTCTTCTTCCTCCAAACACGGCGAGTGGAGTTTAGACCAAAAAGCTATATTTTTGTCTCATCAGACCACATGACCTTCTCCCATTCCTCCTCTGGATCATCCAGATGGTCATTGGCAAACTTTAGACGGGCCTGGACATGCGCTGGCTTGAGCAGGGGGACCTTGCGTGCGCTGCAGGATTTTAATCCATGACGGCGTAGTATGTTACTAATGGTTTTCTTTGAGACTGTGGTCCCAGCTCTCTTCAGGTCATTGACCAGATCCTGCCGTGTAGTTTTGGGCTGATCCCTCACCTTCCTCATGATCATTGATGCCCCACGAGGTGAGATCTTGCATGGAGCCCCAGACCGAGGGTGATTGACCGTCATCTTGAACTTCTTCAATTTTCTAATAATTGCGCCAACAGTTGTTGCCTTCTCACCAAGCTGCTTGCCTATTGTCCTGTAGCCCATCCCAGCCTTGTGCAGGTCTACAATTTTATCCCTGATGTCCTTACACAGCTCTCTGGTCTTGGCCATTGTGGAGAGGTGGAGTCTGTTTGATTGAGTGTGTGGACAGGTGTCTTTTATACAGGTAACGAGTTCAAACAGGTGCAGTTAATACAGGTAATGAGTGGAGAACAGGAGGGCTTCTTAAAGAAAAACTAACAGGTCTGTGAGAGCCAGAATTCTTACTGGTTGGTAGGTGATCAAATACTTATGTCATGGAATAAAATGCAAATTAATTACTTAAAAATCATACAATGTGATTTTCTGGATTTTTGTTTTAGATTCCGTCTCTCACAGTTGAAGTGTACCTATGATAAAAATTACAGACCTCTACATGCTTTGTAAGTAGGAAAACCTGCAAAATCGGCAGTGTATCAAATACTTGTTCTCCCCACTGTATATATATATTTATACATATACACATATATACACATATATATATATATATACATATATACACACATATATATATACATATACACACATACACACACCATTTATTTTTATTTTTTATTTATTTTTGCTCCTGAACTTCTTCTACTCTCAACCTCTCCGATCGTTTTCATGATGTCCATCCGGTTTGCTTCTATATGCCATATCTTTCTATCTGTGCTCTTTCCCAAAAGCTCCCAACATACAACCCATATACTTATTATGGACACAGTATGCTTTACATTATTAGCTATCTTTGTTATTATTTGTTGTTATTTGTTATTAGTCCCATCCTTCAACTCTATTCAATACCTCCCATCTATCTCTTAACACCATCCATATAGGATTTCTATTTGCCATATATATTTCAACCGTACTGTGATGTTTTACAAAAGTTCTGAACCTTTCTATTCTCATTGCTTCTACAGATTGTGAATTAAAAATAAACAGTTTTGCTAAAAGTATTATTATATTATTGATTGATTGACTATGACTTTTCAGATCACCCAGTAATGCTATCTGCAAGGTTAGTTCCAGGTAAATATTGCAATCCTTTAGCCATTCCTGGACCAGTGTCCAAAAACAAGCTACAAATGGACAGAACCAAAACAAATGGTCCAATGATTCCGTCTCTTCACAGCAAAATCTGCAGAGCTGGTAAGATTGTATCCCCCATATAAATAACATTCTATTGGTAGCAAGGATTTTATATAATAATTTAAATTGAAAGATTCTAATTTTTGAATCCGGTGTCGTTTTGCGTGTCAGTTCATAAACACTATGCCATGGGATCGGTACATCAAAGATCTCTTCCCAACTATTTTGCAATCTATATGGGACGGCTGTCAATCCTTTGGTCCTTAAGTGAAACTGATATATTTTTTTATTTATCACAGTTTTCCTTAACCAATTATGTTCTTTAATGCAAGGCCGACAGACAAGTTCCTTACTTTCTCCCCCTTCCACTTTCCTCTTCCATTTTTGCGGTAATGCTGCCATTATTTGGTTGTAATTTTGGGTAGAGCAGACATTTCCATATGTTTTTGTTAGCTGCATGTGCGTCATAACTCCACCAGTCCTACCGATGATATCATTTACAAAGATTATACCTTTTTTAAACATTCTGTCAAAAAATAAAGGTTTTTTGTCAATTAGTATATTTGAATTTAACCACAATATTTGTTGCATTATTTGTTCTGTCGTTTCTGGAGGATTAAATTGAAATTGCAACCAACTTTCTATGGCTTGTTTTAGAAATAGTGACATTTGGGAGATTATTTCCTTTTCAAATAACTGAAAGTGAGAGGTTGTAATCTGAATAAAGGGAAAAAGGCCTTTCTTGAACATTGGGTGAGACAATCTTACTAATTTGCTTTAGAACCAGTTCGGATTTAAGTATAACTTTTGTAAGACTGAAGCTTTTAGTGATAGGTCTAATGCTTTAATATTTAATAATTTCTGTCCTCCGAATTCATATTCATTATATAAATATGCTCTTTTAATTTTGTCTGGCTTGCCGTTCCAAATAAAATTGAATATTTCTTTCTCATATAATTTAAAAAACTGTTCGCTAGGCGTAGGCAAGACCATAAGCAAATAGGTAAACTGGGATAATACTAATGAGTTAATCAGGGTGATTTTTCCACAAATTGACAGGTATTTTCCTTTCCATGGTAGTAAGATCTTATCTATTTTTGTTAATTTTCTATTAAAATGTATTGAAGTGAGATCATTTATTTCCTTTGGGATATGTATTCCGAGTATATCCACATCACCATCAGACCATTTTATTGGTAAACTACATGGTAATGTAAAATTTTTATTTTTTAGTGATCCAATACGTAATATAGTACATTTGTCATAATTTGGTTGTAATCCAGAGAGGTTAGAAAATGTATCTAGATCCTCTATGAGGCTGTGGAGGGATTCTAGTTGTGGATTTAAAAAAAAACATGAATCATCAGCGTACAATGACACCTTTGTTTTTAAGGTCTTTATTTCTAATCCTCTGATATTATTATTAGATCTGATTTTAATCGCTAACATCTCGATGGCCACAATAAATAGATATGCCGATAGTGGACAACCTTGTTTCACTCCTCTTGACAGTTTAAAACTTTCAGAGAAATAGCCATTATTTACTATTTTACACCTAGGGTTACTATACATGATTTTGACCCATTTTATAAGAGATTCTCCAAAATTGAAATGCTCCAGGCATTTATATATAAACCCCAGTCGAACTTTATCAAATGCCTTTTCGAAGTCTGCTATGAATAGCAGGCCTGGTTTCCCATATTTTCCATAGTGTTCTAATGTTTCCAATACTTGCCTTATATTATCTCCAATGTATCTTCCATGTAAAAAACCTGTCTGATTAGAATGAATAATATCCGGCAATACCTTTTTAATTATATGCGCTATACATTTTGCTAGGATTTTTGCATCACAACACTGAAGTGTAAGGGGCCTCCAATTTTGTAAATGGACTGGATCTTTATATTTTCCACTTGTATCCTGTTTCAGTAATAATGAGATCAGTCCTTCTTCTTGAGTGTCAGATAATCTACCATTTACATAGGAGTGGTTAAAACATGCTAAAAACGGTCCTCTTAGTATATCAAAAAAGGTTTGGTATACCTCGACTGGTATGCCATCCAACCCTGGAGTTTTCCCAGACTTAAAGTCTTTAATTGCATCCAGAAGTTCCTCCTCTGTAATTTCACCTTCACATGAGTCTTTCTGTGTGGCTGTTAATTTGACATTATCAATAGAAAAAAAATCTCTACAATTAGCTTCAGTTAGAGGAGATGGAGGCGACTGAAAAGAAAACATATGCTTAAAGTACTTTGTTTCTTCCTTCAAAATGTCATTTGGTGAATCATGGGTGACTCCGTCAATTGTAACCAGTTTCATTAAGTTCTTTTTGGTAGCATTCCTATGTTGAAGATTAAAAAAGAATTTTGTGCATTTTTCCCCATATTCCATCCAGTTTGCTTTATTTTTATAATATGTTACACTTGATCTTTCTTGAATAAGTTTCTCCATTTCTTTTTGTTTTTCCTCTAATTTATTCTGAGCCTCTATGTTACAGTTTTTATTGCCATCTATCTGTTCTGTTAGACTTTCTATTTCCTTTCTTAGTATAAACTCTTTTGACCTAAATTGCTTTTGTTTTCGAGATGAGTACTGAATTGCATGGCCTCTAAAGGCACATTTAAAGGTGTCCCATACAATAAGGGGATTCGCTGTACCTATGTTATGTTGGAAAAAATCAGTTATAAATTCCTTTGTTCTAATTATAAATAAATTATCATCCAATAGGCTTTGATTAAATTTCCAATATCCTCGCCCACGTGGAAATTCAGTAAGAGTAATGTATATGCCTATTATATGATGGTCTGACCGCATTCTGTCCCCTATCAACACTTTTTTTTACTTTTGGTGCCAACGAGAATGAGATAAGAAAGAAGTCAAGACGACTAGCTTGATTCTGTCTCCGCCATGTATATCTCACTAGATCAGTATATTTAAGCCTCCATATATCTACTAGTTCTAATGTATCCATGACATTCACAATTTCCTTAAGAGCATGTGGGTGATTGTTTGTGGTGTGATTTCCTTTACGGTCCATTGAGCTATTTAAAACAGTATTATAATCCCCCACCATAATAATATTGTCTTGAGTTGCTTGCAGGCTTGATAATTTATTATATATATTGTCAAAGAATTGTGGATCATCATTATTTGGTCCGTAAAGGTTAATGAGCCATATCTGTTTATGGTCCAATAACATATTTAAAATAATCCATCTACCTTGTGTATCTATTTGTACAATTTGCACATTTGGATCGAAATTACTATTAATTAATATCATCACCCCTTTTGAATTTCTTTGCCCATGGGAGAAGTATATTTCCCCCCCCCCATTCTTTTTTCCAGTCCCTGTATCTTGGTCAGTAAATCGGATGGAACAAACAGATTTTGTACGGACTACCGTAAGTTAAATTATGTCACTAAACCAGATTAATTTCGTCTTCCTCGGATGGAGGACTGCGTTGATCAAGTCGGCGCAGCTAAGTTTGTGAGCAAATTTGACCTGTTAAAGGGCTATTGGCAGGTGCCACTGACGAGTAGGGCACGGGAAATCTCTGCCTTTATTACACCTTTTGGTCTGTACTCGTATTCGGTTATGAGTTTCGGTCTGCATAATGCACCTGCCACTTTTGAACAGGGTTGTCTCTGGTCTGGCCGGGTGCGCTGTTTATCTGGACGATGTCGTGATATATGCAGATACTTGGGAGGAACATCTGTCCCGTATTCAAGCCTTGTTCGAACGTCTGGCTACGGGTCGCCTCACGATAAATTTGGCTAAATGTGGGTTTGCTCAGGCGACTGTTACATACCTTGGAAAGGTGGTTGGGCAGGGTGAAGTGCGTCCTGTTCGGGCTAAAGTGGTAGCTATTGATGCTTTTCCACCACCAACTACTAAAAAGGAACTGATGCGTTTCTTGGGAATGATTGGGTATTATCGTGGTTTTTGTAGGAACTTCTCTACTGTGGTCGCTCCCTTGACAGATTTGCTGAAAGCTAAGGCTGTGTACGTATGGTCTTCTCGTTGTCAACAGGCTTTTGAAGATGCAAAGAGTTTGCTTATCTTCAACTCCGGTGCTGGCTGCTCCTTGTGTGGATTTGTCATTTACCTTGCAGGTGGATGCTAGTCATATGGGAGCAGGTGCAGTTTTGCTGCAAGCAGATGTGTCTGGGGTTGAGAGGCCTGTTAGTTTATTTTCCAAAAAGTTTAACCATTATCAGTTGAACTATTCGGTCATTGAAAAAGAAGCGCTAGCACTCATATGGGCGCTGCAACACTTCGAAGTGTATGTCAGGTCGGGAGTAATACCTATTGTGGTCTACACCGACCATAACCCTCTCACCTTTTTGAGGTCCATGATGTGTCCTAATCAGAGGATAATGATATGGTGTTTATTTTTACAATCCTTCCATCTAGATGTGCGGCACATCTGGGGGACTGATAACGTGATTGCTGATGCGCTCTCTCGTGCGCCCTGTTCCTGAATGTTTAGGTGACTGACCATTGTTTGGTTTTGTCATGTTCTATCCTTCCTGTCGGGGGGGGGGGGGGGTGATGATGACCCTTCCACTTTGTCTGCCGTATTCTCTCTCTTTGCTCTTGTTTCCTTATTAGGATGCCGGTGGGCAGAGTTGGGAGGGTCGTCAGCTACATGGGAAACACCTGGGCTTGGGTGTGTCCCAGAATAAATGGACCTCTTCCACATTCATTGGGGAGACTCTCTCCATGCAGACACCTTTATTGATTTTTGTTGTGGTATTTTTGTGGCTTTTTGGTTGTTCGCTTTGGCACCTTTCAACACCTTGCATTATTACATTTATGCATGCAAAACACTCACTCACCTTTTCTGACAATGTGACACACTAACATAAAATGTGACATACAAAGGGGAATTGTGTGCATTATTCATTGACATGCATTTCTTTAAGATGTTATTGGAATACACCAAAAGTATGTGGACACTTGCTCATCGAACATCTCATTCCAAAATCATGGGCATTAATATGGAGTTGGTCCCCCCCTTTGCTGCTATAACAGCCTCCACTCTTCTGGGAAGGCTTTCCACTTTCCACCATTGCTGCAGGGACTTTGACTTTCTTCCATTCAGCCACAAGAGCATTAGTGAGGTCGGACACTAATGTTGGGCGATTAGGCCTGGCTCGCAGTCAGCGTTCCGATTAATCCCAAAGGTGTTCGATGGGGTTGAAGTCAGCGCTCTGTGCAGGCCAGTTAAGTCCTTCCAAACTGATCTCGACAAACCATTTCTGTATGGACCTGGCTTTGTGCACGGGGGCATTGTCATGCTGAAACAGGAAAGGGCCTTCCCCAAACTGTTGCCACAAAGTTGGAAGCACAGAATCATCTAGAATGTCATTGTATGCTGTAGCGTTAAGATTTCCCTTCACTGGAACTAACGGGCCTAGCCCGAACCATGAAAAACAGCCCCAGGCCATTATTCCTCCTCCACCAATCTTTATAGTTGGCACTATGCATTCGGGCAGATAGCGTTTTCCTGGCATCTGCCACACCCAGCGTCGTCCTGTCACGACTTCCGCCGAGGCTGCCTCCCCTCCTTGTTCGGGCAGGCTTCGGCGTTCGTCGTCACCGGCTTACTAGCCACTGCCGCTCCATATATCATCATTTCATTTGTCTTGTCTTGTCAATTACACACACCTGGTTCATATCCCCTCATTAGTCCGTCAAGTGTTCCCTCTGCCCCCTTGTCCTTGTGGGTGAATGTTTTATGTGAAGATGAGTGTAACTCAGTTGAGTACTTTGTATTGCCGGGGTTATTTCTCCCTGTGTGTCTGTATTGTGTTCCAGTACCCCTGTATTACGCCCTGTGCTGTTGACGCTATCCAGCGTAACTGTGTACTATGGAATAAACTCTGTATTCGGTGATTTACCCTCCTGCGCCTAACTCCTTCCAATCACACTCTAAAAGAATCACCCACCCGCTATGGAGTCAGCGGGAGAGGAGCTCATGCCTGGAGTCGTGGCACGGGTCCAGGAGCATTCCATGATGCTGGCCAGCTTGGGAGAAGCGATGGATCGGGTTCTTCAGGTCGTCCAACGCCTGGAGAGGAGAGGATCCGATCTGTCGAGACCAGCTGGCCAACCGGATCCAGCCACCCAAACCCCAGCACCCGGAGGGATCCAGATATCCCGACCACAGGAGTTCGACGGGACGGCGGCTCTCTGCCAAGGATTCCTCCTCCAACTGAAGCTCTATTTCTCCAGCATCAGGCCGGCCCCATCGGAGCAGGAGAAGGTGTCCGCCCTCGTCTCCTGCCTCTCGGGGAAAGCCCTGGAGTGGGCCAACGCGGTGTGGAACGAAGGAGGAGCCGCGTTGAAGAACTAGGGGGAGTTCGCTCGCCTCTTTCGGGCTGTCTTCAATCACGTTTCATGTGTCTCTCCTTAGGCCGGTGGTGGCTGGTCCGCTCCAGGAGTCTGAGGTGCAGGAGGTCCCTCCACCTCCTCTGGACATCGAGGGGGCCCCGGTGTACTCTGTCCGTTCCATCTTGGATTCGAGGCGTCGGGTGGGGGCCTTCAGTAGCTCGTGGAGTGGGAGGAGTACGGTCCGGAGGAACGGTGCTGGGTCCCGGTGAGGGATATCCTCGATCCCTCCCTGTTGCGGGATTTCCACCATCGCCATCCGGCTCGCCCTGCTCCGCGTCCTCCTGGCCGTCCCCGAGGTCTGCTGGAGCTGCGCGTCAAGGGGGGGGTACTGTCACGACTTCCGCCGAGGCTGCCTCCCCTCCTTGTTCGGGCAGGTTTCGACGTTCGTCGTCACCGGCTTACTAGCCACTGCCGCTCCATATATCATCATTCCATTTGTCTTGTCTTGTCAATTACACACACCTGGTTCATATCCCCTCATTAGTCTGTCAAGTGTTCCCTCTGCCCCCTTGTCCTTGTGGGTGAATGTTTTATGTGAAGATGAGTGTAGCTCGGTTGAGCTACCCGTACTTTGTATTGCCGGGGTTATTTCTCCCCGTGTGCCTGTATTGTGTTCCAGTACACCTGTATTACGCCCTGTGCTGTTGATGCTATCCAGCGTAACTGTGTACTACGGAATAAACTCTGTATTTGGTGATTTACCCTCCTGCGCCTGACTCCTTCAAATTACACTCTCACATGTCCGTCAGACTGCCAGATGGTGAAGCGTGATTCATCACTCCAGAGAACGCGTTTCCACTGCTCCAGAGTCTAATGGCAGCGAGCTTTACACCTCTCCAGGCGACGCTTGGCATGGTGACCTTAGGCTGCTCGGCCATGGAAATCAATTTCTGACGTTGCTTCCAGAGGCAGTTTGAAACTTGGTAGTGAGTGTTGCAACAGAGGACAGATTATTTTTACGTGCTTCAGCACTCGGCGGTCCTGTTCTGTGAGCTTGTGTGGCCTAGCACTTCGCGGCTGAGCCGTTGTTGCTCCTAGACATTTCCACTTAACAATAACAGCACATACAGTTGACCAGGGCAGCTCTAGCAGGGCAGAAATCTGACGAACGTATTTGTTGGAAAGGTGGCATCCTATGACGGTGCCACGTTGAAAGTCACTGAGCTATTCAGTAAGGCCATTCTAATGCCAATGTTTGTCTATGGAGATTGCATGGCGGTGTGCTCGATTTTATACACCGGTCAGCAACGGGTGTGTCTGAAATAGCTGAATCTACTAATTTGAAGGGGTGTCCACATACTTTTGTATATATAGTGTGTCTTTTAACATTTACCCCAATACATATTTTAGGTATCTGTCTGATGATCTTTTGTTTGTGCAAAACCATAACCATTTTTAAGGGAAATATACACATCAGTTTAATAGTAAATATTATATTCAGTATAATTGTTTTTGTCCAATTTTGTCTTATGGGCCTATCCTTTTAAGATCATACATAGAAATATAATGTTTAGACTTGCCCAATAGAATTATGAACTTTGTTATTATATATAGAAGATAAGATCTCTGGTATGGTCTTTTGTTGGACCACAGGGATAGCAGAGAATGGAACTTGGCATTATGTTTATTATTGAGGAGAACTTGTTGAAGCAAGGAAGATCAGTTCAGTTCACCAGAAGAGTGTTGGGTAATCTATGGACAGTAATAAAACTATGCATTTTCTCAAGATACAGTGTGAGACAACACTTGGCCTGTGTTGAAGGAGTTGCCAAAAAGTATCCAAGAAACACCCTGTGTAAGAGACATTAGGTGGAAACAGTTTGTGTAAATGTGGTCAAATCTACCTCTTTTAGAGCCACTGAACTGGTCGAGGAACAGAGGCCATCTTGGTATTAGTGTGGGATACATTCACCATTGTAATCCAGGAGCCTAGGTAATCTCCGTTCTTCACTCCTTTAGGACTTCTGCTCCTTCTATTGTGCGTGGTTTCTTCTGAGGTACCCAACGTCCAGATGAGACCAATCGACTTTGTGTGACGCACATGCCAGGAGAAACATGAACAACATGAAGGACCTGGAGATTGCCACGGTGAGAGACAGAGACTTGTCAATCACACAGAAATCTACACATTGTGTGTATCTTATCTGTTTTATATATACTGAACACAAATATCAATGCAACATGCACCAATTTCAAAGATTTTACTGAGTTATAGTTCATATGGGGAAATCAGCCAATTGAAATAAATTCCTTAGGTCCTAATCTATGGATTTCACTTGACTGAGAATACAATAGGCCTCAGGATCTCGTCATAGGATATTTATGCATTCAAATTGCCATCGATAAAATGCAATTGTGTTTGTTGTCCGTAGCTTATGCCTACCCATACCATAACCCCACTGCCACCATTGGGCACTCTTTTCACAACATTGACATCAGCAAACCGCTCGCCCACACGACGCCATACACATGGTCTGTGGTTGTGAGGCCGGTTGGACGCACTGCCAAACGATGTTGGAGGTGGCTTATGGTAGAGAAATGAACATTCAGTTCTCTGGTAATAGCTCTGGTGGACATTCTTGCAGTCAGCATGCTCCCTCAAAACTTGAGACATCTGTGGCATTGTGTTGTGTGACAAAACTGCACATTTTAGAGTGGCCTTTTATTGTCCCCAGCACAAGGTGCACCTGTGTAATGATCATGCTGTTTAATCAGCTTCTTGATATGCCACATCCGGTGGATGGATTATCTTGGCAAAGGAGAAATGCTCACTCAAATTTGTGCACAGAATTTGAGAGAAATAAGCTTTTTGTGCGTATGGAACTTTTCTGGGATCTTTTATTTCAGCTCATGAAACATGGGACCAACACTTTACATGTTGCGTTTATATTTTTGTTCAGTGTATCTTTACTGTTTCTTTGATCCATCCAGGTTGGCTGTAGTGGTTCAGACCAACTCCTCTCCACCCTTCAGCTACCCTGTGTCAGGATTCTAAAGGCATCCTGTGATCAGAAATCTGTACGTGTTTCTCTCTATAACATTTAGATCTATAAAGCTCTATCTCTCTCTCTCGTCCTCTCTCCTATTCTCCCCTCACAAATACTTGACTGTGTGTCTGTTGGTCCACAGGGTGACTTGACAGACCCAGATCCAGACCTAGGCTGTCCCAGCCAACAGAGCCAGAGTCTGACCCAGGCTGTCCCAGCCAACAGAGCCAGATCCAGACCTAGGCTGTCCCAGCCAACAGAGCCAGAGTCTGACCCAGGCTGTCCCAGCCAACAGAGCCAGATCCAGACCTAGGCTGTCCCAGCCAACAGAGCCAGAGTCTGACCCAGGCTGTCCCAGCCAACAGAGCCAGATCCAGACCTAGGCTGTCCCAGCCAACAGAGCCAGAGTCTGACCCAGGCTGTCCCAGCCAACAGAGCCAGATCCAGACCTAGGCTGTCCCAGCCAACAGAGCCAGAGTCTGACCCAGGTGCTGCAGCTGTACGGCAGGCCGCTCCGGGGGAAGCAGTGGTCTGTGGTTGGACCTTAGAGACAGCTGTCTGGACCAGAGAGGATAGCTGTCTGGACCTGGGATTTCTTCTATCAATATAATTCAATTCAATTTCCATTTATTGGCTTTATTGGCTTTATTGGCATGGGAAACATGTTAGAATTGCCAAAGCAAGTGAAGTAGATAATACACAAAAGTGAAATAAACAATAACAATTAACAGTAAACATTACACTCAGAAGTTCCAAAAGAATAAAGACATTTCAAATGTCATACTATGTCTATATACAGTGTTGTAATGATGTGCAAATAGTTAAAGTACAAAAGGGAAAGTAAATCAACATAAATATGGGTTGTATTTACAATGGTGTTTGTTCTTCACTGGTTGCCCTTTTCTTGTGACAACAGGTCACAAATCTTGCTGCTGTGATTGCACACTGTGGTATTTCACCCAATAGATATGAGAGTTTATCAAAATTGGGTTTGTTTTCAAATTCTTTATGGATCTGTGTAATCTGAGGGAATATGTGTCTATAATATGGTCATACATTTGGCAGGAGGTTAGGAAGTGCAGCTCAGTTTCCACCTCATTTTGTGGGCAGTGTGCACATAGCGTGTCTTCTCTTGAGAGCCAGGTCTGCCTACGGTGGCCTTTCTCAATAGCAAGGCTATGGTCACTGAGTCTGTACATAGTTAAAGCTTTCCTTAAGTTTGGGTCAGTCACAGTGGTCAGGTATTCTGCCACTGTGTACTCTCTGTTTAGGGCCAAATAGCATTCCAGTTTGCTCAGTTTTATTTTGTTAATTCTTTCCAATGTGTCAAGTAATTCTCTTTTTGTTTTCTCATGATTTGGTTGGGTCTAATTGTGTTGCTGTCCTGGGGCTCTGTGTGGTCTGTTTGTGTTTGTGAACAGAGCCCCATGACCAGCTTACTTAGGGGACTCTTCTCCACGTTCATCTCTCTGTAGGTGATGTCTTTGTTATGGAAGGTTTGGGAATCGCTTCCTTTTAGGTGGTTGTAGAATTTGACGGCTCTTTTCTGGATTTTGATCATTACCGGGTATCGGCCTAAATCTGCTCTGCATGCATTATTTGGTGTTTTATGTTGTACATAGAGGATATTTTTGCAGAATTCTGCATGCAGAGTCTCAATTTGGTGTTTGTCCCATTTTGTGAATTCTTGGTTGGTGAGCGGACCCCAGACCTTACAACCATAAAGGGCAATGGGTTCTATAACTGATTCAAGTATTTTTAGACATATCCTAATTGGTATGTCGAATTTTATGTTTCGTTTGATGGCATAGAAGGCCCTTCTTGCCTTGTCTCTCAGATCATTCGCAGCTTTGTGGAAGTTACCTGTGTCGCTGATGTTTAGGCCGAGATATGTATAGTTTTTTGTGTGCTCTAGAGCAATGTTGTCTAGATGGACTTTGTATTTGTGGTCCTGGCAACTGGACCTTTTTTGGAACACCATTATTTTTGTCTCACTGAGATTTACTGTCAGTGCCCAGGTCTGACAGAATCTGTGCAGAAGATCTAGGTGCTGCTGTAGGCCCTCCTTGGTTGGGGACAGAAGCACCAGATCATCAGCAAACAGTAGACATTTGACTTCAGATTCTATTACGGTGAGGTAGGGTGCTGCAGAATGTTCTAGTGCCCTTGCCAATTCTTTGAAGGGCTTAAGCTGCATCCCTGTCTCACCCCACAGCCCTGTGGAAAGAAATGTGTGTGTTTTTTGCCCATTTTTACCGCACACTTGTTGTTTGTGTACATGGATTTTATAATGTCATATCTTTTTCCCTCAACACCACTTTCCATCAATTTGTATAGCAGACCCTCATGCCAAATTGAGTCAAAAGCTTTTTTGAAATCAACAAAGCATGAAAAGACTTTGTATTTGTTTTGGTTTGTTTGTTTGTCAATTAGGGTGTGCAGGGTGAATATGTGGTCTGTCGTACGGTAATTTGGTAGAAAGCCAATTTGACATTTGCTCAGTACATTGTTTTCACTGAGGAAATGTACAAGTCTGCTGTTAATGATAATGCAGAGGATTTTCCCAAGGTTGCTGTTGGTGCATATCCAACGGTAGTTATTGGGGTCAAATTTGTCTCCAATTTTGTGGATTGGGGTGGTCAGTCCTTGGTTGCAAATATTGAGGAAGATGCCCGAGCTAAGGATGATGTTGAAGAGTTTAAGTATTGCCAATTGGAATTTGTGATCTGTATATTTGATCATTTCATTGAGGATACCATCAACACCACAGGCCTTTTTGGGTTGGAGGGTTTGTATTTTGTCCTGTAGTTCATTCAATGTAATTGGAGAATCCAGTGGGTTCTGGTAATATTTAATAGTTGATTCTAAGATTTGTATTTGATCATGTATATGTTTTAGCTGTTTGTTCTTTGTTATAGGGCCAAAATGATTGGAGAAGTGGTTTACCCATACATCTCTGTTTTGGATAGATTACTCTTCGTGTTGTTGTTTGTTTAGTGTTTTCTAATTTTTCCAGAAGTGGTTAGTCTATGGATTCTTCAATTACATTGAGCTGATTTCTGATGTGCTGTTCCTTCTTTTTCCGTTGTGTATTTCTGTATTGTTTTAGTGATTCACCATAGTGAAGGCGTAGGCTCAGGTTTTCTGGGTCTCTATGTTTTTGGTTGGATAGGTTTCTCAATTGCTTTCTTAGGTTTTTGCATTCTTCGTCAAACCATTTGTCATTGTTTTTCATTTTCTTTGGTTTTCTGTTTGACATTTTTAGATTTGATAGGGAAGCTGAGATGTCAAATGTACTGTTTAGGTTTTCTACTGCCAAGTTTACACCTTCACTATTACAGTGAAACGTTTTGTCCAGGAAGTTGTCTAAAAGGGATTGAATTTGTTGTTGCCTAATTGTTTTATGGAAGGCTTCCACAATACTTTCCTTCCATCTATAGCATATCTTAATATTATTCAGTTCCTTTGGCTTTGATGCCTCATGATTGAGTATTGCTCTGTTCAAGTAGAGTGTGATTTTGCTGTGATCTGATAGTGGGGTCAGTGGCTGACTGTGAACGCTCTGAGAGACTCTGGGTTGAGGTCTGTGATAAAGTAGTCTACAGTACTACTGCCAAAAGATGAGCTATAGGTGTACCTACCATAGGAGTCCCCTCGAAGCCTACCATTGACTATGTACATACCCATCGTGCAACAGAGCTGCAGGAGTTGTGACCCATTTTTGTTGGTTATGTTGTCGTAGTTGTGCCTAGGGGGGCATATGGGGAAGGGAATGGTGTCACCTCCAGGTATGTATTTGTCCCCTTGTGTGCTGAGGGTGTCAGATTCTTGTCCAGCTCTGGCATTTAGGTCGCCACTGACTGATTGATTTCCCACTCCAGGATGGAGAAGCTGTCTTCATTAAAGTATGGGGACTCTAGTGGGGGGATATAGGTAGCACAAAGGAATAACTTTTTCTCTGTTGAGATAATTTCCTTTTGAATTTCTAGCCAAATGTAAAATGTTCCTGTTTTGATTAATTTAATAGAGTGAGTTACGTCTGCTCTATACCAAATTAGCATACCCCCTGAGTCCCTTCCCTGTTTCACACCTGGTAGTTTGGTGGATGGGACTACCAGCTCTCTGTAACCTAGAGCGCAACCAGTGGGTCCATCTACTCTATATCATGTTTCTTGTAGGATGACAATGTCTGTATTTCTGATTTCTTTGGTGAAATCCAGGTTCCTGCTCTTTAGGCCAAAGGCAGATGATCTCAGGCCTTGGATATCCCAGGATGAGATAGTGAAGGCTTCGTGTTCCATAAAGTGTCCAATGTTAGTCGTGTGGTTTGGTCTCAGACCAGTAAGTGTGATCAGAGCCTGCTGAGCATCTGGCACATGCCATTGGCTTGGGCTAGTGTAAGAGTGGGGGTTGGGCCTGTTTGCCTGCTCACGGCCTGGGCGTATGTGAGACTTTCATGTTGAGGGCCTCTTTGCGGGAGTGGGGGGCATGTTGTGGGCAGGAGGGGCATAGGTCTGATCTGAGGGGGCCTAATTGGGGTGTGGGCATGGTTGACTTGGGGGGGTGTTGATTGGTTGCGGTGGGGGTGTGGATGTGTCTGGTGGTGCTGTGTGTGGGGGGGGGGGGGGGGGGGGTCTGTGTGTGGTGTCTGTGTCTCGTTGGTCTGTGTGTGGTGTCTGTTGATCTGTTGCTCCTGTGTGAGGTGTTGGGGCTGCAGTTGAGGGTGATGTCCTTTAGGGTCCGGGCGAAGGTGGGCACTGCTGCCCTGTATAGGTGGACCTGGTCGTAATGGCTGTTCAAGTCCAGGGTGGAATTGTGGGCCAGGTAAACATTTGGTTTTGAGGCACAGTCACGGGAAATACTTTTGTTTACCCGCTGTATGGTAGCAGGGTGGAAGTATTTTCGTGGTAGCAGGGTGGAGATAACCACTTGTGGGTTGGAGAAAGTAGAAGAAGCTTTTCAATCACTCCCTTGAGTGCTGTGACCACCCTATATCTCTCCCTTCTTGTCAAGACTGAACTGGATGAGGAATCTAGGGTGACTAGAAGACTGCACTAGCACTCCCTGGTGGAGGCTGTCTGTACTACATGGCAGTGTTTTGCTGCCACCTGGATTTATAAATGGCGTTACACCGCCCTCTTCTGGTGATATAAAGCACTACATGGGGTTGTACCTGTTGAGGAGTAGGTGGGATCTGGGTAGGCTACAACTGGCTGCTATTAGAAGCAGGCACTATCAGAGAGACCAATACCCAGACCAAAGAGACTGGACCTATGCTCTTATTAGATAAAACAATTCTAAAGACTGCTTCCCTTACTTTAAAGTGCCTCTGTGCCAAATTGGAAGAAGACTTGGTACATTATTTTCTAAAATGGGAATATCAACAGAGTAAAGCTAGCCTAACATGCATGGATTTTCACAGCCATGTCAGTAGGGAAAGAAACATCCATGGAGTGTGTGTTGTATTCTATATGTAGCCTCTCTCTCTCTCTATTAAAGTGCCCATGTCAACAAAACATTTTGGACTTTGTCATATTTTATATTGGAATATTATTTGCTCATATTTCTGTATTTGGTAAAAATGTGTAATGTGCACGATATAATCTATTATATGAAGTTTTATTACAAAATGAAATCATTGATAAAGGCCCAGTGAAGTAATAATTCTGTTTTTCCTGTGTTTTGTATGTCCAACAGCTGATGAAACTAATGCTGTAAAAGTGTGAAAAAACGTGATCAGTGTTATTTCCTGATAGTTACTGGTTGAAAATACAATCTACACAGGACCTTCTAATTAGCAGGTTTGAGAAGGGTGCAATTGCGGCCAGCAATTCGGGGCGTTCATGCATGAACCCCTCTTTATACTTCTATTGGTACATTTTTAAGCTCGGACTCCGCTACTCAGTCAGGAAGTGGGGGCACTCCAGTACAGTAGGTGGCGGTATTCAGTGGTGTAGTGGAGGGTATACGCAGGTATATGCCGTATACCCACTTTTTTTGGTGGGCATTGCGTATACTCACTTCTTAATCCTCACAATGCGTATCAAAGTAGTGTAGTGGAGGTATACACTGTATCAACTACGAAGGATGATGGAACAGATCAGAACGTTTAGCTTAATGTTGATAAACTATTGTTTCTTCACATTTTAAGTGTAGCATTGTGCACATGGCGGTAGGCCTTACGCGCAAATGTTCCAATTTGTGGGAAAACATCATTCTAAAATGCGCACCCCACGTGAACGGTTTCATGGACAGAGATGGACATATCTGTTAGAAATGTAGAAAGAGGGGAGATCTAAAGATGCAACAACTCATGGGTTGCACATTTAATTTAACCTTTATTTTAACAGGGAAGACATATTGAGACCTAGGTCTCTTTTCAAATGTGCCCTGTCTGATACAGCATAAATATACACAAAATATATACAGTTGAAGTTGGAAGTTTACATACACCTTAGCCAAATACATTTAAACTCAGTTTTTCACAATTCCTGACATTTAATCCTAGTAAAAATTCCCTGTCTTAGGTCAGTTAGGATCACCACTTTATTTTAAGAATGTGAAATGTCAGAATAATTGTAGAGAGATTTTATTTATTTAATCACATTCCCAGTGTGTCAGAAGTTTACAGACATTCAATTAGTATTTGGTAGCATTGCCTTTAAATTGTTTAACTTAGGTCAAATGTTTCAGGTAGCCTTCCATAAGCTTCCCACAATAAGTTGGATGAATTTTGGCCCATTCCTCCTGACAGAGCTGGTGTAACTGAGTCAGGTTTGTAGGCCTCCTTGCTCACACACACTTTTTCAGTTCTGCCCACACATTTTCTATAGGATTGAGGTCAGAGCTTTGTGATGGCCACTCCAATACCTTGACTTTGTTGTCCTTAAGCCATTTTGCCACAACTTTGGAAGTATGCTTGGGGTCATTGTCCATTTGGAAGACCCATTTGCGACCAAGCTTTAACTTCCTGACTGATGTCTTGAGATGTTGCTTCAATATATCCACATAATTTTCCTTCCTCATGATGCCATCTATTTTGTGAAGTGTACCAGTGCCTCCTGCAGCAAAGTACCCCCACAGCATAATGCTGCCACGCCCGTGCTTCACGTTTGGGATGGTGTTCTTCGTCTTGCAACCCCCACTCCCCCCTTTTTCCTCCAAACATAATGATGGTCATTATGGCCAAACAGTTCTATTTTGTTTCATCAGACCAGAGGACATTTCTCCAAAAAGTACGATCTTTGTCCCCATGTGCAGTCATAAACCATAGTCTGGCTTTTTTATGGCGGTTTTGGAGCAGTGGCTTAGTCCTTGCTGAGCGGCCTTTCATGTTATGTCGATATAGGAATATACTTGTGTACCTGTTTCCTCCAGCATCTTCACAAGGTCCTTTGCTGTTGTTCTGGGATTGATGTGCACTTTTCGCACCAAAGTACGTTCATCTCTAGGAGACAGAACGCGTCTCCTTCCTGAGCGGTATGACGGCTGCGTGGTCCCATGGTGTTTATACTTGCGTACTATTGTTTGTACAGATGAACGTGGTACCTTCAGGCGTTTGGAAATTGCTCCCAAGGATGAACCAGACTTGTGGAGGTCTACAATTCTTTTTTCTGAGGTCTTGGCTGATTTCTTTTGATTTTCCCATGATGTCAAGCAAAGAGGCACTGAGTTTGAAGGTAGGCCTTGAAATACATCCACAGGTCCACCTCCAATTGACTCAAATGATGTCAATTAGCCTATCAGAAGCTTCTAAAGCAATGACATCATTTTCTGGAATTTTCCAAGCTGTTTAAAGGCACAACTTAGTGTATGTAAACTTCTGACCCACTGGAATTGTGATACAAGTGAAATAATCTGTCTGTAAACAATTGTTTGAAAAATTACTTGTGTCATGCACAAAGTAGATGTCCTAACTGACTTGCCAAAACGATAGTTTATTAACAAGAAATGTGTGGAGTGGTTGAAAAACTAGTTTTAATGACTCCAACCTAAATGTATGTAAACTTCCGACTTCAACTGTATATATATATCAACATCCAGCCCAATATCATTGTGAATTGACTTAGAAGTTCTTTCAAAGAGAAAGCCCGCTAAAATGGTGATTAAATGCATCAATGATAAATATAATTTAAACGTGTATCTCATCATGGTATACAGTCGTGGTCAAAAGTTTTGAGAATAACACAAGTATTGGTCTTCACTTAGTTTGCTGCTTCAGTGTTTTTAGATATTTTTGTCAGATGTTACTATGGTATACTGAAGTATAATTACAACCATTCCATAAGTGTCAAAGGCTTTTATTGACAATTACATTAAGTTTATGCAAAGAGTCAATATTTGCAGTGTTGACCCTTCTTTTTCAAGACCTCTGCAATCCGCCCTGGCATTCTGTCAATTCACTTCTGGGCCACATCCTGACTGATGGCAGCCCATTCTTGCATAATCAATGCTTGGAGTTTCCTGGCCATGGACCCAAGGTCTGGGGAGTTTCCTGGCCATGGACCCAAAATGTAGATGGTTTGTTCCCCGAGCCACTTAGTTATCACTTTTGCCTTATGGCAAGGTGCTCCATCATGCTGGAAAAGGCATTGTTCGTCACCAAACTGTTCTTGGATGGTTGGGAGAAGTTGTTCTCGGAGGATGTGTTGGTACCATTCTTTATTCATGGCTGTGTTCTTAGGCAAAATTGTGAGTGAGCCCACTCCCTTGGCTGAGAAGCAACCCCACACATGAATGGTCTCAGGATATTTTACTGTTGGCATGACACAGGACTGATGGTAGCGCTCACCTTGTCTTCTCCGGACAAGCATTTTTCCGGATGCCCCAAACAATCGGAAAGGGGATTCATCAGAGAAAATGACTTTCCTCAGCAGTCCAATCCCTGTACCTTTTGCAGAATATCAGTCTGTCCCTGATGTTTTTTCTGGAGAGGTGGCTTCCTCGCTGCCCTTCTTAACACCAGGCCATTCTCCAAAAGTATTTGCCTCACTGTGCGTGCAGATGCACTCACACCTGCCTGCTGCCATTCCTGAGCAAGCTCTGCACTGGTGGTGCCCTGATCCCGCAGCTGAATCAACTTTAGGAGACAGTCCTGGCGCTTGCTGGACTTTCTTGGGCGCCCTGAAGCCTTCTTCACAACAATTGAACCTCTCTCCTTGAAGTTCTTGATGATCCGATAAATGGTTGATTTAGGTGCAATCTTACTAGCAGAAATATCCTTGCCTGTGAAGCCCTTTTTGTGCAAAGCAATGATGACGGCACGTGTTTCCTTGCAGGTAACCATGGTTAACAGAGGAAGAACAATGATTTCAAGCACCACCCTCCTTTTAAATCTTCCAGTCTGTTATTCTAACTCAATCAGCATGACAGAGTGATCTCCAGCCTTGTCCTCGTCAACACTCTCACCTGTGTTAACGAGAGAATCACTGACATGATGTCAGCGGGTCCTTTTGTGGCAGGACTGAAATGCAGTGTAAATGGTTTTTCGGGATTACGTTTATTTTCTAGGCAAACAGAGACTTTGCAATTAATCTGATCACTCTTCTTAACATTCTGGAGTATATGCAAATTGCCATCATAAAAACTGAGGCAGCAGACTTTGTGAAAATTAATATTTGTGTCATTCTCAAAACTTTTGACCACGACTGTATGGTGAAATAAGTACAGCCAGTTATAATTGTAATGGCTTAGTAGATAATAAGAAACGAGGATTAGTGTTTAATTGGTTAAAAGAGAAGGACTATAATTTATATTATTTACAGGAAACTCACTCAACAATTTAAGATTAAGTTGTGTGGAAAAAGGACTGGGGGGCAAAATATACCTCTCCCATGTGCAAAGACACTCACAAAGAGGTAATGATATTAATTAACAATAATTTTGATCCGAATGTCCAAATTGTCCAAACAGATCAGCAATGTAGATGGATTCTTGTAAATATGTTATTGGACCATATACAGATTCGGCTCATTAATCTATACGATCCAAATAATGATGATCCACGCTTCTTTGAACAAATATATAATAATTTATCAAGCCTACCAGCAATACAATACTCTATTATTATGGTGGGAGATTATAAAAAGGGTTTTAAAAACTCAGCATGCAGGTCGATCAAAGTGCTACTGTATGTCTCAGTGCGGCACTGCGATGTGGGCACATTCAGTGCCGGAAAATGAGCGAGAGACCGGCTGCTCATTTGTCTGGAGAACAACATACAGTGGGGGAAAAAAATATTTAGTCAGCCACCAATTGTGCAAGTTCTCCCACTTAAAAAGATGAGAGAGGCCTGTAATTTTCATCATAGGTACACGTCAACGATGACAGGCAAAATGAGAAAAAAAATCCAGAAAATCACATTGTAGGATTTTTTATGAATTTATTTGCAAATTATGGTGGAAAATTAGTATTTGGTCAATAACAAAAGTTTCTCAATACTTTGTTATATACCCTTTGTTGGCAATGACACAGGTCAAACGTTTTCTGTAAGTCTTCACAAGGTTTTCACACACTGTTGCTGGTATTTTGGCCCATTCCTCCATGCAGATCTCCTCTAGAGCAGTGATGTTTTGGGGCTGTCGCTGGGCAACACGGACTTTCAACTCCCTCCAAAGATTTTCTATGGGGTTGAGATCTGGAGACTGGCTAGGCCACTCCAGCACCTTGAAATGCTTCTTACGAAGCCACTCCTTCGTTGCCCGGGCGGTGTGTTTGGGATCATTGTCATGCTGAAAGACCCAGCCACGTTTCATCTTCAATGCCCTTGCTGATGGAAGGAGGTTTTCACTCAAAATCTCACGATACATGGCCCCATTCATTCTTTCCTTTACACGGATCAGTTGTCCTGGTCCCTTTGCAGAAAAACAGCCCCAAAGCATGATGTTTCCACCCCCATGCTTCACAGTAGGTATGGTGTTCTTTGGATGCAACTCAGCATTCTTTGTCCTCCAAACACGACGAGTTGAGTTTTTACCAAAAAGTTCTATTTTGGTTTCATCTGACCATATGACATTCTCCCAATCCTCTTCTGGATCATCCAAATGCACTCTAGCAAACTTCAGACGGGCCTGGACATGTACTGGCTTAAGCAGGGGGACACGTCTGGCACTGCAGGATTTGAGTCCCTGGCGGCGTAGTGTGTTACTGATGGTAGGCTTTGTTACTTTGGTCCCAGCTCTCTGCAGGTCATTCACTAGGTCCCCCCGTGTGGTTCTGGGATTTTTGCTCACCGTTCTTGTGATCATTTTGACCCCACGGGGTGAGATCTTGCGTGGAGCCCCAGATCGAGGGAGATTATCAGTGGTCTTGTATGTCTTCCATTTCCTAATAATTGCTCCCACAGTTGATTTCTTCAAACCAAGCTGCTTACCTATTGCAGATTCAGTCTTCCCAGCCTGGTGCAGGTCTACAATTTTGTTTCTGGTGTCCTTTGACAGCTCTTTGGTCTTGGCCATAGTGGAGTTTGGAGTGTGACTGTTTGAGGTTGTGGACAGGTGTCTTTTATACTGATAACAAGTTCAAACAGGTGCCATTAATACAGGTAATGAGTGGAGGACAGAGGAGCCTCTTAAGGAAGAAGTTACAGGTCTGTGAGAGCCAGAAATCTTGCTTGTTTGTAGGTGACCAAATACTTATTTTCCACCATAATTTGCAAATAAATTCATTAAAAATCCTACAATGTGATTTTCTGGATTTTTTATTCTCAATTTGTCTGTCATAGTTGACGTGTACCTATGATGAAAATTACAGGCCTCTCTCATCTTTTTAAGTGGGAGAACTTGCACAATTGGTGGCTGACTAAATACTTTTTTTCCCCACTGTATGTTTGGCCTTGAATACTTTCACTTTGGAATACAGTTCATGCACAAAAACACAATTTCCCTACAGTTTCACATTTAGATCTTTCAGATGCCCCAATATGAATATGTCCTCACCGAAAGCAAAGTCGCCCAGCCAGTCTGTGTCTTTCAACTTGGAGAAGTTGTCAGCTTTACATTACATTTTAGTCATTTAGCAGACTTTACCAACCGTATCAAGGAACATACCGATCTCTCAGTTCCCACACATTGATAAATACTTTTCCCAGGCTTAGCCAGCGCACATTTGAATGGTTCAACAAGTCCTGGTGCTCTGCCTCTGTGTCATTGAGCAGCTGAATGAACTGACGATGGTTAAGCCCCCTTGCCCGTATAAAGTTGACAAGTTTTACAACCACTTTGACAACATTTTCCAGCTTTAACACTCTTTTACACAGGGCTTCCTGATGAATAATACAGTGAAGAAATATCAATTCCTCCGAGTTAGGGCTTTCTTATTTTACTTTGTCTTGTAATCTTTTTAGTAGGCCAATGTTTTTACCGGTTAGATTTGGTGATCCATCTGTCATGACGTTTGTCAGTTTGCTCCACGGAAGATTCATTTTTTCCATGCAGGCAGACACCCTGTCATATAAGTCAGAGCCCCTGGTTGTTCCCATCATTGATTCCATCGCAAGAAGTTCCTCTGTTATTTCAAAGTTTTCATTTATTCCTCTGACAAAAATTTAAAGTTGAGCGGTGTCTCTGATGTCAGTACTCTACTCCAGTGCTATAGAAAAAGATTGAAGTCATCTGCTTTTTTCTTCAACTCAGAGATTAGCTCCTCACCTATCACTTCCACGCGCCTGTTGATGGTTCTGCGTGATAAGCTAATTTTCTCTAATTGGCTTTTACTCTCAGGACAAAGTATACTAGCAGTCTCCACCATACACTCTTTCACAAACTCCCCTTCAGCAAAAGGCTTGCTATGCTTTGCGATTTTATGTGCCACTACGTAGCTTGCCTTAGTTAAGGAGTCTTGAGTAGAGCACTGTTTAGTAAACGTATTTTGTTGGGCTTTTACAGTGCCTTGCAAAAGTATTCATCCCCCTTGGCGTTTTTCCAATTTTGTTGCATTACAACCTGTAATTTAAATTGATTTTTATTTGGATTTCATGTAATGGACATACACAAAATAGTCCAAATTGGTGAAGTGAAATGAAAAAAATGTATAACAAATAAATAACGGCAAAGTGGTGCTTGCATATCTATTCACCCCCTTGCTATGAAGCCCCTAAATAAGATCTGGTGCAAACAATTACCTTCAGAAGTCACATAATTAGTTAAATAAAGTCCACCTGTGTGCAATCTAAGTGTCACATGATCTGTCACATGATCTCAGTATATATACACCTGTTCTGAAAGGTCCAAGAGTCTGCAACACCACTAAGCAATGGGGACCACCAAGCAAGCGGCACCATGAAGACCAAGGAGCTCTCCAAACAGGTCAGGGACAAAGTTGTGGAGAAGTACAGATCAGGGTTGGGATATAAAAAAATATCAGAAACTTTGAACATCCCACGTAGCACCCTTAAATCCGTTATAAAAAAATGAAAGAATATGGCACCACAACAAACCTGCCAAGAGAGGGCCGCCCACCAAAACTCACGGACCAGGCAAGGAGGGCATTAATCAGAGAGGCAACAAAGAGACCAAAGATAACCCTGAAGGAGCTGCAAAGCTCCACAGCGGAGATTGGAGTATCTGTCCATAGGACCACTTTAATCTTACACTACACTCCACAGAGCTGGGCTTTACAGAAGAGTGGCCAGAAAAAAGCCATTGCTTCAAGAAAAAAATAAGCCAACACATTTGGTGTTCACCAAAAGGCATGTGGGAGACTCCCCAAACATATGGAAGAAGGTACTCTGGTCATATGAGATTAAAATTGAGCTTTTTGGCCAACAAGGAAAATGCTATGTCTGGCGCAAACCCAACACCTCTCATCACCCCGAGAACACCATCCCCACAGTGAAGCATGGTGGTGGCAGCATCATGCTGTGGGGATGTTTTTGATCGGCAGGGACTGGGAAACTAGTCAGAATTGAAGGAATGATGGATGGCGCTAAATACAGGGAAATTCTTGAGGGAAACCTGTTTCAGTCTTCCAGAGATTTGAGACTGGGACGGAGGTTCACCTTCCAGCAGGACAATGACCCTAAGCATACTGCTAAAGCAACACTTGAGTGGTTTAAGGGGAAACATTTAAATGTCTTGGAATGGCCTAGTCAAAGCCCAGACCTCAATCTAATTGAGAATCTGTGGTATGACTTAAAGATTGCTGTACACCAGCGGAACCCATCCAACTTGAAGGAGCTGGAGCAGTTTTGCCTTGAAGAATGACCAAAAATCCCAGTGACTAGATGTGCCAAGCTTATAGAATCATACCCCAAGAGACTTGCAGCTGTAATTGCTTCAAAAGGTGGCTCTACAAAGTATTGACTTTGGGGGGGTGAATAGTTATGCACGCTCAAGTTTTCAGTTTTTTTGTCTTATTTCTTGTATGTTTCACACAAATAAATATTTTGCATCTTCAAAGTGGTAGGCATGTTGTGTAAATCAAATGATACAAACCCCAATAAAATCCATTTTAATTCCTGGTTGTAAGGCAACAAAATAGGAAAAATGCGAAGGGGGTGAATACTTTCGCAAGCCACTGTAAGTTTGTGACATGTTTTGAGGCCTTCCTTGCCTTTTCCTGAGAGGACAGCTTGCTAGCGTAGTTAGCATGCTTGCTTGAAAAATGACGATTGAGATTATATTCCTTAAAAACAGCAACACTTTCTTGGCATATCAGACATACCGACTTATGTCCAATATTAGTAAAAAAGTATTTTGCTGTCCATTTTTCTTTAAACACATGACATTGAGTCCACTTTTCTCATTTTCACAGCACTAATTTTTCACGTCAAAAGTCGTCAAGCAATGAAGTGGCTATGATGACTGAGCGCATTCTGAATCGGACTGTAGGCCCAAATACAGAGCGTGCTGCCAGGATACAGCGCCATCTATTGGAGGTTGTTTGTATATCATTGAATGAGTAATTTTAGGCCAAAATTCGTAACTCAAATGTAATAATATTTAATACATTTAAAAAATGTCTCGCAGGCAGGATTGAAGTGCCCGGCGGGCCGGAAAAGGCCTGCGGGCCATTCTTTGCCCCCCCCCCCCCCCCCCTTGTACTAGATGTAGTTTGAAGAGAGCAGAGTTGGAGAGGCTTGCACTTTCTCTTGAGCTATTTTTATAGCCTACCTTTTAGGAGTGGGAAGACGGAGAAATATGGGTGATCAATATTTAGGCCTATTTCTAGGCAATGTAGTAAACTATAGCCTAATCATAGGCCTATTTAGGAAGTACATTTCCTTGGAAAGATAACTGTCCTGTGCTTCTCCGCCCATGTATACATAGGCTATAGCCTACTCTATTTAATTGAGATCACATGTGCACCTGATCTCGCAGGTATGGCTACTGAACTGGAGGCAGCAAGAATGATGACAGCGACACTTGCTACATTTTGCATAGTCCTATAGGATATAGCCTACTATAGGCCTATAGGATATAGCCTACCTTTTAGGAGGACGATTTGCAGGCAGAGACAAATAAATGGGTAATCCATACTTATTGAACATGAAAAGGTGCAACGCTTGCTCACCATAGTAGCCTAACCTATGTGCGCGTTGTGCCTTTTCCTTTTCAGTTTGCAGGATTACCACAGTTATAGGCAGCAAGCCAGAACCCAACCACATACTTGAATCCAGCCAGCACTAGGACCCACAGTAAACACAACAAAAGGCACAAAACTGGCCAGCATAACAACAGCAAGGAGAGAGCGGTGACTGACTCAACGCGATTAAATGCTGGGGCCCATAAAAACAGCAACGCAACGGAGGCCGTGTTAACAGTATGATAGCCAGGAGAGAAGCACATTGGAGGGGACTTAGTTTCCAGGACAGGCCGGTGGAAAGCTGGGATGGAGGCAAGCGCTACACTGGGCCACGGTAGAGTCAAGTAGGCTAAACCAAGTAGGCTAACCAAGTGGAGATCAAGTTTGGCAGTAGTCCAAAAACATCCAAGGCACAATGTCAAGTGGAAGGATGAAAGCAGCAGTAGGCAGGCGTCTGCGCAGATATTGCCCCAGTGGAGAGGAGCTTGCCCAGGTATATTACATTTACATTTTAGTCATTTAGCAGACGCTCTTATCCAGAGCGACTTACAGGAGCAATTAGGGTTAAGTGCCTTGCTCAGGGGCACATCGACAGATTTTTCACCTAGTCGGCTCGGGGATTAGAACCAGCGACCTTTCGGTTACTGGCACAACGCTCTTACCCACTAAGCTACCTGCCGTATATCCAAGTAGGCCTCAAAAGTTTCAGCAGACCTATTTTGTATGACTCCTTAAAGACTCTGTATGCAATATTGCACTATTGTCCAATGTGTTCACAGCCAAATGAAACAAAGGTAAAAGGAGACAAAATCCACAAAAAGCTTTTAGCTACAAACACTAATCAGAGAAAAAGACATGCTTGCCGCCATCTTGAAAAGAGGAGTGAGTGGTCTAGGTAATATGACTAGGAAAACACCTTTGCTGCTAGACAATTAATGAAAATGTATTTGAAAACCAATAGAACATGAGAGCGCATATGAGGCAGTCTTTATAAAATAATTGCCTCCATGTTTCTATGGTGGGATTTTGGCAATAGACTACTTTGAAGCAAGGTAAGACATGCCTCATAATATGAAGTAAAATGTCCAGGTTTCAAACAATTAAGGAACAGGAAAAATATGATAATGATACGCCTAACCGTCTTCTCATAGATGGAAAGTCTTTCCCAAAAACCTTTTCAATTAAATGTTAACTAGCTACAAATTAGCCTAATGCATCCCTGGCAGAATTATGTGATTATTTGCATCAATCCAGGTGCCTGCACATTTGAATTAAAGGGTAACTACACTAAAAAATCTGAATTTCTTAGGTTTTTCCCAGACCTCAAAAGTGGTCTCCTGATGTGGTTTAAGCATTGTTGTGAACATCCCATTTTGCACTCAGAAACCTGTGAATTTCTGACTCAGTTGACAGTCTCATTTATCTATTTCAATAATAGGCCTACTATTAGCCTACTTTCACAGTACAGCTTGGGTTGGCCTGACTGTGAAAGACCAATATGGGATTTATCATTTTAGGTCATTCAGAGTGTATGTTACACTTTGTCATATAATTTTTCACACAGGGTGCCTTTCCCTCGCCTGGTTGGCCGTTTGGAATTTTTGTCAAAATTTGAGTATACCCAATGCCAACAGCCGATAAACCCCACAGAAGAAGAGGCGGGGGTGACAATGCCGGTAGCTAGCTAGGACAGCGGTAGACATTGTCCTTCGCCCCCACCTGTCGGGCAGTGTTTTCCCGCAATTCTGTTGACGGCGAGGGCAGGTGTTCAGCAGGCGTTAGCGAAGGACACTGGGTGCTAGCTATCTAGTAGCTAGATAACTAGGCCTCCGGTACACAGTAGGCGAGATAGGTAGCTAGTTAGCTAACGATAGCTAGGACATCGGTAGACAGTGTCCATCGCCCCCACTTGTCAGGCACTGTTTTTCAGCAGTTCTGTTAATGACGGTGAGGGCAAGTGTTCGGCAAGCGGGAGCGAAGGACACTGTGTGCTAGCTAGCTAGCTAGCTAGTTAGTTAAGAGGATTCCGGTACACAGCAGGTGGGGGCGACACCGCTAGCTAGCTAAACAGTGTCCTTCACCCCCGAAAAGCTCAGATAATACTTTTGCCTTTTGACTCACATTTGAATCACATAGACAATCAGTGGAAATCCAGAATATCAAAAGTGTCCCACAAGCATGAAGATGGCATTCATGCAGGAACCAATGGGATGCGTTCCTGCAGCTGCAGGAATGCCCCAAATTGTGGGCCGCAGTCACACACTATTGGCAGGTTTGCATGGGCGGGAGTTTCGGCATTCCATGGTGACATCACCATGCTGCAAATTGGTTAATAGACCAATAACAAAGAGAATTCCAAAGCACTGCCAATAACAGCTAGTTTTCCCTCCCCACTCAGACAGTTCTAGCAAAAATTCTTGCTTGAGCAATTTTTCCCAATTGAATGGAACTATATTACAGTAAAGTACTTAATTGTTACCCAGAAATGATTTGATAGTTCTGCCCACAAATTTTCTATAGGATTGAGGTCAGGGCTTTGTGATGGCCACTCCGATACCTTGACTTTGTTGTCCTTAAGCCATTTTGCCACAACTTTGGAAGTATGCTTGGGGTCATTGTCCATTTTTCCTCCAAACATAATGATGGTCATTATGGCCAAACAGTTATATTTTTGTTCAATTTCTCCAAAAAGTCCATCTTTGTCCCCATGTGCAGTTGCAAACCGAAGTCTGGTTTTGGAGCAGTGGCTTCGTCCTTGCTGAGCGGCCTTTGAGGTTATGTCGATATAGGACTTGTTTTACTGTGGATATAAATACTTTTGTACCTGTTTCTTCCAGCATCTTCACAAGGTCATGTGCTGTTGTTCTGGGATTGATTTGCACTTTTCGCACCAAAGTACGTTCATCTCTAGGAGACAGAACGCGTCTCCTTCCTGAGCGGTATGACGGCTGCGTGGTCCCATGGTGTTTATACTTGCGTACTATTGTTTGTACAGATGAACGTGGTACCTTCAGGTGTTTGGAAATTGCTCCCAAGGATGAACCAGACTTGTGGAGGTCTACAATTTCTTTTCAGAGGTCTTGGCTGATTTATTTTGATTTTCCCATGATGTCAAGCAAAGAGGCACTGAGTTTCAAGGTAGGCCTTGAAATACATCCACAGGTCCACCTCCAATTGACTCAAATTATGTCAATTAGCCTATCAGAAGCTTCTAAAGCAATGACATCAATGCAATGGAATGGAATTGTGATACAGTGAATTATAAGTTAAATAATCTGTCTGTAAACAATTGTTGGAAAAATTACTTGTGTCAAGCACAAAGTAGATGTCCTAACCGACTTGCCAAAACTATAGTTTGTTAACAAGAAATTTGTGGCGTGGTTGAAAAACGAGTTTTAATGACTCCAACCTAAGTGTATGTAAACTTCCGACTTCAACTGTACACTTACCCTTGTTCACACTGCAGGTCTTAATGCTCAAATCAGTTTTGGTTTTCAAATCCATTTTGCAATACTGACTGTCCAAACAGCAAGTTACAAGTGACCAAATCGGATGTGCGTGTGTTCAGATAGCAGTCATTTGCTGACATGGCTATGCTAGTTGTCATAGTAATGACAGGTGTGCGCACAGTGGTGTAGGCTGATTGGTGGTGGTGCTTGTGCTTCCTATCACTCAGACGTTATGTAGCAAGATAGGGTGACATCAATGCCTGCTATGGACGTTTCCCAGTTGCTTTGAATGTTTAAAATCATAGTGTAAGAACACTAAGCCTCAAAAGGATAAGATGATCCAACTTAAGTTAGTTTGACAAGAACGTGGTAGCTTTCAGAGTAGCTAGCAAGCAACAAGATATGCCAAATAAGTCTATAAACCACTTGAGGGCAAATAAATCTGATTTGACCGTTCAGACTAGTTGCATGGCCAGGAATCAGATTTGTATCAGACTTCAAACCACCTACGAAGGTGGTTTGAAATATCAAATTCCATGTGGCTTTTGGCTGTTAAGATTCAAATCGGATACGAGTCACATTAGACTGCCAGTGTGAACAAGGCTTCAGACCATTCCTCCATACAGAATCTTTCCAGATCCTTTGTCTGCGCTTATGGAATGCCTTTAATTCAAACCATAGGTTGTCAATGGGATTCAAGTCTGGAGACTGAGATGGCCATTGCAAAATGTTGATTGTGTTCAATTAAACATTTTTGATTTGTGCTTGGGGTTATTGTCTTGCTGGAAGATTCACTTGTAGGCAAGTTTCAGCCTCCTGGCAGAGGCAACCATGTTTTGGGCTAAAATGTCCTGGGTATAGTTCATGATACCATTGACCTTAACAAGGGCCCCAGGACCAGTGGAAGCAAAACAGCCCCATAACAAAAGATCCACCACCATATTTTACAGTAGGTATGGGGTTATTTTCTGCATATGCATCCTTATTTCGACACCAAACCCATCAATGTTGTGCGTGGCAAAAGAACACAATTTTAATGTAATCTGACCATAGAATTGGTTTCAATCCAAGTGCCGTTTATCAAACTCCAGGAGTTTACATTTGTTGGATGACATGAAAATAGAGCTCTATGACCACATCCACACCAGCTGCCGAACCCCTAATAATAAACGCCAACAAATGTAATCGGGTTTCACCCAGCGTCACTGCTTGAACCCCTAATGATAAGTTGTTCATTCCAGAATTTTGATTGTATTACATCACTTTTTATTTCAATTTTGATAGTAGCACAATTTATCACAGTACAGATGGTGCAACAGAAAAACGGAGCTTCTTATGTCCGTTTCAGGTTTTTAAATAAACAGTGAGTGACACTGTAGTAAAATCATATCAGGATGGTCTTCAGGAAAACAACAAACATGATTCTGAGGTTAAGTCCCAAATGACACCCTATATAGTGCACTTCTTTTGACAGGGCCCATAAGCACTATAAAAACGGGAACAGGGTGCCATTTGGGATGCACCCTAATTCAGCATTTTGATTCCCAGACTTTCTAGGCCAGTTTAAGCAGCTCTGTAACCATTACACCCACCCCATCAAACACCTCGTGTATGGGAGCGTTACACATGAAGGCGGAGGTGGTGACCAGCTTGTTCTTTACGTCGATGTGGACCTCCCCCACGTTCTTATTCACGTGTTTACAGCCCAGCTCAGTCATGGCGGTCGCCGTCTGGGCATACGGCCATCTAGTGGTGGGAGGGAGGAGAGCAGCAGGGGTTAAAAACACACACTCTTATGTTCAAACAGAGACATATACACACGCACCGTCTCTCTCGCACACACACCACTGACACTGTAACCCACCTCTCACACTCCTTGTCCTGTCCCACAGTGATTTCACACCCTGGCAGAGCCCTAGCAGCTAGGACAGGGGAGATGCAGCACATAGCCAGGGGCTTGCCTACTCCGTGGAAACCCTTAATCAGCTCCTCTACCTGGGGCTGAACTGTGTACTCCTTCCCCTTCACAGCCCAGTCAGACAGGTTCTTAGCCACACCAAAACCACCTGCAGGACAACAGTTTGGTTGAGTTGAGCACAGTGTAGAGCAGTGGAAACTAGCCCTGGTCCTAGAGAGGTAAAAGGTGAGTAAGGATTGTGGTTGTATGCTGATGATAATGGAAGAATGATAGTGATGGAGTACATAATGATGAAGGAGTAACACTTACCTGGGATGACGAGGGCGTCGAAAGCGGTGATGTCCAGTTTGGTAAGGTCTGACACGTCACCGCGGGCGATGCGAGCGCTCTCCTGCAGGACGTTGCGTTTCTCCGCCGTGGGTTTCCCCTCGCAGTGGTTCACCACATGCATCTGATCCACGTTGGGGGCAAACATCTGGACCTGGGGTGATGAGGGGTTAGACAGTCAATACTGTACATCTGCACCTGCAGTACAGGACAGGCCAGGAGGAGATCCTCCATAGTAGTGTCCATGCTAATGAGATTGGAACCTGCATTCCCAACGACAAGCACTCTGAACAATCAGGGGGAAGACTACGATTAGAAGTAAAAGAAACAGTCATATAGAGACATATTGACAACATGTAAATCAATGCAAACTCTGCACCACTTCCTAGACTAGAGGAAGTCTGAAGTTGTCACAGGAATCTGACTATAGAGTGGGAATGTACAGTCAGAAGGATAGCGTGAGAAGCGAGAGTTTGAACTAAACGTGTAACGTTAAAAAGAGTCCTTACCTTAGCTCCAGCCCTGCTGAGGTGGACCAGCACAGCAGATGCCTCGTGGATCTCTGTCCCATCATAGACCCCACACCCTGACAGAACTACGGCTATACACTTCACCATGGCTCCTGCAACAGACAGACAATAATTATAGTATGGAGACAGTGATGCACAACAAGCAGTTAGATTAAACTGAATTCTAGACTGTACCCGTCACAAAGCACCTATTGTTTTCTCATCAATACACATCACATGGCATGTCAGGTAGTGCATCAGGTAGTGTCAGGTTATGTACACAACATTGTGTCCCAAATGGCACACTATTCCCAATATAGTGCACTACTTTTGATCAGAGCCCTGGTTAATAGTAGTGCACAACATAGGAAATAGGGTGCCATTTGGGACAACCAAGACAGGTGAGCATGAGGTGCGAATGACTTGCCAGCAGCAGAATCTATTAAACATTTAAAGGCCTGGGGCCTCATTTATCAACTGTGCATAAATTGCTTACTAAATTCTGCCCTATGTGAAGAGTCTAGGATTTTCATGTGCAACAAATTGGGATTTATCAAACTGTGGCAAGCAATATATACACGCATATCCATGTTGTGAGTGTTACAACCCCGCCCTCCAGTCACCTTTCATGGTAACAAAAACACACATTTGCTGTATGATTTAGAGATATTGGAACTGGGCCATGATAGTTTCTAAAAGAAAGCGCAATAGCACATTTGATCACATTTCTGTAGGGGTGTGGGCAGAATGTTTTAACCTATAGCGAGTGCCAAATGGAAAAACACTGGCCTCCTGAGTATCCCCACACCACTGTGTCTCTAAAGGACTGTGTCCAGGCAACACAACAATGCCTCTAGTCAACAACACCTGGTACAGGTAGAGAGAGCCAGGAGGGTAGAAAAGCTCAGATGTCCATTGTAGCTCAGTTGGTAGAACAGGCGCTTGCAACACCAGGGTTGTGGGTTCGATTCCCACGGGGGTCCATCATGACAAAAGTATGATCATGTATGCACTCATTATTGTAAGTCAGTCTAGATAAGAGCATCTGCTAAATTACGTAAATGTAGATAGGCCTACAACAGGTTAGGATAATTTATGCAGCAGGTTAGGAGAATTAGGTCAAGGGTTAGCTAAAATTGTCTAATAGGACTCGAACATATCTAGTTACAAGCAGGTCTGCCCAGACAACAGCCTTGGTTTCCACTATTGCCATGTTGCTAACGCAGCACGTGTAAAAGAAACGGAAACCCACAGAAAGTGGCCTGTTCTTCTGGCAAAACGTACCCGTCTCGTCGCAAGTCTTTAGCTAATTGACATGTTGACTTTTGGAATCTCCAACAGCAGAGATGAGTTCTAAAACTGCATAAAACCGTCGTCTCGGCTGTTAGATGTGAACTGGCCATAAAACTACAATGTTCACCTGGCATCACATATCCACAACTAAATACGCAGCTATTGAGTGACATAACCAACTCTAAATAAAACATTAACGCTAAACTGTTTACGTAGGCTACATAGATACAGTATTAATTGATAGACAACGTTATTCTCACCTTGTAATAGCGCGATGTTCTGTATCCGTCTTCCTGTTCAATAAAACTAGAACGCTGCTGTGTTTATATCCTCCTGCTGTGGCCCCTCCCATGGAGCTGTAGTGAGCTCATGGAGGCAGCTTTGAGTAATGCTGGGAGGGAAAAGGGAAACATGCCTTACTGCCCCTCTCTGTTAAATTTTTGTGCTCTGTTCAAAATCTGCTAAGTCACTCGACATCTCTCAGAATCAGACACTGGATGGATGGTGTCAGTGTGTCAATATTGATGGAGATACTGTATGTATACTGAACAAAAATATAAACGTAACATATAAAGTGTGGTCCTCTGTAGCTCAGCTGTTAGTGCACGGCGCTTGTAACGCCAGGGTAGTGGGTTCGATCCCCGGGACCACCCATACACAAAGATGTATGCACGCATGACTGTAAGTCGCTTTGGATAAAAGCGTCTGCTAAGTGGCATATTATAAGTGTTGGTTTCATGAGCTGAAATAAAAGATACCAGAAATTGTCTATGAGCACAAAAAGCTTATTTCTCTCAACTTTTGTGTACATATTTGTTTACATCGTTTTAGTGAGCATTTATCCTTTGCCAAGATAATCCATCCACCTGACAGGTATGGCATATCAAGAAGCTGATTAAACTGCATGATCATTACACAGGTGCACCTTGTGCTGGGGACAGTAAAAGGCCACTCTAAAATGTGCAGTTTTGTCACACAACAGGATGCTACAGATGTCTCAAGTTTTGAGGGAGTGTGCAATTGGCATGCTGAGTACAGGAATGTCCACCAGAGCTGTTGCCAGATAATTGAATGTTCATTTCTCTACCATAAGTCACCACCAACTTCGTTTTAGAGAATTTAGCAGTAGGTCCAACAGGCCTCGAAACCGCAGACCACGTGTAACCACGCCAGCCCAGGACCTCCACATCTGGCTTCTTCACCTAGGGGATCATCTGAGACCAGCCACCCGGACAGCTGATGAAACTGTGGGTTTGCACAACCGAATAATTTCTGTACAAACTGTCAGAAACCGTCTCAGGGAAGCTCATCTGCGTGCTCGTCGTCCAAACCAGGGTCTTGAACTGACTGCAGTTCGGCATCGTAACCAACTTCAGTGGGCAAATGCTTACCTTCGATGGCCACTGGCACACTGAAGAAGTGTGCTCTTCATGGATGAATCCACAGGCCACAATCCACAGCATGATCAACTCTATGCGAAGGAGATGTGTCGTGCTGCATGAGGCAAATTGTTAAACCAGACACTGAATGGTTTTCTGAACCACGCCCATACCTTTTTTTCTAAAGGTATCTGTGACCAACATATGCATATCTGTATTCCCAGTCATGTGAAATCCATAGATTAGGGCCTAATGAATTTATTTAAATTGACTGATTTCCTTATATGAACTGTAACTCAGTAAAATTTGAAATTGTTGCATGTTGCGTTTATATTTTTGTTCAGTGTTTTAGAGAAATAAGCTTTTTGTGCGTATTGACAATTTCTGGGACTTTTTATTTCAGCTCATGAAAAATGAGACCAACACTTTACATGTTGCGTTTTATATTTTTGTTCAGTATACAATCTGTAAATTGTCTTACCTGCTACACTGGAAGCATAACTTTTGGTCAGGGCGAGCAGTAAGCAAACCACGCCCAGGTTACGCTCACGCCCAGGTTTCTTTTAAATGCATAGGTATGTCTCACACTCTGCAAAAGTTACGCGTACAATGCAGCGTAATTGTTTAATTAAATGACGGACAAGTTATGATGCCATTTCTGCATGTAAACAATTAGTTTCACATTTTCGGGCAAGTGACCCTAATCTTTGGGCAACCAAAAATACTGTAGACTTACATTTAACAGACGCTCTTATCCAGAGCGATTTACAGTTAGTGAATGCATACATGTTGTTGTTTTTTCATACTGGGCCCCCGTGGGAAACGAACCCACATTCCTGCCGGCCAAACCCTCCCCTACCTTGGACGACGCTGGACCAATTGTGCACCGCCCATGGGTCTCCCGGTCGCGGCCGGCTGTTACAGAGCCTGGACTCGAACCAGGATCTCTAGTGGCACAGCTAGCACTGTGATGCAGTGCCTTAGACCACTGCGCCACTCGGGAGACTTGCCCAATTGGCCAGTGCCTTTCAGGCCTTAATACCAGAGTGTGTGTGTGTATGTGTGTTTCTCACAGGTGAATGTCTAATTGTATCAACCCCACATTGATTTCTTTATCATTTTATTTCTTTAATATTTGTTACATTTGACTGTGTGAAACCTAGTACAACTACTTATTTCTATGTAGCTCAGTTGGTAGAGCATGGCGCTTGCAACGCCAGGGTTGTGGGTTCATTTCCCATGGGGGGCCAGTATGAAAATGTATACACTCATTAACTGTAAGTCGCTCTGGATAAGAGCATCTGCTAAATGATGTAATATAGCATTTTGCAAAAAAAACATGATTATTTGTCTCTCTGAAATGAATTAGATAGTGAAAAAAACGCACCAATCTCTTTCATAATTTCTTCAAACAATAAAAGCTAATTTACCAAAATTTCTGAAAATGGATATATAGAGTTTTGGACTGAACTCTTCAATTGCATTGTTTACAAACAATAGAGAAAAACAAGCATAGATTTTTAATTTTTTTTTTAATTTTTTTATTTAACCTTTATTTAACCAGGTAAGCCAGTTGAGAACAGGTTCTCATTTACAACTGCGACCTGGCCAAGATAAAGCAAAGTAGTGCAATAAAAACAACACAGAGTTACATATGGGGTAAAAAAAAAACATAAAGTCAGAAATACAACAGAAAATATATATACAGTGTGTGCAAATGTAGCAAGTTATGGAGGTAAGGCAATAAATAGGCTATAGTGCAGAATAATTACAATAGTATTAACACTGGAATGCTAGATGTGCAAGAGATTATGTGCAAATAGAGATACTGGGGTGCAAAAGAGCAAAATAAATAACAATATAGGGATGAGGTAGTTGGGTGGGCTAATTTCAGATGGGCTGTGTACAGGTGCAGTGATCGGTAAGGTGCTCTGACAACTGATGCTTAAAGTTATTGAGGGAGATAAGAGTCTCCAGCTTCAGAGATTTTTGCAATTCGTTCCAGTCATTGGCAGCAGAGAACTGGAAGGAATGGCGGCCAAAGGAGGTGTTGGCTTTGGGAATGACCAGAGAGATATACCTGCTGGAGCGCAGACTACGGGTGGGTGCTGCTATGGTGACCAATGAGCTAAGATAAGGCGGGGATTTGCCTAGCAGTGATTTATAGATGGCCTGGAGCCAGTGGGTTTGACGACGAACATGTAGTGAGGACCAGCCAACAAGAGCGTACAGGTCACAGTGGTGGGTAGTGTATGGGGCTTTGGAGACAAAACGGATGGCACTGTGATAGACTACATCCAATTTGCTGAGTAGAGTGTTGGAGGCTATTTTGTAAATGACATCGCCGAAGTCAAGGATCGGTAGGATAGTCAGTTTTACGAGGGCATGTTTGGCAGCATGAGTGAAGGAGGCTTTGTTGCGAAATAGGAAGCCGATTCTAGATTTAACTTTGGATTGGAGATTCTTTATGTGAGTCTGGAAGTTGAGTTTACAGTCTAACCAGACACCTAGATATTTGTAGTTGTCCACATACTCTAGGTCAGACCCGTCGAGAGTGGTGATTCTAATCGGGTGGGCGGGTGCTAGCAGCGTTCGATTGAAAAGCATGCATTTAGTTTTACTAGTGTTTAAGAGCAGTTGAAGGCTACTGAAGGATTGTTGTATGGCATTGAAGCTCGTTTGGAGGTTTGTTAACACAGTGTCCAATGAAGGGCCAGATGTATACAAAATGGTGTCGTCTGCGTAGAGGTGGATCTGAGAGTCACCAGCAGCAAGAGCGACATCATTGATATACACGGAGAAAAGTGTCGGCCCAAGAATTGAACCCTGTGGCACCCCCATAGAGACTGCCATAGGTCCAGACAACAGGCCCTCCGATTTGACACACTGAACTCTGTCTGAGAAGTAGTTGGTGAACCAGGCGAGGCAGTCATTTGAGAAACCAAGGCTATTTAGTCTGCCAATAAGAATGCGGTGGTTGACAGAGTCGAAAGCCTTGGCCAGGTCGATGAAGACGGCTGCACAGTACTGTCTATTATCAATCGCGGTTATAATATCGTTTAGGACCTTGAGCGTGGCTGAAGTGCACCCGTGACCAGCTCGGAAACCGGATTGCATAGCGGAGAAGGTACGGTGGTATTCGAAATGGTCGATGATCTGTTTGTTAACTTGGCTTTCGAATACTTTCGAAAGGCAGGGCAGGATGGATATAGGTCTGTAGCAGTTTGGATCTAGAGTGTCACCCCCTTTGAAGAGGGGGATGACCGCGGCAGCTTTCCAATCTCTGGGGATCTCAGACGTTATGAAAGAGAGGTTGAACAGACTAGTAATAGGGGTTGCGACAATTTCGGCGGCTAGTTTTAGAAAGAAAGGGTCCAGATTGTCTAGCCCAGCTGATTTGTAGGGGTCCAGATTTTGCAGCGCTTTCAAAACATCAGCTGTCTGAATTTGTGTGAAGGAGAAGCGGGGGGGGGGGCATGGGCAAGTTGCAGCAGAGGGTGCAGAGTTGGTGGCCGGGTTAGTGGTAGCCAGATGGAAAGCATGGCCAGCTGTAGCAAAATGCTTGTTGAAATTCTCGATTATTGTAGATTTATCGGTGGTGATAGTGTTTCCTAGCCTCAGTGCAGTGGGCAGCTGGGAGGAAGTGCTCTTATTCTCCATGGACTTTACAGTGTCCCAAAACTTTTTGGAGTTAGTGCTACAGGATGCAAATTTCTGTTTGAAAAAGTTAGCCTTTGCTTTCCTGACTGCTTGTGTATATTGGTTCCTAACTTCCCTGAAAAGTTGCATATCGCGGGGGCTATTTGATGCTAATGCTGTACGCCACAGGATGTTTTTGTGCTGGTCAAGGGCAGTCAAGTCTGAGGAGAACCAGGGGCTATATCGGTTCTTAGTTCTGTATTTTTTGAATGGGGCATGTCTATTTAAGATTGAGAGGAAATTACTTTTAAGGAACAACCAGGCATCCTCTACTGACGGAATGAGATCTATATCCATCCAGGATACCTGGGCCAGGTCAATTAGGAAGGCCTCCTCGCTAAAGTGTTTTAGGGAGCGTTTGACAGTGATGAGGGGTGGTCGTTTGACCGCGGACCCGTTACGGACGCAGGCAATAAGGCAGTGATCGCTGAGATCCTGGTTGAAGACAGCTGAGGTGTATTTAGAGGGTATGTTAGTCAGGATGATATCTATGAGGGTACCCATGTTTACGGATTTAGGGTTGTACCTGGTAGGTTCGTTGATAATTTGCGTGAGGTTGAGGGCATCTAGCTTGGATTGTAGGATGGCTGGGGTATTAAGCATATCCCAATTTAGGTCACCAAGCAGTACAAACTCTGAGGATAAATGGGGGGCAATCAATTCACATATGGTGTCCAGGGCACAGCTGGGGGCTGAGGGGGGTCTGTAGCAAGCGGCAACAGTGAGAGACTTATTTCTGGAAAGGTGGATTTTTAGAAGTAGAAGCTCAAACTGTTTGGGCACAGACCTGGATAGTATGATGGAGCTCTGCAGGCTATCTCTACAGTAGATTGCAACTCCACCCCCTTTGGCAGTTCTATCTAGACGGAAAATGTTATAGTTGGGGATGGAAATTGATGGGGTTACAGTTTAATTAAACGCATAAAACATTTATAAGTTTGCCAAAATTCCTGAAGAATCTATGGCTATATATCATTAATTTAAAAGTCCAAAAATGGATGTAGCAATCGCAGATTGCCCCTTTAAAAGACTATAACAAAAAAAGGTGTCCATGGGCAATTTCTGTAATTTCAGATTTTCATAATTTTCACATAGATAAGAAGCTAGCTTTGACATTTCGGTTTATTCAATGCATGTCCAACATCAGGCTACAAGATAGGCGTGTACCGATATGTGTATCCATGAGTGTACAACATTGGAAAAATACAACTCCTTTCACTAGGCAGAACTTCCTGAATAGTTCTGACAAAAAGGATCTGTTGTTGTACCGATGTGTGTATCCATGAGTGTACGACATTGGAAAATTAAACTCCTTTCACGAGGCATTGGAAAATACAACTCCTTTCACGAGGCAGAACTTCCTGAATAGTTATGACAAAAAGGATCTGTTGTTGTCCTGGTGTTGTTGATGAGGTAACTTTCCCAACTATCCTGTGGTGTTGTCCTTTAACAGGAAGAGAGTGACGTAAGAAAGTGGCAATTTATTTATGACCTCAGAGCGCTCAGTGGCGCGTGCATCAGAAGATCTGGTGATGGCTGAGCTGGAGTCGCTGCATTTCTCCGTGGGCATCCTCGGGATCTCGGGCGGTAGGTCGAAGTGAAAATTCTGATTTCTGACTGATCATTTCTATTTCCAATACTTTTTATATAGCCTTAAACCGTCTAAAGAAGTAGGTCTGTATTGCGATATATTATTGAGTTTCTTGAGCTATGAGAAGTTGATCATAAAACAATACCTAGCATTGAAAACCGACTATTGATGACTTCATAATACTTAATTGATCGACAATCGAAGCATATTTGATACAAAAAAAAGGAGTGGGAAGTTTTATTTGTTGTTATTTTTCAGTTTTATTTGGATTATCCTAATATGTCTTATATAAAATATTGTGATCACACATTTATTTGTGAAGGTTTATATAGTCGCTGTCTGATGAACTCAATTTTTTGCCAATGTACATTTTTGTACATTTATTTAAAGAAGTAACTCCCCTCAATGTACTCTGAACATTTCATGACTCTAGGACCAAGAACAATTATTCAAAATAGCTTCTTGAAGTTTAAAAATGGTATGTTTGTTAATGGGAAAATATGGTACTTTTTAAATATTTCCTGAAATGTTTCTGTTTTGGAAATACGAGGATTTCATCACACAGCTATGATATTATATGTATTATAGTATACATGAATGTAGGCAATTAATTAATTCACTTTTTTATTTATTTGGTTGTTTCACAAAATGGCTCAATGAGAGAAGTGAGCAAAGGTGGCACAACAGGATGCAGAGTGGGCTTTTTTTAAAATTCTGATGGTAACCAGGTAAAACTACTGAACCTAGTTGTAGCAGGGACCTTAAGAGTTGTCCTATTGCCTGGGGCAAGTAAAATAGCATTTGGAAAGTTGAGCTTGCTCTAAAGTTGACCCAGGTGATAAAAAAAAAACCTGAAAACAACAAAACTGTAAAGAATTCCAGTAAACCTAAAACTGAGCTTTCTGGTTATTCCACATTGTTTAAGTAAGAGATGGACAATTTATGGCATTTCTGGCAGCCGGGCAAGTTGAGCCTGCTCTGGGGATGCCGCATTAGGCAGGTGATTAATAAAACAACAATAACTGATCAGCAAATAATTAATTCCAGTAGACTAACATAGGACTAGGAGCTATACTGGGGACTGGCAAAAGCAGTATATTTTCTTACCTACTACACTGGAAGTGTAACTTTGGGTCTAAGTGAGCAGAGTGCAAACCACGCCCAGGTTTCTCTGAAATAAATAGGAGAAGAGGCGTAGTCCGCTCATCCCACTAGATTGTATTTTTAGCATTTAAAATGAATTTCCTGCATTTTAAAGGCCCAATGCAGCTGTAAAAAAAAGGTGCTTATCTCAATATCAAATAATCTCTGGGTAACAATTAAGTCCCTTACTGTAATAGTTTTCCATTAAAGGGGTCAAAAATAAACAAAAATAGTTATTTTTTGCAAAAAACTATTCTCATGCAAAAATGTTGTGGGGAGTGGAAGGGCAACAAAGTTGTGCATTAACCACAGTGTGGATCAATCCACCAGAGAAGAAGAGGCTAATGGGAGGGAAATGTAGCCTAACCTGAAAACTAGTTGTTATTAGCAGAGAGGTTTGGAACTGGTCTATTAACGTATACCGCAACTCCACCCATGCTAAACCTGCTGATTAAGACATCCTGTGTTGATTGTATTTTCAAACAGCAACTATCAGGAAATAACAGCTGAGATGATCAGCTGTTGTACAATATGATACAACATTTGATTTGCTACTGAATTTTGACTGCACTGGGCCTTTTACAAGGTTTTCCATTACTCATGGCCTCTCTGGAAGGTTTGTAGAAATACACTGAACAAAAATATAAATGCAACATGCAACAATTTCAAAGATTTTACTGAGTTACAGTTAATATAAGGAAATCAGTCAATTTAAATAAGTTAATTAGGCCCTAATTTATGGATGTCACATGACTGGGAATACAGATACACTACATGACCAAAAGTACAGTATTTGGACACGTGCTCGTTGAACATCTTATTCCAAAATCATGGGCATCAATATAGAGTTGGTCCCCTCTTTCCTGCTATAACAGCCTCCACTCTTCTGGGAAGGCTTTGCCATCGATAAAATGCAATTGTGTTCGTTGTCCATAGCTTATGCCTGCCCATACCACCTTCCACCATGGGGTACTCTGTTCACAACGTTGACATCAGCAAACCGCTCGCTCACACAAAACCATACACGCTGTCTGAAATTCTTCGGTTGTGAAAACCCACAGTTTCATCAGCTGTCCGGGTGGCTGGTTTCAGATTATCCTGCTGGTGAAGAAGCCGGATGTGGAGGTCCTGGGGTGGCATTGTTACATGTGGTCTGCGGTTGTGAGGCCGGTGGGACGTACTGCCAAATTCTCTAAAATGACGTTGGAGGCAGCTCTGGTTGACATTCCTGCAGTCAGCATGCCAATTGCATGCTCCCTCAAAACATGAGATATATGTGGCATTGTGTTGTGTGACAATCCCTGTGTAGGGTATGACATAGTGAGTAATCAGTTTATTTGGGATATGATGGGACCAGAATTTTTCTAACCAGGTCAGATAGTATAAAAAAAAACTCCTGGAAAAACTCCTGGACCTAGGGAGGGTGAAAACTCTGTCTGAAGCAACCATGTGCTTGTTCATATGTATTCTATTTTATAACTAGACTAACAGGGGTTTCCGTTACACAGACACAGAGACAACTGCTATTAGACAATAGAACTAACAGGGCTGAGCTTGCTTTATGCAGGGTTGCATCATAGGCCTATATGCATATGTAATTAAAAGATTACTATTTGTTGATTTAATTATTCCAGTCAATAATTTTCAATTGAAAAGGCCTAGGTAGCCTAGCCAACCGAAGTTTGAATGCAATACAACGCCCGCGCATGTAGTCGGACCGGAACTCGACCATAGGCTACTAATTGTGCGCCCATTGACGAATCATGAGGCAACACGTTTGCCCCTTGACCCTGGATGTGAGTGAAAGTGGTCTGGTGTGTCAGTCAAGTTGCAGTTCAGAAACTTTGCCAATAGAGGGTGAATATGGAGCTGTGTTCATTGGTTCCTGTCAAACAATATACTTTTTGGTGAGTCGGTCTGGTCTAAAGCCTGCTGTGTTTTTAACTTGTGTTTTTTCTGTTGGTTTCTCCTGCAGGTTCTCTGCTGCTGCTGGTGAATAACTATGGCAGCACTCCTGACAAAGACTTCATCCCCCATACTGCACTGGGGGTGCTGCTGCTCATCATCGCTGCCCTGCTGGCATACTCTGGTAGCCTACCTACTGTTTATAACTTATACAAATTCTAACCCTACTCTGGTACCCTTTTTTACTGCATAAAGAGTTGACTGTGATAGCCTACTTAAAACTGCAATATCTAACTTTTTGGGTGACACGACCAAATTCACATAGAAATGTGAGTTATAGACCTGTCATTCTCATTTCTATGCTTCCCTTTCTTAAGTTTCGTTGTTGCGTTCTTTACTTTCGGTTTTGTACACCAGCTTCAAACAGCTGAAATACAATATATTGAAAATATATTTCACAGCGGTTTAGATGGTACAATGATTCTCTACATTGCTTGTTCTGTCACATAAACTAAAATTAGGCGAACTATTAGAATTTTAGCAACCAGGAAATGGCGGAGCACCTTTAACTATACTAACATTTGTACTATGGCGTGCATTCATGATTTCATTGTATTGACTGTATGTTTGAACGTGGTATCAGTCAGAGATAAACAATTGTTTTCCCTCCCTCCCTCCCTCCCTCCCTCCCTCCCTCCCTCCCTCCCTCCCTCCCTCCCTCCCACAAGGTGTGCGTCGCAGCCTGTCCCAGTCCCAGTTGTTCTCCAGTGTGTGTCTGACCGTGTCAGCCATGTGGTGTGGGTCTGGACTGGTCTACCTGCTCGTTGGGGAGGGGGTGGTGGGGGCTACAGAGCTGAGGTCCTCTTTGGTCCCTGGCCTAGCAGCCTTCACCCTGGCCTTCCTCATGCTGGCTACAGTATCTGTCCTCCAGAGAGAGGTGTGATCTATTAGATCTATCTATTGATAGATTAATTTGTATTTTAAGCTTAATTACTAAAGGATTTCACCCCAAATACAGTATAAAATGTTAAACAGTGTTAGAATTAGAATGTAGTGTCAACTAACCCACTAACAGAGGGATCTATCTATCTATCTATCTATCTATCTATCTATCTATCTATCTATCTATCTATCTATCTATCTATCTATCTATCTATCTATCTATCTATCTATCTATCTATCTATCTATCTATCTATCTATCTATCTATCTATCTATCTATCTATCTATCTATCTATCAATTTGAAAGGGGTTGATAATTGACTAGAAGACACATTTTACATTGTTTGCTGTAACGTATGGAAAATAAAGTTGTATTGTATTGTTGTATTGTAGGTGGTCCTGTTAATCATCTCCCTGTCTATCAGCCTGGCCTGTGGGCACCAGATTGCCGGCCTCTCCTCCCCGGGGTTCGGCCAGTCTGCCACGGCCGCCTGCTATCTGCTGGTCACCCTGGTGGGGGCGTATTTTGGCTGTGGTCGCCTGCTCTCCTTTATCACCCAGGGAAGGGTGGAGGCTCCTGGGACAGGGCTGAGGAGAAGGGCAGAGTGTCATGGGTCAGGGGTCAGAGCTCCAGAGGACTGTAACGACGTGGGGCCTGTAGGCCTGGTGATGAATCTGCTGTCTGCTAGTGTGTTAGCCTGCCCCCTACTGGCTGTGGTTCCTCAGCTCGCTCCGGGTCACGTCCCCTGGCTTTGGACGGCTGCTGTATTCCAGCTGGTGGTGTGTGTCCTCTCCTACAGATCCATGGACTCCCTGACCGCCACCTTCTACGGCTTCACCTCCATCCTGCACTTCGCTGAGGGCTACATCGCTCTCCTCACAGCCTTCTCCATCCACCCCTCCTCCCCTATCCCCTTTCCCGTCGTCTTTGCTGTTCTATTCTTCATCCTGGCTCTGTTCAGCTGTCAGAAGAGTCTAGCTGAGGGTCTCTACCAGCTGTTCTACGTAGCGTATACTATCGCCCTCGCAGCCCAGCCCTCACGCTCCTTCCAGTCTGGGGCGCAGGGCGTCCAGGCGGCCATCTTTATTGTGTCAACCGTGATGTTACTGGTCACCTCCTATAACAACGTCTCGGCCAATAGGATTCCTACAGGGGAGGGCGTGTTCAAGGCCCTGGTGACGCGTGTCAGCGGCCTGACTCTCCGCCCCCATGACAGACACAGCCACGCTCCCTACCTGGGCTACTCCAGGTATGCTGACGCAGAGGTGTTAGGTCACGCCTGCTCCGTCCTCGCTGTCTTCTCCATCACGGCGTCCACGGGGGACCGGGCCCCGCTGGGCGTGCTGGTCCTGCCCTGGGCCGTGGTGGCAGGCGGCGTCCTCCAGCTGCTGGTCGGCTCCGTGGCTTTCTCCCGTGGTAAGACCCTAACCCTGGAGGTTTCACACAAGATTAACACATTCCATTTTCAATTTGAATGTTGTATTTAGGAACTAGTAAAAATGCACTCTATCCAAACAAGCTTTTCAGGTGTTTGTGAAAGCGAAGATTAGGTTGTAGAATGCATTTTTTATGTGTTACAATTTGTAATGATTGTATATCCAACATTTAACGTGTACATTTCCGGTAGGTAAGACCCTTGAGAGCATGGCGTTCATCCTGTACGGTGTCATGTGGTCCATCTGGGGGCTGACACGGTACGGCAGGCTCTATGGGGACACACAGGGATTCAACCTGGCTGTGGGTATCATCAGCTTCCTGTTGTTCAACAGTCTGGTGACGGTAGGAGCACTATTCCTGAACGTAGCCTGGGTTGTCTATGCCGCAACCTTTCACCTCATTATCATCTCCTTCCTCCTGGACGCCATGGGAGCACTGCCTTATGGGTATGACATCGGGGTGTCAATCGTGTTTGGCCTGATGTCATTCTACTGTTTCCTGTCTGGTCTGTTCAGCCTGACCTTCCTGACCCCCCAGTTGCCCCTGGGACGGGCGTTAGTCAGGCTGAGTGGGATGGGAGAAGGAGGGAGGGACATCTGTCTTCATGTCCCCGCACGCAAGGCCACCGCCGTCCACCAGATAGCAGGTGAAACATAAGGGGGCGCCTAACCCAAAAGGCACCCTTTTTTCTATGTAGTGCACTTATTTTGACCAGGGCCTATAGGGCTCTGGTCAAAAGTAGTGCTTTATGTTATAGGTGCCACTTGAGACAAAGAACTGGTCACCAACTGTGCTCCTGGTGAAATACTGTGGGTGCAGGGTTTTGCTTCATTCCAGTACTAACACACCTGATTCAAAGTCCTGGTGAGCAGAATGCAGGGTCTCAGTGCTGGGCTGAAACAGCAAATCTGCACACCCAGTAGCTCTTTGGAACCATGACAACCATTGGTGTAGTCTAGTGCATCATTCTCATTAAAACACTACGAATAACAGGCTGTGTATGTGTATATATGTGTGTGTGTATGTGTGTGTGTGTGTGCGTGTTGAGGCTGACAGGACCACTTCATCGCAAGTTCTTTAGGTCTTTAGTTAGTTGGGTTATTGATGTGTCTCAACCCAACTCTCCCTATCCCTCTGTGTCTCCAGAGATCATGAAGAGTGGAGGTATATGTGGGATGCCCACTGACACGGTCTATGTGCTGGTGGCAGCTTGTAACAGACCGGATGCTGTGGAGAAGGCCTACAAGTGAGTTACAATTACACTGCATACTAGGTTATTATACGTACATTGTAGAAGATAATTTCATCAGATTAAATGAATAAACTTTGTACTCACAATGCTTCATAGTGGTAGGCTGGTCCCAGATCTATTTTAGTTGTCTTGCCATCTCCTCTGTCACAACCAAGACAGTTCAAACAGATCTGGGACCAGGCTATCATAGTGCATTTAAACAAACTATTCTCCTTGTCTCCCCCTGTGTGCTGCAGGTGTAAGCAGCATGTTGTTGATGACACTCAACTACTTTTCTCCTTCCCCCTTCTGACATCCAGGTGGCGACACGCATCTCTGCGTGCCTGGCAGATATCGCAACTTGCATGTCGGCCAACCACCTCAAGCTCAAACTCGACAAGACGGAACAGCTTTTCCTCCCGGGGAAGGCCTGCCCACTCAAAGACCTCTCCATCACGGTTGACAACTACACAGTGTCGCCCTCCCAGAGTGCAAAGAACCTTGGCGTGATCAAATCAAATTGTATTTGCCACGTGCCAAATACAACAGGTGTAGACATTACAGTGAAAGGCTTACTAACAAGCCCTTAACCAACAATGCAGTTTTTAAAAGAAAAATGTAAAATATAAAAGTATTAATTAAGAAAAATAAAAAATAAAAGCAAATAGCTAAAGAGCTATTTGTTGGACAACACCCTGTCGTTCTCTGCAAACATCAAAGCAGTGACCCGCTCCAGCAGATTCATGCTCTACAACATCTGTAGAGTAAGACCCTACCTCACACAGGAAGTGGCGCAGGTCCTAATCCAGGCACTTGTCCTCTCCCGTCTGGACAACTGCAACGCGCTGTTGGCTGGGCTCCACACTTGTGCCATCAAACCCCTGCAACTTATCCAGAACACTGCAGCCCACCTGGTTTTCAACATTCCCAAGTTCTCTCATGTCACCCCGCTCCTACGCACACTCCACTGTCTTCCAGTTGAAGCTCACATCCACTACAAGACCATGGTCCTTACCTACGGAACAGCAAGAGGAACTGCCCCTCCCTACCTTCAGGCTATGCTCAAACCCTACATCCCAACCCGAGCACTCCGTTCTGCCACCTCAGGTCTCTTGGCCCTCCCACCCCCCAGGTCCCGCTCAGCCCAGTCCAAGCTCTTTTCGGTCCTCCCACAATGCCCATCTTCCGAAAACATCTGAAACCTTCAAACAGTATCTAAAATAATCATCCTCCTCACATTGACCGCTTACCCCCCTTCTAGCTCTGACTACTGATAGCTACGTTATTGAGGAACAATGTACTTTCTACGACTGTGATATGTGGTTGTCCCACCTAACTATCTTAAGATGATTGCACTAACTGTAAGTCGCTCTGGATAAGAGTGTCTGCTAAATTACCAAAATGTAAATAACCTATTCTACCTGTCTCTCCCTGTGTGCTGCATGTGTGAGCATCATGTTAATAACCTGTTCTACCTGTCTCTCCCTGTGCAGGTGTAAGCAGCAGGCTCAGGACCGACCCATGTCTCTGTGGGTGTCCTCTATAAACCAGTTAGAACCGGTCAGATCCCTGCTGTCTGCCCTGCTCTGGGACTTCATGAGCGCAGCATGGCCCTCCTCTATCAGCATGGTCATAGCCAGGGGTGGGTTATTAACACTGTGTGTGTGTGTGTGTCTGTGTGTGTATGTGTGTGCATGTGTTTTTTGTGTATGTAGTGTAGTGTATGTGAGTTATTATGATGAGTTCTTCCTGTCTTCCCCCACCAGGTCCGTGGATGGAGATGTTTGGTCTGGGGGAATCAGCTAAACACATCGGAACCCCTCAGAGCATTGCTATCAGGAACCCAAACTGTGCTGTGGCTACTCATCTTATCAACCTGGTGCGAGCCCTTAACCCTGACCCCTGACCTCTATCCCTAACCCTGACCCAAACCCCTGACCTTTAATCCTAACCCTGACCCTGACTGTGCTGTAGCAACACACCTCATTAACCTGGTATGATCACGGATTAATTACAAAAGCATCCACACCCTGTAGCTTTCTGGGACCAGGGTTGTAGTACATATATACTACATACAGTATACAGTATCTAAATGGATGCTTGCCATCATTGCCAGATAATATTATTTTCTCATTTCTGTCCTGTAGGTGGGTCCCATTGCTGTGACGTCAGCCAACCCCACAGGAGAAGCAGACACCACACACCACAACCAGGTGTATGCCAAGCTGGGAGACAAGGTGAAATAGACACACAGACATATCATAGTTCAGTTGAGTCAAAACTACATTTGGAAATGTAAAATAAATATTGTGATTGTCTCTCACTCACTCACTCAGTCACTCACTCACTGTCTGTGTGTCTGTCTGTCTGTATGTGTGTCTGTGTGTCCGTCTGTCCATCCGTCTGTCTAGGTGGATGGTGTGTTGTGTGATGGCCCGTCCCCAGAGAACATCGCCTCCACTGTGGTTGACTGCACCAAGATAGACAGTGGTCATATTGGATTCTTTCGAGTGGGTCTCATTCCCAAGTCTCAGGTAAACACAAGGACGCTAACATGGCAAGAACCTAAAAACTGACACCAACCTGAAGCACCGACCGTTAACATGATAAGACTTGACATGACAGGAACACCACCTCAAGCTCATGTACTGTATGTAATGTATGTTGTGGTGTGTGCGTGTGAGTGCATGTGTGTGTGTGTGTGCATGCATGCCTTTTAGGGGCCCTTGGTTGGGGGCCCCCGCCCACCCTCGCGGGCAAAACATTTTAGTGGCCCCCCTCTTGACGGCGGAGAGAAAACATTTAAGTTTGAAGTTAATTTCCTGCAATTCTACACATTTTTCCATTGGGCGAAGAGAAAATGTTGCAGTTTTAAAGCAAGTTTTCTGTAATTCTACACATTTTGCCATGGGGCGGCGAGAAAAGGTTGCAATTTTATAACTAATTTCCTGCAATTCTACTCGTTTTGCCATGGGGTGGAGAGACAAATGTGCAGTTTTACAGCTATTTCCCTGCAATTCTATACATTTTGCCATGACTTATGCCATGTTAATGTGATATCTGAGTGAGAGCGACTAACAAAATCAATGGGGGCCCTCTGGAGGTTAGGCCGCTGGGAATGTGCACTTCGTGCCCGGTCGGTAATTGGGCCATGATTACTACAAGTTTAGATAGCTGGGTAGACTAATTTACCAATCTAAAAATGGTTTGCTGACATGGGCTAATTGAGTTACTGTCAGTGGCTGACATAACAAGAGGAAAACTGCTGATGCACAAACACATTTCAAAATTGCACCTTGTGTATTCTAGTATTCTAAATTGAGACCCAAAAAGTATTTATTTGGGGGGGTCGTGGGCCCCCTAGCGGCGACCGCCTGTGTCGCTTATGCCCTGGGCCGGCCCTGCGTGCATTTGTCTGTACAATGTCTGTAATGTTATGTGTGTTTCTCTACCAGGTGCTCCAGATCTTTGAGGAGGTCCAGAAGAGGCACTCTCACGGTCAGATTAATCCAGTGTTTGAAGCAGACCTCACAGAGCCTGATCCTAACCCTAACCTCACAGACCCTCAGAGAAACACAGATGAAGACAACACAGAGTCTACAGAGTCCTCAACTGTTCCTCCACCCACCCAGTCTCCTGCCTACATAGACACCTCTACACTAGCAACACAACCATGAGACTGCCCTAGCTACAGCTAGTCTGGCTAACATCTCCTCCTGACTCCAGAGTCTGGAAAGGCTTGATGCGTTGATAATGAAGGAGATGGCAGCATCCTACACTGGTTGGATATCCCTTTTTCTTTTTTTTCTTTTTTCTTGTGTGTTTTTGTTCTACCTTATGTTATTTTTTAGTGCTGCATTGATATTGATTACTGAATTGTTGGGTTTGGAGCTTGCAAGAAAGGCATTTCACTGTATTTGTGCACTTGACATTAAAGGTTTAAACTTTTTTTATTTCATTTATCCTTTATTTAACTAGGCAAGTCAGTTAAGAAAAAAATATGATTTACAATGACGGCCTACACCGGCCAAACCCGGACGACGGTGGGCCAATTGTGCGCCGCCCTATGGGACTCTCAATCACGGCCGGTTGTGATACAGCCTGGAATCGAACCAGGGGGTCTGTAGTGACGCCTCAAGCACTGAGATGCAGTGCCTTAGACCGCTGCGCCACTCGGGAGCCCACTCAGGAAACTTGAAACTTGAGTGACAGTCACTCTCACGGGATGGGTTGCAAAACATAACTAACTGAAAGCCACACTCCCAATAAGCTATGAATATGACTGCATTGAGGTATATGTCACTGTGCTTCTATGGCTATCTGCCCCATGCCACTGCCTATTTCATTTGTTCATTTTGCAAACATGACAGCTCATAATCCAATGCCTTTACCACAGTCAACACACCTACAGTGCATTTGGAAAGTATTCAGACCCCTTCCCATTTTCCACAATTTGTTACGTTACAGCCTTATTCTAAAATTGATTAAATAAAAAATGTTCCTCTTCAATCTAAACACAATACCCCATAATGAAAAAGCGAAAACAGGTTTTTAGAAATTTTAGCAAATTTATGAAATCAAAATAAAACAGAAATACCTTATTTACATACATTTTCAGACCCTTTGCTATGAGACTCGAAATTGAGCTAAGGTGTATCTTGTTTCTATTGATCATCCTTGAGATGTTTCTACAACTTGATTGGAGTCCACCTGTGGTAAATTCAATTGATTGGACATGATTTGGAAAGGCAAACGCCTGTCTATATAAGGTCCCACAGTTGACAGTGCATGTCAGAGCAAAAACCAAGCCATGAGGTCGAAGGAATTGTCCGTAGAGCTCCAAGACCGGATTGTGTCGAGGCACAGATCTGGGGAAGGGTACCAAAAAAATTATACAGTATTGAAGGTCCCCCAAAACACAGTGGCCTCCATCATTCTTAAATGGAAGAAGTTTGGAACCACCAAGACTCTTCCTAGAGCTGGCCGCACGGCCAAATTGAGCAATCGGGGGAGAAGGGCCTTGGTCAAGAAGTGACAAAGAACCCAATGGTCACTCTGACAGAGCTCTAGAGTTCCTCTGTGGAGATGAGAGAACCTTCCAGAAGGACAACCATCTCTGCAGCACTCCACCAATCAGGCCTTTATGATAGAGTGGCCAGAAGGAAGACACTCCTCAGTAAAAGGCATATGACAGCCCGCTTGGAGTTTGCCAAAAGGTACCTAAATGTTCACCTTCCAACTTGACAATGTCCCGAAGCACACAGCCAAGACCATGCAGGAGTGGCTTCGGGACAAGTCACTGAATGTGCTTGAGTGGCCCAGTCAGACCCCGGACTTGAAACCGATCTAACATCTCTGGAGAGACCTGAAAATAGCTGTGCAGAGACGCTCCCCATCCAACCTGACAGAGCTTGAGATGATCTGCAGAGAAGAATGGGAGAAACTCCCCAAATACAGGTGTGCCAAGCTTGTAGCTTCATACCCAAGAAGACTCAAGGCTGTAATCGCTGCCAAAGGTGCTTCAACACAGTACTGAGTAAATTTTAGTGTAAGGCTGTAATGTAACATAATGTGGAAAAAGTGAAGGTGTCTGAATACTTTCCGAATGCGCTGTATACAATACATATATTTTTCTAACAATCTCAGGTCAGTTCAAACCATCCACCCTCATCCACTTATTAACTTTTAATTAATAAACAGATTATCTTAAAAAAAAATGTTTTTTAAGTTGCCTGGATTCTGTGGCACTTACAGTAAATGGTACAGGTTTACACACACACACACACACACACACACACAAAGACACCCAGACCAGTGGTGGTCGGTGCCATTTAAGATTAGGGGGGACTAATTAAAAAAAAAAAAATTACATTTTCCTATATTATGTTCCCCTAACCACAACACTTAGGCTTCTACTTCCAGCCTATACATACTAATTTATATAGATTTTACGGGCTGAATGTATTTTACATGTATTTTTTGTTTTTAATCCAATCCCTCACCCCCTCCCTTCTTTATCTGAAGACCATCCAGTTTTGATTTCTATTTGCCAAAACTCAGCAACACAATACACCGTAATGACAAAGCGAAAACAGGTTTTGAATTTTCTGCATATTTATAAAAAATTAAAAACAGAAATACCTTATTTACCTACAGTTGAAGTCGGAAGTTTACATACACTTAGGTTGGAGTCATTAAAACTTGTTTTTCAACCACTCCACAAATGTCTTGTTAACAAACTATAGTTTTGGCAAGTCGGTTAGGACATCTACTTTGTGCATGACACAAGTAATTTTTCCAACTATTGTTTACAGACAGATTATTTCACTGTATCACAATTCCAGTGGGTCAGAAGTTTACATACACTAAGTTGACTGTGCCTTTAAACAGCTTGGAGAATTCCAGAAAATGATGTCATGGCTTTAGAAGCTTCTGATAGGCTAATTGAAATCATTTGAGTCAATTGGAGGTGTACCTGTGAATGTATTTCAAGGCCTACCTTCAAACATCATGGGAAAATCAAAAGAAATCAGCCAAGACCTCAGTAAAAAAATTGTAGACCCCCACAAGTCTTGTTCATCATTGGGAGCAATTTCCAAATGCCTGAAGGTACCACGTTCATCTGTACAAACAATAGTACGCATGTATAAACACCATGGGACCACGCAGCCGTCATACCGCTCAGGAAGGAGACGCGTTCGGTCTCCTAGAGATGAAAGTACTTTGGTGCGAAAAGTGCAAATCAATCCCAGAACAACAGCAAAGGACCTTGTGAAGATGCTGGAGGAAACCGGTATAAAAGTATCTATATCCACAGTAAAACAAGTCCTATATCGACATAACCTGAAATGACACTCAGCAAGGAAGAAGCCACTACTCCAAAACCGCCATAAAAAAGCCAGACTATGGTTTGCAACTGCACATGGGGACAAAGATCGTACTTTTTGGAGAAATGTCCTCTGGTCTGATGAAACAAAAATAGAACTGTTTGGTCATAATGACCATCATTATGTTTGGAGGAAATAGCGGGGTGCTTGCAAGCCGAAGAACACAATCCCAAACGTGAAGCACGGGGGTGGCAGCATCATGCTGTGGGGGTGCTTTGCTGCAGGAGGGACTGGTGCACTTCACAATTATGTGGATATATTGAAGCAACATCTCAGAAAGACATCAGTCAGGAAGTTAAAGTTTGGTCGCAAATGGGTCTTCCAAATGGACAATGAACCCAATCATACTTCAAAAGTTGTGGCAAAATGGCTTAAGGACAACAAAGTCAAGGTATTGGAGTGGCCATCACAAAGCCCTGACCTCAATCCAATAGAAAATGTGTGGGCAGAACTGAAAAAGCGTGTGTGAGCAAGGAGGCCTACAAACCTGACTCAGTTACACCAGCTCTGAGGAGGAATGGGCCAAAATTCACCCAACTTATTGTGGGAAGCTTGTGGAAGGCTACCCAAAACGTTTGACCCATGTTAAACAATTTAAAGGCAATGCTACCAAATACTAATTGAGTGTATGTGAACTTCTGCCCCACTGGGAATGTGATGAAATAAATAAAAGCTGAAAGAAATAATTCTCCCTACTATTATTCTGACATTTCACATTCTTAAAATAAAGTGGTGATCCTAACTGACCTAAGACAGGGAATATTTACTAGGATTAAATGTCAGGAATTGTGAAAAACTGAGTTTAAATGTATTTGGCTAAGGTGTATGTAAACTTCCGACTTCAACTGTAAGCACCTGCTCCAGAGCGCTCAGGACCTCAGAATGGGGCGAAGGTTCACCTTCCAACTGGACAACAACCCTAAGCAATCAGCCAAAACAACGCAGGAGTGGCTTCGGGACAAGTCGCTGAATGTCCTTGAGTGGCCCAGCCCGAGCCCGGACTTGAACTCGATCAAACAACTCTGGAGACACCTGAAAATAGCTGTGCAGAAACGCTCCCCATCCAACCTGACAGAGCTTGAGAGGATCGGCAGAGAAGAAATGGGAGAAACTCCCCAAATACAGGTGTGCCAAGCTTGTAGCGTCATACCCAAGAAGACTCAAGGCTGTAATCGCTGCCAAAGGTGCTTCAACAAAGTACTGAGTAAAGGGTCTGAAAACTTACGTAAATATTATATCTGTATTTTTTATACATTAGCAAAAATTCTAAAAACCTGTTTTTACTTTGTCATTATGGGGTATTGAGGGGAAAAAATATTTAATCAATTTTAGAATTGGTCCTCTGTAGCTCAGCTGGTAGAGCATGGCGCTTGTAACGCCAAGGTAGTGGGTTTGATCCCTGGGACCACCCATACACAAAAAAAAAATGTATGCACGCATGACTAAGTCGCTTTGGATAAAAGCGTCTGCTAAATGGCATATTTAGAATAAAGCTGTAAGTTAACTAAATGTGAAAAGTCAAGGGGTCTGAATGCTTTCCGAAGGCACTGTATATAACATCCTATAGGTTTCAAGAATTTTGTATAATAATTTAAATATAAAAATTCTAAGTTTTGAATCTGGCGTCGTTTTGTGTATCAGCTCATAAACAATGTGCCATGGAATCGGTACATCGGAAATCTCTTCCCAACTATTTTGCAATCTATATGGCACAGCTATGAATTTTTTGGTCCTTAAATTAAAAACTGGTATACTTTTTTATTTAGCACAATTTTCTTTAAACCAGTTTTGACTAGTTCCTTACTTTCCCCCCTTCCACTTGCCTCTTACATTTTTGTGGTAATGCTGCAATTAGTTTGTTGTAATTTTGGGTAGAGCAGACATTTACATATATTTTTGTTAGCAGCATGTGACATAACTCCACCAGTCATATATATGATATCATTTATAAAGATTATACCTTATTTAAACATTTTTCCCAATTTTTTTTGTAAAGAATCAATTAGTATATTTGAGTTTAACCATAATATTTGTTGTATTATTTGTTCTGTCTTTTCTGGTGGATTAAACTGAAATTGCAACCAACGTTCTATGGCTTGTTTTAAAAATAGCAATATTTTGTAGAGGATTTCATTTTCAAATAACCGAAAGTGAGAGGTTGTAATCTGCTTGCCGTTCAAAATAAAATGTAAAAAAATTTGCTCATATAATTTAAAAAACAAGTCGCTAGGTTTAGGCAAGGCCATAAGCAAATAGGTAAACTGGGATATGACTAAAGAGTAAATCAGGGTGATTTTTCCACAAATAGACAGGTATTTTCCTCTCCATGGTAGCAAGAGCTTATCTATTTTTACTAACTTTTTATTAATGTATTGTAGTGCGATAGTTTCTGTCTTTCGGGATATAAATACAGAGTATGTCCACATCACCGTCAGACAGTTTAATTGGTAAACTACACGCTAATGTAAAAGTTATAGTTTAGTAATCAAATACATAATACACAGTGAGGGAAAAAAGTATTTGATCCCCTACTGATTTTGTACATTTGCCCACTGACAAAGACATGATCAGTCATGATCAATTTTAATGGTAGGTTTATTTGAACAGTGAGAGACAGAATAACAAAAAAATCCAGAAAAACGAATGTCAAAAATTGTATAAATTGATTTGCATTTTAATGAGGGAAATAAGTATTTGACCCCTCTGCAAAACATGACTTAGTACTTGGTGGCAAAACCCTTGTTGGCAATCACAGAGGTCAGACGTTTCTTGTAGTTGGCCACCAGGCTTGCACACATCTCAAGAGGGATTTTGTTCCACTCCTCTTTTCAGATCTTCTCCAAGTCATTAAGGTTTTGAGGCTGACGTTTGGCAACTCGAAACTTCAGCTCCCTCCACAGATTTTCTATGGGATTAGGGTCTGGAGACTGGCAAGGCCACTCCAGGACCTTAATGTGCCTCTTCTTGAGCCACTCCTTTGTTGCCTTGGCCGTGTGTTTTGGGTCAATGTCATGCTGGAATACCCATCCACGACCCATTTTCAATTACCTGTCTGAGGGAAGGAGGTTCTCACCCAAGATTTGACGGTACATGGCCCCGTCCATCGTCCCTTTGATGCGGTGAAGTTGTCCTGTCCCCTTAGCAGAAAAACACCCCCAAAGCATAATGTTTCCACCTCCATGTTTGACGGTGGGGATGGTGTTCTTGGGGTCATAGGCAGCATTCTTCCTCCTCCAAACACGGCGAGTTGAGTTGATGCCAAAGAGCTCGATTTTGGTCTCATCTGACCACAACACTTTCACCCAGTTCTCCTCTGAATCATTCAGATGTTCATTGGCAAACTTCAGACAGGCCTGTATATGTGCTTTCTTGAGCAGGGGGAACTTGCGGGCGCTGCAGGATTTCAGTCCCTCACGGCGTAGTGTGTAACCAATTGTTTTCTTGGTGACTATGGTCCCGGCTGCCTTGAGATCATTGACAAGATCCTCCCGTGTAGTTCTGGGCTGATTCCTCATTACATTTACGTCATTTAGCAGACGCTCTTATCCAGAGCGGGGGGGGGGGGGGGGGGTGGTATAAGGATTACTTTATCCTATCCCAGGTATTCCATAAAGAGGTGGGGTTTCAAATGTCTCCGGAAGGTGGTGAGTGACTCCGCTGTCCTGGCGTCATGAGGGAGCTTGTTCCACCATTGGGGTGCCAGAGCAGCGAACAGTTTTGACTGGGCTGAGCGGGAACTATGCTTCCGCAGAGGTAGGGGAGCCAGCAGGCCAGAGGTGGATGAACACAATGCCCTCGTTTGGGTGTAGGGACTGATCAGAGCCTGAAGGTACGGAGGTGCCGTTCCCCTCACAGCTCCGTAGGCAAGCACCATGGTCTTCTAGCAGATGCGAGCTTCAACTGGAAGCCAGTGGAGTGTGCGGAGGAGCGGGGTGACGTGAGAGAACTTGGGAAGGTTGATCACCAGACGGGCTGCGGCATTCTGGATGAGTTGTAGGGGTTTAATGGCACAGGCAGGGAGCCCAGCCAACAGCGAGTTGCAGTAATCCAGATGGGAGATGACAAGTGCCTGGATTAGGACCTGTGCCGCTTCCTGTGTAAGGCAGGGTCGTACTCTCCGAATGTTGTAGAGCATGAACCTACAGGATCAGGTCACCGCCTTGATGTTAGCGGAGAACGACAGGGTGTTGTCCAGGGTTAGCGCCAAGGCTCTTCGCACTCTGGGAGGAGGACACCACGGAGTTGTCAACCGTGATGGCGAGATCATGGAACGGGCAGTCCTTCCCCGGGAGGAAGAGCAGCTCCGTCTTGCCAAGGTTCAGCTTGAGGTGGTGAGCCGTCATCCATACTGATATGTCTGCCAGACATGCAGAGATGCGATTCGCCACCTGGTTATCAGAAGGGGGAAAGGAGAAGATTAGTTGTGTGTCGTCAGCGTGGCAATGATAAGAGAGGCGATGTGAGGATATGACAGAGCCAAGTGACTTGGTGTATAGCGAGAATAGGAGAGGGCCTAGAACTGAGCCCTGGGGGACACCAGTGGTGAGAGCACGTGGTGCGGAGACAGCTTCTCGCCACGCCACTTGGTAGGAGCGACCGGTCAGGTAGGACGCAATCCAAGAGTGAGCCGCGCCGGAGATGCCCAGCTCGGAGAGGGTGGAGAGGAGGATCTGATGGTTCACAGTATCAAAGGCAGCAGACAGGTGTAGAAGGACAAGAGCAGAGGAGAGAGAGTTAGCTTTAGCAGTGCATAGAGCCTCTGTGACACAGAGAAGAGCAGTCTCAGTTGAATGACCAGTCTTGAAACCTGACTGGTTTGGATCAAGAAGGTCATTCTGAGATAGATAGCAAGAGAGTTGGCTAAAGACGGCACGCTCAATAGTTTTGGAGAGAAAATAAAGAAGGGATACTGGTCTGTAGTTGTTGACATCAGAGGGATCGAGTGTTGGTTTTTTGAGAAGGGGTGCAACTCTCGCTCTCTTGAAGACAGAAGGGACATAGCCAGCGGTCAAGGATGAGTTGATCACGAGGTGAGGTAAGGGAGAAGGTCACCGGAGATGGTCTGGAGAAGAGAGGAGGGGATAGGGTCAAGCGGGCAGGTTTTGGGCGGCCTGCCGTCACAAGTTTTTATCTGGAGAGAGAGGGGAGAAAGAAGTCAAAGCATAGGGTAGGGCAGTGTGAGCAGGACCAGCAGTGTCATTTGACTTAACAAACGAGGATCGGATGGCGTCAACCTTCTTTTCAAATTGGTTGACGAAGTCATCCACAGAGAGGGAGGAGGGGGGGGGGGGGGGGGGATTCAGCAGGGAGGAGAATGTGACAAAGAGCTTCCTAGGGCTAGAGGCAGATGCTTGGAATTTAGAGTGGTAGAAAGTGGCCTTAGCAGCAGAAACATATGAAGAAAATGTAGAGAGGAGGGAGTGAAAAGATGCCAGGTCCGCAGGGAGTTTAGTTTTCTTCCATTTCCGCTCAGCTGCCCGGAGCTCTGTTCTGTGAGCTCGCAATGAGTCATCAAGCCACGGAGCTGGAGGGGTGGACCGAGCCGGCCGGGAGGATAGGGGACATAGAGAGTCAAAGGATGCAGAAAGGGAGGAGAGGAGGGTTGAGGAGGCAGAATCAGGAGATTGGAGGGAGAAGGATTGAGCAGAGGGAAGAGATGATAGGATGGAAGAGGAGAGAGTAGCGGGAGAGAGAGAGCGAAGGTTGCGACGGCGCATTACCATCTGTGTAGGGGCAGAGTGAGTAGTGTTGGAGGAGAGGGAGAGAGAAAAGGATACAAAGTAGTGGTCGGAGACATGGAGGGGAGTTGCAGTGAGATTAGTAGAACAACAGCATCTAGTAAAGATGAGGTCAAGCGTATTGCCTGCCTTGTGAGTAGGGGGGGACGGTGAGAGGGTGAGGTCAAAAGAGGAGAGGAGTGGAAAGAAGGAGGCAGAGAGAAATGAGTCAAATGTAGACGTAGGGAGGTTGAAAAAAATCTTGCATATCTTAATTTATTTCCACAATTAACAAATAATACACATAATAATGTAGGCAGTTCATGCTAAGGGGTGGTCTGCCATTCACGTTTTTACACTCGTCACATTTAATCTACTGTTATCTTCAAGAGAACACTCTTCATTGGCTGGTGGCCTGAGATGTGTGGGTCCAGTATCTGATCTGATCATCATCGGTCAACAGAGGATGGAGGGAGGGAATGGGGGAAGGAGAGGTGGATGGAAGCGAGGATGGAGGGGACATGTCCTCCTCATAGCATACTGCTCTTCACCCTCGCAAAGATCTGTCGGACCTTGATAGCCAGGACACTGCCCTCCCTCACGATGATCATTGACACACAAGGAACCATTGGGTGGGACTACGATTGCAAAGTCCTGGTAAATTTAACAAAATTCCCGGTCTGAGGATTCTGTAAATTCCTACTTAAACCCTTCTAAAATCCATGAATTGTTCAACCGGGATTTCTGAAAAACCTGGGAATTTTGGGAAAGGTATTGGAACGTTGCAACCCTAGGTGGGACAACCCACAGCCTAAGAGGTTAGTTATGACTTATTCTAGAGGCAGTTGACCACTGTGGAGGTTACGACCTCGTTGGAATCCCCATCACACAAAACATCCTGGAGCTTATGGCCCAGACGACTGAAACGCACACAGATAGAGGAGACAGTGTCACTATCAGTATTAGGAAGACATTATCAGAGTAAGTTCAGGTTCAGAACAGCATGAAGAGTAAATAACATTATGGGCCAGTAACTAGTAGAGGACTAACACAGATACATTAGTATAACTATGTTTACACAGCAGGCTGACGGATATCAAACCAATCTGACAGGAAAGATCAAACCGGTCTATAACCAGCCTCCTGGATGTAGAAATACTTCAATACTGACATCCCTCTCAGCATCACATCAAATAGTGCTCTCCAGGTTAAACAGTCGTCATTTGATGAAACCCAGATGAAGGCAGCATAGCTGTCGAAACGTTGGTATTTAATAATTACATTGGAGCTGCAGTGTGCACCATTTATTTAATTTGATAAATGTGATCATTTACCACTATAAAGGTTTTATGACTAAGCACCAACAGGCTTGAGTACAGGTGAGTATTATGATAGACTGTTACCTGATGACCATGTTGTGGTGCGTGCTGTCGGGTTCTCCGCTGGGATTGGCTGAGGTGATGGCAAGCGGACCGGTGATGTCACACAGTTGTCTGGTGACAGTGTGGTCAGGGACTCGGATCATAATGCTGTCCTTGGTCCCCACGCGGTCGTAGGCCGGTCCCAGACTTCACCAACACAGGTGCGAACACAACGATTAAAAACAATATTTTAATTTAGGTGAACCCCCAAGAATCAACATGTGACTCTTGGGGGTTAACCTAGCCCAGTGCAGCAGAAATCAAATAATATGTAATCTAAATACCCCCAAAACTGTAATTTGCCACCATGGTACTGAGTGACCCAGTCTGAGTAGCCAATCTCCTTTGCTGACGATGCAACTGATTCCTCCAGGGTAGACATTCCTCATGAACTCCCAGAGTAGAGGACTGAAGGGGGGCTTGGCTGTCACCAGCTGTTCCACACTGGAAATACAAATACAGATCCACTTCTCTGCTGGGTGGTCCTGGTTAGGGGACAGAGAGACAGGTCAGGGGTTAGAGGTCAAGGGCCTTGGCTGCCACCAGCTGCTCTACACTGGAAATACAGATATTATTCTCTGCTGGGTGGTCCTAACAGGGGTCAAAGAGATGTTAGAGGTCAAAGTTTATCCAGTTTCATCCCAAAACTAAATTGTGTGAGCCAGCGCATCACATTCCAGTGTAACAATGGGATTGTTCCAGGACAATTGTTCCTATCCAGCTCGTAGGACCAATAGTCTACTTGCTGGAATAATATTGGCTTGATTAAGAGTATGAGCACAGTAAGTTACTGATAATATGAGCACAGTATGTTACTGATAATGTTACCTTGATGTTGTAGATGCTCTCGGTGGCCTGAGGGTTCTTGCAGGAGGCAGCCAGGGCATGGACAGTGTCGGTGTGGATTCCACAGACCCCATCACCCCTCCCACCCCCGTCCCCCATCGTCTAGCAGTCTAATGATCTTTAGGAGTCCACTAGTCAGCCTGGAGCCTGCTATGGCACAGGGCGAGGCAGGGGACGACGCCTTCTGCTGCTTCACATCCTGGAGACAACACAGAGATAGAAGATATAGAACGGAACAGAAGGGAGTAGGACGGAATGGTATGGAACAGAATGGAATAGTATGAAAATGTATGCACTCACTAACTGTAAGTCGCTCTGGATAAGAACGTCTGCTAAATGACTAAAATGTAAAATGAAATGGAGTGTATTGTTCTCACCTTGAACAGTGGCGGGCCGAGGGGCAGTCTCTGAGAGAAGTTACAGTTGACCAGTGATACCAGGGCTATTTTAGGACAGTAACATTTAACTGACGTCTAGGTATCAAAACAATGTGTACATGATGCAATGTTTTGAACAGAAAGCGTACATGGTCACTGTGGTGGAGATACTGTGCAGTAAGTCTGAGACAAGTGCTGTAAGAGCCTTGTGAGTGGAATGAGGTGAGAAGCTGGTTCCTTCCTCTCCATCTGGTAGGGGAGCTGCTGGAGGGTGGCCAGGACCACCTCCATGACCGTGGTCAGAGACAAGAGGACCAGGTTCCCATACGCAGCTGGGGGGTGGAGACATGGAAATATGGAGAGATGGAGTGTAACGTATAGGTGCAGAAGATGATTTTAATAAAGAACTGAAGCAAATGAACAAACATGAGGAGCGTACATAACGTGAGAGAAAAACAATAACACCTAGTGAGGGCTAAATAAAGGTGGAGTAATCAAGGAGAAAATGATGAGCAGGTGGGTGTAATGATGTTTGCAAGGTGTGCGCAGTGTCGGTTGCAGGACCGGTGGATAGTAGACTGGCGACGTCGAGCGCCAGAGGGAGGGAACAGGATTAGGCACGACAGTACCCCCCTTGCCGCACGGTCTGGACGGTGGAGATGGAAATCCCGCATGATGTTGGGGTCTAGGATGTCCGCCACCGGGACCCAAGAGTGCTCCTCAGGACCGTACCCCTCCCAGTCCACTAGGTACTGGAGCCGACCCCCACGATGTCGACAGTCCAAGAGGGACCTAACAGCATAGGCAGGGGTCCCCTCGATGTCCAGGGGAGGCGGCGGGGTGTCGTGGGGGACGGAATCAGCCAGGGGACCTGGAACCCCCGGCCTGAGGAGGGAAACATGAAAGGAAGGTGAGATCCGGTAGTTGGTGGGGAGTTTGAGGCGATATATTACCTCTTTGATCCTCCGGAGGACCTTGAAGGACCCCACAAACCGGGGGCTCAGCTTTCGGAGAGCAGGCGGGAGGTTCCTGGCGGAGAGCCAGACGTGATCACCAGGATGGAATACAGGAGCGTCACTGCGGTTGTGGTCCACATGATCCTTCTGATGGAGGACGGCGTGCTGGAGCCTCACATGGGCGGTGTAACCATTCATCCACTGCAGGGGCCTCGGTCTGGCTCGGAGTCCACGGAGCCAGGGCCGGCTGATATCCCAGGGGGCACTGGAAGGGAGTCAGCCCGGTGGTTGAGTGTCGAAGGGAGTTCTGGGCGTATTCCGCCCATGGAAGGAGCCAAGCCCACTCCTTAGGAACCTCCCCAGCTCCTGGTTGGTCCTCTCCACCTGCCCGTTGGACTGAGGCCGGTACACGGATGTGAGGCTGACTGTAACCCCCAGCTTCTCCATAAAGAACGTGAACTGGGGACCACGGTCGGAAACGATGTCCTCCGGAAGGCCATAGTACCAGAAGACCTGCTGGAATAGTGCCTCAGCGACCTGGAGAGCGGGTGGTAGAACAGAGAGAGGGATAAAACGGCAGGATTTAGAGAATATGTCAATAACAACCATAATAGGGGTACAACCATCAGAGGGGAAGATCAGTTACAAAGTCAATGGACAAATGTGACCAGGAACGCTGAGGCACGGGAATGGGAAGTAGTTTCCCTGCTGGAGCGTGCCGGGTAGATTTGGATTGAGTACATATGGAGCATGAGTTGACATCGTGGGTGACCAGTATCCTGCACCAAGGTGGGCCACCAGTATTTTTCGGAGAGGGATTGGATGGTGCGGGTGATACCTGGGTGTCCAGTGGCAAGGGATGTGTGTGCCCAGGTTAACAGCTGATCTCTCACCCCTGTGGGAACGTAGATGCGCTCCGGAGGGCAGGTGGCAGGACCGGGTTCTGCTCCAGAGCCTGGCAGATGTCCATGTCTATGTCCCAACATACGGGGCCAACGATACGACATTGAGTAGAGACAACACTTGAGGTACAGCCAGACAGTGAAATAGGCACCGTAAAGGGTTTGGCGGAAAACAATGAAAATGGAATACTCACGCCTACCCTGGGAGATGGAAGGTCACAGGGCTGCCCCTCTGCTCTAATGGACCCCGGGTTAGGGCACACCGGACACCACTGAAGCTGGTGCTCCTCCTGGCCACAATAGGGACAGAGCCCCAGCTGTCTCCGGCGACACCACTCTGCCACGGAGAGGTGTGTGGCCCCTACCTCCATGGGTTCAGGCTCTGCCTCAGGACAGCCAAAGGAGGGAGGCGAGTGGCGAGGTGGACATCGGCGCACCCACAGAAGGTTATCCAGACGGATGGCCATCGACATGAGAGCATCCAAGGAAATATTGTCATCCCGACATGCCAACTCCGTCTGGACCTCCTCGCGCAGTCCACTGCGGAATAGAGTGCGGAGCGCTGGCTCATTCCATCCACTGGAAGCTGCCACAGTCCGAAAGGTGAGGGCGTAATCCGCAGCAGTCTGGGCACCCTGCCGGAGCTGGAAAAGTTGCTCACCTCCCTCTCTGTCCTCTGGTGGATGGTCGAAGATCGCCCTGAACAGAGCCATGAACCTCTCATAAGACCCCAGCTCCTCCTCTACTCTCTCCCAGACGGCCGTAGCCCACTCCAACTCCCGTCCGGTCAGCAGGGAAATGACCATGGCAACCTTGGACCTCTCGGTGGTGGGGGCACCCGTCTGATATGCAAAATAGAGGGAGCACTGGAGTAGGAAGCCACGGCATTTCGATGGAGTGCCGTCATATTTCTCCGGAAGGGATGGTCAGGCATTGCGGACTTGGGCGGATGGCTGGGTAGGCTGGAGGAATAGGGTGCCAAACACAACCTCCGCTTTTCACTCTCTTTATCTGTTGAAGCAGGTGAAGATTTTGGAAATGTCATGTAGCGACTGACCGATGAGCATGAGGAAAGTGTTCATGACCAGGAAAGCGATGGCTCCAGCTGGGAACCCTAAGGCCCCTGCTGGAGAGATCTGTAGCATGAGACCTGAGAATAGAACAGAGAGTACTGGTTACTAAACAGGTCACAGAGCATGGAGACAACAACAGCAACACTGACGAACTTTGCTGCAAATCTCCTCTTGACATTATTGTACGATTTAGGCTAAACTTAAAGGCACATTCTTCCTGTTAGGATCTGTCAATGTGTGAAATGTGTGTGTATGTCAGTGCCAAAGATGAATTTCAGTTTTGTGTAATGGATAATAAAGTATTCTAATCTAATCCTTCAGTGTACGTCCCAAATGGTACCCTATTCCCTATATAGTGCACTACTTTTGACCAGAGCCCTATATAGGGAATAGGGTGTCATTTAGGAGGCAGCACAAATCACCCGCATACCTGCGAAGGGGTACAATGTCCATGTAGCCCAGACAAGAATGGGATGAAGGATGGAATGACTGACCCAAACCTCTGTCCTCCCCTGACCTGCAGTCTGCAGACCAACCCATTTACCACCGCTCCCGACACCAGCATCAACGGAACGCTCAGCCGCAGGAACACTACCCTGTGACTGGACGAGGCCAAGTGGAGCGCCGAGAGAGCTGCCACCCCATTGGTCAGGTAGAATAGGGTGTCAGTGATTTGAATGGTTGGTGGTGACGATGACAGCGCCCCCTGGAGTTTTCTCGGGGAACAGTAGCAGCACAGGACAGAGAGGAGGCGGTCAGAGGAGACGAGCTGAGGACCCACGGGGATCAGAATCTTCTCAGAAATGGAGTTGATGAGGCGGCTGAATGTCCCGTAAAGTGAGGCGACGGCAAACAGAAAGCAGGACACACCGAAGAACATGTAGTACCCCTGGAGGGGGATCTGGGGGACCGTGGACACGGACAGCTGCAGGAACAATGCATTGTGGGCAACTTCCAGGGCGTCGTTACTCAGACTCACCACTAGGAAGAGCAGTGCCGCCGTCACAAAGAACCAATCACCAACCATCGCCGACCACGAAGGGCATGATGATGTTTACCATGGCTGAGCAGAAGGCCAATAGTATGGAGAGGAGGATGTAGGGGAGCAATCCCGCGATGGCCGACTGGGGGATGGGCAGGGAGAACAGCCAATCAGGGCTCTGCAAGGTGCCGTTGATGAGTTCTGCTGACAGGGATAGGTTAGTTATGAGGGAAGTGGGCGTTGTCATGTTGCTCATCAGGTCATGTGACAGGGTCAGGTTGGTTGTGATTGGTTGGGAGACGCGTGTGGCGCCGTAGCTCCCCTAGAGTGCTGCGAAGCCGATGAAGGTGGTGCTGCTTAGGTGGTCGTATTTGCGGAAAGACAGGAGGCCGGCGATCAGCTGACACACTCCACCTATCAGGATCAGGCGAACACACAACACTGTTAGTGATGTTAAACAACCACCTAAAAACACACAACACTGATCCGAACAGGAACGAACTGATCCCATTGAATAACATGCCTAACACCCCCGGCCATAGAAACTGTCTGGAAAACCATCCGAGGTTGCCATGGCGTCTGTCGTTTTAGCTACAGCTGTAAAACAACAGAGACAGTAATAATATTATATGAACATGAGAGAGAGGACAGCAAAGAAAACATTTAAGAGAAAGACGGATGAATGATGAACATACAAGCTATTCAGTACCCTATTATTCCAGCATCGGTCTGGGGTGGTGTTTAACTATAAGGCTCTAGGCTGGGGTCCCAAATGGCACCCTATTCCCTATGGGTCCTGGTCAAAAGTAGTTCACTTTATAGGGAATAGGGTACCATTTGGGACGCAGCCCTAGACTGGTGTGGTTGGCTGGTCTGTCTGTCAACACTCTCCTACAACCCAGGGCTAAGACTTTCTCTTGCTCTAAATTTAAACCCAATATTGGCTCATTCCTGTCCTGCCAGTTTCTTTATTCTGTGGAATGGAAATAAAGTATAAATGTGTTTTGGACAATAAACAACCAGAGGATATATTTGCAGAGTTGATGATGTCACTGGCCCAGTCATGGAGGATAAATGTTATATTGACACAGGTCCTACCCAGACAGAGAAAAACAGACAGCATTTGAGCTTACTGTCTAGAAAGATTAAGATTCACCTCAATACTTCTTTATTTATCATTGAATATAATGATCACAATGCCATCTATTTGTAAAACAGTAACCTACACAATTTTTTATCAAAACACGTGAATATATTTCTCTCTCTCTCTCTCTCTCTCTCTCTCTCTCTCTCTCTCTCTCTCTCTCTCTCTCTCTCTCTCTCTCTCTCTCTCTCTCTCTCTCTCTCTCTCTCTCTCTCTCTCTCTCTCTCTCTCTCTCTCTCTCTCTCTCTCTCTCTCTCTCTCTCTCTCTCTCTCTCTCTCTCTCTCTCTCTCTCTCTCTCTCTCTCGGTGCTGAGTCTCATTTCCACCCACTCCCAGTGACAAACACAGGAGCCACAGTACAGTAAGGGTGACTGGAGGGAGTCAGTGTACAGCAGGTGCCTAGAGAGATAGGAGGCTGCTGCCTAGCCAAGCTTTCTTTACTTCCGTTCCCTCTTTCCCTGAGACAGTGACAGGAGACAGAGCACACTTATTTACACTGTATATGTCAGCCTGTCTATCATCATATACAGTCTATCACATAGATCTGTTAGACTTACATATATACAGTATGTATCTGCAAGTCTATTATCAAGCAGTTGCAAGACTGGCTTTAGTACAGTAAGTAGTAGAGTAGACTGATTCTAGTAAGTCATATCAGACCTCTCTCTCTCCATCACTATCTTACCATCACTACACTACTAGCCTCCGCTAACTTTTCAGACAACTTCTCCACAGTATTGTAAGCTGTTCTTTACATTCTCTATGTTTTCATGACATGGTAAATATATACATAAGATACCAGTTATTTCTAATCATGCCGTGAATGTTTGAATATAATATTCTGTTATCCATGTTTGCAGCTGATGATGATGATTACGATGATGATGATGCTCGGACGGAGAAAGAGAAGACGCGATGATGAGTCTGATCGGACAGAGAGAGAAGGTGTTGCTTGCTAGATGTTCTGGAGGAATGTTGAAGTTTATCAACATAAATATCCAATCCTTAAAGTGGGAGGAGCTCCAGGAGTTCTTCCGGCCTCACCCCCCTCACCCCTCGAGAGGTGACATCACACCTTACCTGGGTTGTTCCATGAAATTAGTGCCTGTTGTGTCCCTTTGATATTTTAAAGGTCCAATGCTGACGTTTTTATCTGAATATAAAATAATTTCTGGGTAACAATTACGTACCTTACCGTGATTGTTTTCAATTAAAATTGTGAAAAATAAACAAAAATTGCTTCTTAGAGAAGACCAATTTCTTTAGCAAAGATTTTGCTAGGACTGCATGGGAGTGGGGAGAGGAAAACTGAACATATGTTATTGGCAGAGATGTTTGGAACTCTTTCTTCCTGGTCTATTAGCCCCGTGTAGCTCAGTTGGTAGAGCATGGCGCTTGCAACGCCAGGGTTGTGGGTTCGATTCCCATGGGGGGCCAGCATGAAAAACGTATGCACTCACTTACTGTAAGTTGCTCTGGATAAGAGCAACTTAAATGACTAAAATGTAAATGTATTAACTAATTTACCATCTGGTGATGTCAACAGGCAGGCCAAAACTCCATCCCACCAAAACAGGTTTCAAACAGTTCTTACACTAAATGGGCATTATCATAATTTAAACAATTTCACACTATTATTCTAACCTCAGTGTGAAAATATTGTAACGACCCAGCTGGGTCATAAAGGAAAAGAAAGACGGGCACCAGGTGTACAGGCAGAACACAGGTTTATTCCTAAATGGGCTATTGTTCAGGCCACAGCCCACGCCGCTAAATCCCGAACGTACACAAATATAACATGTCAAGTTAAGGGTCCCGAACAGAAGAGAGAGAGATGAGACAGTAACCCCTATTTATGCATTTCAAAACCCTGCGGGATTACCCATCATACCCCCCCAACCTTTCCATCTGTCCTGGCATATTTAACCCCTGCTAGCACCCATGAGAACAATAACACATCCACGAACACAGAACACAATACCGGGTCGTTACAACATACACTGAGTGTACAAAACGTTAGGTATACCTTAATACTGCCAGATGTGCATAATGGTGCCGGAGGGGATGGCTGCCATTTTACAGGCTCCTAACCAACTGTGCTATTTTGCTAGTTTTTTCGCGTTCTTTGTAACTTATATTTGTACTTGTTGTGTACATAATGTTGCTGCTACCATCTCTTATGACCGAAATTAACTTCTGGACATCAGATCAGCGATTACTCACCTCGCACTGGACGAAGATGTTTTCTTTAACGAGTCTGACGCAAAGGATATACTGCTTTCTCTGGAACGGGCCCAAATCCCCGTCATTTGCGATATAATTCACTGTATCAGAATTCCAGTGGGTCAGAAGTTTACATACACTAAGTTGACTGTGCCTTTAAACAGCTTGGAAAATTCTAGAAAATGATGTCATGGCTTTAGAAGCTTCTGATAGGCTAACTTACATTTTTGAGTCAATTGGAGGTGTACCTGTGGATTTATTTCAAGGCCTACCTTCAAACTCAGTGCCCCGTTGCTTGACATCATGGGAAAATCAAAAGAAATCAGCCAAGACCTCAGAAAGAAAATTATAGACATCCACAAGTCTGGTTCATCATTGGGAGCAATTTCCAAATGCCTGAAGGTACCACGTTCATCTGTACAAACAATAGTACGCAAGTATAAACACCATGGGACCACGCAGCCATCATACCGCTCAGGAAGGAGACGCGTTCTGTCTCATAGAGATGAACGTACTTTGGTGCAAAAAGTGCAAATCAATCCCAGAACAACCGCAAAGGACGTTGTGAAGATGCTGGAGGAAACAGATTCAAAAGTATCTATATTCACAGTGTAACAAGTCCTATATCGACATAACCTGAAACGCCGCTCAGCAAGGAAGAAGCCACTGCTCCAAAACCGCCATAAAAAAGCCAGACTTCGGTTTGCAACTGCACATGGGGACAAAGATCGTACTTTTTGGAGAAATGTCCTCTGGTCTGATGAAACAAAAATAGAACTGTTTGGCCAGAGTGAACATCATTCTGTTTGGAAGGAAAATTATGTGGATATATTGAAGCAACATCTCAAGACATTAGTCAGGAAGTTAAAGCTTGGTCGCAAATGGGTCTTCCAAATGGACAATGACCCCAAGCATACTTCCAAAGTTGTGGCAAAATGGCTTAAGGACAACAAAGTCAAGGTACTGGAGTGGCCATCACAAAGCCCTGACCTCAATCTTATAGAAAATGTGTGGGCAGAACTGAAAAAGCGTGTGCGAGCATGGAGGCCTACAAATCTGACTCAGTTACACCAGCTCTGTCAGGAGGAATGGGCCAGAATTCACCCAACTTATTGTGGGAAGCTTGTGGAAGGATACCCGAAACGTTTGACCCAAGTTAAACAATTTAAAGGCAATGCTACCAAATACTAATTGAGTGTATGTAAACTTCTGACCCACTGGGAATGTGACGAAAGAAATGAAAGCTGAAATAAATAATTCTCTCTACTATTATTTTGACATTTCACATTCTTAAAATAAAGTGGTGATCCGAACTGACTTAAGACAGGGAATTTTTACTAGGATTAAATGTCAGGAATTGTGAAAAACTAATTTTAAATGTATTTGGCTAAGGTGTGTGTAAACTTCCAACTTCAACTTTACATATCCCAACCAGAAGCCATGGATTACAGGCAACACCTGCATTGAGCTAAAGGCTAGAGCTGCCGCTTTCAAGGAATGGGACACTAATCCGGACGCTCAGACGAACCATCAAACAGTCAAAGCATCAATACAGGATTAAGATTGAATCCTACTACACCGGCTCTGACGCTCGTTGGATGTGGCAGGGCTTGAAAACGATTACAGACTACAAAGGGAAGCACAGCCGCGAGCTGCCCAGTGACACAAGCCTACCAGACGAGCTAAATCAATTCTATGCTCGCTTCGAGGCAAGCAACACTGAAGCATGCATGAGAGCACCAGCTGTTCCGGATGACTATGTGATCACGCTCTCCGTAGCCGATGTGAGTAAAACTTTTAAGCAGGTCAACATTCACAAGGCCGCAGGGCCAGACGGATTACCAGGACGTGTACACCAAGCATGTGCTGACCAACTGGCAAGTGTCTTCACTGACATTTTCAACATGTCCCTGACTGAGTCTGTAATACCAACATGTTTCAAGCAGACCACCATAGTCCCTGTGCCCAAGGACACTAAGATAACCTGCTTAAAAGACTACCGACCCGTAGCACTCACATCTGTAGCCATGAAGTGCTTTGAAAGGCTGGTCATGGCTCACATCAACAGCATTATCCCAGAAACCCTAGACCCACTCCAATTTGCATACCGCCCCAACAGATCCACAGATGATGCAATCTCTATTGCACTCCATACTGCCCATTCCCACCTGGCCTAGAGGAACACCTACGTGAGAATGCTATTCATTGACTACAGCTCAGCGTTCAACACCATAGTGCCTTCAAAGCTCATCACTAAGCTAAGGATCCTGGGACTAAACACCTCCCTCTGCAACTGGATCCTGGACTTCCCGACGGGTCGCCCCCAGGTGGTAAGGGTAGGTAACAACACATCTGCCACGCTGATCCTCAACACGGGGGCCCCTCGGGGGTGCGTGCTCAGTCCCCTCCTGTACTCCCTGTTCACCCATGACTGCATGGCCAGGCACGACTCCAACACCTTCATTAAGTTTGCCGACGACACAACAAGTGGTAGGCCTGATCACTGACAACGATGAGACAGCCTATAGGGAGGAGTTCAGAGACCTGGCTGTGTGGTGCCAGGATAACAACCTCTCCCTCAACGTGATCAAGACAAAGGAGATGATTGTGGACTACAGGAAAAAAAAGAGGACTGAACACGCCCCCATTCTCATCGACGGGGCTGTGGTGGAACAGGTTGAGAGCTTCAAGTTCCTTGGTGTCCACATCACCAACAAACTATCATGGTCCAAACACACCAAGACAGTCGTGAAGAGGGCACGACAAAGCCTATATCCCGACAAAGCCTATATAAGATTTGGCATGGGTCCTCAGATCCTCAAAAAGTTATACAGCTGCACCATCGAGAGCATCCTGACTGGTTGCATCACCGCCTGGTATGGCAACTGCTCGGCCTCCGACCACAAGGCACTACAGAGGGTAGTGCGTACGGCCCAGTACATCACTGGAGCCAAGTTTCCTGCCATCCAGGACCTCTATACCAGGCGGTGTCAGAGGAAGGCCCTCAAAATTGTCAAAGACTCCAGCCACCCTAGTCATAGACTGTTCTCTCTGCTACCGCACGGCAAGCGGTAGCGGAGCACCAAGTCTAGGTCCAAAAGACTTCTCAACAGCTTCTACCCCCAAGCCATAAGACTCCTGAACAGCTAATCATGGCTACCCGGACAATTTGCACTGCCCCACACCCCTTCCCCCTTTTTTACTCTGCTTATTATTTATGCATAGTCACTTTAACTCTACCCACATGTACATATTACCTCAATTACCTCGACTAGCCGGTGCCCCCGCACATTGACTCTGCACCGGTACCCCCCTGTATATAGCCTCCCTACTGTTATTTTATTTTACTGCTGCTCTTTAGTTATTTTTTTTGCTTAACACTTTATTTATATATTTTTTACTTTGCATTGTTGGTTAAAGGCTTGTTAGTAAGCATTTCACTGTAATGTCTACACCTGTTGTATTCGGCGAATGTGGCAAATACAATTTGATTTGATATGATTTGAAGACTGAAACAGGTTTCCCTCAAGAATTTCTCTGTATTTAGCGCCATCCATCATTCCTTCAATTCTGACCAGTTTCCCAGTCCCTGCCGATGAAAAACATCCCCACAGCATGATGCTGCCACCACCATGCTTCACTGTGGATGGTGTTCTCGGGGTGATGAGAGGTGTTGGGTTTGCGCCAGACATAGCGTTTTCCTTGATGGCCAAAAGGCTACATTTTTGTCTCATCTGACCAGAGTACCTTCTTCCATATGTTTGGGGAGTCTCCCACATGCCTTTTGGCGAACACCAAACGTGTTTGCTTATTTTTTTCTTTAAGCAATGGCTTTTTTCTGGCCACTCTTCCGTAACGCCCAGCTCTGTGGAGTGTACAGCTTAAAGTGGTCCTATGGACAGATACTCCAATCTCTGCTGTGGAGCTCTGCAGCTCCTTCAGGGTTATCTTTGGTCTCTTTGTTGCTTCTCTGATTAATGCCCTCCTTGCCTGGTCCGTGAGTTTTGGTGGGCGGCCCTCTCTTGGCAGGTTTGTTGTGGTGCCATATTCTTTCCATTTTTTAATAATGGATTTAATGGTGCTCCGTGGGATATTCAAAGTTTCTGATATTTTTTTACAACTCAACCCTGATCTGTACTTCTCCACAACTTTGTCCCTGACCTATTTGGAGAGCTCCTTGGTCTTCATGGTGCTGCTTAGTGGTGTTGCAGATTCTGGGGCCTTTCAGAACAGGTGTATATATACTGAGATCATGAGACAGATCATGTGATACTTAGATTGCACACAGGTGGACTTTATTTAACTAATTATGTGACTTCTGAAGGTAATTGGTTGTACCAGATCTTATTTAGGGGCTTCATAGCAAAGGGGGTGAATACATATGCACGCACCACTTTTACGTTATTTATTTTTTAGAATTATTTGAAACAAGTACTTTTTTTCCTTTCACTTCACCAATTTGGACTATTTTGTGTATGTCCATTACATGAAATCAATTTAAATTACAGTTTGTAATGCAACAAAATAGGAAAAACGCCAAGGGGGATGAAAACTTTTGCAAGGCACTGTGCATGTACAAATTACCTTGACTAACCTGTACCCCCGCACATTGACTTGGTACCGGTACCCCCTGTATATAGCCTCGTTATTGTTATTTTGTGTTACTTTTTATAATTGTTTTACCTTAGTTTATTTGGTAAATATTTTTTAAAACTCTTTCTTGAACTGCATTGTTGGTTAAGGGCTTGTAAGTAAGCATTTCACAGTAAGTTCTCCACCTGTTGTACTCAGCGCATGTGACAAATAATGTTAGATTTGATTTGAATATTGAGTTGCACCCCCTTTTTAGCCTTCAGAACAGCCTCATGGACTCTACAAGTTCCACAGGGATGCTGGTCCATGTTGACTCCAATGCTTCTCACATTTGGCTGGATTTCCTTTGGGTGGTGGATCATTCTTGATACACATGGGAAACTGTTGAGCGTGAAATATCCAGCAGTGCTGCAGTTCTTGACGCACTCAAACCGGTGCACCTACTACCATATCCTGTTCAAAGGCACTTAAATGTTTTGTCTTGCCAATTCACCCTCTGAATGGCACACATACACAATTTATGTCTCAAGGCTTAAAAATCCTTCTTTAACCTGTCTCCTCCCCTTCATCTACACTGATTGAAGTGGACTTAACAGGTGACATCAATAAGGGATCATAGCTTTCACCTGGATTCACCTTGTCAGTCTATGTCATGGAAAGAGTTTTGTACACTCAGTGTATATAAAACACAGGAAAATCACGGTTTGGACTGCACTGATCCTTTAAGTAGAAAATGTGCACCAATATTGCTTTTTAAAAGCCATTTATATTTAATGACGTGACCTTTAATATAGACCACATGGAGAATTCAATCAATCAGATTTATATGAATAGACCTTCTAAAGTGCCAAAATTCCGAATTTTACATCTCCCTCTCTGCACCCTCTGTTACTTCCAGGAAGATTTTAACCCACATGACACCAACATTTCTCCAAGTTTTCACCATCATTGTAAAGCCCTAGTTATTTTGTTGCTTTGACAATGTAATTTCTGAAGATTAATGAAAAAAATAAGTAAACCTGGCCCTCATTTGAAGATCAACCCTGTTACCTGAACTGAACTCTCATTTTAATATGGTGAAACTATTCCTTTTAAATACTTTTTTCAAAAGAAACATTGAACATCTAATAGTCAAATCATAGTGTAAAAGCAGGTGGGCTGGTTCTACTCTTTTGGCCATTTTGTGGTGAAAAACTGGGTGGGTGGAACATAACACGTCAACACTGTTACCCATAGATATATTTTTTGTTTTTTTACTTGCATTCAATTGTCCCTCCCTGTTGCACACAACAAGCTTCTGTGCCCCTGTCACAAGTGGATTTACGGCTGATTTAAGGTGAAATCGTCAACCCTGTTACGGTCAACCCGGTTACTTTATTTGACACGCAATAGGCACTTACTATAGTTATTTTTGTATTTACCCTCTTGAGAAGGGAAAACTTGTTTTTTTATTAGGTTCAACATGTGCTCTTTATGACATCATTTTCCCCCCCCACCAAGTTACACATCTCAAAAGGCACCGAATTGGTGGAATGACCCACCTGCCCCTCTCTGTCCTGTATCAGGGATCTTTTTCTCTCTGGAGTACAACATCACACCTTACCTAAGAAGAAAATGCCTTCTTCCTGATGATGATGGTGAGCGAAAATCCCAGCGTGTTGTTGGAGTAGAGGTTCTTGTTTGTGGAATTTCCTGCCCCCTGGAATTTTTGTTCCCCTCCCTGCTCTTCTTTGTTCCTCTCTGTCCCCCTCCCTACCCCTCCCGGCCCGTCTCTGTTCGGTATCGGGGATCTTTGTCCCTCTGGAGTATAAAAGACAGAGACCTCACCTGAGAGACAACCTGCCTCCTCTCCTCCATCTACACTTCATCCATCCATCCATCCATCTCACCAACAGATCTATGAGGGAGAGAGAGAAGAGAGAGAAGGAGGCGAAACAGAGAGATGAGCCCAACACAACAAAACAGAGGACAGACAGTCAAACAAGGGAAGAGTTGAACCACAGTTTGGACAGACCTACTAATTCCAGGGCTTTTCTTAATTTTTTTTCCAACAAAACAGAGGACAGACATTCAAACGAGGGAAGAGTTGAACCACAGTTTGGACAGACCTACTAATTCCAGGGCTTTTCTTTATTTTTTTTTGCTATTTGCTATTTCACAGTATACAGATCACATAAGGCCTTCATCTTCATACACCATTCTCAGTCAGACAAATGGTTTGCTGTTGATGAATAGTACTTCATCTTTCACTTGCTATTTCACAGTGACAACAGACAGACAGACATGCTCTTCAAAGTACAGGTAAGCACCAGCCAATATAGTCACTCACTATGCATATAACCTATATGAGAGTTATATGAAATTATTTATATTTATAGTATGGGTCTCTCTCTATTCTATCCCCTGTCAGTGTGTAAGGTTAGAGCTCTAGAAAGGATGTTGTTGACTATTGGTGATGTGTGGAACTGTAATATGACCAATATGGACCCCATGCATTAATTGATCCATCATATATTGATATATGTGGGTCTCTCTCTACTCCACTGACAGTCAGTGTGTGAGGTTAGAAGCCCAGAGAGAATAAAGTTGTATGTATGTCTGTCTGTCTGTGATTTGTATGGTGAATACTTCAGCTGTTAGACTCCAGTTTTATCATCTTATACGATCAGGTGTTTTTTTAAATAATTGGATGTCATGGGGTGTTCTGTTTTAATGACTCACGTCACACTTGGCTACATAACGCTCACCAATCGAATGCTGTTTGGGTCAGTACTCGTCTCATTATCTGAACTGTCAAATAACACACAGGTGATTTTTTTAAACTGAAAACAACAAACTGTAAGGAATTCCGGTAGGCCTAGCCTAAAACTGAAAAGTACAAAATGATAAAGTTTTTATGTTAATTCTTTCCCTCTGTCTCTCAAGACTGTATTAATGCATACTGCTGTCTGTCTGTTTCTGTGTTTGTCAGAGATCCTTCAGACCCATGTCTGCTACACTGAGAGGACTCCACCAGTCTGCCCTGGACGGTAAGCTCAGCTCAGCACTCTTCTCTGTACTGTGTACTCTCTGCTGTTTCCATCCTGTGTTAGGATTTTCCTTTATCACAATATCAAAACACACACACACACAAACACAAACACGTTCGTTAAGTGTTTCTTTCTGGCTTGGCCATGAGGAAGCTGATGTTTGACAGTAGTAAATATTGGTCTGTTCTGTTCTATTCATACAGGCTGTGTTGGTCAGGTCTATACTGTACATAGACCTAGGCTACATAGACCTACATTGACATAGGCTGTCTGTGTTGGTTCTCTAACTCTCCGTCTCAGTTCAGACGTGAATAAACTGAGCTTAGAACATACTGGGGAGGTTTTAAACATTCCTGTCTTCTCCTGTCATCGTCTCCCTTCTTCTCCCCTCTCCTCGTCCTCTTCAACACCTCCTCTCCCCCTCTCCCTCCCTGCTCCTCTCCTTCTCTCCCCACTCTCTTCCTGCCCCTTTCCACCTCTCCCCCCTCACCCCCCCTCCGCCTCCTCCTCCTCTCCTTCCCCTCCTCCTCTCCGTCCTCCTCCCCACTCTTCCTTTCATCCCCTCCCCCATCCTCCTTCTCTCCTCCTTCCCATTCCCTCCTCTCCTCTTTCCCTCCAGTGATGCAGCATCCAGCCTCAGAGGACAGTGTGACGGCCAGTTTTGGACAGTTCATCCAGGGTGTCCAGCCCCACCACCTGACCCCCACCCTGCTCCACCGTAGCAAGAGGATGGTTCTGGACTCCATCGGAGTGGGACTACTGGGCAGCACCACACAGGTCTTCCAACTGGCCCTACAACACTGTCAGGTGAGATAATAGAATAGATGCTTTATTGTCCATTTGTAACAACGGAAACTTGTCTTCTGCCTTTCCCAACATCCCTAGATATACACACGCACACACGTTGAGAGGCACAGGGTCAGCCACACAGAGCGCCCCTGGATGCAGAGCAATTGTGGGGGGTTAAGTGCCTTGCTCAAGGGCCCAATGGCAGGGGATGGTATATTGGATCAGAGACCAGCAGCTTTTCAGCAGCTTATTATGTGTCGCCCGGGACTTGAACCAGCACCTTTCAGCTTCCTTTTCTCCTCGTCTCCTTCCCTTCACCCTTAACCCTACCCCTAACTGATGTGAAAGCGGATAGCTTGAAGTGATGTCAATCTACCATGTTTGCACATCAGTGCACATGAAGGAGAGGACACAAGGAGATGAGGCAAGGACGTTTCCCTGACTGACAGCTCAATGAGTCCAGTCCAGTGCTGTAACAGTGTGTAAGAGGCAGAGAAAGCCTGCGGACAACACACAGTAACTGGAGCTAGGTTTAAGGTTAGACAGAGACAGTTGACAGACTACATAACTGTTAGAAGCAGACACTCTGTCATCCCTTAAAGAGTCAGGACAGGAATGGAGGAATGGAGTGTACTCTGTAAAGATTGGTCACTCCCCATGGTGATTGAGTTCCTGTGTAGCCGTGTGGAAACACAGTGTGATATGGACACAGTGTTGTTAGGAAGAGGAGAAAAACAGTTTGTTTTAACAGTTCTGTTGTCTGTCTGTTCTGTCTCTATAACGCCCCCTACCGTCTATCCTCTGTCCTGCAGCACATGTACGCTCCCGATGACATCAGTTCTGTTTACGGACGCAGAGGAACCAGACTCTCCCCAACCCTTGCTGCCTTTGTCAACGGAGTGGCCGTGAGTAGATACATCTACAGTAGATCTGCATAGACATGAGTGTAGATATGTAAGGTAGAATAGCATAGACACTGTAGCGAAGAGACAGTGGATATACAGTACCAGTCAAAAGTTGACACACCTACTCATTCCAGGGTTTATCTTTATTTTTACTATTTTCTACATTGTAGAATAATAGTGAAGAATTCAAAACTATGAAATAACACATATGGAATCATGTAGTAACCAAAAATTGTGTTAAACAAATCAAAATATATTTTATATTTGAGATTCTTCAATATAGCCACCCTTTGCCTTGATGACAGCTTTGCACTCTCTTGGCATTCTCTCAACCAGCTTCATGAGGTAGTCACCTGGAATGCATTCCAATTAACAGGTGTGCCTTCTTAAAAGTTAATTTGTGGAACTTATTTCCTTCTTAATGCGTTTGAGCGAATCAGTTGTGTTGTGACAAGGAAGGGGTGGTATACAGAAGATAGCCCTATTTAGTAGAATACCAAGTCCACATTATGGCAAGAGCAGCTCAAATAAGCAAAGGGAAACGACAGTCCATCATTACTTTAAGACATGAAGGTCAGTCAATACAGAACATTTCAAGAACTTTGAAAGTTTCTTCAAGTGCAGTCGCAAAAACCATCAAACGTGTTACGGATACAGGTATCCTGTATGTGTATTTGTTTTTCCTCTCCTTCAGTCGTAATCACAGGTGTCCCTTGTTTTCCTGATTGGTGGTCGTTGGGGTGTCCCACCTGTCCGACATCCGTTCGTCTGCTGATTGCTGAGGTGGACCAATCAGTGGACACTCCTCCGTTTTGCACCACCTGTTTCTGGTTTTTCATTACCATGTCACATCCCCTGGTTTTAAAAAGCCAGTCAGTTGTGTTTTCTGACAGAGAAAACTCTTTGTGAGTATGGATCATGTGGTGTCTTGTTTTTGTGTACTCATGCAAGTGCAGTCTAGTCCATATTGGACCTATGTTGTTTGTTTGTGCCTGGGAAAAAGGGGGTTTAGCAAGTCGCCCTTGGGCATACACACTAGTTAGACCTGTCTAACACACTAGTTAGACCTGAGCGGACCACCCACTGTATTTTTGTATGGTTAGCAGTAGCTTAGTGGTTCTTGAGGCAGGCAAGATCAGTTTTTTTTTTTTTTACTTTATTGTTTCCTTCCTTGGGTCCAGCTCAGCCCCTTTTCCCCAAACTGTTTATTGTATGTTTATAATAAACATTTTGTGTTTGACGGTAGCATATGGTTGTTGGTGTATTTTGTTCTCACTGTTCCTTGTCAATATTCTAATTCGCATGAGTTATGTTACAGGTCTCTTTTCCATCCACCCTAGACTTTTAAAGCCACGGGGTTCGTAACATAACGTGGGGGTTCGTCCGGGATATCTCAATGATACCCATGCCACTCATGCAAATTGGTTTAGTGTCTGGTTCAGTGTTGAGCTTGGCAGCTGTGACTAGCTGGTTTCGTGTGCAGTATTTGTCGGCTCGTGTTGCTAGCTTAAGATGGCTACTTTTGATTTGGATGCCTTTTTGGAAAAACCTACGTGGGAAGTTTTTGATAATTGCCGTAGAGTGGATCTACAGGCTTTGGCTGACCACTTTTCTATACCCATACCGAGGGTTTTAGTGAAAGCGGAAGTTAGGAAAGTGGTGTTAGAGGTATTATTGAACGATCGAGTGCTTGAGTTACCGCCGCCTGAGCCTGCTGCTCCTGTAGGGGATGTGGCTGCTGCTCCTGTAAGCCCGTCGGTGTCTGAGGACAAGGGCGAGGCTAAGGCTCCAGACATAGCCCCGTTTTGACCCACTCCCCACTGTCAGACAGTGATGCCAGGATGGATGTCCACTCGACACTGCTCCAAATGGAGGCGGAAGAGAGGGCACAAATCAGGCGAGAAAAGTTGGAGATGCGTAAGCTAAAGGCAGAACTGGAGACACGTAGACTTGATCAAGAACTGGAGACGCGTAAGATGGAACTGGAGGCAGAGACAGCGAGGTTAGTCACTGCTCATGCTATGCCTGCTAGGAAGCCATCCTCACCAGCTGTGTCGTCTGCTACTTTTGATATTAGTAGACAGATCACCTTAGTACCTGTGTTTAGGGAGTCAGAGGTTGACTCCTATTTTAGTGTTTTTAAGCGTATAGCAGTAGCATTGAAATGGCCCGAAGAGGTATGTTGCCTATTACTTCAGTGTAAATTAAAGCCCAAGAGGTTCTGTCAGCGCTACCTCTTGAAGACAGCTTGAATTATGACGTGGTCAAAGCTACTGTTCTTCGTGCCTATGAGCTGGTTCCTGAGGCATATCGACAGAGATTTAGGTCTCATAAAAAGTATTCGACTCAGACTTCTTTGGAGTTTGCTAGAGACAAAGGAAATCTGTTTGACAAATGGCACACTGCTAGTAAGGTAACTGATTTTAACTCTACGGGAGTTAATCTTGTTAGAAGAGTTAAAAAATGGCTTACTCGGCCGCATTGTAGTTTACCTAAACGAACAGAAAGTATCCTCACTGTCGGAAGCGTCTGTATTGGCAGACGAGTTTGTGTTGACGCACAAGAGCGTGTTTTCGGCTCATAAGGAGAGCAGGGCTGCGGAGTTGCTAACTCTTAGCCCTAGTCGACCAGCAGTACATCCAGCACGCCCGAAAGATGTGTGTCACTGTTTCTATTGTCATAAGGTGGGACATATACAGTTGAAGTCGGAAGTTAACATACACCTTAGCCAAATACATTTAAAATCAGTTTTTCACAATTCCTGACATTTAATCCTAGTAAAAATTCCCTGTTTTAGGTCAGTTAGGATCACCACTTTATTTTAGGAATGTGACATTTCAGAATAATAGTATAGAGAGTGATTTATTTCAGCTTTTATTTATTTCATCACATTCCCAGTGGGTCAGAAGTTTACATACACTCAATTAGTATTTGGTAGCATTGCCTTTAAATTGTTTAACCTGGGTCAAACGTTTAGGGTAGCCTTCCACAAGCTTCCCACAATAAGTTGGGTGAATTTTTGCCCATTCCTCCTGACAGAGCTGGTGTAAATGAGTCAGGTTTGTAGGCCTCCTTGCTCGCACATGCTTTTTCAGTCCTGCCCACAAATGTTCTATAGGATTGAGGTCAGGGCTTTGTGATGGCCACTCCAATACCTGTTGTCCTTAAGCCATTTTGCCACAACTTTGGAAGTATGCTTGGGGTCATTGTCCATTTGGAAGACCCATTTGCGACCAAGCTTTAACTTCCTGACTGATGTCTTGAGATGTTGCTTCAATATATCCACATAATTTTCCTTCCTCATGATGCCATCTATTTTGTGAAATGCACCAGTCCCTCCTGCAGCAAAGCACCCCCACAGCATGATGCTGCCACCCCCGTGCTTCACGGTTGGGATGGTGTTCTTTAGCTTGCAAGATACCCCCATTTTCCTCCAAACATAACGATGGTCATTATGGCCAAACAGTTCTATTTTTGTTTCATCAGACCAGAGGACATTTCTCCAAATTTTGGAGCAGTGGCTTCTTCCTTGCTGAGCGGCGTTTCAGGTTATGTCGATATAGGACTCATTTTACTGTGGATATAGATCATTTTGTACCTGTTTCCTCCAGAATCTTCACAATGTCCTATGCTGTTGTTCTGGGATTGATTTGCACTTTTCGCACCAAAGTACGTTCATCTCTAGGAGACAGAACGCGTCTCCTTCCTGAGCCGTATGACAGCTGTGTGGTCCCGTGGTGTTTATACTTGCGTACTATTGTTTGTATAGATGAACGTGGTACCTTCAGGCGTTTGGAAATTGCTCCCAAGGATGAACCAGACTTGTGGAGGTCTACAATTTTCTTTCTGAGGTCTTGGCTGATTTCTTTTGATTTTCCCATGATGTCAAGCAAAGGGGCACTGAGTTTGAAGGTAGGCCTTGAAATACATCCACAGGTACACCTCCAATTTACTCAAATGATGTAAATTAGCCTATCAGAAGCTTCTAAAGCCATGGTATCATTGTCTGGAATTTTCCAAGCTGTTTAAAGGCACAGTCAACTTAGTGTATGTAAACTTCTGACTCACTGGAATTGTGATACAGTGAATTATAAGTGAAATTATCTGTCTGTAAACAATTGTTGGAAAAATTACTTGTGTCATGCACAAAGTAGATGTCCTAACCGACTTGCCAAAACTATAGTTTGTTAACAATACATTTGTTGTTGAAAAACAAGTTTTAATGACTCCAACCTAAGTGTATGTAAACCTCCGACTTCAACTGTATATAATAATTGCTTTCTGCTAAAACGCAAACACGGGATGCCTCTGCACGCCAGGCCGCCAACGGGTGTTGGGCTGATTCGTACGGTTGTAAGGCCAGAATCAAAACGGATGCCTCGTGGTAAATTTGGTTTGAAAGTCCCAGATCGCAGCTATGAACCGTTCATTTTTGAGGGGTTTGTTTCCATATCAGATGACGAAGCATCTCAGCATCCGGTTAGAATCCTTAGAGATACTGGTGCAGCCAGTCGTTCATACTATCTGATGTGTTGCCCTTGTCCGATAATACATATTGTGGTTCCAGTGTGTTAAAACAGGGAATTGAAATGGGATTCGTCCCAGTGCCATTGCACTTTGTGAACGTACACTCTGAGTTAGTCAGTGGATTGTTCAGAGTTGGAGTACGTCCTATGTTGCCAGTAAAAGGTGTGACATTTATAATGGGCAACGGTATTGCCGGAGGAAAGGTGATACCCGTATTGGAGGTATTAGATGAAAGTGACCAGTCTCTCTCAGAGGAGCTGGCACAGGGTTATCCACATTTGTTCCCCACTTGTGCTGTCACACGTGCTCAAGAACGACAAGTGGGTGACGTGATAGATTTGTCGAACACGACTCTATTCAGAGAGTGTGACCCAGAGGATGGCTTGTGTGCTACCTCTGGTAAGGTGGTGTGGTCTGACCAACAGCCCAAGGAAGGGAAGAAGTATGTGGAACTTGTTGCGGATGCAATAAAGTTACCAGTCACTCGTGAGCAGCTGATTGCTAACCAAAAGGTTGACATTAGCCTGGCTAAATGTTTATCTAGTGTTGTCTCAGAGGAGGAGCTGAAGAAGAAAAACATGGCATACTTCATTGATGGTAATCTCCTCATGCGTAAATGGGCATCCCATGTTGGCGCTGGCGGAGATTGGAATGCTGTTTACCAAATAGTGATTCCTACAGCCTTTCGACAAAATGTTTTATCCCTCGCTCATGATCACCAGTGGTCCGGACATCTGGGAGTCACCAAGACTTATGATCGGGTTTTTCGACATTTCTTTTGGCCCGGTTTAAAACAAGATGTGGCTCAGTTCTGTTGGACATGCCACACCTGTCAAGTAACTGGGAAACCGAACCAGGTTATTCCTCCCGCTCCTCTTTGTCCCATACCTGTCATAGGTGAACCATTTGAACATGTGATGGTTGATTGTGTTGGACCATTACCGAAGACAAAAGCTGGTAACCAGTTTCTGTTGACAGTTATGTGTGTGGCCACCAGATTCCCAGAAGCCATTCCTCTGCGAAGGATTACTGCTCCGGTGGTGAGTAAAGCCTTGATTAAATATTTCTCAACTTTTGGGTTACCTAAGGTGGTACAAACTGATCAAGGTGCGAATTTCCTTTCTAAGCTTTTCAAACAAGTGTTAAAATCCTTGTCAGTTACACACCATGTGTGAAGCGCATATCACCCAGAGTCTCAGGGTGCGCTTGAACGTTGGCATCAGACACTGAAGTCTATGCTCCGTAAATATTGTTAGGAATCTGAGAAGGATTGGGATGAGGGAGTTCCTCTAGTTTTGTTTGCTGTCTGTGAGACGGTACAGGAAGCCCAGAGTGAAGGAAAAGCAGCCAACAAGTGCTCAGCATATGTGGGAACTCCTTCAAGAGTGTTGGAAAAGCATTCCAGGTGAAGCTGGTTGAGAGAATGCCAAGAGTGTGCAAAGCTGTCATCAAGGAAAAGGGTGGCTACTTTGAAGAATCTCAAATATAAAATATATTTTGATTTGTTTAACACTTTATTGGTTACTACATGATTCCATGTGTTATTTCATAGTTTTGATGTCTTCACTGCAATGTAGAAAATAGTAAAAATAAAGAAAAACCCTTGAATAAGTAGGTGTGTCCAAACTTTTGACTGGTACTGTACATAAAATAGAACATTAGCCACGAGGGAAACACTGACCTAAAGCACATCATCACCACCACCACCACAGTCATTCAGCCACACAAGCTGGAAAATGGAAACCCTCAACATTCACCTTCTGTTTGTAGGTTAGAGTTAAACAGACAGGTCTAAATATAAATATGAAGCGATGATGGGCAGATCCAGGCATGTGCACAGATAGAGGCCTAGGGGTGCTGGTCAATGCCTGCTATAGTTATTACACCTGTTCATCGCTGGCTAGGGTTAGCACATTATTGTTAACAGAGAGGGAGAGGCAGAGAACATAGATATATGTGGACACTATAGGGCTCCTATTACCACAGAGAGACAGACAGACAGACAGACAGACAGACAGACAGACAGACAGACAGACAGACAGACAGACAGACAGACAGACAGACAGACAGACAGACAGACAGACAGGTCATAAAGACAGAGTAGCCAGCATCCCATAAAAACTTCCAGCAACAGATTTAATTGTCAGTATTTGTCACTATTTACTTTCTCATGTGGTAAACCAACTGTGTTCAACCACCTTCCTTGGTTTTCTAATGAAAATAACATTTTGATCATTAAAGCAATGAGTCTGATAATAACTGTGGTCTTTCCATTGTCTGTCTCCATTGCATGTCTGTTGTCCAAGATAACTGTATGTTGTCTGTCTGTTGTCTCTGGGCTAACTGTGTCTATTGTGTGCCTGTTGTGTGTCGGTTGTCCTGTCCAGGCCCACTCCATGGACTTTGACGACACCTGGCACCCTGCTACTCACCCGTCGGGGGTGGTCCTTCCTGCCCTACTGGCGGTCAGCGACATGCTGCCCAACAACAGAAAGCCTAGTGGGCGGGACTTCCTGTTGGCCTTCAACGTTGGGATAGAGGTCCAGGGACGCCTGATGAGGTTCTCCAACGAGGCTCACAACATCCCCAAGAGGTGAGGACTGGACCATTACTCTGGTGCTCTCTATTGGGCTGTAACATAAAGTATTCTCAATGCCTACATGTCTGTTTGTGTGGTATTCTACCAGCCTGTCTGTGGGATAGGAGAGGCTCAGTGGCTAGTCTAATTTGTTTAGTTTAACAGGTGGATTCCCTCAGACATATAGGTGTTTATACACCATTACAGACACTCTACTTTGTTTACACTGTGAGAATACGCTGAAATGACTTATAATTTGTTAATTCCCTCAAGACCGCTGAAACAGACTCTCAGCCTCTCCTCCCTACGCAGGCCTATACTGTATAAACCTGATGACTGTCCTGTAGTATTCTGTTCTGCACTAGACAGACACCTGTCCTCACTTTAGACAAATGCAGGTTAGCGTTTTTGATCAGGAATCTTGTTCTGGAGGCAGCTCTGCAGAGTGATCACTAACTGGCATAAAATCTGATTTGAAACCTAACACTAACCACACTGCTATCTCTATTGCCTAACTCTAACCTTAACTTAAGACCAAAAGCTAATATTTGTTTTCATGAATATAGCCAATTTTGACTTTGCAGCTGGCCTATCTGAGGGGAAAGTGCTCAGTTCTGCCTCCAGGACAAGACTCATGACAATAAACGTCCACCTGCTAGACAGACACCTGTACTCACTGGCCCAGCACTCATTTAATAATGACTGAGCTGTCAGACACTTTACTCAAGATTACTCAATTGGGCTGCTACTAAAAAATACATGTTTATTTTAGTTTTAGTTTAGTCATCAACCTGTGCTTCCAAAACATCTGGGCCCAGATTCACAAAACACTTCCTTTACAAAACCTTAAGAAGATTCTTAAGGAAAAAAATAAGAAGTTCAAAAGATAGTTCGCAAGTGCAATTCCTCAACAATATCTTAAGATTGTATGATTTTCTTACCAACTTCTCAAATATCTTCTTACAAATAGTCTTAAGATGTTTGTTGCTAGGCAACCGTTTTAGCTAGCTATCTAGCTAGCAATGGCAATCATGTTAGCATATTTCTTATTAAGATTACAGTTCTAAAACATGTTCTTGGGTTTAAAATAATCAATATTGAAACTATCAGATGAAGTTTGTGAGTGAATTAAACATGTTCCATTGCTTTCATTAGCTTTTTCTCTCACTGCCCTGAGTTTAAAACAAAGGTTTAGCTATCTTGGAATTAAGAACATTTCCAATAACTTTATTTTCAAGAATCTAATTTCTTCTTAACTTTTTGCTTAACCTCTACGGGATCGTTGTCCTGTATACGGGACGGTTGAGCTAACGTGCGCTAACGTGATTAGCATGACTGTTGTAAGTAACAGCAAACTTTCCAGGACATAGACATGTCTTATATGGGCAGAAAGCTTAAATTCTTGTTAATCTAACTACACTGTCCAATTTACAGTAGCTATTACAGTGAAAAAAGACCATGCTATTGTTTGAGGAGAGTGCACAACAACAATAAACGTATCACGGCAACTGGTTTGATACATTCACCTCTGAAGGTAAATAATGTACTTACATTCAGTAATATTGCTCTAATTTGTCATCCTGAGGGTCCCAGAGATAAAATGTAGCATAGTTTTGTTTGATAAAATGTAACAATTGACCAATTCAGCACATTTGGGCAGACTTGATACAGAATAGTCCAGTATTGCAATGCTTCACTGGATCAATCTGACATTTCGCACACACTGCTGCCATCTAGTGGACAAAATCTAAATTGCGCCTAAACTGCAATATCATATTGTGGCCTTTCTCTTGCATTTCATAGATGGAACAAAAAAAAAAAATAGAAAACGCATGTTTTTTTTTTTTGTATTATCGTTTATCAGATCTAATGTGTTATATTCTCCTACATTCATTTCACATTTCCACAAACTTCATAGTGTTTCCTTTCAAATGGTATCAAGAATATGAATATCTTTGCTTCAGGTCCTGAGCTACAGGCAGTTTGATTTGGGTATGTCATTTTAGGCGAAAATTGGAAAAAAGGGTCCGATCCTTAAGAGGTTAAGGAGAAACATAAGAAATAGCGCAATAACATTTCCAATAACCTTTTTGGGGAATATCAACTTTGCTTAACTTTCTTCTTAAGTCTATAATTAAGGAAAAATGGTAATTAAGAAGAAATGTATTCTTAAGAAGGTTTTGTGAATCTGGGCCCCCCTCCCTCCAGGTTCCACCCTCCCACCGTCGTGGGTACTCTGGGTAGTGCTGCAGCCTGCGCCCGCCTCCTCTCTCTGGAACGCTCTCAGTGTAGCCACGCCCTGGCCATCGCTGCCAGCCTATCAGGAGCCCCCATGGTGAACGCGGCCACCCAGTCTAAACCCCTCCACATTGGCAACGCTGCGCGGCTGGGGCTGGAGGCAGCTCTACTGGCCTCAATAGGACTGGAGGCCTCGCCCAGAGTCCTTGATGACACCGCCGGGGTAGCGGGGTTCAGCGCCTTCTACGAGGACTACGCCCCACAACCTTTAACCTCTCCAGAGGAGGAGGGGGTGCGGTTCCTGCTGGAGGACCAGGACATGGGGTTTAAGAGGTTCCCGGCCCACCTGGGGATGCACTGGGTGGCCGACGCTGCTGCCTCTGTGCATAAGCTGCTGCAGGGGAGGGGGCAGGGGTCACAGGTCGTAGGTCAGGTCCAGGACATCCTGCTGAGGGTTCCCTGCTCCAAGTACATTAACCGTCCGTTCCCGGAGTCAGAGCACCAGGCCAGACACTCCTTCCAGTTCAATGCCTGCTCTGCCCTGCTGGACGGGGAGGTCACCGTGTTCTCATTCTCCCAGGAGGCACTAAAGCGCCCCGACCTGCTGGCCTTGCTGAGGCGTGTCCGCGTCGAGCATCCCCATGACAACCCGGCTAACTTCGACTGCATGTACGGCGAGGTGCAGGTGACGCTGGTGGGTGGGGATGTGCTGAAGGGACGCTGTGATACTTTCTATGGCCACTGGCGCAACCCGCTGACCAATGAGAGCCTGAGGAAGAAGTTCCGTAGCAACGCGGGGGCGGTCCTACCCAGGGAGAAGGTGGAGGGGCTGATTGAGGCTGTAGAGGGACTGGACAGACTGGAAGACTGCTCTCTTCTACTGGCACAGCTGCAGTGACACACACACACACACACACACACACACACACACCTCATCACATAACTATTTTCTGACCAGCTGATCTTTCTGCATTTCATATCAGGTGTCTATAGACATATACAGACCATGAGCTTGCATCTTCAGGTGTGCATGACTTACGTAGGTCTTGGATGTTCTACCTGTTTACCAGTGGTGTAAAGTACTTCAGTAAAAATAGTTTAAAGTACTACTTAAGTAGCTTTTGGAGGTATCTTTACTATTTATATTTTTGACTACTTTTACTTCACTACATTCCTAAAGAAAATAATCTACTTTTTACTCCATACATTTTCCCTGACACCCAAAAGTACTCATTATATTTTGAATGCTCAACAGGACAGGAAAATGGTCCAATTCACACACTTATCAAGAGAACATCCCTGCTCATCTCTACTGCCTCTGATTTGGCGGACTCACTAAACACAAATGCTTCATTTGTAAATTATGTCTGAGTGTTGGAGTGTGCCCCTGACTATCCGGAAAAAAAAATAAAAAGAAGAAAATCGTGCTGTCTGGTTTGCCTGATATAAGGAATTTGAAATTATTTATACTTTTGATACTTAAGTATATTTTTGAAATTACATTTACTTTTGATACTTAAGTATATTTAAAATCAAATACTTTTAGACTTTTACTCAAGTAGTATTTTACTGTGTGACTTTACTTTTACTTGAGTCAGTTAAGGTATCTTTACTTTTACTCAAATATGACAATTGGGTACTTTTTCCACCACTGCTGTTTACTATGGTGTCATGAAGGGACTTTGCTTGTTGCATTTTAACCCATTCTACTGTGAGACAAGTTAAAATGAAGAATCTACTTCCAATGTGAGGGAGGTGGGAGGACTATAGGTGATTAACTTTAACTGTATATTAAATGATCTAAACAATCAAAGCTAAATTATTATAAAGTACTGTACCTTTTACTGCATCAATTTATGTATAACATTTTATGTTTACTTGACAATGTATCTCTACCGTTCTGTGTGGATTGTGAGAATGGAAACAATGAATTTGAAGGATGGCTGTGCTATGGATGTATATGTACATAATATGAATATACCACGAATGAAGTTAAAAAAATACTGTTACTGGTTTATTTTCTTATTCTGTATTTTGAGAGGAGTTACACTGTCTTATATTAAATCAAACATGTATATTATTCTTGTTCTATACTTTCATTTTAATTAAAAAGGTTGAAAATCATGCTTCTCACCTGTTTTGTCCTCTTTATTTAACTCACTGTATCAGAAGCACTACATTCACTCTGCTAACAAATGCATTGTCTTTAAGATATCGTAAAAACATGAACCATCAACTCACTGTCACATATTTTCCTGGTTGTAGTTCCTAAGGAAAAACATTCATTTTATTTGCTCATCCTCGATTTCAGATTCTAATGGTCAGTATACTATTGTGGTTGGTACACTGTATTCTAGTAAAAGCATGAGCTGGCGCACACCCAAAAATGTTAATGGGGGTGCTGACTAACAGAGAGTAAACTGTAGGCTATAAAAATAGGTGAAGGCTACGGATACGGTTTTCTATGAGTCTGCCACTTAACTTTACATTGTGTATCTGTGTACGTTCAGAATTTAGAGGCGTGGGCTGTGGCCTGAACAATAGCACAGTTTAGGAATAAACCTGTGTTCTGCCCTGCATACCTGGTGTCCGTCTCTTTTTCCTTTATGACCAGCCCGGTTCATTACATTAGCGTCAGAAGTGCTTTCGAACTATGGGACGGATCGAGATTAGGCGAGTTAGCTGTTTCAGTATAAGCTTTAGCGTGGCTCGCATCTACGGTCATGATGTTCGGGGCGAGGCAGAAAATGAAGGAGGAGTCGGACAAAGTGTCCGTTGCGGGCTCGGGGGTACCCGGTCGGGAGGGTCAGTCGGTGACCGCTGTAGAGGAGCTGGAGAGCCACATGGCAGAAGTTAAATTGTCAGTCAGCAAGATGGCAGAACTGGCCGGGTTTTCCTTCGTACCGCTCGACCAGAGCAGACGTCACGGCAACGGGGATGTCAACGTCACCGGGTGCGGAAATGGCTGGGCCTGCTTATGTAAACAAAGATGGCAGCGCCCTATTGCCATTAGCCACGGTAGCGGCTAAACTACCGAAGTTTAATGGAAAAGGTAAATGGGATGTTTTAGGTGGTCTGACGAGACAAAGGCGTTACAGCTTGCCCTGAGCCTGGCAGAGGAGGCGTCGGAATGCCTGCTAACGCTAGCCCCAGATGAGAGGGGCGACTACGGTGCGCTAGTGGAAGCATTGGGGGGCCGTTTCGGCAGCGACGCGCAGCCCAACATGCTGCGCATTGAACTGAGTGACAGAAAGAGACTTCTGGGGGAATCGTTAAAGGCGTTGGCGAGTGGTATTCTGAGCCTGACCCGGCGGGCTTATGCAACTATGCCGATTGGGGTGCAAGACAAGCTGGCACGGGACAGTTTTATTAGAGTGCTCTCTTCCACCGAACTGGGTAAGCATGTTCAGATGGCGGACCCACAGTCTCTGTGGGCAGCAGTGGAGATAGCCAGGAAGAGGGAGCTGATCTGGGGTGAGGGAGTGAGAGTGGAGGTTGCCAGTCAACCGGAGGTGAGAGCAGCGGCGGCCGGGGTGCCAAACCAGAGTGGGTCGACGAGTTGGGCGGATTAGTCAAGACTGCTTTCCTTGTCATTGAGAGGGGCTCCAGGCAACGTTGCAGCGTCAGCTCAACTCCCATTGTCTGCTGGGGTTGTGGCCAGCCTGGCCTCATTCAGCGGGAGTGTGGCAGATTCTTCCGTCACCAGGGAAATGACAGCGGGTTCTCGCGCAGGGGGCAGCGCGGGCCCACCCCCCCGCCCCCGAACCCACAGTAAGCAGAAGAGGTACCCAGCAGTGCAGGCAAGAGGGTGGGGACCTGCTCCCCCAGGGTGTAGCTGCCCCCGTGTTTCCTAGTCCCGTAGTTGTGGTGGGACGTACCACCATTGGGGACTTCTGCAATGTCATTGTCAAGGTAGAGGGGGTGGAATGTTCGGCCCTGGTCAACATGGGCTCTACAGTAATAAAAGTGATAAAAGTGAAGAGAGTATCAAAATGTGTTAAGTGGTTAACTGAAGAAAAAAATAAAATAATAAACTGTTCATGTTGGAAATTACTACTAGCTTTGTTTTGTTAGTGAATTGACAGCTCCTGCCCTATTTTATAAAAGGGAAGATGTTATGGGTGGAAGATGGCACGATGATTCCATCTGTTGGTAAATGTTAATTACTGCAACTCCAGTGTTTTACTGGTGTACTTGAGATACCCGGATGTATTGCAATATACTGAACAAGACTGGTTACTCGCATCAATGCCTCTGTCTCGTCATTTAACATTGAAACATCCACCTGTGGTAAAATCAATTGATTGAACATGATTCAGAAAGGCACATACCTGTCTACAGTGGCTTGCGAAAGTATTCACCGCCCTTGGCATTTTTCCTATTTTGTTGCCTTACAACCTGGAATTAAAATGGATTTTTTGGGGGGTTTGTATCATTTGATTTACACAACATGCCTACCACTTTGAAGATGCAAAATATTTTTTTCAATGTGAAACAAACAACAAATAAGACAAAAAAACTGAACTTGAGCGTGCATAACTATTCACCCCCCCAAAGTCAATACTTTGTAGAGCCACCTTTTGCAGCAATTACAGCTGCAAGTCTCTTGGGGTATATCTCTATAAGCTTGGCACATCTAGCCACTAGGATTTTTGTCCATTCTTCAAGGCAAAACTGCTCTAGCTCCTTCAAGTTGGATGGGTTCCGCTGGTATACAGCAATCTTTAAGTCATACCACAGATTCTCAATTGGATTGAGGTTTGGGCTTTGACTAGGCCGTTCCAAGACATTTAAATGTTTCCCCTTAAACAACTCAAGTGTTGCTTTAGCAGTATGCTTAGGGTCATTATCCTGCTGGAAGGTGAACCTCCGTTCCAGTCTCAAATCTCTGGAAGACTGAAACAGGTTTCCCTCAAGAATTTCTCTGTATTTAGCGCCATCCATCATTCCTTCAATTCTGACCAGTTTCCCAGTCCCTGCTGATGAAAAACTTCCCCACAGCATGATGCTGCCACCACCATGCTTCACTGTGGGGATGGTGTTCTCGGGGTGATGAGAGGTGTTGGATTTGCGCCAGACATAGCGTTTTCCTTGATGGCCAAACAGCTCCATTTTAGTCTCATCTGACCAGAGTACCTTCTTCCATATGTTTGGGGAGTCTCCCACATGCCTTTTGTCGAACACCAAACGTGTTTGCTTATTTTTTTCTGGCCACTCTTCCATAAAGCCCAGCTCTGTGGAGTGTACGGTTAAAGTGGTCCTATGGACAGATACTCCAATCTCCGCTGTGGAGCTTTGCAGCTCCTTCAGGGTTATCTTTGGTCTCTTTGTTGCTTCTCTGGTTAATGCCCTCCTTGCCTGGTCCGTGGGTTTTGGTGGGCGGCGCTCTATTTGCAGGTTTTTTGTGGTGTCATATTCTTTCAATTTTTTAATAATGGATTTAATGGTGCTCCGTGGGATGTTCAAAGTTTCTGATATTTTTTTATAACCCAACCCTGATCTGTACTTCTCCACAACTTTGTCCCTGACCTGTTTGGAGAGCTCCTTGGTCTTCATGGTGCCGCTTGCTTGGTGGTGCCCCTTGCTTAGTTGTGTTGCAGACTCTGGGGCCTTTCAGAACAGGTGTATATATAACAGATCATGTGACACTTAGATTGCACACAGGTGGACTTTATTTAACTAATTATGTGACTTCTGAAGGTAATTGGTTGCACCAGATCTTATTTAGGGGCTTCATGACAAAGAAGGTGAATACATATGCACGCACCACTTTTCCGTTATTTTATTTTTTTATTTCACTTCACCAATTTGGACTATTTTGTGTATGTCCATAACATGAAATCCAAATAAAAATCATTTTAAATTACAGGTTGTAATGCAACAAAATAGGAAAAAACGCCAAGGGGGATGAATACTTTTGTAAGGCACTGTAGGTTTGCGTTTTTGGTAAGTAGGAGGCACTGTGTCTTTTGGGGGTTTAGTTTTACTTGCCACTTGTTTGACCACTGTTCTATTTCTTCTATGCACTTTGTGAGTTTCTTTGAGCCTATCTGTGGGCACTTGGAGCTGGTCCAATAGCACAGGTCATCAGCAAATTGTGCTACCTGTCCAACGGAATGTGGGGGGTAGTAAATGTCTGAGATGTAGATGATGAATAGGAGTAGGCTGAGGACTGCACCTTGGGGGACTCCAGCTTCTGGGGTGAATGGTGGAGAGATGGCTGTGGACACATTAACTTTTATTTGGCGCTGCCTGTTCACCCCGCTATGATCCAGAAGGTGAGGTCAGTACAGGTGAATCAAAGCTGGGACCGAGAGACTGAAAAACAGCTTCTATCTCAAGGCAATTAGCCTGTTAAACAGCCGTCACTAGAACATTAGAGGCTGCTGCCTATAGACACAGACTAGAAATCACTTGCCACTTTAATCATGTTTACATATCTTGCATTACTCATCTCATATGTATATACTGTATTCTATACTATTCTACGGTATCTTAGTCAGTTTAATAATGTTTACATATCTTGCATTACTCATCTCATATGTATATACTGTATTCTATACTATTCTACTGTATCTTAGTCCATTCCGCTCTGAAATTGCTCGTCCATATATGTATATATTCTTAATTCATTCCTTACTTAGATTTGTGTGTATTGAGTATATGTTGTGAAATTGTTAGATATTACTTGTTAGATATTACTGCACTGTCGGAGCTAGAAGCACAAGCATTTCGCTACACCCGCAATAACATCTGCTAAACACGTGTATGTGACCAATAAAAGTTGATTTGATTTTGATTCGAAGTGTATCCGAAATGCAGCTGTACAGTAGGCTACACCGAAACTATAGCCTACTGTAGCCTATCAAAACTAATTGCACACATTTGCCTATAATGTCAGATATAAAGACAATATTACATTGAGTGAGGTAGCCAACAGAATGGAGCGCAATGGCACATGAAAGCCCATAATCTTTTAGATCTACAGTATATATTATAAAAAAATAGGATATCTTAAGGTTTCTAGCGAACCTAAGGTTACGTATCAACTGTCAAAATTGAGTTCAATAGTTGCCTGGGGTGGTCTGGCGATTAAGGCCGCTGCCTTGAGTGTGCACATGTCCTACCCCCTCCCTCCCGATCTTGATAAGACATTACCATACCATACACTTTTATTTTAAAGGCAGCTGTATTTAATGGACAACATAAATAGGAAACAAATAAAATAATAACAGTAAGTTACACCAACATTAGTTTCCATTCATACAAAGTGTCGGGTAAATTGCCACAGTAGATTTGTCGTGGTGAACGAGGAAATACTTTATTTCAATTATATGGAATGCTTGTCAAATAGATACTGTAAATCGCGCTTAGTCTGTTTAAAAATGACTAAATTGTTCAGACTATAATACCAGGGAAAACATATCTTGAAATACTTTGTTTTCAAGCTGGACTAAGGTAACACTGACATCATCTTTTAGGGAGCGGTAATGAGGTGACCAAAAATGATTGCAAATGAGATCAGCTGTGCTGCTGAATTTATAGCGTATTGATGGTTTAAGGAGACATCAGCTGGCAATAATCTAGTGCCAGCGATGGTTATATAAACCTCCTTGTTATTTGATTATATTCCAATTCATTCTGTAGGCTACCTGTTAGCCTATCCATTGTTGCATAATGAAAGGTGTGAAAACCGATAATAGGCTACAATTTGTTTCCCTGGTTGAGTTGATGAGATTTTGGCCATCAGTTGATTGACAGATGTAGGCCTACTGTAGAACGATAAACTTTCCTCCAGTGTGGATACTCACCCATGTTTTATAGTTAGGCTATGTGTTATGTTTAAAAAAACACACAAAAAAAACACTTGTTCTCAGTTGAAGCTGACGTTTATCTCAACGAGTAGCATCTCAAAATACAACGGAAATAGAACCACCAAATCATCTAGTCATTTCCGATAAAAAAACATGTAAACAAAATAGACTGTCCAATCGATGATACGAATCATAGATGCTATACTAGACAATCAGTGATGAACACAACACAACATTTCACCCCCTCTTTTAAACTAGGAGGTGATAAAGTCTTGAAGGTGAGCAGGTCGAGAGCTCACCCTTACAGGCTGCAGAATGTGTGCTGCAGCGACAGTCACAGGTGCATGTGGGGCTGGAACTTGTACTTCAGTTGGGGCCAAGGGAGCGTGTGCCACCGGTAGTGAACCATTGAAGGTGTGGGGACATGCAAGGGGTGGCACCTTCCTCAGTCAGCTGGCATGCCAGCGAGAGACGTCAGTCAGTTGAAATGTTGCTGGGCCCAGCTGACGTTGAACTTGACACGGTGTTGACCAGAAGGTGCGGAGCTTGTCTGCGCGGTGTGGTCGTTGCACCCTGATCCAATCCTTCACTTTTATTCCAGGAAGCCGTGCTCTCTTTCTTGTGTTGTAGTGCTCCTGACTTTTACACTGTTGGCTTTGCACTGCTGCATTGACGGTCGAGGCTGTCGGGTTGCCAATAGAGGGACGGAGTCTGTGTAGGGGCAGCTCTAGTTCACGTCCTAACATCAGCTTGGCAGGAGAGACTCCGGTGGTGGAGTGGTGTGCAGCTCTGTAGTGCAGAAGAGTTTGCGACAATGACTCAGTGAAGGAGCAACCCTGAGCTAGGTGAGGTTGAACCCCCTCCCACTCCAAGTTCCCCTATACCCAGAGAGTAGGAACCTGACAGCCTTCGTCACCCATATCAGGGAGTTCTGTTTCCAGAAGATAATGTTCACGATCCTTGCCGGGGTCTCTGGAGTGGCTGTCTACTTGGACAACATCGTTGTCCATGGCCCCAACACTGCCGTCCATGACGAATGTCTGCATGCAGCCTTTGCAGCGCTCAGTCAACACAACCTCATACTCAACACTGAGAAGTGCCTGTTCTCAGTGCCAGATATCGACTTTGTCTGGTTCCGTGTGTCAGCCCGAGGGCTCTCGCCGCTGCAGTCAAACGTGGAAGCCATCTATTGTGTCCCAGAACCGACATCTGCTACACAACCTGCCTCATTTCTGGGAATGACGGGTTACTACATGCGCTTCCTGCCCCAATACTCGGCCATCACTTCCCCTCTGCATCAGCTGTTGAAGAAGGAGGTGTACTGGGCCTGGACACCCGACTGTGCAAAGGCTGTCCACTCTCTCAAAGAACTGCTGACCACTTCACCTGTCCTGGCCCACTTTAACCTCACCAGCCAAACTCTGGTCACCCCCTCTTTTACGCTGCTGCTACTCTGTTTATTATCTATGCATTGTCACTTTAACTCTACCCACATGTACATATTACCTCAATTACCTCAACTAACCGGTGCCCCCGCACATTGACTCTGTACCGGCACCCCCTGTATATAGCCTCCCTACAGTTATTTTATTTTACTTTAATTATTTTCTATTTTTATTTTCTATTTATCTATTTTTTACTTAACACTTTCTTCATTTTTTCTTTAAAAACTGCATTGTTGGTTAAAGGCTTGTAAGTAAGCATTTCACTGTAAGGTCTACACCTGTTGTATTCGGCGCATGTGGCAAATAAAATTTGATTTGATTTGTTCACGAGCGGGGCAGTCAGGGGCACATAAATTGTGTCTATTGGAACCACAGTTGGCACACCATTGACACGCCTGGGTTCTCATCAACTGCACTGAGGCACTCATGTCACTGTCTGAGTGACAGCTACAGTCTGAGCACTGAGACTGCTGCACAGCTTGAACAGCACTGGAAGCATGTGTCTGCACCGTGAGCTGCTGATTCCACTTGGGAAGCTATGGCTACAGCTTTTGCTAAAGTCAGATCATCATCTTCAAGGAGAAGCCTCTGCCGCATGAGTGAGCTTGAGGTTCTTTCAATTAACTGGTCCCTGATCATTTCATCTCTAAGATAACTAAACTGACATGACTGCGCTAGCCCTTTAAGATCACTGACGTACTGTGTCACTGACTCACCCACACGCTGTGCGCGCTGCTGAAAATGCAGCCTCTTCAGAAGCATACTCTGTGTTATAACGAGTTTTGATAAAGGATTCATTAATGTGTGTAAACTCCTAAGCTAGATGAGGGACACAGGACAAGGACACACCATGTGTTAGTGGTGTCACGAGTGAGTAACAGAAGGTCAGTGTGCCAAGATAGATTGGGGGCCACTGTTGGTAATCTTAGGAGGGGTGCGTGATGGAATGGCCTGGCTAGGGTGCCACATGATACCAAGGAGGTGGATGATATGGTGGTAGATGAGTGACAATCAATAATGGTTAGCAACTGTGTAAGATAAAAGTAGATTGGAAGGGCATTATATAAACTGAGATATTTTGTATGGAAGTCATTCATATGACACGAGGCGAAGCACTTGCAGCTTGTCATAGAATCCAGTACTGAAATAAATGTGAATCAACTTTCCATCTGAGTGTCGACTGCTCTCTTACATCCTGAACTTCTCAATACCAGAAACTCATCATAACACTCTGTTTCTTTGCGAAGAGCTGACGGCGCCGCGAGCTGTGTTTTCTGTTTTGGCTGGATGAAGAAACATGGCGTCTCACAGACAGCTGTGGGATAAGGAGACGTATACCTGGATGACAGAGGAGGAATGGAAGGAAAAAGAGAGGCAGAGGAGGTCTAAGAGAGAGAGGGAGGAAGATTGTGAGCTTGAGTCTGTAAAAAATGGCAGGAAAAAGGGAGAAGGTTTGTTAAATAAGAATGGTAGGAAATGTAAGCAAAGTGAGCTGAAGACAGGAGGAGAAATGGAAGTGAATGAGGGTGAAGTATCGGAGGTATTAGGTGTGGTGAAGTACTCGGAGACCGAGCAATGCACAGAGGGTCAGGATAAAGATGAGTCTATGACGGTAGGAGTGAAGTTTTTGGAAAAGGTGGACCCTTGCCTTTTGGCTGATCCATTTGTGGTTTCAAGATGGGTGAAAAAAGCGTTGGGTATAGTGGAATTGGAAGTGGACAAAGAAATGTGTAGCATTGGGGAAAGTAGTTGTATGTGCTAATTGTAGGGGTGGCCATGGGGCTGGGGATCAGAAATGTCCTGTGCGAGAGAAGCAGGTTGAGGTTTCCAGGGTAAGAGTAGTGAAGAAGTTGTCATATGCTGAGGCAGTGAAGAAAGTAGAGGAAGAGGGGTCAAGGGGGGGAGTGCGGAGAGTAGTAGATATGTACCAGTACAGAGGGATAGGCCAACAAGTGATATATGTATCAGTAAGATTGGATTTTTAGCGTTTATAGCGATGGTTATTAATTGTACTGCAGGGATGTAACGTAAGTCTTAAGAAAATTGAGGTTGTGGTGGCAGCTGCAGAGAGGTATTTGGGTGTGCGAGACTTGACATCAGAAGAGTTACAGGGAGTGTTAAGTGGTGATGTCCCATCATTTCAGGTTGAGGGCATGAGGTAGGAATGAATATATTTAAATAGTGGAGAAGGGAGGTGTTAATTATTAATCATATTTTTGAATTTGTGAATGTAGTGTTAGATGGTAGGGTATTTCTTTATTTTATTTTATTCTTCAAGCAAAATATAAGGGAGTTGTACTCCAGTCTAGTAGGTGGCGGTAATATACGAATCATGGATGCTATACTAGACAATCAGTGATGAACACAACACTATGTATCATTTGTCAATATAGTTATGGTCTTTGGTGTGGATGGCCCTTACAGTAGGTGAGATTTCCATTGCTAAATTATTATATGCCGGCTACAATAGCATAGGCCTTTTGTGCTTTCAGTTTGATGCCGGCATTTGAAGTCGTCCTTGTTGTGGATTGAAAACCTTTATTGTGTGGCTTTAATATTTAATTTCGTAAAGCTGTCAAGATTTTTATGCATTTGAGCCTATCCAAATACGATTTCGTTGAGCTGAGACACTTTTCTTTGATTTGTAAATGATCAGAGTATTTGTTTTACTTCTTGAAAACATTTAAATAAATGCAATTAACTTGTGGGCCTAATGTAGGCTATAGGCTATCTAAATTAATTGAAAAATGTATGATCCGATGGTGGAACTCCTCCACTCATTCAGTCCATGTGTTACGGATACAGGTATCCTGTGTCTTTTTGTGTTTTTCCTCTCCTTCTGCCCTAATCACAGGTGTCCTGTATGTTCCTGATTGGTGGTCGTTGGGGTGTCTGCTGAGGTGGACCAATCAGTGGACATTCCTCTGCATTGCACCACCTGTTTCTGGTTTTTCAATCACACATCCCATTGTTTAAAAGCCGGTGTTACGTTCCCCAGTTTCTATGTTGTGGTTTGTGTATTTACATGTAGGTATTTCAGGAAATGGGTTCCTGAAATTCCCAAAAAGCAGCTGATTGGTTAAAAACATTGATGATTGGAGAGCTGACACCGCGCCCTCGTCAGGACGCAGCTGTCTCCAATTTAACAACTCCTCCTGAAGCTATATAAGCCCCAGTTGCTCAGAAAAGGCAGGAAAAAAGGGGAACTAATTGCTGAGAGGTACAGCATGTTGGTTATATGCTAAGAGTTGGTATGTACTGTGTTGTTGTTGCTCTGAGAACCAATTATAATGTTTTGTGTTAGTTTGTGGCTCAGAGTTTTCTATAATGTCCTGAGTTAGTTTTTTCTCAGGTTTTTGTTGTGAACCAGTTTATGCTATTTTTGTTTCATTTGTTCCCAAGGGGGGAAGGGGAAGTCACCTAGGGAGTGCTTAGGCAAGAGGCCCGCGGGCATACATTACCCGTAGAAGTTGACTGTCTATAAACACTAGGAAAGACCTGGGCGGACCATCCTTTGTATTTTGGTTAGTGCACCAGGTGGTGCTAGTTCAGTTAGTAGTGGGTAGGCAGGTAAGGTAGGAGAGGGGGCTTTGATATTTACTTTCTTTGCTTTGGTTCCGTCCAGCCCCTTTTCCCCAAACTTACCGTGCGAAGGAATAAATTCCCTGTAAACGGTATTCTCTGCCTTTTGTCATCCTTACTCACACCTACAGTCCCATACCTCTTTCACACCACGGAGAGTTGAGTTGTAGCAGGGTGTTGCGTTCCCTCTTCCGAGAGGCGTGCGTAACAGCCGGTCAGTTGGGTTTGTTGTGAGAGACTATTTTTCGTATGTGAGTATGGATACTGTGGTGTTTTGTGTACTCACTCATTTGCTGGTTACTCTGTTTGGTAACTTTGTGTGTTTCTGGGAAAGGGGAATTTAAGCAAGTTGCCCTTGGACGTACATTACCCGTAGAAAGAACATTGTCTAAAAACACTAGTTAGACCTGAGCGGACCACCCACTGTAATTTTTGTATGATTAGCAGTAGTTTAGCGGTTCTTGAGGCAGGCAAGATCAGTTTAGGGGTGTTTTACACTATTGTTTCATTTCTTGGGTCTATGGATGATTTTCAAGTACATATGTTGTAGAATTAAACACCTACATGCCTTAAAATGTTTATGGATTGAGAACCAGTTGAAGGGTTAATACAGAGCAGAGACATTTATGTGTTTTTCATAAACTCCCTGCAGCTGGTCTGGGTATGTCAATGACATGTGATGGAGATACACCTCCTCGTGATGGCTGTGTGGAGATTGGAGTAACAATGGAACTAGTGTTATCATTTGTTTGTGCTTATGACCTTATGACCTGACACATAGCCACATGCACATAATCTCAAGGGCCAGGGAGGATGGTAAATGTTTAAATGTATGTGGTTGAGAATGGGTTATGGATGACATGTTTAAATCATGTTTAAGTATTAATGGATATGTTTTATAATGTGTTATGAAATGATAATGGTGAAACAGAATGAACATAATTGATACTTTGTACTCCAGATGCATGCCTGGATAGTGAATATAGTCAATACAGAGTGTGATTGTTCTTTAACGTACGTATGTACATAATTTTTTGAGTCATGCCACTAATAAGATACAGAGGCCCTACTTAGAGAAGCGCAAGTAGCCCTCGTGAGTAGCCAACATGTGATACTGAAAGATGTTATTCATTCACATAGGGAGGAGGAACTATCAGCTGTATCAGTGTGGCTATGCATGTGTCTGTATAAAAAGGAGCACTCCGGTTCAGGACAAGAAGTTGTTGCTCCATGGAGCAAGCTCGGCTTTGTTATGCAAATAATACAAGTCTAAATTCACAAGTTCCAGTCTCTTCAGAAATATTTTTAAGTTGACTACTTTTTGAGTCAAATATTTCTACGACAGGTCCTGCTCAGCCCTTTTTCCCAAACCTTTACCGTGTGTTCAAAAATAAACCTTTTAGGTTTGACGGTAGTTTATGGTTGTCGTGTAGTTTTTGTTCTCACTGTTCCATGTCACGATTCTAATTTGCATGAATTATGTTACGGGTCTCTTGTCCATCCACCCTAGACGTTTAAAGCCACGGGGTTCGTAACAGCATGAATCAAAGTGAAAGGGCAAACTTGCAATTTATTCAAGGCTTAAAAGTCCTCTAAAGTTTTTTATTTTACCTCCAAATCTCCAAGCTGAATCTCAGTATACAGTGGGGAGAACAAGTATTTGATACACTGCCGATTTTGCAGGTTTTCCTACTTACAAAGCATGTAGAGGTCTGTAATTTTTATCATAGGTACACTTCAACTGTGAGAGACGGAATCTAAAACAAAAATCCAGAAAATCACATTGTATGATTTTTAAGTAATTCATTTGCATTTTATTGCATGACATAAGTATTTGATACATCAGAAAAGCAGAACTTAATATTTGGTACAGAAACCTGTTTGCAATTACAGAGATCATGCTCTACAGACCTCTACATGCTTTGTAAGTAGGAAAACCTGCAAAAACTTGATCTCCCCACTGTATAGGTGTATCGAGTGATATAGGAAGGAGTGTATTGTTGTGTTGTTTGTTCTGTTTTGTTTTGATACAAATCTCACCAGATTGGGTATGCTGGATGATCGAGATTAGAGGTCTAACTTCCTGATCGTTTGACTCTGCGGTGAGGTCGACAGAGTGATAGGGGAGTGTAAGCCAATTTGAAAACATTGTTTCAAAGGAATGTGTTGTTATTCTTGTTGACATTTTGTCTTAGAAATTTGTATTGAGAATATTGGTAAAAGTGTTAATTTGTCATACAGTCAATGCTTGTCTGGATTTCCTGAATCCGAAATGAACTGAACTAAACTGGTTTCTGATCTGTCCTCTCTCGAGGTTATGGTGAAGGTGACTACAGATGGTATCTAGATGCATGGAAGGGATAATTTGGCCAAGAACAGTGTGAACCTCAAAACCCCTTCTAACCGGTTGAAGAAATGGCGTTCAATACGGCCCTGTCCTGCACCACTTCTGCCGAGAGACCTGAGTCCGAGCAAGCAACCTGTACACAGCATCCAATCGAAGCTATCAACTTATTTTTCTCTCAGGAGTGTGACAGGAGTCCACGTGGAGTGAGCATGGAGAGAGATCTGTTCCAACCTGTTGCTTTACTCATGAGCGGCATGGTTTTCCATCTTTGAAGTGGGCCTATAGGACTTTTTTTTTTGCAAGACAACTGTGCATGGCTGCATCTCACTGTAGTAGTTTGTAGGCTATGTTTTGGTTATTTGGATCTCCATTTACATTTACATTACATTTACGTCATTTAGCAGATGCGCTTATCCAGAGCGACTTACAAATAGGTGCATTCACCTTATAGCCAGTGGGATAACCACTTTACAATTTTTTTGTTTTGTTTGTTTTTGTGTTTTTTTTTTTTAATATATATTTTTTTATTTTTTTATTATTATTTTTTTGGGGGGGGGGGTGGTAGAAGGATTACTTTATCCTATCTCAGGTATTCCTTAAAGAGGTGGGGTTTCAAATGTCTCCGGAAGGTGGTGAGTGACTCCGCTGTCCTGGCGTCGTGAGGGAGCTTGTTCCACCATTGGGGTGCCAGAGCAGCGAACAGTTTTGACTGGGCTGAGCGGGAACTATGCTTCCGCAGAGGTAGGGGAGCCAGCAGGCCAGAGGTGGATGAACGCAGTGCCCTCGTTTGGGTGTAGGGACTGATCAGAGCCTGAAGGTACGGAGGTGCCGTTCCACTCACAGCTCCGTAGGCAAGCACCATGGTCTTGTAGCAGATGCGAGCTTCAACTGGAAGCCAGTGGAGTGTGCGGAGGAGCGGGGTGACGTGAGAGAACTTGGGAAGGTTGAACACCAGACGGGCTGCGGCATTCTGGATGAGTTGTAGGGGTTTAATGGCACAGGCAGGGAGCCCAGCCAACAGCGAGTTGCAGTAATCCAGACGGGAGATGACAAGTGCCTGGATTAGGACCTGTGCCGCTTCCTGTGTAAGGCAGGGTCGTACTCTCCGAATGTTGTAGAGCATGAACCTACAGGATCGGGTCACCGCCTTGATGTTAGCGGAGAACGACAGGGTGTTGTCCAGGGTCACGCCAAGGCTCTTCGCACTCTGGGAGGAGGACACAACGGAGTTGTCAACCGTGATGGCGAGATCATGGAACAGGCAGTCCTTCCCCGGGAGGAAGAGCAGCTCCGTCTTGCCAAGGTTCAGCTTGAGGTGGTGATCCGTCATCCATACTGATATGTCTGCCAGACATGCAGAGATGCGATTCGCCACCTGGTTATCAGAAGGGGGAAAGGAGAAGATTAGTTGTGTGTCGTCAGCGTAGCAATGATAGGAGAGGCCATGTGAGGATATGACAGAGCCAAGTGACTTGGTGTATAGCGAGAATAGGAGAGGGCCTAGAACTGAGCCCTGGGGGACACCAGTGGTGAGAGCACGTGGTGCGGAGACAGCTTCTCGCCACGCCACTTGGTAGGAGCGACCGGTCAGGTAGGACGCAATCCAAGAGTGAGCCGCGCCGGAGATGCCCAGCTCGGAGAGGGTGGAGAGGAGGATCTGATGGTTAAAAGTATCAAAGGCAGCAGACAGGTCTAGAAGGACAAGAGCAGAGGAGAGAGAGTTAGCTTTAGCAGTGCGGAGAGCCTCCGTCACACAGAGAAGAGCAGTCTCAGTTGAATGACCAGTCTTGAAACCTGACTGGTTTGGATCAAGAAGGTCATTCTGAGAGAGATGGCAAGAGAGTTGGCTAAAGACGGCACGCTCAATAGTTTTGGAGAGAAAAGAAAGAAGGGATACTGGTCTGTAGTTGTTGACATCAGAGGGATCGAGTGTTGGTTTTTTGAGAAGGGGTGCAACTCTCGCTCTCTTGAAGACGGAAGGGACATAGCCAGCGGTCAAGGATGAGTTGATCAGCGAGGTGAGGTAAGGGAGAAAGTCACCGGAGATGGTCTGGAGAAGAGAGGAGGGGATAGGGTCAAGCGGGCAGGTTGTTGGGCGGCCTGCCGTCACAAGTCGCAAGATTTTATCTGGAGAGAGAGGGGAGAAAGAAGTCAAAGCATAGGGTAGGGCAGTGTGAGCAGGACCAGCAGTGTCATTTGACTTAACAAACGAGGATCGGATGTCGTCAACCTTCTTTTCAAAATGGTTGACGAAGTCATCCACAGAGAGGGAGGAGGGGGGGGGGGGGGGGGGGGGGGATTCAGCAGGGAGGAGAATGTGGCAAAGAGCTTCCTAGGGTTAGAGGCAGATGCTTGGAATTTAGAGTGGTAGAAAGTGGCCTTAGCAGCAGAAACAGATGAAGAAAATGTATAGAGGAGGGAGTGAAAAGATGCCAGGTCCGCAGGGAGTCTAGTTTTCTTCCATTTCCACTCAGCTGCCCGGAGCTCTGTTCTGTGAGCTCGCAATGAGTCATCAAGCCACGGAGCTGGAGGGGAGGACCGAGCCGGCCGGGAGGATAGGGGACATAGAGAGTCAAAGGATGCAGAAAGGGAGGAGAGGAGGGTTGAGGAGGCAGAATCAGGAGATTGGAGGGAGAAGGATTGAGCAGAGGGAAGAGATGATAGGATGGAAGAGGAGAGAGTAGCGGGAGAGAGAGAGCGAAGGTTGCGACGGTGCATTACCATCTGTGTAGGGGCAGAGTGAGTAGTGTTGGAGGAGAGGGAGAGAGAAAAGGATACAAAGTAGTGGTCGGAGACTTGGAGGGGAGTTTCAGTGAGATTAGTAGAAGAACAGCATCTAGTAAAGATGAGGTCAAGCGTATTGCCTGCCTTGTGAGTAGGGGGGGACGGTACCTTTTGTGTACTGCGTTTGTTGACTGTTAACATAACTAGCCTAAATATAGATTGTGTCATGCATTTATTGTTCTGATATTTTGTTTACTAGGCCTATTTGGTACTGCTGTTTTGTTCTGTTCGCACTCATTCAATCGCATTCGCAGTTGTGTCAGTATTCTAAGCCAAACTGCTATTCAGTATTTTTGTTTGCATGCATGAATAACTAGGCTACTTCTTTCAGCATTTAGTTGTGTTATTTTGGTAAGACAGATGTGTGTCCGAATGCATTCACATAGGGTAATTCACTTATTACAAAGAGCCTAAATATCTTGTAGCCTATATTCATTACCAAAATGGCCTCGCTTTAGTGTGTAGAGCACTGTCCATTGTGCTGATACAGCACAGCAGAGAGAGACTACAGATTTTGCGCCAAACTGTCACTTCAATAGCACACAATCAATGGTCTCGGAGTCTCTGCACTTGAACTTTATGTTTGTGGTATAGCTTAATATAAGCAGAATTCAATATAATTCCAATGCAAGAACCCCACAAAATTGTGCCACCTCACCGATTTTAACTGCCCCTTTAGTCACTTTATCCTGGCGCCGGATCTGCAAGGTAGCCTATACAATTTGATGGACAACAACACTAACAAGAACTGTGACAATAAACCAAAAATGAGCTACACGACATTACCTCCTCTTAACTCATACCGAATAAATTTTACTTACAGTGAGGGAAAAAAGTATTTGATCCCCTGCTGATTTTGTACTTTTGACCACTGACAAAGACATGATCAGTCTATAATTTTAATGGTAGGTTTATTTGAACAGTGAGAGATTGATTTGATAAATTGATTTGCATTTTAATGAGGGAAATAAGTATTTGACCCCTCTGCAAAACATGACTTAGTACTTGGTGGCAAAACCCTTGTTGGCAATCACAGAGGTCAGACGTTTCTTGTAGTTGGCCACCAGGTTTGCACACATCTCGGGAGGGATTTTGTCCCACTTCTCTTTGCAGATCTTCTCCAAGTCATTAAGGTTTCGAGGCTGACGTTTGGCAACTTGAACCTTCAGCTCCTCCACAGATTTTCTATGGGATTAAGGTCTGGAGACTGGCTAGGCCACTCTAGGACCTTAATGTGCTTCTTCTTGAGCCACTCCTTTGTTGCCTTGGCTGTGTGTTTTGGGTCATTGTCATGCTGGAATACCCATCCACGACCCATTTTCAATGCCCTGGCTGAGGGAAGGAGGTTCTCACCCAAGATTTGACGGTACATGGCCCAGTCCATCGTCCCTTTGATGCGGTGAAGTTGTCCTGTCCCCTTAGCAGAAAAACACCCCCAAAGCATAATGTTTCCACCTCCATGTTTGACGGTGGGGATGGTGTTCTTGGGGTCATAGACAGCATTCCTCCTCCTCCAAACACGGCGAGTTGAGTTGATGCCAAAGAGCTCCATTTTGGTCTCATCTGACCACAACACTTTCACCCAGTTCTCCTCTGAATCATTCAGATGTTCATTGGCAAACTTCAGACGGGCCTGTATACAGTGGGGAGAACAAGTATTTGATACACTGCCGATTTTGCAGGTTTTCCTACTTACAAAGCATGTAGAGGTCTGTAATTTTTATCATAGGTACACTTCAACTGTGAGAGACAGAATCTAAAACAAAAATCCAGAAAATCCCATTGTATGATTTTTAAGTAATTAATTTGCATTTTATTGCATGACATAAGTATTTGATCACCTACCAACCAGTAAGATTTCCGGCTCTCACAGACCTGTTAGTTTTTCTTTAAGAAGCCCTCCTGTTCTCCACTCATTACCTGTATTAACTGCACCTGTTTGAACTCGTTACCTGTATAAAAGACACCTGTCCACACACTCAATCAAACAGACTCCAACCTCTCCACAATGGCCAAGACCAGAGAGCTGTGTAAGGACATCAGGGATACAATTGTAGACCTGCACAAGGCTGGGATGGGCTACAGGACAATAGGCAAGCAGCTTGGTGAGAAGGCAACAACTATTGGCGCAATTATTAGAAAATGGAAGAAGTTCAAGATGACGGTCAATCACCCTCGGTCTGGGGCTCCATGCAAGATCTCACCTCGTGGGGCATCAATGATCATGAGGAAGGTGAGGAATCAGCCCAGAACCACACGGCAGGACCTGGTCAATGACCTGAAGAGAGCTGGGACCACAGTCTCAAAGAAAACTATTAGTAACACACTACGCCGTCATGGATTAAAATCCTGCAGCGCACGCAAGGTCCCCCTGCTCAAGCCAGCGCATGTCCAGGCCCGTCTGAAGTTTGCCAATGACCATCTGGATGATCCAGAGGAGGAATGGGAGAAGGTCATGTGGTCTGATGAGACAAAAATAGAGCTTTTTGGTCTAAACTCCACTCGTCGTGTTTGGAGGAAGAAGAAGGATGAGTACAACCCCAAGAACACCATCCCAACCATGAAGCATGGAGGTGGAAACATCATTCTTTGGGGATGCTTTTCTGCAAAGGGGACAGGACGACTGCACCGTATTGAGGGGAGGATGGATGGGGCCATGTATCGCGAGATCTTGGCCAACACTCTCCTTCCCTCAGTAAGAGCATTGAAGATGGGTCGTGGCTGGGTCTTCCAGCATGACAACGACCCGAAACACACAGCCAGGGCAACTAAGGAGTGTCTCCGTAAGAAGCATCTCAAGGTCCTGGAGTGGCCTAGCCAGTCTCCAGACCTGAACCCAATAGAAAATCTTTGGAGGGAGCTGAAAGTCCGTATTGCCCAGCGACAGCCCCGAAACCTGAAGGATCTGGAGAAGGTCTGTATGGAGGAGTGGGCCAAAATCCCTGCTGCAGTGTGTGCAAACCTGGTCAAGACCTACAGGAAACGTATGATCTCTGTAATTGCAAACAAAGGTTTCTGTACCAAATATTAAGTTCTGCTTTTCTGATGTATCAAATACTTATGTCATGCAATAAAATGCAAATTAATTACTTAAAAATCATACAATGGGATTTTCTGGATTTTTGTTTTAGATTCCGTCTCTCACAGTTGAAGTGTACCTATGATAAAAATTACAGACCTCTACATGCTTTGTAAGTAGGAAAACCTGCAAAATCGGCAGTGTATCAAATACTTGTTCTCCCCACTGTATGTTCTTTCTTGAGCAGGGGGACCTTGCGGACGCTGCAGGATTTCAGTCCTTCACGGCGTAGTGTGTTACCAATTGTTTTCTTGGTGACTATGGTCCCAGCTGCCTTGAGATCATTGACAAGATCCTCCCGTGTAATTCTGGGCTGATTCCTCACCGTTCTCATGATCATTGCAACTCCACGAGGTGAGATCTTGCATGGAGCCCCAGCCCGAAGGAGATGGACAGTTCTTTTTTGTTTCTTCTCACATCATACGCCACAGCCTCTCTGCGCTCTGACTTTCCAGGGCTCATCGAGAGGGCTGCCGAGCGCCTGCAGATTAAGCTGCCCCCCATTCCCTCCAACCCGGAAGTGGATATGTTGGAGGGCGGTCCTTATTCCAGGCCCAGGAGGGCGGCGGAGCCTCTGGCAACGACCATGCCCTCGCTTGGTAAGTATGTGGAGGGCTCATGGGAGGCACCTTTAGTGCCTTTAGTGCCTGCTGGACTGTTCCTTTACACGGTACCCTGTCCTGTTTATTCTGTTTAGTCTTAGCCCAAACGTTATCGCTATTTCCAGTTGTGTCTTAGCTCTCTCTAATAACACCTGTGACTGCTTTATGCCTCTCTCCCATGTCAATTATGCCTTGCCTATTGCTGTTTGGGTTAGTTCTTATTATACAATTTCACTGTAGAACCCCTAGTCCCTCTCAAACTGCCTCATATAGTTCCTTTGTTCCACCCCCCATACACGCCGAGACCGGCTCAATCGATGCCTCCAATGACGCTATCTCTTTCATTGTTACCCAACGCTTAGGGTTACCTGAACTGTACTCATATCCTTCCATATCCTTTTCTGTACATAATGCCCTGAATCTTTTCTACAACGCCCGGAGAACTGCCCCCTTTATTCTATGTACCCAACGCACTAGAAGACCAGTTCTTAAAGCCTTTAGTCGTATCCTTATTCTAGTCCTCCTCTGTTCCTCTGGTGATGTAGAGGCTAACCCAGGCCCTGCAGCCCCCAGTATCACTCCTACTCCCCAGGAGCTATCATTTGTTGACTTCTGTAACCGTAAAAGTCTTGGTTTTCTGCACATAAATATCAGAAGCCTCCTTCCTAAGTTTGAGTTATTCACTGCGTTAGCACACTCCGCCAACCCTGATGTTCTAGCAGTGTCTGAATCCTGGCTTAGGAAGGCCACCAAAAATTCTGAAATTTCCATCCCCAACTATAACATTTTCCGTCTAGATAGAACTGCCAAAGGGGGTGGAGTTGCAATCTACTGTAGAGATAGCCTGCAGAGCTCCATCATACTATCCAGGTCTGTGCCCAAACAGTTTGAGCTTCTACTTCTAAAAATCCACCTTTCCAGAAATAAATCTCTCACTGTTGCCGTTTGCTACAGACCCCCCTCAGCCCCCAGCTGTGCCCTGGACACCATATGTGAATTGATTGCCCCCCATCTATCCTCAGAGTTCGTACTGCTTGGTGACCTAAATTGGGATATGCTTAACACCCCGGCCATCCTACAATCTAAACTAGATGCCCTCAATCTCACACAAATTATCAACGAACCTACCAGGTACAACCCTAAATCCGTAAACATGGGTACCCTCATAGATATCATCCTGACTAACTTACCCTCTAAATACACCTCCGCTGTCTTCAACCAGGATCTCAGCGATCACTGCCTTATTGCCTGCGTCCGTAACGGGTCCGCGGTCAAACGACCACCCCTCATCACTGTCAAACGCTCCCAAAAACACTTCAGCGAGCAGGCCTTCCTAATTGACCTGGCCCAGGTATCCTGGATGGATATAGATCTCATTCCGTCAGTAGAGGATGCCTGGTTGTTCTTTAAAAGTAATTTCCTCTCAATCTTAAATAGACATGCCCCATTCAAAAAATACAGAACTAAGAACAGATATAGCCCCTGGTTCTCCTCAGACTTGACTGCCCTTGACCAGCACAAAAACATCCTGTGGCGTACTGCATTAGCATCAAATAGCCCCCGCGATATGCAACTTTTCAGGGAAGTTAGGAACCAATATACACAAGCAGTTTTTCAAACAGAAATTTGCATCCTGTAGCACTAACTCCAAAAAGTTTTGGGACACTGTAAAGTCCATGGAAAATAAGAGCACTTCCTCCCAGCTGCCCACTGCACTGAGGCTAGGAAACACTATCACCACCGATAAATCTACAATAATCGAGAATTTCAACAAGCATTTTGCTACGGCTGGCCATGCTTTCCACCTGGCTACCACTACCCCGGCCACCAGCTCTGCACCCTCCGCTGCAACTTGCCCATGCCCCCCCCCTGCTTCTCCTTCACACAAATCCAGACAGCTGATGTTCTAAAAGAGCTGCAAAATCTGGACCCCTACAAATCATCTGGGCTAGACAATCTGGACCCTTTCTTTCTAAAACTAGCCGCCGAAATTGTCGCAACCCTATTACTAGCCTGTTCAACCTCTCTTTCGTAACGTCTGAGATCCCCAGAGATTGGAAAGCTGCCGCGGTCATCCCCCTCTTCAAAGGGGGTGACACTCTAGATCCAAACTGTTACAGACCCATATCCATCCTGCCCTGCCTTTCAAAAGTTTTTGAAAGCCAAGTCAACAAACAGATCACCGACCATTTCGAATCCCACCGTACCTTCTCCGCTATGCAATCCGGTTTCCGAGCTGGTCATGGGTGCACTTCAGCCACGCTCAAGGTCCTAAACGATATTATAACCGCGATCGATAATAGACAGTACTGTGCAGCCGTTTTCATTGACCTGGCCAAGGCTTTCGACTCTGTCAACCACCGCATTCTTATTGGCAGACTAAATAGCCTTGGTTTCTCAAATGACTGCCTCGCCTGGTTCACCAACTACTTCTCAGATAGAGTTCAATGTGTCAAATCGGAGGGCCTGTTGTCTGGACCTATGGCAGTCTCTATGGGGGTGCCACAGGGTTCAATTCTTGGGCCGACTCTTTTCTCTGTGTATATCAATGACGTCGCTCTTGCTGCTGGTGACTCTCAGATCCACCTCTACGCAGACGACACCATTTTGTATACATCTGGCCCTTCATTGGACACTGTGTTAACAGACCTCCAAACGAGCTTCAATTCCATACAACACTCCTTCAGTAGCCTCCAACTGCTCTTAAACACTAGTAAAACTAAATGCATGCTCTTCAACCGAACGCTGCTTGCACCCGCCCACCCGACTAGAATCACTACTCTCGACGGGTCTGACCTAGAGTATGTGGACAACTACAAATATCTAGGTGTCTGGTTAGACTGTAAACTCTCCTTCCAGACTCACATTAAGAATCTCCAATCCAAAGTTAAATCTAGAATCGGTTTCCTATTTCGCAACAAAGCCTCCTTCACTCATGCTGCCAAACATGCCCTCGTAAAACTGACTATCCTACCGATCCTTGACTTCGGCGATGTCATTTACAAAATAGCCTCCAACACTCTACTCAGCAAATTGGATGTAGTCTATCACAGTGCCATCCGTTTTGTCTCCAAAGCCCCATATAATACCCACCACTGTGACCTGTACGCTCTTGTTGGCTGGTCCTCACTACATATCCGTCGCCAAACCCACTGGCTCCAGGCCATCTATAAATCACTGCTAGGCAAATCCCCGCCTTATCTTAGCTCATTGGTCACCATAGCAACACCCACCCGTAGTCTGCGCTCCAGCGGGTATATCTCACTGGTCATCCCCAAAGCCAACACCTCCTTTGGCCGTAATTCCTTCCAGTTCTCTGCTGCCAATGACTGGAACAAATTGCAAAAATCTCTGAAGCTGGAGACACTTATCTCCCTCACTAACTTTAAGCATCAGTTGTCAGAGCACCTTACCGATCACTGCACCTGTACACAGCCCATCTGAAATCAGCCCGCCCAACTACCTCATCCCTATATTGTTATCTATTTTGCTCATTTGTACCCCAGTATCTCTATTTGCACATCATCTCTTGCACATCTATCATTCCAGTGTTAATACTAATTGTAATTATTTTGCACTATAGCCTATTTTATTGCCTTACCTCCATAACTTGCTAAATTTTCACACTGTATATTATATGTATTTCTGTTGTATTTTTGACTTTGTTTTGTTTTACCCCATATGTAACTCTGTGTTTGTTTTTATCGCACTGCTATGCTTTATCTTGGCCAGGTCGCAGTTGTAAATGAGAACTTGTTCTCAACTGGTTTACCTGGTTAAATAAAGGTTAAATAAAAAAATAAATATATATATATTTTTTTTAATAGTGGCGCGTTCGCCGTCTAAGGCGTACCTCCCATTCACCAGAGTGGAAGGCAGACAGCAGGGCTTTTCAAGGGGAATCCCCAGGCTCGAGAGCGCCCTGGCTGCGTATCTCGTGCCGGGTTCGAGTCCCTGGCCCTCGTCCAAGAAAGCTGTTCTACCCACACAGAAGGACCAACTCACAGCACAGCTGGTTGAGAAGTCCTTCGTGTTAGGAGCCCAGGCCGTAGCAGCGGCGAATAATATTGCCCTCCTAGCAGCCTCTCTGTCCCGCCTAACAACGGGTAAGTCTGAGCTCACTGGAGAGGAAGTGGAAGAGGCGTCCAGAATTTCTGCCGCTATTCTCCACTTAACGCAGGCATCAGCTGTGTGTGCGGGGAGGTCCATGGCCTCCCCACACGTGGTGGAACGACACCTTTGGCTGTCTATGACAGCCATGAAAGAGACAGACAGAGCCACTTTACTGAACGCCCCCATCTCTGACGACGGCCTGTTTAGGGTCGCCGTCAAGGATGCGATGGAGCGTTTTATGAGGCTTGACGAGGAGAGGAAGAAGCTGGCCAGACACCTGCCACTGGCAGGAAGACTCGGCCCTGCACCGAAACGACCATCAAGCTTCACCGCCAGGGGTCTACAGGGGTCTACAGCGAGGCGTCGTGCCCGGCGCCATGCAGCGATTTCCAGCAGCAGAGAAGCGGGCCCAGCCCCTCCTGCGGAGCCAGAGGTCCCGACCGTGCCGCTAATGTTTCCTCTCCCTTTCTTGGGAGGACCGCCTTGGGCTGTTCCACCACTTGTCATGAGGGGTTTGGCAGAGACACTGTCTTCAGCCACCCTCTGGTGAAACGTTTCCTTTTAGGAACGCGGCGGCTTAGGCAAATGCCTAGAGCCACGCTTCCTCAGTGGGATTTGGCTTTGGTACTCGAAGCGCTCTGCGAGCTGCCGTTCGAACCATTGAACCAAATTCCCCTCAAGATGCTGTCTGTGAAGACGGCACTGTTGCTCGCTTTGACTACTGCTAAGCTTGTCACTGATTTGTGTGCTCTTTCGACGAGACCCGACTGCCTTGACATTAATGGTGATTTGAGCAGAGCGGTATTACGTCCTAACCCGGCATTTATGCCGAAGGTTATTAAGAGCTCATATATGTCAGGTTTTGGCCATGACTGTTCGGGTTTTGGTCACTAGATGTCCCCATTGCACCTTTTTGTACCTTTTGTTTTTCTTGCTCTAATTATTGTTTGCACCTGTAGGTCATTCCCTTGTTAGTATTTAAACCCTGTGTGTTCCTCAGTTCCTTGCTCAGTGTTTGTAAGTTAGCACCCAGCCCCAGCCCAAGCCTTGTTTTTATAGATATTTATCTGGTGGGATTTTCCAGAGGTTCTCTGGTTTAGTTCTTGTGTTTTGTTTGAGTAGTCTTTTGAGGTTTGTTTTTTCCCTGCTGTTTTTTACCACTTTGTGGAGTTTCTTTTGTTTTTGGAGGTTTTCCTCTTTGTGCATCTTGGCTTTATTTTTGGACATTGTGGATTTAGCTTCTTTGCCTGAAGATTTTGTTCTTTAATAAACCACCATCTCTAGTACAGCTGTGTCTGCCTCATCTTCTGGGTTCTGACAATTATTAGTGACTGTTTCTCGCACCGGGTCGTGACAGAAACACTGAGCCACTATTATGAACCCAGAGGCAGCCAATACCCAGGATCTTTTTTCCATGCTGTCCCACCATGAGGGGACTGTCCAACGCCACGAAGCTGCTCTGGTTCAGCAAGAGGCCTTAATGGCTAGACATTCTCAACTTCTGTCAGAGATGCTGACTTCCATAAAGCAGATTTCGGATCGACTTTCCCCGGCAACCGCTTCTGCTCCAGTTCATCCGATTCAAGGGCCCCTGGCAGTTAATCCCCTGGCTGAACCTCGTCTGCCGCCTCCCCAACGGTTCTCAGGGGATCCGAGTGTTTGTAAGGGGTTTTTCACCCAATGTTCTCTCTCCTTTGAGCTGCAACCATCGTCGTTTCCCACCGACCGGTCCAAGATAGCATATATCATCACCCTGCTGTCGGAAAAGGCCCTAGCCTGGGCTACTGCTGTGTGGGATGCCCAAAGTCCCTGCTGTGCCAGCTACTCTACCTTTGCTGAAGAATTCAAGCGAGTGTTTCAAGGTCCTACCAACGGCCCTGACTCAGCCAAACAGCTCCTGACTCTCCGCCAAGGTCGGCGCAGCGTGACGGACTATGCCATCCAGTTCCGCACTGTGGCAGCAGCAAGTGGCTGGAACGACGAGGCGCTCACAGTGTGTTTTTTGAAGGGTCTTTCTGACACCATCCAAGATGAACTGGCCACTCGGGAACCACCGGACAACCTCGAGTCCCTTATCAAGTTGGCTTCACGCATAGACCAGCGTCTGAGAGAGAGAGAACTAAACCATAGACCGCTCACCCCAGCTCCTATCGGTTCCAGCTCCGAGTCTCCACCTTTATCCTCGCTGGCTCCACCAGAACCCATGCAGGTTGGACGCATCTCCCAGGCTGAGAGAGACCGCCGGATGAGGGAGCGATGCTGTCTATATTGCGGCAAACCGGGCCATTTCCGCTCCACGTGTCCCGGGCTCCAGGGAAACGCACTCTCCCGTGCAGGCCTGGGAGGACTGTAACGGGAAACATAACCTCCTCCCATCCATCCAACTCCCGCCTGCTCATTCCAGTTACCCTCTCCTGGGACGACCACGAGTTTTCTCTTCAAGCCTTGGTAGACTCTGGAGCCGCAGGTAACTTCATGGATGGGATCTGGGCGAAGGAGAATGGCGTTCCTTCTGAACCTCTAAGTGACCCCATAAGGGTTACTACGTTGGATAGAAGTCCTTTGGGATCTGGACTTGTCACTCGTGCCACTACCCCCTTACAACTTTCAGTTTCCCAACACCAGGAAGTGATGAACTTTCATCTGATCTCCTGTTCCGAGTTTCCTCTCGTCCTTGGTTATCCCTGGCTTCACAGCCATAACCCTCACATTGACTGGTCTGTGGGCACTATCAAGCAGTGGGGTCCTACGTGCCAAGCCACTTGTATCTTCCCGAGTTCCCAGAGTTCTCCTTTCGAGTCTCTAGAATCCATCGACTTGTCCCGAGTTCCCGAGTGTTACCATGACCTCAAACTGGTATTTAGCAAACAGAGGGCCACCAAACTACCACCCCATAGACCTTACGATTGCACCATCGACCTGTTGCCGGGGACCTGCCCTCCCAGGGGTCGGATCTTTTCCCTTTCCCCTCCCGAACGAGCTGCTATGGATACCTACATCAAGGACGCTCTGACAGCAGGCCTCATGCGTCCATCTACCTCGCCGGCGGGAGCAGGGTTTTTCTTTGTGGCCAAGAAAGACGGTGGATTACGACCTTGCATCGACTACCGGGGACTCAATGCCATAACCGTCCGTAACCGCTACCCGCTACCTCTTATGGCCACAGCCTTTGAGCTGCTCCAGGAAGCAGTTGTCTTCACTAAGCTTGACCTGCGGAACGCATACCATCTTGTGCGGATCAAACCCGGGGACGAGTGGAAGACCGCTTTCAACACGCCTACTGGTCACTACGAATACTCGGTGATGCCCTTCGGACTGACCAACGCTCCGGCTGTGTTCCAAGCGCTCATAAACGATGTGCTTAGGGATATGCTTAACATCTTTGTGTTTGTTTACTTGGATGACATCCTCATCTTTTCGAGCTCCCTTCAAGAACACACGAAGCATGTCAGACAAGTGCTCAAACGCCTCCTAGACAGCCATTTGTACGTTAAGCCGGAGAAGTGTGAATTCCATTCCTCTCGAGTACAATTCCTGGGATTTATAGTGGAACCCGGACGAGTCCAGATGGACCCCAAGAAGGTAGAGGCGGTAGCGGATTGGCCCACCCCCAAGTCCGTTAAGGAAGTTCAGCGTTTCCTGGGCTTCACCAACTTTTACCGCAAGTTCATCAAGAACTTCAGCTCGGTGGCAGCCCCTCTCTCGGCGGTAACCAAGGGTGGCAACACAAGGTTTCTGTGGGGAAGAGAAGCTGAGACGGCCTTCCAAGGACTCAAGCAGCGCATCCTCTCTGCTCCCATCCTGACACTACCAACGGCGGATGAACCTTTTGTGGTGGAGGTAGACGCATCAGAGGTTGGGGTTGGAGCTGTCCTGTCTCAGAGGGGTGAAGACAAGAAGCTTCATCCTTGCGCCTTCTTCTCTCACCGGCTTACCCCGGCCGAGAGGAATTACGATGTGGGGGATCGTGAACTCCTAGCGGTTAAGATGGCATTGAAGGAATGGAGACACTGGCTCGAGGGGGCTTCTCAACCGTTTCAAGTGCTTACGGACCACAAGAATCTGGAGTATATCCAGCAGGCGAAGCGGTTGAACGCCAGACAAGCTCGATGGTCTCTTTTCTTCAGCCGATTTCAGTTTATCCTCACCTATAGACCCGGGTCGAAGAATCTCAAACCGGACGCCTTGTCACGAATCTACTCTCCTGCCATTTGAGAAGATACTGACATGACTGTCCTTCCGGCCGCTAAGATCGTGGCTCCGATCTCGTGGCAAGTGGAGGATACCGTGAAACAAGCTCAAGCCATCGAACCGGGCCCTGGAGGAGGTCCTGCTAATCGGTTGTTTGTTCCCAAGGCAGCAAGGTCCCAAGTCCTTCGGTGGGGGCACTCCTCTCGCCTCACCTGTCACCCGGGCGTAGGCCGCACCTTGGAGTTCATCCAGCGTAAGTTCTGGTGGCCCACCATAAAAGAAGACGTTGCCACTTTCATCAAGGCCTGTTCCGTGTGCTGCCAGGGCAAATCTTCTCACCTCCGCCCTCAAGGACTCCTTCACCCTCTATCTATTCCCCACCGACCCTGGTCCCATATCTCGTTGGACTTTATTACTGGCCTTCCTCCGTCCCATGGTAATACTACGATCCTAGTCATCATCGACAGGTTTTCTAAGGCGGCCAGGTTTGTTCCTTTGACCAAATTACCGTCTGCCAAGGAAACAGCTGAGTTGGTGATTAACCATGTGTTCCGAGTCTTTGGGATTCCGCAAGATATGGTTTCCGACAGAGGTCCCCAGTTCGCCTCAAGGTTTTGGAAGGCCTTCTGCCAACTCATAGGGGCCACGGCCAGTTTATCTTCAGGGTACCATCCGGAGTCCAATGGCCAAACTGAGAGGATGAATCAGGAGCTGGAAACCACCCTCAGATGCATGGTTTCCAACAACCCGTCCACTTGGTCATCCTTCATTGTTTGGGCCGAGTACGCGCACAACACCTTGTGCTCCTCCTCCACTGGTATGTCCCCGCATGAGTGTCAGTTTGGCTATGCGCCTCTATTGTTCCCGGACCAGGAGGCAGAAGTCAGAGTGCCTTCAGCCTCGAGGTTCATCAGACGCTGTCGGCTTACGTGGAAGAAGGCACGTCTTAATCTTCTGCGTTCCTCTCAGCAGTACCAACGACAAGCCAACAGAGGTCGCCGTCCCGGTCCTACCCTGTACCCCGGCCAGAGAGTATGGCTCTCAACTAAGAACCTACCACTACGGGTGGAGTCTCGCAAGCTGTCCCAGAGGTTCATCGGTCCCTTTAAGATTGCCAGGAGAGTCAATCCCGTTACTTTTCGCCTGCACTTACCCAGATCACTTAAGATCAATCCAACATTTCACATTTCTTTATTAAAACCTGTTGTTTTTTCTCCCCTTATCCCGGCAGGCAGACCTCCCCCTCCGCCCCGTGTCATCGGTGGCCAGTCGGCTTATACCGTCCACCGGATACTGGATTCCCGCCGGGTGCAGCGGTCCTGGCAGTATCTGGTGGACTGGGAAGGCTACGGTCCCGAGGAGCGCTCCTGGGTTCCTGCCAAGGACATACTGGACCCTGACCTCATTCGTCAGTTCAGGGCCCTCCACCCGGAGAAGGCTGGTAGGAACGTCAGGAGCCGTTCCTAGGAGGGGGATTCTGTCAGGTTTTGGCCATGACTGTTCGGGTTTTGGTCACTAGATGTCCCCATTGCACCTTTTTGTACCTTTTGTTTTTCTTGCTCTAATTATTGTTTGCACCTGTAGGTCATTCCCTTGTTAGTATTTAAACCCTGTGTGTTCCTCAGTTCCTTGCTCAGTGTTTGTAAGTTAGCACCCAGCCCCAGCCCAAGCCTTGTTTTTATAGATATTTATCTGGTGGGATTTTCCAGAGGTTCTCTGGTTTAGTTCTTGTGTTTTGTTTGAGTAGTCTTTTGAGGTTTGTTTTTTCCCTGCTGTTTTTTACCACTTTGTGGAGTTTCTTTTGTTTTTGGAGGTTTTCCTCTTTGTGCATCTTGGCTTTATTTTTGGACATTGTGGATTTAGCTTCTTTGCCTGAAGATTTTGTTCTTTAATAAACCACCATCTCTAGTACAGCTGTGTCTGCCTCATCTTCTGGGTTCTGACAATTATTAGTGACTGTTTCTCGCACCGGGTCGTGACAATATAGATCACAGACCGTGGAGCTGTGGGCTTTTTCTCCCCCTCCCCATGGGGAGAGGAGAGAGGAAAGGCTCCATCGCCTGTGCCCAGTGCACGCCTTGGTGTGTTACGTTGAGTGCACAGCAGCGATTAGGTCATCACCTCAGCTGTTTGTGTGTCACAGTGCAGCTGCAGGCACAACACTCTTAACCACTAAGCTACCTGCCACCCCCCTTTTTCCTAACCACTGTGCTTCTGCATCTTCATTGCCTGCTCTTTGGGGGTTTAGGCTGGGTATCTGTAAAGCACGCTCAGGCGTTTATTGAACCCCTGCTAAATTAGGTTACTTGACGACTTTTATTTGGAAAATGTGCTGTATGATTACATGACCTAGATGGCGATAGGTTCACAATGCTCACGGATTGTTGGAAAGTAGCTACAATGGCAAACCGACAGACAACTTTTACGAAAATGCGTGGTTTTTAATGTAGGCCCACGACAAGATAGTGTTTTCTCTAATTTCGAGTGGAGTTAGGCCACACGAGGAGAAAATGATGTCGAGGTAGGCAAGCTATATCACTATATTGATTAGCATTCAGATTTCAACGATTGGCCCGTGACAATGTTGTCCAGCGTTTGTTTACATGATTGAGAAAACAATTTCTTAGTAAAGTGATGCGTACTGATTTTTGCTTCAATGTTTGGGAGTGAACTCTAGAAACTAGCTTAGTTGATAAAGCAGACACAATTGGTGCCACGGTGTTTTGAAGTTCTTGCTAGTCGTAGTAGCTAACCGCAGCTTCGCCATGTCGGAGAGGACACCACTCCTGCACTATCGCCTCTCCACAAGCGGCAATTAGCAGTCGGGGGAGCATCAGACATGTCTGTCGGGGGAGGCTGTGGAGCAGTCCCCGGCTTTTTCCAGATGGAAGTCGGCGCACCACAGCTGGCCCAAAAAACTCTCCACATTCTTTGGCCTGGTGATACCTACCTTACTGTCTATGTTCAGCATGGTGGTCTTCCTACGAATTGGTGAGTATAGCCTACCGTTATTTATTACAATGTCCGGTGAGTATAGCATATCGTTATTTATGACAGTGTCCACAACATGGCTTTATTATAGGCCCATGTTGGTAAATTTGAGCCAGTTGTTGCCTGGATACCCGACTTTGAATTGGATTGAATTCTACATCTGGCAGAAATTAGCGTTTGAATCAGGAAAGTTAACTCTCACGACCTCTACAAGCCAGAATGTCAAATAAATTTATATTTTGAAGTTAAAATATAATTGTTTTCAACATGCTTGAATAAAAAAACAGACCTGATGGAAATATACATTTTTTCGGTAAACATTCCAAATGTCGACAAAACAAAATACGCTAGACAAGGTGGGATCTTTTTGTGTCGGTAAAATGAATTAAATAAACGCTTTTATGCGCAAATATTGATATAATAACCATAATATCGAAGTAAACTTGGAGTCACGCGATGACATGTGTGGTCCTCCCACTACGACTCGTTAGAAAGGCATGCAGTTTATTAGACTACAGATGAAGAAAGTTATGAACTTCACAGGGTGGTGAAAGTGCAAGGTGACGATCTTAATGCTCCTTTCCAATAAATGTCGAGGGTCTTATTCTGGTGACCTGATCATTGATTCTTGGCTGCCGTTTGACAAAATAATCTCGCTATGTAGGCTATTCGTGCGCTCTAGCTAACAGCGTGCAGATACCAGCTGGCTAGAATCAGGGCGCAACTTTGGTTTTAGAAGTGGGGGGAACATAACTTCGCGGGTGATTTGGGGGGCATCTTATTTTTTTTGGGGGGGGCATCTAAAGCTAATTTCCTGCATTTCTACACAATCTAATATGACCCATGGCCCTTCTAGCCGTCTCTATTTAGAACAACAAAAAGTAAACAAAAATACCCACAGTCATCAAGCTAGGTAAGATACAATTATTAAATATGTTTAAGTGATTGATAAGACTGAACTAGATCAATGATAATTAAATAATCAATAATGTGTTGCACCTTTAACCAATAGCCTAACAAATGAACAACTCTTACAAATAAAGTAAAAATATAGCTGGATCACCCCATCCTGTCCCTGGGGGTCCACCGCCCTGCAGCGCCCCAACCCAACAACTCCACTCAGCTTTAGGATCTTAGTGAAACATTCATTATTGGTTTCAGGTGTGTTAGGTCAAGGCCAGAGAGACAACCAACAGAACGGCAGACCCCCAGGGCCAGGACTGAGCAGCCCAGTAGCTACGGATTGCCTAAATTGGTATCTCCCCTGAAGTGGGCATGTTTTCATTATAGACTCCCTTTGTTGTACAGTATTCCATATAAGGCATCCAGACCTTATGACAGTTGCACAGTATACCCGTAATCTTGTTATGTATCACTAGATTTGATTTATTACTTGACATTTCTTCCATCCGTTGTGGGAGGATAACCAACCTTCCAATTAATGGCAATGCATTTCTTAGCCGCTATAAATTCTAGGTTACACAATTTCTTATAATATAATAATAATATGCCATTTAGCAGACGCTTTTATCCAAAGCGACTTACAGTCATGTGTGCATACATTTTTACGTATGGGTGGTCCCGGGGATCGAACCCACTACCCTGGTGTTACAAGCGCCATGCTCTACCAATTGAGCATTGTCCTGCTGGAAAAACCAATCATCAGAGTTGGGGAACAATGTCAGAGCAAAAGGAAGCAAGTTTTCTTCCAGAACAACCTTGTACGTGGCTTGATTCATGCGTCCTTCACAAAGACAAATCTGCCCGCGATTCCAGCCTTGCTGAAGCACCCCCAGATCATCACCGATCCTCCACCAAATTTCACAGTGGGTGCGAGACACTGTGGCATGTAGGCCTCTCCAGGTCTCCGTCTAACCATTAGATGACCAGGTGTTGGGCAAAGCTGAAAATTGGACTCATCAGAGACGATGACCTTACTCCAGTCCTCTACAGTCCAATCCTTATGTTATTTTGCAAACCTCAGCCTGGCTCTTCTTTGCTTCTCATTGATGAAGGGCTTTTTTCTAGGTTTGCACGACTTCAGCCCTGCCCCTAGGAGCCTGTTTCGAACCGTCCTCGCCGTGCACTTCACCCCAGCTGCCGTTTGCCATTCTTTTTGTAGGTCACTTGATGTCATCCTACGGTTGTTGAGTGACATTCTAATGAGTTGGCGGTCATCCCGGTCAGCAGAGAGTTGTTTTCGCCCTCTGCCGGTCTGTAGCTTTGTTGTCCCCAATGTCTGCTGCTTGACCTTGTTCTTATGAACCTGCGTCTTTGAAATTTTAAGGATGGAAGCAACCTGACGCTCACTGTATCCCTCTGCCAGTAAAGCCAGAATTGAACCCTTCTTTTCCTCACTCAAAACATTCCTTTTCAACTCTTTTGGTATGGTCAATAGTTATTTTTTGATTAATATTACTTTTGAGGTACTATTAGCACTGTTTTTGCCATCCAGCGGGTCCTATTGCATAAGGATAGTGATGACCACAGCAGTGTTTTTTATACTTTTCCTCGTTAAATAAGATTTGGTTCATGTGATCACCTAATCAGTACCTAATTCAGTAGAATGAGGTGTGCCTGTGTTGGAATTCAACAGACACTGGAATGGAATGGCTATCATACATGTAGAGATGCTGATTTAAGAAAAAGTTGCAGTGGTCTCCCAGGTCTTCCTCACATTTTTGTTTTACATGTTTTGTCATCTGGAAAAGCCTATATCAACTCTTGATACAGTTTGGAAATCAGTCTTTAGACTGCCTTAAAATAGGTTTAATCTTTTGAAGCTTCTTGCTTCTCCAGTGTTTTCTGCACAAGAGACAATAAATCATTGTATCTGCAAAATTCACTTCCCTGGCTACCTGACGCTGATGAGACCCCTGTCACCATCTGATCCTGCTCAGATGAGGTATGACAAAGAATTACCTTGGTGTACATTTATACATTATATTATCCAATAATATAATCAATGGTTCAATAATTGAAATTACCATTATTCCCAGATCCCAGATGGTTGCCTACCCATCAACTCAAGATGGAACGTTGTATCCATTCACTAATTGTTATAATATACTGCAAAATTCACCTGCGCTCCATAAACTGGTCTTCCCTGGCTGTCTGACCCTGCAGGGACAGCTGTCACCATCTGATCCTGCTAAGATATGATGAGCATAGTATTGTGTTCTGACTGTGCATCATAACAGTGAAGACTGTAGAGCTGTTTATACCGTGTTAGTGTGAAAAGTAGGGAATTAACTAGGAAAACTGACAGATCAATAACGTTACATTGCTATTCTGACTAATAAAAACATTGCGCTGAAAAAACGTCAGAATATCGGTCTTCGATTTCATCATTTGATTCAGGTCTGGTGTGATTGAGGCAAAAATAATAGCTAAAGTTAGTGAGCTAGCTAGCTAACGTTAGCCGACATTTGGCTAGCTCTAGCTAATGGTATATCAAATTTACTTCTGTTGAAACGGGACAAAACAAAGGCTACAAAACATTTCCAAACACACAACAGCTGTTAGATACTGCTACCTGACGGATAGCTAACTAGAGCTGAACTGGCTGTGGTAGCTACTAGCTAGCTAACTAACTGCTAGTAGTTCATTCATTTCAGTCGAGAGGGGATGAAATATTAGCTAACAGTAACGTAACACATGTCAGTTACACTACTAGCTCAGCACTGGGAATAAATACTTATTTTTCTGTCAAACAGCAGTTACCAGCTAGATCAGTCATCTAAAGAGGAGCCAGTTTCTGCTCTGCTTGCTTTTACAACTCGAAGAAAAAGCGTAACACAGACAGCAGCTGCCTCTGTTCATCTCTCTGAGCAGGTCGGGCAGAACACGTCAACCCTGTTAGCCATATATAGACATGCTAGAAATGTTTTAACAATTTCATTTTTTTTGTGAAGCTTGCATTCAGTTACCACTCCCAGATGCACACAACATGCTTCAATTCCCCCTGTCACAAGGGGATTTATGGATGATTTAAGGTGAAATCATCAACCCTGTTACAGTCAACCCTGTAACTTTATTTGGCAATTAATAGGCATTTACTATAGTCATGTTTTTAACCTCTTGAGATGGGAAAATGTGTTGAAAGTGCTCTTTATGACAGAATCTTAAAATTAGGTGAAATCAAATGTTTTTTTGTTTTTTTTTACTAAGTTACACTTTGTGGAATGACCCTTTTACCACTTGGAAAGTCCCTTGATGTGTTACAGCACAAGGGTATGAACTCCTGAGAGGTGTGAAGAAAAAGTAGGCCTACTGGAGTGAGTGCATCCCAGGACACATTGGGAATGGATCGTAATGGGGGTCATAGTCATGATACTAAATGTGTAATAAAATGTACGACAACAATTTTCTTACTGGAGGAATAGAATAGTTTCGAGTGGACTAATATGTAGTAAAATCTAGTTATTGCTCTTGTTAGAAAGGGCTTTGTTTCCTCGCGCCAAAGCTCCAGTCTCGAGCCATTAATCACGTTCACATGATGCAGAGCTCGAGGTCCAATATCTCTGATGGCAATAATGACAACAGTATCTATAATGTAATCACAAATAATCAGAAGATACGTTTACAAATACAATCACCATTCATGAATATCTCTCATCTATGTTTTCTTTGTTCAGATGTGTTTTATTCTATCACAGAGTTATCACGGTAAGTAAAGTGGTCTGTCTGTGAGTGTTCTCGCTGTCTTGCCTTGGTGTGTTCCCCCCTGTCTTTTGCCCCCTGTCTCGTGATACCTCAGCTGCTGTGGTGTAGACACGCACAGGTTGAACAGCCACTAGTTTGAGAGACGAATACCATTCCACGTAACATAAGCACTGTAGTGCATTGTACCTTATATGGTGCTTCTGTTTCAACAATGCATAGGAGCAATAGGAGTGGGGCCCAGTGAATTGGAAGAGTTCTGTTTTGGTTAAAAGCATGAAATAACTTGTTCTGCATTTAGACCTATTGTTGAATGTTGCAAGGAAATGGTATCATTGTAGAAGTTTGGTATTTTGCCATAGGCTATTATCAATAAATATATTGTCAGTCTAAACTGTTTTTATTGTGTGTGACATTCAACAACATTTCTTATACGAACATAACTGAATGCCTTGACATGGTGTTTTGATTAATAATGACATGACTCTGTATGGGGGAAGAGGGTCAAACTGCTGTCTCAACTGTGTAGTTAAGGTGAAAGCCAATGAGAATTCCCCACTGCATGTTCTTAAAGACAGTTACTGTAAATTCCAACTTCCTGTACAAAGGTTGTTCCACCACTTTGTTAAATCACCAAACCCAGTTCCCGTTAGGGACTTTGAGATGATTTTAATTTGAAGTGTTGTTAAACCATAGTGTGGCCGTTGTGTTCTCTCCTCTCCCTGCAGGGTTGGTGGTGGGCCAGTGTGGGCTGTATCAGGCCATGTTCCTAGTGGCTACTTCATCATCAGTATGACCGTGCCATCTCAACCAATGGAGCTCTGGACGCAGGAGGGGCCTACTGTATCCTCCTCACCAGTATATACACACACACACACACACACACACACGATAACACATGACACACACAGCTGTACATGATAGTCAGAAGAATAGACATATAATCTCAGGTGATACATGAATGCCTTTCCCACACAAGCCCATATACTGTACACACACTCCACCTTAGTGTTATTTCAGTTTCATTAATGTAGCATTGCATTCATCAGCATATAGGTATTTGTGTGTGTGCTAGTGAATGGCTAATATTGTTTTCACTTTATCTGTAAGACACATCATGAGTGTGTGAGAGGGGGATGTGTGTGTGTGTGTGTGTGTGTGTGTGTGTGTGTGTGTGTGTGTGTGCCTGGGCCTATTCTTTCAGTGCCTGATGACATTCACATTTTGAAGGCCTTCACTACACTATAGCCTTAACCCCATCCTCCCCAGACGTGATAAGTCGTGCATTGTGGCCAGAGTTTGGGGGCAGCCTAGGCATCATGTTCTTCCTGGCTAACGTGTGTAGCAGTGCCCTCTATATCCTGGGTCTGGTTGAGGCAATAGTAGCAACCTTCGGGCTTCCAGAAGGTATACAGCCATACTCTCTCCCTCTTCCTGCTTTGTTTGTAGGTCAACGTTTATTGGGATGAATCTTGTCCTGGAGGCAGACTTGAGCGATTTCCACTAGATGGGCCAGCGGCAAAGTCAAAATTGGCTATATATCGTAAGAATTGATGAAAACAAAAATGTACTTTTTGGTCTTAATTCAAGGTTAGGCTTAGGCATAAGGTTGGAAGTGTGGTTAGGGTTAGGTTTAAAATCTGATTTTGTGCCTGTGCCAGCTAGTGAATACCCTGCAGAGCTGCCTCCAGTACATGAGCCATCCCAATAAATGCCAACCTGCGCTCTGTTTACATTGACAGACTACCTTTCTAGTATATTGTATTTGATCTAAAACTAATCTGATTTCACAATGTCTACTCATGCATTTCATGCCCATTTGAAAGCTTATTGAATCACACTGAATCAATTTGAATCAAACTGAATTGGAGTACCACCCTTTGTGACCTTTCATGGTCTGTTTCAACTATCACCCTTTCACCCTCATTCCTTCACTCCCTCATCTTCTCATCTCATTAACCCCCTCACCTTTTAACCTACTCACCCCCATCCCTCCCTTCTCTCTCCAGATGGGGTGAGCCCAGCGGGTTCCCTCCAGGTGTTACCAGCGGGGTATTGGTGGTCGGTGCTCTATGCCACTGGCATCCTCCTCCTCTGCCTGCTGGTGTGTCTGGTGGGGGCAGAGATCTACGCCAAGGCCTCCTTCCTCATCTTCTTGGTGGTCATGCTGGTGCTGGCCACCATCTTTATCAGCTTCTTCGCGGTGCGCCCGCGCACCATCCTCCTGCCCGCCGCCCCGCCCGTCCACAACAGCACGGGGCCACAGCCACCCAACATGGCCAACTTTACTGGCTTTAAACTGGACACACTGCTGGGCAATCTGGATGGTGAGAAAGGGTGTGGGTGTCTGCGCGAGGGGGGCGGTGGTGTGTCTGTGTTACGCATCAACATAAGTGTGTGTGCTTAATGTATATGTCATTCTAAATAGAATTGCGCTTGATTAAAGCTGCAATATGTAACTTTTTGTTCGCCCCTACCAAATTCACATAGAAATGTTGTTATAGATCTGTCATTCTCGTTGAAAGCAAATCTAAGAAGCGGTAGATCTGTTCTATGTGCGCTATTTCTATGCTTCCCCTTAAGTTTATTTTTTGCGTCTTTTACTTTAGGTTTTGTACACCAGCTTCAAACAGCTGAAAATACAATATTTTGGTTATGGAAAATATATTTCACAGTGGTTTAGATGGTACACGATTCTCTACACTATACTTGCTTGTTTTCTCACAAACTGAAATTAGGCTAACTATTAGAATTTTAGCAACCTGGAAATGGTGGAGCAATTTCTGCATAGTGCATCTTTTAAGGAATTAATATAGCAAAAAAGTATTAATGTGAGCATAGGCAATGTGAGTGACGTGTCATGTCAGTTATGCATATGGTGACAGAATTTACTGGTTTTTATCTTACACACACACACACACCAATTATAGGCTTAGCCTCTTGATTTGCTGAATGTTTACCAGGGTTGCTGGCAGTGAAAAAGGTAATTGATTATTTAGTTGTAATTAGTGGGTCTCATAAATATCCTTTGGCTCCCCATTTCCACCGTAACGTACCAACCTGACTGTACTGAGCTGAAGGATTTATATTCAGTGTGGAAATCAACCACATGATTACTCTGCTAATCGCCATAACTCAGTTGCACTGACCACACAGCGCTTTCAAAGACCCTGTTGTCAACAAAATCACACACACACTTAGACACTTTGTTTGCCACTATAAAGCTTTCCCTCCAATGAGAAGGAAGTGGGTTAAAAGTCAATCTTCATATGTAACACAAGGTATACCTGAACATGCGATGGCAAGATGAGGAATTTATGTCCTTTTTGAATTCTAAGTCCTCCTTAAAGGCAAGAGGCATGTATGTTACTCAATTCAAAAAATGTTTGTTAAATATATGAATTTGGGGAGGATTCGGACATGAAGCTGATTGAATTGATATCTACCCCCCCAGTGTTTGCTGTCATGTTTAACGATTGCACAGGCATCATGGCCGGATCCAACATGTCAGGTAAGAAATGGATGTCTGATCAAAGGGGTCGGTCAGGAGTTATGCAAGGGACCAGATACGTGTGTGATTGTGTGCGTGTGTAGTCTGTGTGTGTCTAACCTGGTGTTGTGCTGTGTCCCAGGTGACCTAAAGAACCCTAGCTACTCCATCCCTGGAGGAACCATCACAGCTATCATCTTCACCTTCATCATCTACAAGCTCCTCAGTCTGATGGTGGCCTGCTCCTGTGACCAGTCAGTCACACACGCACGCACACGTTTGGGCATAATCTATGTAGATGAACACACCTGTAACTCGTATGTTCACATACAGATATAGGCACACACAAACACACAGGGGCCCAATCCAACTCAAACCCGACTAACATTTGCACTCAATGAAAGACTCACATACTCACATTTACAATTCTATCTCTCTCACACACGTTCTCTCACTCCCTCTCCCATCTCTAGCTCAGTGCCAGTGTGCAGTATTGATGTGGCACTAAAACAAGTGTTGCCAAAGTGCTAAACTGACATAAAAGGCCCTTAAAGGAGCATTGGAAATCAATACAGCCATCAATTATACTCCTCCCTGTCCTCCCCTCTGCCTGTTTTGCCCTCAACCTGTCAGTAGATCAGACGTTGACAGGTCGAAAGGGAAGAATATGCGGACTCATTGACCACGTTTGCATGCCCACCAATATCCCGTTATTATTGGGGATACTCAAGTATTATTTTTTTATTGACTCATATAAACATTACATCCCATTTACAATAACCCGAAAAAGCTTGTATCCCGGTTATGAGAAACCCAGATAAGATGCCTGGGATTTGCTGATCTTAGATGGGATACTGTGGCATGTAAACATATTTTCCTGTTTACTGTTGTTTTTTGTGGTCTGCGCAGGCTCAGTTTCGCATGTCATGTGTGTTGTGTGATGATGTTTTCATCTGATTGTCAAACAAATCACTTTTTTTAAAGTAGGCTATACCTGCGCAGTTCGATCCACCATAATTCCATAAGAATGTATTTTGCTGATACACTGTAGCCTACTGGACCGTATAGCCTACTGGCTTAGGCTACTTTCACCCCTAATTTAGATACGCTTCTGCTTATAATTTCCAGCATTTGGTAGGCCATATTATAATTTCCAGCATTTGGTAGGCCATATTATAATTTCCAGCATTTGGTAGGCTATACGTTTTGTCAACTATATTTAGATACATGCAGCTTCTCTTCTGTCATAACTTGTTGCCCAAAAGACTAAATAAAGTAGATAGAATGAATGCATTAGTAATCTAGTTAACACCGGTAAAGTTGTCTGTTTTGTTTAGGGATCGGGGAGAAAACGCAATAACTCCAAAACAGTGGAAAGATTGTTCCCGTGCAAAATGTCCAAATGTCATCAGTTTGACCGGTTTTAAGGAAATGAAAAGCTGAGAAAACGATGAAACACGTTTCTGATAAGACTTCACTTCGTTTTGGGTGCATATTTTATGTGGTTGAAATACTGTCTGCTTGCATAAGTGTCAAATATAAGTTACACACGCATTTGTATTTTCTCAAGAGATGCTGAAAGACAAATCATATTTCTTCACTCCTGTTCCTGAGACAAAAATTAACATGTGTTGTATAATTTTAGGCCTACTACAAGAAATGCATAAATATGCAGGAGTTCATATTATATTAGGCTACATGTGAGAGGTTATAGGCCTACAGTCAGTGTCCAGATTTCAGTTACTATTCCATTTAACCCATATGAACTTAAATTAGGAATATTCACTTTATTCATGGACAGGGTACTCGTGAGTGGAACATCAAAGGCGCATGTAAACAGCTTGTTTCGAATAAGACCTTAAAGCGGGATATGAGCTACTATCTGGAATACTGTGTGCATGTAAACGTGGTCAATGATGGATAATGTAGGAGTTGATCAGACACACCGGATCATGAAATCCTAGGTGGTTGATCTCTTCACAATTTAGAGCATGAGGGAAGTGGCATTCAGTACCGGTACATTCTTTTTTACACTTTGAGGAAATTGAGTCCATTTCGATCCATACTTCAGGATATGAACAAAAGGATAATAAGAATGCATTTCCTTCTTCAGTGGGTTCAGTCCGGTTGTTATCTAGCTGTGTCCTTATCTGCTGTTGGTTTAGTGTTGCTTTATTGATGGACAGGGCCCGGCATGCAGTGGAGTGTGACTTTATTGGTCTGAGATAGTCAGACTGAATGGAGGAAATGTACAGGGTTTATGAATGATACTACCTCCAAGGTCCTTTTATAGTACTTGATGGTGTCTCAAAACCATATCTAAACCTTTTACTGAACTGTCTTAGTAGTAATTGCACATGTGAAAAACACACTGACTGCTCCTCCAGTTGTACATAAGAGTACAGTAAGCTGTGGAAGTGATAATGGTAACTTGGCCAGGGGTAAAGCCACCATTTCATCATGCCTGTTACTGGAATCATAAACTTTTTATTTCTGGCCAGGGAATTCCACATTGATTATAACCTCATTAACTAGAAGGGCTGTATAACATCCTTGACTAGAGGTAAACTCTGATAAATGCCAATCACATTACAAAACAGTTACACCCTTGTCACAAGGCAGGTTACGTCTTTCAACAATAGGCCATCATTTTGTTCGTTGAAAGTTACATGTGGTTGTCAGTTGTAGGGCCGCAGAAAAAGGGGCCAAAGTTTTTCCTAGTCAAGTCACTATGCAGGAGAAACCCATGGCACTAGTCATGGGGGGTTACATCTGTCACCAAACTAAAGAGAACTTTCTGCACTTTTATCATAATATTTATGATCACTTTTAACCTGTCACCACCATCCCCATTCATGTCATTAAGAGACAGACTAAATGGATTACTCAGATTAAATAGGAAGAATGTGTATTAAAGCCATCAGTCAACGTCACATCAATCGCGACATTACTAAATGCCAAACACCGGAACCCCCCCCCCCCCCCCCCCCCCCCGGACCCTCTCTGCATTGCCGTGGCAACAGCAACATCGCCTCGTTGAAGGGAAAGCAGTTGAACGTCTATCACGGTCTGGGTAAGTGATTCTCACTGAGGAGGAACAAATTGAAGCTTTTTGAGTTGGATGTTATTCCCTTTTTTTGGGGTCAAAATAGTAACATGGTAGCAGTACCTAGACATATCCAACAGGTGGCAGTCACACCATCTCACAACATGAGGAGCTCCCTTCGTATTTCAGACTGACATGTTGAAGGGTTTCTTAGGCTGCGTTTACACAGGCAGCCCAATTCTGATCTTTTTCCCACTAATTTATATTTTGACCAATCACATCAGTTCTTTTCGCATCATATTTTTTTCAGAGCTGATCTGATTGGTCTAAAGACCAATTAGTGGGAAAAAGATCAGAATTGGGCTACCTGTTTAAACGCAGCCTTACTGATAAAGAAACGGTGTAACCTTTGAATAAAGCCAAAGTAAATTGCTCCCCTCTTCTCGTGATGTGTGTCTTGTCGTGATGTGTGTTTTGTCCTATATTTTTAATCCCCCGTCCCCGCAGGTGTCACGATCGTTGACTGACTCGGACCAAGGCGCAGCGGGATAAGAGTACATATTTTATTGAGTACTTTACACTAACAACAAAATGATACGTGAAGTCCTAGGTTAATCCAAAACAAACCTTACGGAACAAGATCCCACAATAAACTAGTGCCAAAAGGCTGCCTAAGTATGGTCCCCAATCAGAGACAACGAGCTACAGCTGTCTCTGATTGGGAACCACCCTGGCCAACATAGATATACAAGATCTAGAAACAACAACATAGAAAACTAAACAATAAAACCTACACACCCTGGCTCAACATAAAGAGTCCCCAGAGCCAGGGCGTGACAGTACCCCCCCCCCCCCCCCCAAGGAGCGGACTGCGACCGCGCCAACCAAACACAACAGGGGAGGGGCCAGGTGGGCATTCCGCCTCGGAGGCGGCTCCGGCTCCGGGCGTGACCACCACTCTCCTTCTACCCCCCCCCCCCGTAGCGCCCCTGGTCTGGTCTGGCCCCGCTGGCCGGAGCTGGACTGGACACCGGTGGAGCGGATTGCTCTGGCTCCGCAGTGGAGCAGCTGACCGGTGCCGGACCAGGCACCGGTGGAACAGGCACGTGCCGTGCCGGACTGACGACGTGCACCACTGGCTTGGTGCGGGGAGCAGGAACGGGCCGGACCGGGCTGACGACGCGCACCACTGGCTTGGTGCGGGGAGCAGGAACGGGCCGGACCGGGCTGACGACGCGCACCACAGGCTTGGTGCGGGGGACAGGAACAGGCCGGACCGGGCTGGCGCGAGGGACAGGAACAGGCCGGGCTGGACAGTGGAGACGGACTGGAGGTCTCGAGCGGAGAGCTGACACAACCCGTCCTGGCTGAATGCCTATTTCCACACACGCTGTGTGAGGCATCAGCACAGGACGTACAGGGCTGTGCACACGTACTGGCACTACAGCACGTGGCACTGGCGCAGGATATCCGGGACCGAGGAGGGGTACTGGAGGCCACGAGCGTTGAGCCGGCACACTCCGTCCTGGCTGCATGCCCACCTTAGCACGACACGTGCGTGGTGCTAGCACATGACGTACAGGACTGTGCCGGAACACTCGCGGCACAGTACGCAGCTCCGCATAACCCGGAACCTGCCCAGTCTCACGCTGCCTAGCCTGAGTACGGGGAGTTGGCTCTGCTCTACCTCTAGGCTCCGCCAACCACCCTTCCAGCCCCCCAAACCTGGTGGGTGGCCTCCTCTCCAAGATCGCCGATGCGCCCTGTAGCTGCCTCCAGCAGCCCCGTCGTCCACGCCGTGTGCCCCCCCCAAAAAAAATTACTTGGGGTTGCCTCTGGCGTGTCCGTCGTCGGCACGGTTGACGCCGTTTCTCCTCTCCTGCCTGGGCCTTTACTTTAGCCCATGGCCCTCTGCCCGCGAATATGTCCTCCCAAGACCACCATTGGCCCACCTGGGACATCGCCAACTCCTCCTGCTTGGCACGCTGCTTGGTCCTTTTATGGTGGGATCTTCTGTCACGATCGTCGTAAGTAACGGACCAAGGCGCAGCGTGATATGCGTACATCTTTTAATGAGTACTTTTCAAACAATAACAAAACGATACGTGAAGTCCTAAGGTTAACAAAACACAAACCTCTCCGGAACAAGATCCCACAAATGACAAGTGCAAAACAGGCTGCCTAAGTATGGTTCCCAATCAGAGACAACAAGCCACAGCTGCCTCTGATTGGGAACCACCCCGGCCAACATAGAAACACATGAACTAGAACATGAACATAGAACACTATAACATAGAACCTACACACCCTGGCTCAACATAAGAGTCCCCAGAGCCAGGGCGTGACAGCAGGAGGCCTTTTGCCTTTTGGTAGGCCGTCATTGTAAATAAGAATTTGTTCTTAACTGACTTGCCTAGTTAAATAAAATAAAATAAATAGTTACTCTGCATTCTTGGTAAAAGGCACAGTGTTCACTTAACGTAAATGTCAGGGAGATTAAGAATGGCTGTTCAGATCTGCAATAGTGCTGCCTTTTGGGAGAATGACACCTGACGCATACCTGAATAGGTAACAGGTGTGTGTTTGTTACAGGTGCACAGTTACAGAGTGTGTATGTGTTCTAGATGGGTCTGGGAAGGTGTATAGGAGCCCAATATAAAAGATGATGATGATTATGGAGGAAGGTTTAATGTCCAGATATGAGAAGTGTATTAACCCAGTGTGACAGGATATCCAGTGGTGACAGATTAGCCCATTGCCAACTCTCCAGCCCCTCTCACAGCCAAGTCCAGCCCAATCCCCCAATATACATCTTAGAGTGTGTGTGTGTCTCTGTGTGTGTCTGTGTATCTTGGTTAGGGACTGGGACCCGAATTATCTGTGTGTATCTTACTGTCTCTCTCTTTCTTTGGAGAACTGAAGAGAGAGGGTGTGTGTGTGTGTGTTCATTTCCTGAATGAGTGACTGGCGTGTATATGTGCATTTGTTCCCTGGATGACTAACTGCAGAGTGTGCTTGTGTGTATCTCTATCTCCCTCTATGGATGAGTGACATTGGAGTGTGTGTGTATACAGTGAAGGAAAAAAGTATTTGATCCCCTGCTGATTTTGTATGTTTGCCCACGGACAAAGACATGATCAGTCTATAATTGTAATGGTAGGTTTATTTGAACAGTGAGCGACAGAATAACAAAAAAATCCAGAAAAACGCATGTCAAAAATGTTATAAATTGATTTGCATTTTGATGAGGGAAATAAGTATTTGACCCCTCTGCAAAACATGACTTAGTACTTGGTGGCAAAACCCTTGTTGGCAATCACAGAGGTCAGACGTTTCTTGTAGTTGGCCACCAGGTTTGCACACATCTCAGGAGGGATTTTGTTCCACTCATCTTTGCAGATCTTCTCCAAGTCATTAAGGTTTCGAGGCTGATGTTTGGCAACTCGAACCTTCAGCTCCCTCCACATATTTTCTATGGGATTAAGGTCTGGAGACTGGCTAGGCCACTGACAAAGAAATGATCAGTCTATAATTTTAATGGTAGGTTTATTTGAACCGTGAGAGACCAGAAAAACACATGTCAAAAATGTTATAAATTGATTTGCATTTTAAAGAGGGAAATAAGTATTTGACCCCTTCTCAATCAGAAAGATTTCTGGCTCACAGGTGTCTTTTTTACAGGTAATGAGCTGAGATTAGGAGCACACTCTTAAAGGGAGTGCTCCTAATCTCAGTTTGTTACCTGTATAAAAGACACCTGTCCACAGAAGCAATCAATCAATCAGATTCCAAACTCTCCACCATGGCCAAGACCAAAGAGCTCTCCAAGGATGTCAGGGACAAGATTGTAGACCTACACAAGGCTGGAATGGGCTACAAGACCATCGCCAAGCAACTTGGTGAGAAGGTGACAACAGTTGGTGTGATTATTCACAAATGGAAGAAACACAAAAGAACTGTCAATCTCCCTCGGCCTGGGGCTCCATGCAAGATATCACCTCGTGGAGTTGCAATGATCATGAGAACAGTGAGGAATCAGCCCAGAACTACACGGGAGGATCTTGTCAATGATCTCAAGGCAGCTTGGTAACACACTAATTGGTAACACACTACGCCGTGAAGGACTGAAATCCTGCAGTGCCCGCAAGGTCCCCCTGCTCAAGAAAGCACATATACAGGGCCACCTGAAGTTTGCCAATGAACATCTGAATGATTCAGAGGAGAACTGGGTGAAAGTGTTGTGGTCAGATGAGACCAAAATGGAGCTCTTTGGCATCAACTCAACTCGCCGTGTTTGGAGGAGGAGGAATGCTGCCTATGTCCCCAAGAACACCATCCCCACCGTCAAACATGGAGGTGGAAACATTTATGCTTTGGGGGTGTTTTTCTGCTAAGGGGACAGGACAACTTCACCGCATCAAAGGGACGATGGACGGGGCCATGTACTGTCAAATCTTTGGTGAGAACCTCCTTCTCTCAGCCAGGGCATTGAAAATGGGTCGTGTATGGGTATTCCAGCATGACAATGACCTAAAACACACGGCCAAGGCAACAAATGAGTGGCTCAAGAAGAAGCACATTAAGGCCCTGGAGTGGGCTAGCCAGTCTCCAGACCTTAATCCCATAGAAAATCTGTGGAGGGAGCTGAAGGTTCGAGTTGCCAAACATCAGCCTCGAAACCTTAATGACTTGGAGAAGATGTGCAAAGAGGAGTGGGACAAAATCCCTCCTGAGATGTGTGCAAACCTGGTGGCCAACTACAAGAAACGTCTGACCTCTGTGATTGCCAACAAGGGTTTTGCCACCAAATACTAAGTCATGTTTTGCAGAGGGGTCAAATACTTATTTCCCTCATTAAAATGCAAATCGATTTATAACATTTTTGACATGCGTTTTTCTGGATATTTGTTTTGTTATTCTGTCTCTCACTGTTCAAATAAACCTACCATTAAAATTATAGACTGATCATGTCTTTGTCAGTGGGCAAACGTACAAAATCAGCAGGGGATCAAACACTTTTTTCCCTCACTGTGTGTGTGTGTATATATATATATATATATATATATATATATATATATATATATATATATATATATATATATATATATATATATATGCAGGTGTGGTGTATGTGTGTCTCTGGTTGAGTGACTTTGTTGTGTGTGTGTACACCTCTGTATTGTGCATCAGTGACCTGTTGGCTAATCCCATCCTGCTATAGAAGCTTATGTATGTATTACTGGCTGAATAATTATATTAATTTAAATCTGCCTCCCTCTTTTGTTCTGCTATCTCCAACATGCAGCCTGGTGTGTGTGTGTGTGGAAGCTGCAGTCCCACAAGGCTCTCTCCATCTCTTTGCTTTTTATTCTTCTGCTTTTCAGCCCCCATATGGCTTTTACTTGTGTGTGTGAGAGAATGTGGTACTGTTTCTCACTCTCGCTCCCTTTCTCCCTTGATCGTCTCGTCTCCTCCCTAGCTTCCCCTGGGGCTGTGTAATTCTCTCGCATGTCCCTCCCCCCACACTTGCTGGCTCATAGTACTAGTCTCTTGTCCAGACATTGTGAGGCAACAAGTCCAACGTTCTCAGTCTGTCTGCCCTCCCTCTCTCCCTCCGTCTCATACCTCTGTTCCCTTGCAATCACCCCACTGCAGAGTGCCTGTCCTTGGCTCTCTCTGTCCATCCTTCCTTTATTTTCTTGCTATCTCTCCACCACAGAGATCTCTCTCGTTCCCCCTCTCTGTCTCTGTCTCTCTCTGTCTCTCTCTGTCTTTCCATGGCAGTAGCGTGGTGAGTGGTCTGGTCCACTGTGGTAGACGGTAGAATGCTCCAAATCACCATGTCCTTCACCCTCCTACCATTACTACCACTGGTCCTGTCCCTGCCAACACACAGGGAGAGAGATGGAGAACATTTTTACATTTTTACATTTTTAGTCATTTAGCAGACGCTCTTATCCAGAGCGACTTACAGTTAGTGAGTACATACATATTTGTATTTATTTTTCATACTGGCCCCCCGCGGGAATCGAACCCACAACCCTGGCGTTGCAAACACCATGCTCTACCAACATCCCTGCCGGCCATTCCCTCCCCTACCCTGGACGAAGCTGGGCCAATTGTGCGCCGCCCCATGGGTCTCCCGGTCACGGCCGGCTACGACAGAGCCTGGATTCGAACCAGGATCTCTAGTGGCACAGCTAGCACTGCGATGCAGTGCCTTAGACCACTGCGCCACTCGGGAGAAGACAAGGACGTGGTTATATTGCCCATGTCCTCTAATCCTGTGGACCCCAGGAAGAGCAGCTGCTGCATGAGCAACAGCTAATGGGGATTCTAATAAAGAAATAAAAAACAACCATCAAAATAGTAGAAGGAATGAGAATGTAGCAAAACAATAGATAATATGAGAAAAGGGGTGTAGTAGTGACATATTGAGATTGAGAGATGGAGAGTGTGGTAGATAGTGAGTGAATGAGAGAGAGTAGCAGAGAGAGGGAGGGTTGGAGAGGAGATCTACAGGCCTTGTTAGCTATTGATCCCATTTAATACTCCTCAGCCACAGCCTAGCCCCCAGGGAGCACCTCCCCTCTGTGTCTCTCTCTGCCTCCCTCCCCTCTGTAGTTGGTTCTGGAGCTTATTTAAAAGATATGAAAGAAATGGCAAAATAACATGACCGTATGAATTAACAAATGAGGTGATCAACAAACGCGGAATAGAACAGATGAGGTGTGGAATGAGAATGGGCGTCCAGTCTCTCCAGGCTCTTTACTCCCCTCTTTAAAAAAAACTATTTTCTTCTGTCAGGTGCTTTACTTTGTTCTGATCTTTATTTCCATGGCAGAGCTCATTCCAGCTTCATGATCCGATCAATAATTTGCATTATGGGATGGAGGGGACACCAGGACACACACACACACACACACACTAAAAAACAACTGTATACACGCATGCTTATACAAATGCATAGCCTTCACAGACATGTTAATAAAAATGCACATATGAGAGTACCAAAATGTGCATGAATACACATAAATGCACACATTCTGTCGTCTGCTCTCCCTCTCTGCATGGCTGTCACCTCTTTATGATGGCTTTGTTTTGGAGCGCAGGTTTGAAAATGTCAAGCTCGTTCAGATTTATACTGCACCTGCCAGACGTCACAGGAATTAATAACCAGGCCATAGCACTGACCAGCTCCATCTCTCTCTCACCCAACAAACGCGCATACACTCAAATGACTTATGTTTTCACTACTATGTATGTGTGTGTGTGTGTGTGTGTGTGTGCTGCTGGTGGATAGGACCATTGAAAGTTAATCACTATTAAGAATGTCAGAGAGCCAATAGTTCATAAACGTTTAACTGCGGCACCCGACTCATAATGTAGACGAACAATAACACACACGCAAACCAAATCATTGGCATTTTCAAATTTTCGGGGGTGATATTAATATATTGTGTCTGTGCGTGTGTGGCTCTTTCTGGGTTTCAGTGTGAAATAATTGTGTGTTCAGATGTGTGGCTGGATGGAACAATATTTAATAGGGCCATGATGATAACTATTAAAACCAGACGACCTGAAAGAAAACGTGACACAAGTCTTAATTACAGTGGAGAGAAAGAGAGCGGGAGAACGGACACAGTGGTGGGCAGTGAGGGGGAGAGCGAGAATGGACACTGGAGTGGGCAGTGAGGGGGAGAGAGAGAATGGACACTGGAGTGGGCAGTGAGGGGGAGAGAGAGAATGGACAATGGGGTGGGCAGTGAGGGGGAGAGCGAGAATGGACACTGGAGTGGGCAGTGAGGGGGAGAGAGAGAATGGACACTGGAGTGGGCAGTGAGGGGGAGAGAGAGAATGGACAATGGCGTGGGCAGTGAGGGGGAGAGCGACAATGGACACTGGAGTGGGCAGTGAGGGGGAGAGCGAGAATGGACACTGGAGTGGGCAGTGAGGGGGAGAGAGAGAATGGACACTGGAGTGGGCAGTGAGGGGGAGAGAGAGAATGGACAATGGGGTGGGCAGTGAGGGGGAGAGCGAGAATGGACACTGGAGTGGGCAGTGAGGGGGAGAGAGAGAATGGACAATGGGGTGGGCAATGAGGGGGAGCGAGAGAATGGACACTGGGGTGGGCAGTGAGGGGGGAGAGAGAATGGGCAGTGAGGTGGGAGAGCGAGAATGGACACGGGTGGGCAGTGAGGGGGAGAGTGAGAATGGACATGGGTGGGCAGTGAGGGGTTGAGAGAGAGAACGGGCACTGGGGTGGGCAGTGAGGGGTTGAGAAAGAGAACGGACACTGGGGTGGGCAGTGAGGGGTTGAGAAAGAGAACGGACACTGGGGTGGGCAGTGAGGAGTTGAGAGAGAGAGAACGGACACTGGGGTGGGCAGTGAGGGGTTGAGAGAGAATGGACACGGGGTGGGCAGTGAGGGGGGGGGAGAGAATGGACAATGGGGTGGGCAGTGAGGGGAGGAGAGAGAGAGGGAGAGAGAGAATGGACACTGGGGTGGGCAGTGAGGGAGAAAGATTGAAAGAGAGAGGTAGAAAGACCGATGGGAGATTGGTGGTGGGAGAAAAAGAGAAGAATGTTGAAAAGGAGGTTGATTAGGGAATAGAGGGAGAGAAGGAGGGAGTAGAGAGAGATGGAGGGAGGGAGTAGAGAGAGGTGGAGGGAGGGAGTAGAGAGAGGTGGAGGGAGGGAGTAGAGAGAGGTGGAGGGAGGGAGTAGAGAGAGGTGGAGGGAGGGAGATAAATTAGATGGGGAGAGGAGCAGACTTGTGTTTCTGATTTTCATATCTACAGCTCTGTTGTGTGGGAAAGGGGTGTCCATTTCTCTCCGATTTCTCTCGCCATCTCTCATTCAAATATTAATTTAACATATGGTAAATAAACTCAAAACATGTCTTTCATCTACTGTCTCACCCCTTTCCTCTTGCACCTATTCATGTAGATGTTTGTGTTTGCCTGTTACCATAAACTATTCATAGGTAACACATTTGTGTCAAGGGTTTAATATGAATGTGCATAATCCGATTTCTCTCTGGCTTTCTCTCTCATCCTCTCTCAGTATTCTCCTCCAGAGGGACTACAGTTTCCTGCGGGACATTAATGTGTGGAACCCGTTTGTGACCGTTGGTGTACCTCTCCACCCTGTCTGCTGCCATGAGTAACCTGATAGGGGCTTCCCGCATCCTCTAGGCCCTGGCACGGGACGACCTGTTTGGTTGGGACACCTATGTCCTCCTCTTTCTTGCTCTCCCCCTTATTATTTTTCTTTATAGCTTCTTCTCTCTCCCCTCTCACTGGCATTGTGTGTGGATAGGGGAGATTAATAGCGGTACTAAGCAGGGTTCCCCTGTAGAGTGGGCAGCTGTAGCAGAGCAGATGAGATGACTCAGAACCATACTGAACCCAACTGACAGTGACTCAGCTCTGGATCACTAGAAATGCCTTTCAGGAGTTAAAAATATATTTTAGCTTATGGGTTTTGTCGTCTTTGCCTTGTTGACTGTTTGGTTAAAGGTGTTTGTAACTTCAAATGAAGTTCGTATCGTGTGTGTGTGTGTCATTCATACCTGGTGCATGCTGCTTAACCTTGCCACTGTCCTACACCCACTGGGTAATGGATCCCCTAGTATAGTGTAACACACATACACACCTCTATCTGCTCTGTCTTCGCTCTCCTCCCTTCCTCTCCTCTCCCGTTCTCTTTTATTTTCCTCCCTCACTCCATCCCCTGTCCTTGGCTGCATTGATTTGAGTTGAAAGTCTTTAATTTAATTCATTTCATGTATCAACTGTGAAATGTGGTCCTAAACTTTAATTCCCTCCATCTTGCTCCTTCTCCACTTCCCTCTTGCTCTCACATGTTCTCTCTTTTTCTCTCTCCCCCCTCTCTCTCTCTCCCCCCTCTCTCTCTCCCCCCTCTCTCTCTCTCCCCCCTCTCTCTCCCCCTCTCTCTCGCTCTCTCCCCCTCTCGCTCTCTCCCCCTCTCGCTCTCTCCCCTCAATAATCTCTGATCAGGTCAGATTAAGGAAAGGTAGATGGAGATAGGAGAGAGGAGAAAGGTAAATGGAGAGAGGAGAGAGGTAGATGGAGAGAGGAGAGAGGTAGATGGAGAGAGGAGAGAGGATAAGGGTAGATGGAGAGAGGAGAGAGGTAGATGGAGATAGGAGAAGGGTAGATGGAGAGAGGAGAGAGGAGAGGGGTAGATGGAGAGAGGAGAAAGGTAGATGGAGAGAGGAGAAAGGTAGATGGAGAGAGGAGAAGGGTAGATGGAGAGAGGAGAAAGATAGATGGAGATAGGAGAAAGGTAGATGGAGATAGGATAGAGGAGAAGGGTAGATGGAGAGAGGAGAAAGGTAGATGGAGAGAGGAGAAAGGTAGATGGAGATAGGAGAAAGGTAGATGGAGATAGGAGAAAGGTAGATGGAGATAGGATAGAGGAGAAGGGTAGATGGAGAGAGGAGAAAGGTAGATGGAGATAGGAGAGAGGAGAAGGGTAGATGGAGAGAGGAGAAAGGTAGATGGAGATAGGAGAGAGGAAGGGTAGATGGAGAGAGAAGGGAAGTCATTTGAGAGTACTAAGAATTGGCCAAGACATAATAAGAAAAGGAGATCAGGGATGAGAGGAGGCGAGAGATGAGAGGGTAAAGATACAAAGAAAGAGAAAAAAGAGGAGGTGGAGGTGGAGAGAGCTCTGATAATGACTGGCTAGTCAAAGACTCTTCTAGAAGGGAGTGTTAAAGGCTAAATGGCTTGTCTTTCTCTCTTCCTCTCTCATCCCTGGAGTGGGGGAGTAATTAGAGGGAATTGTTAGCCTGTATCAGAGCTCATTGACTCCCTAGTCCTCTCTCTCTCTCTCCCTCTCTCTCTCTCTCTCTCTCTCTCTCTGCCATTTCAATGATTCACTGATGACACAAGTGTGATTCTAATCTCAATCCATGTTAAACAATCTCAGACGCGAGGGAGGGAGCGAGGGAGGGAGCGAGGGAGGGGTAGAAAAGAGGGAGAGCAGGAAGGAGGGTGAAAGAAGGTGGTAGAGAAAAACGGAGATGGATATAGGGCAGACAAGTCATGTATCAATTCAAACTGATCCAGATGATATTTGAGGAAGAGGGAGACCATGACACTGATTTTGAAGCCCCTCTATCTTTGTGATCTGACCTTTTAGTAAAGGGCTGTGTGATGGTAGTGATAACTCAGCCTCTCAGAATAGCTTGATGATTACCATGGGTTTACATGGACTGGACATACAACACGAAGACAACTGACCTGACCTGATCTATCTCTCACTCACTCACTCACACAGAGTGAGACAGAGACACACAGACAGACACACACAGAAGATGGTGTTGTGCAGTAGCAGGCCCAGAAGTTGCCCATGCTGGCCTGTGCCTGAGGGCTCAGTTAATAGCTAATTAATGCTCTTGTAAAAGAGCCTCCCAGGGGAGAACTGGGGAGACTGACTCTCACTGACTTTGTTGTGGAGGTCAGAGGAGAAACTATTCCTCCCCTCCATCCCTCTCTTTCTCTCTCTCCATCTCTCTTTCTTCTCTCTCCTTCTCTCAATCTGTAGTTGGTGTTGTTCACAGGGAAGTTGAACACCATCGCCAGCATTGTAACCATCTTCTTCCTGCTGGTCTACGCAGCTGTGGACCTGGCCTGTGGCTCTGGAGTGGGCCTCAGCTCCTAACTTCAGGTACTAAATCAATTTTTATTTATCACACACGCCGAATACAACTGGTGTAGACTTTACAATTAAATGCTTGCTTACAAACCTTTCCCAACGATGCAGAGTTAAAAAAATAATAATGCAAAATCAAATAGTAACTAACAAGAGGAATAAAATAAAATACACAAGAATGGAGCTATATACAGGGAGTACCAGTACCAGATCAATGTGGAGCTATATACAGGGAGTACCAGTACCAGATCAATGTGGAGCTATATACAGGGAGTACCAGTACCAGATCAATGTGGACCTATATACAGGGAGTACCAGTACCAGATCAATGTGGACCTATATACAGGGAGTACCAGTACCAGATCAATGTGGACCTATATACAGGGAGTACCAGTACCAGATCAATGTGGACCTATATACAGGGAGTACCAGTACCAGATCAATGTGGACCTATATACAGGGAGTACCAGTACCAGATCAATGTGGAGCTATATACAGGGAGTACCAGTACCAGATCAATGTGGACCTATATACAGGGAGTACCAGTACCAGATCAATGTGGAGCTATATACAGGGAGTACCAGTACCAGATCAATGTGGAGCTATATACAGGGAGTACCAGTACCAGATCAATGTGGACCTATATACAGGGAGTACCAGTACCAGATCAATGTGGAGCTATATACAGGGAGTACCAGTACCAGATCAATGTGGACCTACAGTGGGGAAAAAAAGTATTTAGTCAGCCACCAATTGTGCAAGTTCTCCCACTTAAAAAGATGAGAGAGGCCTGTAATTTCCATCATAGGTACACGTCAACTATGACAGACAAAATGATAATTTTATTTCCAGAAAATCACATTGTAGGATTTTTAATGAATTTATTAGCAAATTATGGTGGAAAATAAGTATTTGGTCAATAACAAAAGTTTCTCAATACTTTGTAATATACCCTTTGTTGGCAATGACACAGGTCAAACGTTTTCTGTAAGTCTTCACAAGGTTTACACACACTGTTGCTGGTATTTTGGCCCATTCCTCCATGCAGATCTCCTCTAGAGCAGTGATGTTTTGGGGCTGTCGCTGGGCAACACGGACTTTCAACTCCCTCCGAAGATTTTCTATGGGGTTGAGATCTGGAGACTGGCTAGGCCACTCCAGGACCTTGAAATGCTTCTTACGAAGCCACTCCTTCGTTGCCCGGGCGGTGTGTTTGGGATCATTGTCATGCTGAAAGACCCAGCCACGTTTCATCTTCAATGCCCTTGCTGATGGAAGGAGGTTTTCACTCAAAATCTCACGATACATGGCCCCATTCATTCTTTCCTTTACATGGATCAGTCGTCCTGGTCCCTTTGCAGAAAAACAGCCCCAAAGCATGATGTTTACACCCCTATGCTTCACAGTAGGTATGGTGTTCTTTGGATGCAGCTCAGCATTCTTTGTCCTCCAAACACGACGAGTTGAGTTTTTACCAAAAAGTTATATTTTGGTTTCATCTGACCATATGACATTCTCCCAATCCTCTTCTGGATCATCCAAATGCACTCTAGCAAACTTCAGACGGGCCTGGACATGTACTGGCTTAAGCAGGGGGACACGTCTTGCACTGCAGGATTTGAGTCCCTGGCGGCGTAGTGTGTTACTGATGGTAGGCTTCGTTACTTTGGTTCCAGCTCTCTGCAGGTCATTCACTAGGTCCCCCCGTGTGGTCCTGGGATTTTTGCTCACCGTTCTTGTGATCATTTTGACCCCACAGGGTGAGATCTTGCGTGGAGCCCCAGATCGAGGGAGATTATCAGTGGTCTTGTATGTCTTCCATTTCTTAATAATTGCTCCCACAGTTGATTTCTTCAAACCAAGCTGCTTACCTATTGCAGATTCAGTCTTCCCAGCCTGGTGAAGGTCTACAATTTTGTTTCTGGTGTCCTTTGACAGCTCTTTGGTCTTGGCCATAGTGGAGTTTGGAGTGTGACTGTTTGAGGTTGTGGACAGGTGTCTTTTATACTGATAACAAGTTCAAACAGGTGCCATTAATACAGGTAACGAGTGGAGGACAGAGGAGCCTCTTAAAGAAGAAGTTACAGGTCTGTGAGAGCCAGAAATCTTGCTTGTTTGTAGGTGACCAAATACTTATTTTCCACCATAATTTGCAAAAAAATTCATAAAAAATCCTACAATGTGATTTTCTGGAATTGTTTTTCTCAATTTGTCTGTCATAGTTGACGTGTACCTATGATGAAAATTACAGGCCTCTCTCATCTTTTTAAGTGGGAGAACTTGCACAATTGGTGGCTGACTAAATACTTTTTTCCCCCACTGTATATACAGGGAGTACCAGTACCAGATCAATGTGGACCTATATACAGGGAGTACCAGTACCAGATCAATGTGGACCTATATACAGGGAGTACCAGATCAATGTGGAGCTATATACAGGGAGTACCAGTACCAGATCAATGTGGAGCTATATACAGGGAGTACCAGTACCAGATCAATGTGGACCTATATACAGGGAGTACCAGTACCAGATCAATGTGGACCTATATACAGGGAGTACCAGTACCAGATCAATGTGGACCTATATACAGGGAGTACCAGTACCAGATCAATGTGGACCTATATACAGGGAGTACCAGTACCAGATCAATGTGGAGCTATATACAGGGAGTACCAGTACCAGATCAATGTGGACCTATATACAGGGAGTACCAGTACCAGATCAATGTGGACCTATATACAGGGAGTACCAGTACCAGATCAATGTGGAGCTATATACAGGGAGTACCAATACCAGATCAATGTGGAGCTATATACAGGGAGTACCAGTACCAGATCAATGTGGAGCTATATACAGGGAGTACCAGTACCAGATCAATGTGGAGCTATATACAGGGAGTACCAGTACCAGATCAATGTGGACCTATATACAGGGAGTACCAGTACCAGATCAATGTGGACCTATATACAGGGAGTACCAGTACCAGATCAATGTGGACCTATATACAGGGAGTACCAGTACCAGATCAATGTGGAGCTATATACAGGGAGTACCAGTACCAGATCAATGTGGAGCTATATACAGGGAGTACCAGTACCAGATCAATGTGGAGCTATATACAGGGAGTACCAGTACCAGATCAATGTGGAGCTATATACAGGGAGTACCGGTACCAGATCAATGTGGAGCTATATACAGGGAGTACCGGTACCAGATCAATGTGGACCTATATACAGGGAGTACCAGTACCAGATCAATGTGGAGCTATATACAGGGAGTACCAGTACCAGATCAATGTGGAGCTATATACAGGGAGTACCAGTACCAGATCAATGTGGAGCTATATACAGGGAGTACCAGTACCAGATCAATGTGGACCTATATACAGGGAGTACCAGTACCAGATCAATGTGGAGCTATATACAGGGAGTACCAGTACCAGATCAATGTGGAGCTATATACAGGGAGTACCAGTACCAGATCAATGTGGAGCTATATACAGGGAGTACCAGTACCAGATCAATGTGCAGAGGTACGAGGTACTTGAGGTAGATATGTATATGAAGGCAGGATAAAGTGACTTGGCATCAGGATAGATAATAATACGAGTAAAATAAAGAACGGAGTAGCAGCAGCAGGTGATGAGTGTAAAAGTGTGTGTGTGTATGTTTGTGTTGCGTCGGTGTGTGCGCATGCGTATGTAGTGTTTGAATGTATGAGGGTGACATTGTAGTGTGTATATAAAGTCTAGTTAGTGTGCATAGGGTCAGTGCAAGATAGTCAGTGCAGATAGTTTGGGTACCATTAATTGACTATTTAGCTGTCTGGCTATTTAGCAGTTTTCTGGCTTGAGGGTAGAAGCTGTCTCGGAGCCTCTTGGTCCGAGAGCCGATGCTCCGGTAACGTTTGCCAGACGCTGGCTGGAGTCTTTGGGTGGCTGGAGTCTTTGGGTGGCTGGAGTCTTTGGGTGGCTGGAGTCTTTGGGTGGCTGGAGTCTTTGGGTGGCTGGAGTCTTTGGAAATGTTTTACACACGCAGACACACACACACACACACACACACACACACACACACACACACAAGTAAGGCTGTGAGAGTAATTGAATAACTAACTGACAGTTATGGATGAAGACATCATGAAAATAAAATAACTGTCAAAACTGTTTAAATAGGACTACATTCATTTTAGGAGTTTTAGATCTTTTTTTAATTAACCTTATTTTCATGTAGATAAACTTTACCTAATAGCGGGAGTGTTTACTAATGATTATAAGCTACCCCAACCTGGAATGTTGTTATAATTTGATACAAAATATTTTCTTAATTTATAGACTAATCAATGCTGATCATGCCCGGTCCTGGCCAATATGCCACCCTAGGCGAGACAAAAAAACCCTGCTGTCCTTATAATAGTTCCTCACAGTATTTCAACAAATCTTTCCAACACTCTCCCCCTCGATAATCAGCATCGCTGATAAATACAGTGCATTTGGAACATATTCGGACCACTTCACTTTTTCCACATTTTGTTAAATTACAGCCTTATTCTAAAATTGATTATATAGTTTTTTTTCCTCATCAATCTACACACAATACCCCATAATGACAAAGTAAAAACAGGTTTTTAGAAATGTTTGCAAATGTATTAAAAATAGAAAACTGAAATATCACATTTACATAAGTATTCAGACCCTTTACTCAGTACTTTGTTGAAGCACCTTTGGCAGCGATTATAGCCTCGAGTCTTCTTGGGTATGACGCTACAATCTTGGCACACCTGTATTTGGGGAGTTTCTCCCATTCTTCTCTGCAGATCCTCTCAAGCTCTGTCAGGTTGGATGGGGAGCGTCGCTGCACAGCTATTTTCAGGTCTCTCCAGAGATGTTAGATCGGATTCAAGTCCAGGCTCTGCCTGGGCCACTCAAGGACATTCAGAGACTTGTCCCGAAGCCACTCCTGCATTGCTTTTATGGGGGTGTGCAAGTTCGCTGATTCTCTCTATAGGCCTATATGTCCATTCAGAAAGTTTCCTAAAGTAACCTGTCTGGACTCCATCTCTTTAATAAGAATCAAACGCTCCTGTCATGATTTAATTTCGTAAAAGGCCTATTTTCAGTAGCTTAGGCTACATTATTTCTCTCATTACGGCATCCTCTCTTTGAAGAACAGTCGATATTTCAGGAAAAGTCGAAGAAAAAACTGTTTGAATGGTTTTGTGTGTCAATAGGATCTGTATATATTTTTTTATGTATACGCTGAATAGGTCAAGTTTGGAATACCTTTATTGTGTCAATACAAAAATGTGACAGGCATTTGTTGATTAAAACTTACAGTATAAATAATAATCTGAATAATAATAATACTGAAATGCCATGATAATAACGAAGTGTAATGGCTTGTTTTAAATAGGTTTTGTTAAGAAGCATATCCATGTAAACAAGTGTACAAACAGAATTGAGTGTGTTAGTGTTCCACAGTGTGTGCCAGCTGGGTTTCATGGCCACGTGCTAATTAAGACATAAACTGGCCACTGCTCCCAGCTGCACATCTGAGAGGGACTGAAGATAGGTTTGTGTGTTGAATCTGGTGAATCCTCAAATGTTGATGTATGCTAGGGCTGCACAATTAATCTAATTTTAATCAAAATTGCGATATTCACATGTGAAATATCCACAGCACACACACAAAGACCCACTCCCTTTCACTCAAGCAGGCAGCACAGTTCAGTTAGTCTTAGAGCAATGATTATCTAGATAATCATATTGTGCAGCTCTAATGTATGCTGTTAATGATCTGTGCCTGGGTTGGTATGTGAACACATCTGGGTATCACAACTCATTTTTCATAGAGGAGACACTATCTCTAGAGGTTGCTGCATCCCTGTACTTCTCTGTCCATATCAGTGCTTGTCCATGTGTCAAGGGTATATAAAGTTAAAACATTTATATATAGTTTACCAAACTTTTCCCTCTCTCCGTATCTCCTTCCCTATTGGCCGACGGGATTCGGCTGGGGGCTGATAAGGCGCGTGGTTGGCTGGCTGCTGTGGGGCACTTCCTAAATTCTATTAGCCTGTTGTTTCTGCTGTTGTCGCAGGGCGGGTTTTGGGTGTTTGTTTGTTGTGTTCCCTGCGCCTCTTTCCAGGCGAAAATAATTTTAAGCCATTTAGTGCTGCTCTCCCCTGAGAACTGCTCTGTAATTAGCATAACAAATTTAGCAGAAACATTTCCTCTTTCCCCTAAATTTGGCACACGGGTGTTTTAGCTGACAGGGAGGGGGAGTGGGGCTGCTAAATTATGATGTAGCGGAAGAGCTGTCTGCTTGTTAAGTGTGTGTGTGTGTGTGTGTGTGTGTGAGAAAAGAGGGTAAAGGGGTGTGTGAAATGGCGTGTGAAAATCTGTGTGTGTTTTATCTGTGTCCCCTAAACGTGTCCACTGTGTCCAACACACTCCTCTTCATCTTTCTGAATTTGTGTGTTTGGGAATGTGTGTTTTTAAAGGGGCTGTTGGCTGCAGCTTTATCCGTAAATGTCTCCAGTTTTCCAGAGCGCTCCTCTGGGTCAGTATGTTCTACTACTGATGGGACTAACTACTGGGTTTAGACTACAGAACAGGGCTGAGTGGGTTAGACACACACACACAGGCTATGTTTTTGGGGAAGACTTGAAGGCCAGGCTCTGTTATTAACATGCAGTCAGTCAGTGTATTGTCACTCTTAGTGTACATTTTGTGAAGGTTACTCTAATTACTTCTGAATGATATGACATAATGTGTGAATGAGCACTCACTGACATTGTATTTATAGATCTGCCAGCTTTGTGTGCACTTAAGTCAACTGTGTGTGTGTGTGTTTGCAGAGTGAGGGTGTTTTAAGGTGATGGTTGGCCATAGCACAGTTATGTCCTCTAATCATGACGTGTCTTTTGGCTGGCCGCCGGGTCCCCTCTCTCTCCCTCGCTCTATGTACTTGATGGTGGACATTTTGGTTTTCGCTGATGTCAGCTAAGTGACATCAGTCATTGGGAAATGATTGGGATGCGGGAGAGGTGGGGGGAGACATGGGGAGTGCCAGAGATCCACTGCCACTAATGAGAGAGGGATTAAAGAGACTAAAGGAGAGAGCGAAAGAAAGGCAGAGAGAGGGAGAGCAGGCAGGGTGAGCTTTTAACGTAATGGCCCTCTCCAGCAGGGAGGAAGAGAAAGAGAGGAGTGAATGGAGAGTAAGAGGGACTTTTAGAGAGGGGGGGGGGGGGGTGTAAGATTGAAAAGTAAGACATTGGGGGTGACATAAATGATGTGAAATTAGAGCTAAAACAAATGGAAAGTGGGGAGAGAAAATTGAGCAAACGGTAGGGGCAAAAAGAGCTACACTATATATACAAAAGTATGTGGACACCCCTTCAAATGAGTGGATTCAGCTACTTCAGCCACACCCATTCCTGACAAGTGTATAAAATCGAGCACACAGCCATTCAATCTCCATAGACAAACATTGGCAGTAGAATGGCCCGTACTGAAGAGCTCAGTGACTTTCAACGTGGCACCGTCATAGGATGCCACCTTTCCAACAAGTTAGTTAGTCAAATTTCTGCTAGAGCTGCCCTGGTCAACTGTAAGTGCTGTTTTTGTGAAGTGGAAATGTCTAGGAGCAACAACGGCTCAGCCACGAAGTGGTAAGCCACACAAGCTCACAGAACGGAACCGGCGAGTACTTGGTTGCAACACTCACTACCGAGTTCCAAACTGCCTCTGGAAGCAACGTCAGCACAAGAACTGTTCATCAGGAGCTTCATGAAATGGGTTTCCATGGCCGAGCAGCCGCACACAACCCAAAGATCACCATGCACAATGCCAAGCATCGGCTGGAGTGGTGTAAAGCTCGCCGGGTTCTCTGGAGTGATGATTCACGCTTCATCATCTGGCAGTCCGACGGACAAATCTGTGTTTGGCAGATGCCAGGAGAATGCTACCTGCCCCAATGCATAGTGCCAACTGTAAAGTTTGGTGGAGGAGGAATAATGGTCTGAGGCTGTTTTTCATGGTTCGGGCTAGGCCCCTTAGTTCCAGTGAAGGGAAATCGTAATGCTACAGCATACAATGACATTCTAGACAATTCTGTGCTTCCAACTTTGTGGCAACAGTTTGGGGAAGGCCCTTTTCTGTTTCAGCATGACAATGCCCCTGTGCAGAAAGCGAAGTCCATACAGAAATGGTTTGTTGAGATCGGTGTGGAAGAACTTGACTGGCCTGCACAGAGCCTAGACCTCAACCCCATCCATGGAACACCTTTATGAATTGGAACGCCGACTGCAAGCCAGGCCTAATCACCCAACATCAGTGGCCGACCTCACTAATACTCTTGTGACTGAATAGAAGCAAAGTCCCAACATCTAGTGGAAAGCCTTCCCAGAAGAGTGGAGGCTGTTATAGCAGCAAAGGGGGGGACCAACTCCATATTAATGCCCATGACTTTGGAATGAGATGTTCGACGAGCAGGTGTCCACATACTTTTGGTCATGTAGTGTATTTCACTCTCCTCTGGTGATGGAGATGATAGAAAAGGAGAGGAGGATAATGACTGCACCAGTCTTCTCTCTCTATTGCTCTCCCCATCACGTTTTAGCGGGGGCTACGTATCGTTTAGCGCTCGGGTGCGTTCCACTCTGTTAATGAAGCTAAGTGTTTTTGCGTAGCCTAGCGCTCCCAGCTGGGCCCGGGCCTGTTCATTCGGATGGTAATTACAGTAGCTAGCCTTAATGGTTGTTTATCTGCTGAAGATGTTATTGCAGGAGATTGGGGTCGCTACGTGATCAATGAGCCTACCTTTTGTCTGCACCTGCCTACGTGGGGGAGCTCAGTCATGACGCACACATGCATCACAAACACACACATGCACATACATACTTCAGTCACACTCATTGACACACACATACAGTGCATTCGGAAAGTATTCAGACCTTGACTTTTTCCAAATTGATTAAATTAAAAATGTTTCATCAATCTACACACAATACCTCATAATGACACAGAAAAAACTGGTTTTTAGACATTTTTGCAAATGTATTAAAAATAAAAAATTGATACCTTATTTACATAAGTATTCAGACCCTTTGCTATGAGACTCGAAATTGAGCTCAGGTGCATCCTGTTTCCATTGATCATCCTTGAGATGTTTTTACAACTTGATTGGAGTCCACCTGTGGTAAATGTAATTGATTGGACATGATTTGGAAAGGCACACACCTGTCTATAAATGCATGCACTCACTAACTGTAAGTCTCTCTGGATAAGAGCGCCTGCTAAATTACTAAAATGTAAAATGTAAAAATGTCCCACAGTTGACAGTACATGTCAGAGCAAAAACCAAGCCATGAGGTCGAAGGAATTGTTCGGAGAGCTTCTGCAGCATTGAAGGTCCCCAAGAACAGTGGCCTCCATTTTCCATTAAATGGAAGAAGTTTGGAACCACCAAGACTCTTCCTAGAGCTGGACAACTGAGCAATCGGGGGAGAAGGGCCTTGTTCAGGGAGGTGACCAAGAAGCAGATGGTCACTCTGACAGAGCTCCAGAGTTCCTCTGTGGAGATGGGAGAACCTTCCAGAAGGACAACCATCTCTGCAGCACTCCACCAATCAGGCCTTTATGGTAGAGTGGCCAGACGGAAGCCACTCCTCAGTAAAAGGCACATGACAGCCCGCTTGGAGTTTGCCAAAAGGCACCTAAAGGACTCTGACCATGAGAAACAAGATTTTCTGGTCTGTTGAAACCAAGATTGAACTTTTGGCCTGAATGCCAAGTGTCACGTCTGGAGGAAACCATGCACCATCCCTACGGTGAAGCATGGTGGTGGCAGCATCATGCTGCGGGGATGTTTTTCAGCGGCAGGGACTGGGAGACTAGTTAGGATCGAGGGAAAGATGAACGAAGCACAGAGAGATCCTTGATGAAAACCTGCTCTAGAGCACTCAGGACATCAGACTGAGCGAAGGTTCACCTTCCAAAAGGACAACGACCCTAAGCACACAGCCAAGACAACGCAGGAGTGGCTCCGGGACAAGTCTCTGAATGTCCTTGAGTGGCCCATCCAGAGCCCGGACTTGAACCCGATCGAACATCTCTGGAGAGACCTGAAAATAGCTGTGCAGCGACGCTCCCCATCCAACCTGACAGAGCTTGAGAGGATCTGCAGAGAAGAATGGGAGAAACTCCCCAAATACAGGTGTGCCAAGCTTATAGTGTCATACCCAAGAAGACTCAAGGCTGTAATCGCTGCCAAAGGTGCTTCAACAAAGTACTGAGTAAAGGGTCTGAATACTTATGTAAATGTTATATTTCAGTTTTTTTATTTTTAATAAATTAGCAAACATTTCTAACCTGGTTTTGCTTTGTCATTATGGGGTATTGTGTGTAGATTGATGAGGAAAATAAACAATTTAATCAATTTTAGAATAAGGCTGTAATGTAACAAAATGTGGAAAAAGTCAAGGGTTCTGAATACTTTCCCGAAGGCACTGTATATGCCCATGGGGAGAAATGATGGTGCCTATTTAAAACAAGTTGTTTCGTTTTGATTAGAATTATTTATATTGTGGGCCTCCCGAGTGGCGCAGCGGTCTAAGGCACTGCATCGCAGTGCCTGAGGCGTTACTACAGACCCGGGTTCATTCCCGGGTTGTGCCACAACCGGCTGTGGCTGGGAGTCCCATAGGACGATGCCCAATTGGTCCAGCGTCGACTGGGTTAGGGGAGGGTTTGGCCGGTGGGCTTTACTTGGCTCATCACGCCTTAGCGACTCCTTGTGGCAGGCAGGGCGCCTGCAGGCTGACCCCGGTCGCCAGTTGAACAGTGTTTCCTCTGACACATTGGTGCAGCTGGCTTCTGGGTTAAGCGGGCCGGTATTAAGGAGCGCGGTTAGGCGGGTTATGTTTCGGAGGACGCCCGTTCGGGAGTTGCAGCGATGAGACAAGATCGAAAAAGGGGGGGTAAAGTACAAAAAGTATACCCTTTTCAATAATTAATTTCATCTTGCTGATTGACAATGTTTGGCATGTCAATGCTCAGCCATAAAGCATTTTACAGTAGGCCTAGCCCCTATGTCAGTGTGAATGCTATTGAAGCCATTAAATTAATTAGAACAATGTGGACTGCAAATAGGTTCAAGTTAATGCATTTAGCAAAGATAGGTCTACATTTTGTTATTTTGTTTCTATAAGCTATTTAACAAACTATAACGGACTAAATTTGGAATTGGAGTTGATTCCAAGGCAATACTTAAAAGACTGTACATACACAACTTGAAGCAACCACACATTTCACAATGGAGCACGTTCTGATTGGCCAGTGAGGGGCCAAGCCTCGACATACCCACAACTTGTTTATTCATCAAAACCCAGCCTTTTCACTCCAACGCCAGCAAGTGCACCGATAATTGTGAGTGAAAATATATTTGACACACCCCTGAACCTATAGCCCTACCGCATGCGCTTAGATTTACCATGCTAAACTACAGGACTGTTTTGCTAGCACAGACTGGAACATGTTCCGGGATTCTTCAGATAGCATTGAGGTGTACACCACATCAGTCACTGGCTTCATCAATAAGTGCATTGATGACATCATCCCCACAGTGACCGTACGTACATACCCCAACCAGAAGCCATGGATTACAGGCAACATCCGCACTGAGCTAAAGGCTAGAGCTGCCGCTTTCAAGGAGCAGGACTCTAACCCGTACGCTTATAAGAAATCCCGCTATGCCATCCAACGAACCATCAAACAGGCAAAGAGTCAATACAGGACTAAGATTGAATCGTACTACACCGGCTCTGACGCTCGTCGGATGTGGCAGGGCTTGAAAACTATTACAGACTACAAAGGGAAGCACAGCCGCGAGCTGCCCAGTGACACAAGCCTACCAGACGAGCTAAACCACTTCTATGCTCGGCTTGGTTAAGGGCTGTGGGGTTTTGACCACTCAAACCGGTGCACCTACTACCATACCCCGTTCAAAGGCACTTAAATGTTTTATCTTGCCCATTCACCCTCTGAATGGCACACATACACAATCATGTCTCAAAAAAAAATATCCTTATTTAACCTGGCTCCTCCCCTTCATCTACACTGATTTTATGTGGATTTAACAAGTAACATCAATAAGGGATCATAGCTTTCACCTGGATTCACCTAGTCAGTCTGTCATGGAAAGACTAATGTTTTTTTGTATATGCAGTGTGTAGTTTCCTGTCCAAGGTTTATGTCCATTCTAGTATTCTAATTATATGCTCACAAACACGTTAACTACCACACACTCATATACTCACTCACTCAAACACATTAACTAACACACACTAATTTACTCTCTCTCAAAATCGCGAGCACACACACAATGCATGTACATTACACACTGACCTGTCCACCTTTCTATAGATGCAGTTGAAGTAATTAAGACTGTATGAGTTTGCTCACAAAAACACAGGAGATAATATACCCAATCACTTTCTATACACTGACTCACCTCCAGTTGTTTATCATGCTTAGATAGAGCTTTACGTTCACTTAGATTGCTCATGGGTGTGTGAGCAAGAGTGGGAAAGCGAGAGATAAAAAAATAAGATAATTTGCTTCTCTAAAAGCACATGCATTTGCAAAGATGTGTGTGTGTGTTCTAAACCCTCTCCCCTCTCCCTCCAGGCCCACTTTCCGTTACTTCACGTGGCACACCTGTGTGCTTGGCATCGTGGGCTGTACTGTCATGATGTTCCTGATCAACTATCTACGCCTCAGCCTCCATCGTCTTCATGCTGCTACTACTGCTACTCATGCACTACCTCAGCCCTACCAGCAGCTGGGGCTATATCAGCCAGGCTCTCATCTTCCACCAGATACACAGTACAGTACACACACACACACACTTCTGCGCAACATCCACTTCCTCAGCTACATCAGTCTGCAGAACATTATGACATTTACATTTGACATTTTTACATTTACGTCATTTAGCAGACGCTCTTATCCAGAGCGACTTACAAATTGGTGCATTCACCTTATAGCCAGTGGCATAACCACTTTACAATTGTTTATTTTATTTATTTATTTATTTTTTTTTGGGGGGGGGGGGGTAGAAGGATTACTTTATCCTATCCCAGGTATTCCTTAAAGAGGTGGGGTTTCAAATGTCTCCGGAAGGTGGTGAGTGACTCCGCTGTCCTGGCGTCGTGAGGGAGCTTGTTCCACCATTGGGGTGCCAGAGCAGCGAACAGTTTTGACTGGGCTGAGCGGGAACTATGCTTCCGCAGAGGAAGGGGAGCCAGCAGGCCAGAGGTGGATGAACGCAATGCCCTCGTTTGGGTGTAGGGACTGATCAGAGCCTGAAGGTACGGAGGTGCCGTTCCCCTCACAGCTCCATAGGCAAGCACCATGGTCTTGTAACAGATGTGAGCTTCAACTGGAAGCCAGTGGAGTGTGCGGAGGAGCGGGGTGACGTGTGAGAACTTGGGAAGGTTGAACACCAGACGGGCTGCAGCATTCTGGATGAGTTGTAGGGGTTTAATGGCACAGGCAGGGAGCCCAGCCAACAGCGAGTTGCAGTAATCCAGACGGGAGATGACAAGTGCCTGGATTAGGACCTGTGCCACTTCCTGTGTAAGGCAGGGTCGTACTCTCCGAATGTTGTAGAGCATGAACCTACAGGATCGGGTCACCGCCTTGATGTTAGCGGAGAACGACAGGGTGTTGTCCAGGGTCACGCCAAGGCTCTTCGCACTCTGGGAGGAGGACACAACCGAGTTGTCAACCGTGATGGCGAGATCATGGAACGGGCAGTCCTTCCCCGGGAGGAAGAGCAGCTCCGTCTTGCCAAGGTTGAGCTTGAGGTGGTGATCCGTCATCCATACTGATATGTCTGCCAGACATGCAGAGATGCGATTCGCCACCTGGTTATCAGAAGGGGGAAAGGAGAAGATTAGTTGTGTATCGTCAGCGTAGCAATGATAGGAGAGGCCATGTGAGGATATGACAGAGCCAAGTGACTTGGTGTATAGCGAGAATAGGAGAGGGCCTAGAACTGAGCCCTGGGGGACACCAGTGGTGAGAGCACGTGGTGCGGAGACAGCTTCTCGCCACACCACTTGGTAGGAGCGACCGGTCAGGTAGGATGCAATCCAAGAGTGAGCCGCGCCGGAGATGCCCAGCTCGGAGAGGGTGGAGAGGAGGATCTGATGGTTCACAGTATCAAAGGCAGCAGACAGGTCTAGAAGGACAAGAGCAGAGGAGAGAGAGTTAGCTTTAGCAGTGCGGAGAGCCTCCGTGACACAGAGAAGAGCAGTCTCAGTTGAATGACCAGTCTTGAAACCTGACTGGTTTGGATCAAGAAGGTCATTCTGAGAGAGATAGCAAGAGAGTTGGCTAAAGACGGCACACTCAATAGTTTTGGAAAGAAAAGAAAGAAGGGATACTGGTCTGTAGTTGTTGACATCAGAGGGATCGAGTGTTGGTTTTTTGAGAAGGGGTGCAACTCTCGCTCTCTTGAAGACTGAAGGGACATAGCCAGCGGTCAAGGATGAGTTGATCAGCGAGGTGAGGTAGGGGAGAAGGTCACCGGAGATGGTCTGGAGAAGAGAGGAGGGGATAGGGTCAAGCGGGCAGGTTGTTGGGCGGCCTGCAGTCACAAGTCGCAAGATTTTATCTGGAGAGAGAGGGGAGAAAGAAGTCAAAGCATAGGGTAGGGCAGTGTGAGCAGGACCAGCAGTGTCATTTGTCTTAACAAACGAGGATCGGATGTCGTCAACCTTCTTTTCAAAGTGGTTGACGAAGTCATCCACAGAGAGGGAGGAGGGGGGGGGGGGGGGAGGATTCAGCAGGGAGGAGAATGTGGCAAAGAGCTTCCTAGGGTTAGAGGCAAATGCTTGGAATTTAGAGTGGTAGAAAGTGGCCTTAGCAGCAGAAACAGATGAAGAAAATGTAGAGAGGAGGGAGTGAAAAGATGCCAGGTCCGCAGGGAGTCTAGTTTTCTTCCATTTCCGCTCAGCTGCCCGGAGCTCTGTTCTGTGAGCTCGCAATGAGTCATCAAGCCACGGAGCTGGAGGGGAGGACCGAGCCGGCCGGGAGGATAGGGGACATAGAGAGTCAAAGGATGCAGAAAGAGAGGAGAGAAGGGTTGAGGAGGCAGAATCAGGAGATTGGAGGGAGAAGGATTGAGCAGAGGGAAGAGATGATAGGATGGAAGAGGAGAGAGTAGCGGGAGAGAGAGCGAAGGTTGCGGCGGCGCATTACCATCTGTGTAGGGGCAGAGTGAGTAGTGTTGGAGGAGAGCGAGAGAGAAAAGGATACAAAGTAGTGGTCGGAGACATGGAGGGGAGTTGCAGTGAGATTAGTAGAAGAACAGCATCTAGTAAAGATGAGGTCAAGCGTATTGCCTGCCTTGTGAGTAGGGGGGGACGGTGAGAGGGTGATGTCAAAAGAGGAGGGGAGTGGAAAGAAGGAGGCAGAGAGAAATTAGTTAAATGTAGACGTAGGGAGGTTGAAATCCCCCAGAACTGTGAGGGGTGAGCCATCCTCAGGAAAGGAACTTATCAAGGCGTCAAGCTCATTGATGAACTCTCCAAGGGAACCTGGAGGGCGATAGATGACAAGGATATTAAGCTTAAATGGGCTAGTGACTGTGACAGCATGGAATTCAAATGAGGAGATAGACAGATGGGTTAGGGGAAAAATTGAGAATGTCCACTTGGGAGAGATGAGGATTCCTGTGCCACCACCCCGCTGACCAGATGCTCTCGGGGTATGCGAGAACACATGGTCAGACGAGGAGAGAGCAGTAGGAGTAGCAGTGATTTCAGTGGTAATCCATGTTTCCGTCAGCGCCAAGAAGTCGAGGGACTGGAGGGTAGCATAGGCTGGGATGAGGTCTGCCTTGTTGGCAGCAGAACGGCAGTTCCAGAGGCTGCCTGAGACCTGGAACTCCAGGTAGGTGGTGCGTGCAGGGACCACCAGGTTAGAGAGGCAGCAGCCACGCGGTGTGAGGCGTTTGTGTAGCCTGTGCGGAGAGGAGAGAACAGGGATAGGCAGAGGCATAGTTGACAGGCTGCAGCAAATGGCTACAATAATGCAGAGGAGATCGGAATGAAATGAACTAAACATCTGGGAAAGGAGAGATCGGGGCCTCCCTCACCACAACTCCCAAATATAACTCTCCCAACTTCCACCTCAGAAACTATAATTGTTTCACTGAAACACCCGAATATAACTCTCCCAACTTCCACTTTAGAAATTATAATTGTTGTAAACTACAGCGGTTCAATGTTTCTAGGAATAGACTCTAACTTACTTTATTCAGCTAGCTAACTTGGTACAGTATTCTTCCATGAAAAACCGCCCAGGGCACCGTATCCTATGACGCCATAGCTAACTAGCATGCTAGCATCCAATAACACATGGTTTAGCACCAATACTTGGTTACAACAAACTACCAATAGTGTGTTTACACACTAAACAGATAATTCGTGTCCGTGTCTAGTTCCTTTCATAACGCAGCAATAATTAAACGTTGGCTAGCTAGCACAAAGTCAGTCATGCTAGCTACACAAGTGGACTACACATCTCGAATGTTCAGAAAGGGAAGCTTTATGTTGCAAAATTCTCATTGACTAAAATTATATTGTATTTAGCTGCTACAGTACTGCTAGCTGGTAGTGTTGGCTAGCTAGCAATGGCTGTGGTGTTGGTGTGACATCATCCAGTAGGGTTGGGCGGTATCCAGATTTTCACAACGTTATACTGTCCTTCTCATCTCGGGATTTACGGTAGTACTGGTATTACTGTTTAGTACACAAGGGGGCGCCACAAATACAATGGTCCATTGGGTGTCTATTACCAGAATGCTAACAAAATTAGCACAAGTAATAGCACATTTATATTGAGGCTGCTAGCTAAGTCTGTTAACGAGCACAAACGAAAATAAATGAATTGCAAAGACAGGCAATCTAGTTCATAAATGTACACTACCGGTCAAACGTTTTAGATCACCTACTCATTCAAGGGTTTATCTTTTTACTATTTTCTACGTTGTAGAATAATTAAATAACACATGGAATCATATAGTAACCAAAAAAGTGTTAAACAAATGAAAATATATTTGAGATTTGAGATTTTTCAAATAGCCACCCTTTGCCTTGATGAAGGCTTTGCACACTCTTGGCATTCTCTCAACCAGCTTCACCTGGAATAATTTTCCAACAGTCTTGAAGGAGTTTTCCTTCACTCTGTGGTCCGACTCATCCAAAGGGCTTTGACATCTCAAACACTGCAGAAAGCTAACACAATATGATGCCCCGTCATCTTATTAATTCAGCCACTTACTAAGATAACTAGCAAGTTTAACTTAGGGGTCGCATTAATGCAGAATTCAGCGTTTTTCACGCAGGATTTTATTTTTAAACGCATAAGAAATCTCTTGCTGCGTTTTGTAAATGCAGATCTAAAATTGTAATTTCTGCTCAGCATCAGACTGATTTTGTGCTTCAGTTGCACGTCTCCACTCGGATGAGAATTCACTAACAGGCATTCTATCACCAGACCCGTGCTCTGACTGATGTGTTGCTACTTTTCTTTGGTACTTTTCTCAGTGTAGCCATCCTACTTTTCTCCGGTAAAATGCAAGATTAACTTTAAAACATTAGGGAATGTAGCTGGCTACATTCTTTCTATGATAAACATTAGAAATATTTACATTTACATTTTAGTCATTTAGCAGACGCTCTTATCCAGAGCGACTTACAGTTAGTGAGTGCATACATTATAATTTTTTAGAATTGTTTTTTTATTTGTATTTTTTTATACTTTCCCCCCGTGGGAATCGAACCCACAACCCTGGCGTTGCAAACGCCATGCTCTACCAACTGAGCTACCTCCCTGCCAGCCATTCCCTCCCCTACCCTGGACGACGCTGAGCCAATTGTGCGCCGCCCCATGGGTCTCCCGGTCGCGGCCGGCTACGACAGAGCCTGGATTCGAACCAGGATCTCTAGTGGCACAGCTAGCACTGCGATGCAGTGCCTTAGACCACTGCGCCATGCATCATTCTAGCAAAAAACACCTTGCTTTTTCAATGTAGGCTCATTTACTTGTGTGGCTGCCAGCCAAATAGTGTTGCACATCTGTTGTCATCTGATGAAAATGAAGATATTTTCTGCCGAATGTGTCGCACTAATGTATTCTGTGAAGGAAAACTATAGTTGCACATCGCTGATCACTCTATTGAAGCAAAAAGAAACACTCTTGACTTTCAATATAAAACGCGACCCCTGTTAATACACAGCTGGACTGACCTGCTCCCGCTTTCTCCCGTTGTGCTATTTATAAACAAACACGTGACTGGCTCAACTGTTGTGGGGAACTATGGTAATCTTCATAATGAAAAATAATGTGAAGGGTGAAATGAAGAACACAATCTGGTTTCTCTTAACGTATTGCACAAGTTGACTGCAGGTATTTACTTAAAAAGTAGCTACAAATATAAAAATGTATTGAAAAACTTCAATAGTATTGACAGTATTGAAAAACCATCCCGTGGCTATTTCCAAATACCCCGGTATAAGGTATATACAGTATACCGCCTAAGCTTATCATCCAGAAGTACTTGTCCTCTATTCTACAAGCCTTTTGCACTACACACCATATTTTCAAGGAGGGGGGTAGTGTTGCCAGGAGGGACCGTTGCCAAGGGGACGGTTGCCAGGGCAGTGAGGTGCCAGGAGCCTGTCAAAAGCTAGGCTGCTCCAGGAGCATTATTACAGCCACTTAACTTATTGAGCCGTTCTCCTCCACTGCTCCCTCTCTCCTCCCTATCCCCCCATCCCCAGGGAGAGAGGGAAACAAGGGAAACGCAGAGAGACTTAGATTGTGTGTGTGTGTGTGTGTGTGTGGATCACGAGGGTGCATGTTTCGGCAGTGCTCAGTATGGATCGGTGCCAACTGGGTGACATTGAGGAAAGACATAGAAGAAGAGATTCATGTGATACAGCCAAAGGAGATACAAGCTGAGTACAGAGGGATGGAGATAGTATTGAAAGAGTGATAGACATGAAAGAAAAAGACATGGAGATTAGTTTCTAGATGGGTGGATAGAAAATAATGGAGAGAAGTTAAGAAAATATGCAAATGATATGAAATGGGGGGATAGGGTGATGAGATGGAGAGGAGGAGTGATTTCGAAAAGAAGTGATGGATCAGAAGACCGTGATGGAGATGGATCACAAGAGAGGGCGATGGAGAGAGACTGAGTGAGGGAGAGAGAGATGGAGAGGTAGATGAGTGGAGGAGGCAGAAGCACATTGACTCCAGGACCTCTGTTTGGCAGAAACGTTGATAATGATTATAATGATGATTATGATGATAATGATTGTGTTATGAGTGTTTAGCATTCTCATCATTAGCAGTATGTACACACACACATGCACGTACTCTCACATAAACATGCACTACCAGTCAAAAGTTTGAACACACCTACTCATTCAAGGGTTTGTCTTTATTTTTACGTTGTAGAATAATAGTGAAGACATCAAAACTATGAAATAACACATATGGAATCATGTAGTAACCAAAAAAGTGTTAAACAAATTTTCTTCAAATAGCCACCCTTTGCCTTGATGACAGCTTTGCACACTCTTGGCATTCTCTCAACCAGCTTCACCTGGAATGCTTTTCCAACAGTCTTGAAGGAGTTCCCACATATGCTGAGCACTTGTTGGCTGCTTTTCCTTCACTCTGCAGTCCGACTCATCCCAAACCATCTCAATTGGGTTGAGGTTGGGGGATTGTGGAGGCCAGGTCATCTGATGCAGCACTCCATCACTCTACTTCTTGCTCAAATAGCCCTTACACAGCCTGGAGGTGTGTTGAGTCTCTTCTTATTATTGGTGTCCTTCAGTAGTGGTTTCTTTGCAGCAATTTCACCATAAATGCCTGATTCACACAGTCTCCTCTGAACAGTTGATGTTGAGATGTGTCTGTTACTGGAACTCTGTGAAGCATTTATTTGGGCTGCAAGTTCTGAGGCTGGTAACTCTAATGAACTTATCCTCTGCAGCAGAGGTAACTCTGGGTCTTCCATTCCTATGGCGGTCCTCATGAGAGCCAGTTTCATCATAGCGCTTGATGGTTTTTGCAACTGCACTTGAATAAACTTTCAAAGTTCTTGAAATGTTCCATATTGACTGACCTTCATGTCTTAAAGTAATGATGGACTGTTGTTACTCTTTGCTTATTTGCGCTGTTCTTGCCATAATATGGACTTGTTTTTTTTACCAAATAGGGCTATCTTCTGTATACCCCCCTTGTCACAACACAACTGATTGGCTCAAACGCATTAAGAAGGAAAGAAATTCCACAAATTAACTATTAACAAGGCACACCTGTTAATTGAAATGCATTACAGGTGACTACCTCATGAAGCTGGTTGAGAGAATGCCAAGAGTGTGCAAAGCTGTCATCAAGGCAAAGGGTGGCTATTTGAAGAATCTCAAATATAAAATATGTTGATTTGTTTAACACTTTTGGTTACTACATGATTCCATATGTGTTATTTAATTGTTTTGATGTCTTCACTATTATTCTACAATATAGAAAATAGTAAAAATAAAGAAAATCCCTGGAATGAGTAGGTGTGTCCAAACTTTCTACTAGTATTGTACATACACACACTCATTCACATGCATGCACACACACACTAATTATTCACATGAGGTTGTCTGGTCAGAGGCACGGTTTCCGTAAACGTGTATCATAGCGTTTCATTATCCAAATACTTTTGTTAGTATCCTATCTCCCTAATCATTGATCTAAGTGAAACCTAGAATCAACTACACATATCCAGTTATGCCACTTCAGTGATTACTCCAAGGAAGGGTGGAAGGAACACAGTATTTTAATAGTCCTATTATCTTGAATATATGTAGATTGGTGGCCATTTGGACCTAGTATTTGCTCATTATCTCTATGGTTGGCTAGGTAACAGGATTTAACCCTCCCGTTGTCCTAGGGTCAAAATGACCCGCCACTGTGTTGAACCAACTTTATTTAATTTTTATATTTTGGGGATCATTTGTGAGAAGGAGGCAGTGAGACTTTAAAGAAAGTATCACTGCCTCGTTCTCACAAATGATCCAAAAAATATAAAAATTAAATAAAGTTGGTTCAACACAGTGGCGGGTCATTTTGACCCTAGGACAACGGGAGGGTTAATATAGGATAGGCAGGTTTATGTTCCAGTCTTGGAATGTTTCAACATTAGTCCTGTAGATATAATTGGAGCGCTACGTGATTTTATGTAATGAGAATATGGCGGGAGGTCGGCGGTACTACCATTCCATAATGACAACTGTCTCTTCATAGCCACCATACACACACACACACCTCCTACACACTCCCTGGTCTGCAGTCTCTGCCACAGTCTCATGTCATAATGGGATTCTGATTGTGGATCCAATTTGTTTCTGCAGTGGCAGAATCCTTCTGATTAGACCACACAGACAGACAGACAGACACACACACTCTGCAGACAAGGGGCGTGGTGTGGGATGTGCACAGGAACGTGTGTCAGAGGAGAGTAAAGGAAGGGTTTTATGCAGCGAGAGTGGCCAACTTTAGCGATGTATACCATGGTTTCTAGTTGCCACTAGTAACCGGATCTGTTTGTGATTTAGCCATCTCCTCTGTGGTTTGTTGTTATACCATACATGTACATAATGTATATGGTATAACAATTAACAACTGGGGAGTTTGCCAAAGAATCTGGCCACTAAGCTACAGTAGTAGCAACATGCCATGGCAACCAAGCTACTGTACAGGTGTAGGATCTTAATTTGATCACGCTTTTGTTGCTGATTATTTTACTTTACCGCAGGAAATGCAGATGAGCTTAGTGATTTACATAAATTCACTGAAAGCACACACTAACACACGGTTTTATTAACAGTATTGCACTTTTCATGTAGCCTACGTTTGGCCAGCTAATAGCCTAACCACAGATCAAGCAAAAATATGGACAAAAATGTAAATCCTGATGCTGCAGGATTTTTTTATTTTGCCCCCCCCCCCGTAAGTACCTGTTGATGTTGGAAGTGCGTAAGGACCATGTGAAGTTCTGGAGACCCCAGGTGTTGCTGATGGTGTCTAACCCTCGTAGCAGTGTAGGTCTCATCACCTTCATCAACGACATCAAGAAGAGTGGTCTCTATGTCCTGGGACATGTACAGCTAGGAGACCTGGGTAAGAGGAAACACGGAGGCGTTGGGTTTTTAAGATTAAAGAAGCCTTTTACATTTCACTTCCATTATTCTCCAAGAGTGGCTGTCACGCTCGTTTAAGGACGGATCAGACCAAGGCGCAGCATGAAATGCATACATGTTTATTTCAACGATAAACACACGAACAAAACAACAAACCAACATAACGTGAAGTCCTCAGGCTAAACACAAAACAAGCCTACACACGGAACAAGATCCCACAACCCATGATTGCCAATAGGTTGCCTAAGTATGATCTCCAATCAGAGACAACGAGCGACAGCTGCCTCTGATTGGGAACCACACCCGGCCAAACATAGAACTACACAACCTAGAATGCAACATAGAAATACTAACATAGAATCTCCACACCTTGACTCAACATACAAGAGTCCCATGAGTCAGGACGTGACAGTACCCCCCCCCCCCCCCCCCCCCCCCCCCGCCCAAAGGTGCGGACTCCGACCGCACCAACCTGACATGACAGGGAAGGGTCCGGGTGGGCATTCCGCCTCGGAGGTGGATCCGGCTCCGGGCGTGACGACCACATTCTCTCAGCCTCCCCGTTACGCCCCTGGTCTGGTCTGGACCTCGGCGCGCTGCTTCCCCTCTCCTACCCTGGTGTGGGAGATCCCGAACCTGGAGAGGGGCTGACGTCTGGGTCTGGACTGGAGCCGCTGACCGGAGCTGGACTGGGCACCGGTGGAGCGGACTGCTCTGGCTCCGGACTGGAGCCGCTGACCGGAGCTGGACTGGGCACCGGTGGAGCGGACTGCTCTGGCTCCGGACTGGAGCCGCTGACCGGAGCTGGACTGGGCACCGGTAGAGCGGACTGCTCTGGCTCCGGAGTAGAGCTGCTGACCGGAGCTGGACTGGGCACCGGTGGAGCGGACTGCTCTGGCTCCGGAGTACAGCTGCTGACCGGAGCTGGACTGGACACCGGTGGAGCTGCTGACCGGAGCTGGACTGGACCCCGGTGGAGTGGACTGCTCTGGCTCCGGAGTGGAGCAGCTGACCGGAGCTGGATCAGGCACCGGTGGAACGGGAACGGGCCGTGCCGGACCAGACACACGCACCACTGGTCTGGTGCGAGGAGCAGGTACGGGCCAGACCGGACTAGGAACACGCACCACTGGCTTGGTGCAAGGAGCAGGAACGGGCCGGGCCAGACTGGGAACACGCACCACTGGCTTGGTGCAGGGAGCAGGCACGGGCCGGGCCGGACTGGGAACACGCACCACTGGCCTGGTGCGAGGAACAGGAACGGGCCGGGCCGGACTGGGAGCATGCACCACTGGCTTGGTGCGAGGAACAGGAACGGGCCGGACTGGCGACACGCACCACTAGCTTGGTGCGAGACACAGGCACGAGGTGTACCGGACTGGGAACTGACGTTAGAGATCTCCGACTGTACCAGTCTTTCACTCTCCGCGCCCAGTCCTCCTCCCGTGAGGACTCCTCCCTGAGCCCCCACGAGTGCAGTGGTTGGGGCTCTTCTCCCATGTCCAGGATCCCTTTCCGTCCAGGATCTCCTCCCATGTCCAGGATGTCTGCTCCTGGGCACGCCACTTGGTCCATTTTTGGTGGGATCTTCTGTCACGTTCGTTTAAGGACGAGTCAGACCAAGGCGCAGCGTGAAATGCGTACATGTTTATTACAACGATAAACACACTAACAAAACAACAAACCAACGAAACGTGAAGTCCTAAGGCTAAACACAAAACAAGCTGACACACGGAACAAGATCCCACAACCCATGATTGCCAATAGGCTGCCTAAGTATGATCCCCAATCAGAGACAACGAGCGACAGCTGCCTCTGATTGGGAATCACACCCGGCCAAACATAGAACTACACAACCTAGAATGCAACATAGAAATACTAACATAGAATCTCCACACCCTGACTCAACATACAAGAGTCCCATGAGTCAGGGCGTGACAGTGGCTGAATACCTCCCACTCATCCATTGCAATTCAGGCTTCTTGGTGAATGTCTAGCAGAATTGTGTTAGACTGAATTGAAGTCAAACCAATGTTTGAAGAAGTATATCTCTGACTTGGCTAGTGCAGTACAGTAACTAAAGCTACAGTTGAAGTTGGATGTTTACATACACCTTAGCCAAATATATTTAAACTCAATTTTTCACAATTCCTGACATTTAATCCTTTAGCAGAAATCAATCATGCCCCCGCTCTCTCTTATCAGTCTCGAAGCTCAGTCTTTCAGGGAGTGTGCGCCGTAGCAGCGATAGTACGGGCTTACGTAGTAGTGGATAGTGCAGCCAGCATTAGTATAGCCAGCACAGGAGACTCACACTCCCATATACAGTTGAAATCGGAAGTTTACATACACCTTAGCCAAACACATTTAAACTCAGTTTTTCACAATTCCTGACATTTATTCCTAGTAAAAATTCCCTGTTTTAGGTCAGTTAGGATCACCACTTTATTTTAAGAATGTGAAATGTCAGAATAATAGTAGAGAGAATGATTTATTTTAGCTTTTATTTATTTCATCACATTCCCAGTGGGTCAGAAGTTTACATACACTCAATTAGTATTTGGTTGCATTGCCATTAAATTGTTTAACTTGGTTCAAACGTTTCGGGTAGCCTTCCACAAGCTTCCCACAATAAGTTGGATTAATTTTTTTGTCCCATTCCTCCTGACAGAGCTGGTGTAACTGAGTCAGGTTTGTAGGCCTCCTTGCTCACACACGCTTTTTCAGTTCTGCCCACACATTTTCTATAGGATTGAGGTCAGGGCTTTGTGATGGCCACTCCAATACCTTTTGCCACAACTTTGGAAGTATGCTTGGGGTCATTGTCCATTTGGAAGACCCATTTGTGACCAAGCTTTAACTTCCTGACTGATGTCTTGAGATATTGCTTCAATATATCCACATAATTTTACTTCCTCATGATGCCATCTATTTTGTGAAGTGCACCAGTCCCTCCTGCAGCAAAGCACCCCCACAGCATGATGCTGCCACCCCCGTGCTTCACGGTTGGGATGGTGTTATTCGGCTTGCAAGTACCCCCTTTTTCCTCCAAACATAACGATGGTCATTATGGCCAAACAGTTCTATTTTTGTTTCATCAGACCAGAGGACATTTCTCCAAAAAGTACGATCTTTGTCCACATGTGCAGTTGCAAACCGTAGTCTGGCTTTTTTATAGCGGTTTTGGAGCAGTGGCTTCTTCCTTGCTGAGTGGCCTTTCAGGTTATGTCGATATAGGACTCATTTTACTGTGGATATAGATACTTTTGTACCCGTTTCCTCCAGCATCTTCACAAGGTCCTTTGCTGTTGTTCTGGGATTGATTTGCACTTTTCGCACCAAAGAACGCGTCTCCTTCCTGAGCGGTGTGCCGGCTGCGTGGTCCCATGGTGTTTATACTTGCGTGCTATTGTTTGTACAGATGAACGTGGTACCTTCAGGCGTTTGGAAATTGCTCCCAAGGATGAACCAGACTTGTGGAGATCTACCATTTTTTTTCTGAGGTCTTAGCTGATTTCTTTTGATTTTCCCATGATGTCAAGCAAAGAGGCACTGACTTTGAAGGTAGGCCTTGAAAAACATCTACAGGTACACCTCCAATTGATTCAAATTATGTCAATTAGCCTATCAGAAGCTTCTAAAGCCATGACATCATTTTATGGAATTTTCCAAGCTGTTTGAAGGCACAGTCAACTTAGTGTATGTAAACTTCTGACCCACTGGAATTGTGATACAGTGAATTATAAGTGAAATAATCTGTCTGTAAACAATTGTTGGAAAAATTACTTGTCATGCACAAAGTAGATGTCCTAACCGACTTGCCAAAACTATAGTTTGTTAACAAGAAATTTGTGGAGTGGTTGAAATACAAGTTTTAATGACTCCAACCTAAGTGTATTTAAACTTTCGACTTCAACTGTATATGTGTGGTAAGCCAGGCTGCTTACCAGTGTGCGAGAATGGTGTGACAAACAAAAAACATCCAGAAAACCGCTCGTTGATGAGGTTGAAGGTGAAAGCAAGAATCGTGCAAGCTAACAGGCGGGCCACAAACGGGCAAATAACGGTGCAATATAACAGTGGTGTGCACCAGCGGTTCCAAACTTTTTCACTCAGGCCTCCCTTCCAGCATTGGGGAACATCCTACGCTAACCCCTCGCGCCCACACCGTTTGGGAACCACTGCAGAATGGCATCTCGGAATGCACAACTCGTTGGTCCTTGTCACGGATGGGCTATTGCAGCAGACGAACACACTGGGTTCCAGTCCTATCAGCTAAAAACAAGAAGAAGCGGCTCCAGTGAGCACGCGATCTCCAACACTGGAGAATTGAGGAGTGGAAAAACGTAACCTGGTCCGACGAATCCTGGGGAATGTTTTCCTGGCACACGTTAGGTCCCTTGATACCAATTGAGCAACGATTCCATGCCCCAAATCATTCAGGCTATTCTGGATGCATAGGGGGGTCCGACCCGGTACTCGATGGGTGTACCTAATCAACTGACCACTTAGTGTAGGTGTGTGTGTGTAGTGCTATATGGTGTCCTGTGATCAGGCTGTTCTCTGGACAGCCATATGATATAGTGTAACTTTTATCTTGACAAGACTTTCAGTGGTGTCAGAGCGCCTCCAGTATTGACAGGCCCAGCCTCTTTCTCTCTCTCTCTTTTTTTCTCTCTTTCTTTTTTTTTTCTCTCTTTCTTTTTTTCTCTCTCTCTCTTTCTTTTTTCTCTCTGTCTTTTTCTCTCTCTCTCGCTCTCTCTCTCTCGTGTCTCTCTCTCTCGTGTCTCTCTCTCTCTCTCGTGTCTCTCTCTCTCTCTCGTGTCTCTCTCTCTCTCTCGTGTCTCTCTCTCTCTTGTGTCTCTTGTCTGTCTGTAGCTCTTGTTATGTTCTTCTGTGGCACACTGCCCAATCAGGTCACTACACAGAGAAAGAACTTCATCTCTTATTCTCTGAGGACTTGGCAGATAATGGCCCCTGGCCAAAATGTTTGCACAGATATTGATGTTTTGTTTCTCTCTCTCTCTCAGACACGTTACCGTCCGACCCTCTCCAGTGTCGTTATGACTCGTGGTTGTCTCTGGTGTACCACCTCAACATCAAGGCATTTGTCAACCTCACCCTGGCTGACTCGGTACGGCACGGGGTTCAACATCTACTCTTCATCTCTGGCCTAGGTCAGTGATTCTATTCACTACTCTCTGATATCATGTATTAGCTATAACTCTGCCCCACCTGTCACTCATACACACCTCTTTCACCATCTCACCCATTCACTCATCTCTCCATCTTTCCATCCCTCTCTGTCTCTCTAGGTGGGATGAGGCCCAACACCTTGGTCCTGGGTTTCTATGATGACTGCACCCCCAAAGACAAACTCACTGACCCCGCCCTCGCAGATGCCACCATCCCCACTCAGGACCCCGAGGACAAACGCCCGCCCTACCACTTCCCCGCCCTGCGGCCGTCCAATGATGGCAAGGAGGGGGGGAATGGAGAAAACGGAAAAGTCATGGGACCCCAAGAATACGTGGCGGTGATCGCAGACGCCATGAAGATGTTGAAGAACGTAGCGCTAGCCCGCTACTTCCACCAGTTCGACCGGGCCTCGACCATCTCCTCGTCCCCAGGGAAGGGTGCTCTGTATGTGGACATTTGGCCCGTCAACCTGCTGAGACCAGACAGCTCCAGCTATATAGACACCTGCTCTCTTTTCCTGCTCCAGCTCGCCTTGCGTCCTAAACATGGTCTGCGCATGGCACCATGCTAGACTCCGCCTCTTTCTGTGTGTGGAAGAAGGGCGGAGCCTGCGGTGCTCTGAGGAGAAGCTGGGTCAGCTGCTGAAGGAGCTGAGGATCAAAGCCAACGTGTACACAGTGCCCTGGGACCAGCAGGTGGCGCTACACTGGCAGAGGCAGGGTGAGGTGGGCAAGAGGAGCAACGCCACAAGGCTGTCGGAGGAGTATCTGTCGGTGGTTAATAGGTTGATCCTGGAGCAGGCCCGCCCCCCTCCGGCCGTGGGTTTCCTGTATTTGCCCCGCCCCCCGACTGACACGCACCGCTACACGGCCTACCTGCGCCAGCTGGACCTGCTCACCAAGGACCTGGGTCCTACCCTGCTCATACACAGGTTACACCTGTGCTCACCACCGACCTCTAGCCCCCGAACTCTAACCCTAAACTCTCACCAGCTGACCCCTGATGAAACCCTTATGTCATCCCCTTACCAAATTGCTGCAGGTAGAAGTGGTACTTAGACAAAGGTCAAGGATCCACTTACCTTCCCCAAAGCTGTACTAATATACACTATATATACAAAAGTATATGGACACCCCTTCAAATTAGTGGATTCGGCTATTTCAGCCACACCCGTTGCTGACAGGTGTATAAAATCGAGCACACAGCCATGCAATCTCCATGGACAAACATAGGCAGCAGAATGACCCATACTGAAGAGATCAGTGACTTTCAATGTGGCACTGTCATAGGATGGCACCTTTTCAACAAGTCAGTTCGTAAAATTTCTGCACTTCCCCAGTTAACTGTAAGTGCTGTTATTGTGAAGTGGAAACGTCTAGGAGCAACAATGGCTCAGCCGCGAAGTGGTAGGCCAAAGAATCTCACAGAACGGGACCGCCGAGTGCTGAGGCGCAAAGCGCGTAAAAATGGTCTGTTCTCGGTTGCAACACTCACTACTGAGTTCCAAACTGCCTCTGGAAGCAATGTCAGCACGAGCTGTTCGTCGGGAGCTTCATGAAATGGGTTTCCATGGCCGAGCAGCCACACACAAACCTAAGATCTTCATGCGCAATGCCAAACGTCGGCTGGAGTGGTGTAAATCTCGCCGCCATTTGACTCTGGTGCAGTGGAAACGCGTTCTCTGGCAGTCCGACAGATGAATCTGGGTTTGGCGGATGCCAGGAGAATGCTGCCTGCCCGAATGCAGAGTGCCAACTGTAAAGTTTGGTGGAGGAGGAATAATGGTCTGGGGCTGTTTTTTATGGTTCGGGCTAGGCCCCTTAGTTCCAGTGAAAGGAAATCTTAATGCTACAGCATACAATGACATTCTAGACGATTCTGTGCTTCCAACTTTGTGGCAACAATTTGGCAAAGGCCCTTTCCTGTTTCAGCATGACAATGCCCCCGTGCACAAAGCGAGGTCCATACAGAAATGGTTTTTCGAGATCGGTGTGGAAGAACTTGACTGGCCTGCACAGAGCCCTGACCTCAACCCTATCGAACACCTTTGGAATTAATTGGAACACTGACTGCGAGCCAGGCCTAATTGCCCAACATCAGTGCCCGACCTCACTAATGTTCTTGTGGCTGAATGGAAGCATGTCCCCCATAGCAATGTTCCAACAACTAGTGGAAAGCCTTCCCAGTATAGTGGAGGCTGTTATAGCAGCAAAGGGGGGACCAACTCCATATTAATGCCCATGCTTTTGGAATGAAACCTTTGACGAGCAGATGTCCACATACTTTTGGTTCCCCTATCCTCTTTATGAATATGGAAGGGTTGCACTGGCCAAAAAGCTAAAAAGTTAATAATAATATATTGATTTTACTCCTTCAGAGGGACTGAAGTCTGATGACACTCTGCCAAGTCATTGGAGCTCAGTAAAATGTTTTATTTTCTGAAATAAAGTATTTTATACAAAATCAGAAACATGTGACCTTAAAAGTTTACAGTTCAAATATGATAATCCAGCGATCTGTTTTATGGAACTATCTATTTATAGCAACAACAACAAAAAATACTTTAAACAAATTTAAGAAATGTATTTAGGTGCTCTTGATCTTTTTTTTCCTTTTAGAAATATTTTCCTTTGTACTGTTATGACTATGTATTAGTGACTGAACCAATCAGAATGCCAAAGTGCCCTTGTGTACCTGGGTGTAGCAGACATTGCACACTCCTCATGTAGGCTTCAGGACCAGTAGTTTCCTTCACCAGGACAAACTCCTGGACCAACTCTAGTCGGCTCCTCTACATGGAATCCCATGGATGTTTACTGAAGGGATGTCTATTCTATATAGATCTATCTCATCTCCATGGAGCCCTTCTATTGGACACCACTCCTATGCAAAGAATGCTGGGATATGACAGGTCCTATGCATCTCAATTACTTTTGCTGGAACACACACATACAGGTAAATGACACATTTTAAAAGCACCATCCAAATCTTATATTTTAAAGTGTATATTGTAATTGAATAAAGAAGCTGTTTTGTGAAGGTTCTGTGTGTTGTCTTTATTTTCATTTCACTGTGTCATCATTGTGCATTAGTTTTGAGTAATGTATCTAAACCTAGTTGAAGTGTTGATTGATGTGTCCATATTCCGGGCCGTAACTATACTCTACTAAAATATAAACGCAACATGTAAAATGTTGGTCCCATGTTTCATGAGTTGAAGTAAAATAACCCAGAAATGTTCCATACGCACAAAAAGCTTATTTTTCTAAATTTTTGACCTCAAATGTGTTTACATCCCTGTTAGTGAGCATTTCTCCTTTGCCAAAATAATCCAACCACCTGACAGGTGTGGCATATCAAAAAGCTGATTAAACAGCATTATCATTACACAGGTGCACCTTGTGATGGGGCAATAAATGGCCACTCAAAAATTTGCAGTTTTGACACACAACACAATGCCACAGATGTCTCAAGTTTTGAGGTAGTGAACAATTGGCATGCTGACTGCAGGAATGTCCACCAGAGCTGTTGCCAGAGAATTGAATGTTAATTTCTCTACCATAAATCAAATGTTATTTTATTCGTCACATGCGCCAAATACCACGTGTAGACCTTACAGTGAAATGCTTACTTACAAGCCCTTAACCAACAATGCAGTTTTAAGAAAGAATACTCAAACAAATCACACACAAAAATACAATATAAAATAATACGAAATAAAAGAAACAAATAATTAAAGAGCAGCAGTAAAAATAACAATAGCGAGGCTATATAAAGGGGATACCGGTATGGCGGTTAGTCGAGGTAATTGAGGTAATATGTACATGTAGGTGGAGTTAGCCGCTTCCAACATGGTTTTAGAGAATGTGTATGTCCAACTGATGCAGACCACATGTAACCATGCCAGCCCAGGACCTCCACATCCGGCTTCTTCACCTGCAGGACCATTGGCTGATGTCACCTTTATGAACAGAGTGTAGGTGGTGGGGTTATGATATGGGCAGGCATAAGCTACTGACAACGAACACAATTGCATTTTATCGATGGCAATTTGAATGCACAGAGATACCCTGATGAGATCGTGATGAGATCCTGAGGCCCATTGTCGTGCCATTCATCAGCTGCCATCACATGTTTCAGCATGATAATGCAATGATCTGTACACAATTTCTGGACGCTGAAAATTTCCCAGTTCTTCCATGGCCTGCATACTCACCAGACATGTCACCCATTGAGCATATTTGGGATGCTCTGGGTCGACGTGTACGACAGCATGTTCCAGTTCCCGCCAATATCCAGCAACTTCGCACAGCCAATGAAGCCGAGCGGGACAACACTCCACAGGCCACAATCAACTGCCTGATCAACTCTATGCGGAGATGTGTCACGCTGCATGAGGCAAATGATGGTCACACCAGATACTGACTGGTTTTCTGATCCACCTTTTTTTAAAGGTATCTGTGAAGAACAGATGCATATCTGTATTCCAAGTCATGTGAAATTCATAGATTAGGGCCTTTTGAATTTATTTAAATTGACTGATTTCCTTATATGAACTGTTGATTGTTGCGTTTATATTTTTGTTCAGTGTACATATAAGGACACCGAGGTCCGGACCTCAGCAATTTTTTCTAATTTGAAAAAAAATCTTCATAAAAATATATGTATTGTACAGTAAAGCAAATAAATTACTGGTCAACGTCAACACCTAAATATTTCTCCAGCGTTGATCAAAGCTCAGAACGCGTATATTCTTGATCTGATTTAGTTCTACACGCGCCTGCCTCTTTGCGAACGAGTGGAATCATGAACAGTATTCTGTTCGTTATGTTCGCCTGCGTCCCCCGGATTAGGCTTTTTAGCAGCACAGGCCGAAGGCTTGAGACGTGAAACGAACTACCCCAGCTGGAGAGAGCGAGTCGGCTCAAGTAGAGACGCTGCTGACAGTGTGTATGCGAGATGCTGGACAAAAAGCAATTTTAAAACCATCCCGCGACTCCTGCGGCGTCTATAGACATCCCTCACAAAACAAACAAAACCGCCTCGCGGAGAATGAGTGCACAACTGGTAAATAGTCACTTATAGATAGATAGTCAGTCAGGTGGCTATCTGCCGGCAGTGACTTCTATTAAATGTTAAAATGGCATTGGCTAGTATTACTTAGGCAGCTAGAAGGATTAAGTAAGCTAACGTTAAACGGAGACTACTGTCGTATCGAGTAAATGCTGGCAATTATTGCTGATAAACAAAGGAGTCCGCTCATACTGAACCTTGATCATAAGTTTATTCATATCACAAGCTTTCAGCATAAGTTTTACAGGTGTCATGCCCACCCGGAGAGCGACGTCCCAGATTGCAATGGTCGCTCTAACCTCTTCTTCGTCCAGCATATACTTATAAACAATGCAAAAATATGGGTTGCTCCCTCTGCTGTCCAATCACCTGTCTCCCCTGGGGCGTCACCCTACAAATGGCTACTTTTGAACTAAGATAAACATCCGTTCAGTTCCACATGAAAAACATTAACAAAGACATAATCCTAATACACTACACTACCTCAGCAGGTGCAAAAACTAGCCTACTAAATTCTCATATTAACTTTGCTTTAAAGAGAGTAGGCTACTGAGACAGACAGTGATGTGGCGCTCAGTGGTGAAGCTGACTACTAAAACTGAAGGAGGCTGCAATGCATGCAGGAGAAGCAGAGGAGTAAGGAAGCAAGCAGAGAGAGAGCTTAGTTCAGTGGTGGTTCCCAAAATTGGGGTCGGGGTCCCCTGAGAAAATCTGTACTCAATATGAACATCTCCACATCTTCCCTATAGGCCTAAGCATACATCAAAATGCGAACAATACAGTTCCAAAAATGTTTTTGTTTATATCGGTGGTTATCTCTCAATCGCCCACTGGAGTTTATAGTGTACCCATTACCCACCCTTTTTTACCACTACATCACTGATATTAATACAGAATCATAAGTAATATTCTAATAATTCATGTGGATGTGCTAATACGATTTTCTGCGGGCTCCATTGATGTCTGTTTGTGTGGTGCTGTATTAGTAATGCCTATAATACAAATATTAACGCCAGTGGAGGCTGGTGGGAGGAGCTATAGGAGGACGGAGTCAAACGTGGTTTCCATATGTTTGATGTGTTTGATACCGTTCCATTTATACCATTCCAGCCATTACAATGAGCCCGTCCTCTTATAGCTCCTCCCACCAGTCTCCACTGATGAACTCTTTGCAATTGAGAAAAGAGATATCTATGTAAAGAGTTGATGATTTTATGCAATTCATCATTACAACTGACTGCTCTGTCGTAGCCAGCCGCGACCGGGAGACCCATGGGGCGGCGCGCAATTGGCCCAACGTCGTCCAGGGTAGGGGAGGGAATGGCCGGCAGGGATGTAGCTCAGTTGGTAGAGCATGGCGTTTGCAACGCCAGGGTTGTGGTTTCGATTCCCACGGGGGGCCAGTATGAAAAATAAAAAAATTATGTATGCACTCACTAACTGTAAGTCGCTCTGGATAAGAGCGTCTGCTAAATGACTAAAATGTAAATGTAAATGAGCAGTCGCTGATGCTACATGTCAGTGTGAATAATTTTAACTCAAACCCTGGTTATGGCCCTCCCTATGGCAACCTCTGGGTGTGTCAAGGTTAATTAGTTAATGTGCCTTGTGCCAACTGTGCTGTGTTTTTTCAAATAAACTAGACTTGGATGGAGAGATGGGAAGCTCCAGTCCAGACAGAGAGACACAGCCAACATTTCCAGCCAGCCAAATTGCCCTGTCCCCTAGCTGGCAACTATAAAATAAATGGAGGTAAGGTAAGGGAGAGATTTGAAAAATTACCCAACATAACCATGAATATCTGGTCAGAAAATGGAGCTGAACAGTGATTGAGATAAAGAGCCACACTTTGAAAGTGCTTTAGAAGACATGGTATTTGGTGTAAGATTTCTCTATTTGCCCTGAAAAGGTCAAAGGAAGTATGTGACTTGTGTAATGTGTTTGTATGATCAGAGAGCCTCAATTTCCTCTGACAGTTTTAAAACCTGACATGAGAAATCTTATTGCTCTGGGATAGTAGGAAATAGGGAGAGTGAAGGAGAGGGGGAAAGAGGGAGTGCAGCAAGAACGGATGGGGTATGTTTCCCAGGGGCTTGTGTGTGTGTGTGTGTGTGTGTGTGTGTGTGTGGGCGCGTATGTCTCTCTCACTGTTAGGGTCCTGGCTATGTGTGGGGGTGTTGCGGAGCCCCTAGTGTATAACAGACTTGAAACCCTGTTTAGAGGGACAACATGTCACACTCACCAAGACTCACACTGCCAACCCCTGACCACTGGGCACACCACAGGGAGACATATTGTCTACATACGCCTCTGATCACTTTGAATTACCACTCTCGTGATCAGATCTCTCTCCTTTCTCGCTCTCCTCTCTCTCTTCTCTCTCTTCTCTCTCTCTTCTCTCTCTCCACTCTCTATCCACTCTCTCTTTCTCTCTCTCTCTCTCTCTCTCTCTCTCTCTCTCTCTCTCTCTCTCTCTCTCTCTCTCTCTCTCTCGTCTCTCTCTTGTCGCTCTCCTTTCTCTCTCTCTCTTGTCTCTCTCTTGTCTCTCTTTCTCTCGTCTCTCTCCTCTCTCTTCTCTCTCTCACTCTCTCTCTCCCTCTCACTCTCTCTCTCCTCTCTCGCTCTCTCTTTCTCAGGGTATGAGTTATATCAGAATGCTAATTGTTTCATCTGGTTAACTTTACATGAGATGCAGATTGTCAGAGTCATCAGGAGGGAAGGGGAAGATGGAGGGAAGGGACTTGGGACTTCGTCACAATGACACTAGGCAAGATTAGTAATGAAGGAGAGATTTGTGAGTGTTTGAGAGGGATACAAATGTAGTATGATACACAAATAAGGCAATGAATGGAAAAGCCCTGGTATGGTACAGTACAGTAATTGAAAGAGCCAACATACCATGATGCCCCTTGCGTCAGCGTCTACAACTTGATTGGAGTCCACCTGTGGTAAATTCAATTGATTGGACATGATTTGGAAAGCTACACACCTGTCTGCCTGTCCAAATAAGGTCCCACAATTCTCAGTGCATGTCAGAGCAAAAACAAAGCCTTGAGGTCGAAGGAATTGTCCATAGAGCTCCGAGACAGGATTGTGTCGAGGCACAGATCTGGGGAAGGGTACCCAGAAATTTCTGCAGCATTGAAGGTCCCCAAGAACACAGTGGCCTCCATCATTCTTAAATGGAATAAGTTTGCAACCACCAAGACTCTTCCTAGAGCTGGCCGCCCGGACAAACTGAGCAATCGGGGGAGAAGGGCCTTGGTCAGGGAGGTGACCAAGAACCTGATGGTCACTCTGACAGAGCTCTAGAGTTCCTCTGTGGAGATGGGAGACCCTTCCAGAAGGACAACCATCTCTGCAGCATTCCACCAATCAGGCCTTTATGGTAGAGTGGCCAGACGGAAGCCACTCCTCAGTAAAAGGCACATGACAGCCCGCTTGGAGTTTACCAAAAGGTACCTAAAGTACTCTGATCATGAGAAACAAGATTCTCTGGTCTGATGAAAACAAGATTGAACTCTTTGGCCTGAATGCCAAGCGTCACATCTGGAGGAAACAAGGCACCATCCCTACGGTGAAGCATGGTGGTGGCAGCATCATGCTTTGGGGATGTTTTTCAGCGGCTAATCAGGATGGGGGGAAAGATGAACGGAGCAAATTACAGAGAGATCCTTGATGAAAACCTGCTCCATAGAGCTCAGGACCTCAGACTGGGGCGAAGGCTCACCTTCCAACAGGACAATGACCCTAAGCACACATCCAAGACAACGCAGGAGTGTCTGTAATCGAGGCTGTAAACGCTGCCAAAGGTGCTTCAATAAAGTACTGATAAAAGGGTCTGAATACTTATATAAATTTGATATTTAAGTTTTTTATTTTTAATAAAAACCTGTTTTTGCTTTGTCATTATGGGGTATTGTGTGTAGATTGATGAGGGGGAAAAATTATTTAATCCAATTTAGAATAAGGCTGTAAGGTAACAAAATGTGTAAAAAGTCAAGGGGTCTGAATACTTTCTGAATGCACTGTATTTGTGTCGGGGAGATCGTTGTATGTGTGTGAGTGTGTTTCAGATAGAGAGATGCTGGATATTAGATTGGGGTTGGGACATCCTGTATGCCCTCCTCTATTCTGATACACCTGTCTCTCAGATTCCAGTGAATCTGACCAGGAAATGTCATTCTGCCATAAACTCACCCTTCAATGCAACTACATTTTCCAATTTAATCAGAATTCGGAACCTCAATGTCATTGGAGAAATGAAGGCTCAAAAATACATTCTTGCGTTGATGAGAAAGACAAGAGCTAAGATTGAATCAAGGCTTCAAGTTGAGCAGGTTACTAGTTTTAAGATCTCTGTAGGGTTCTCTGTAATGGCATGGCAGGCTCTCCAGTGATGAAACCGCAAGCAGCACTATGGGGCTGATTCCGACCTGAGTTAAGCGCGTAAATGGAACGTAATTCCCTTTTTATCTACTTGTTTCTCTATGCGTATTCTGACATTGAATTTAAGCATGAGAATAGCATGCTATTCACCCGCTATTCATTCGGGTGGAGATCTAAGAAATTAAGGTGTGGCGGAGGTGTATCTACAGATACGCCGTATTCTGACCTTGACTAAATTCCCTCATAATTCCACCGTCTTTATGCTGAGGAAACCATGAATAAAGTCGAGCGAAGATGCCGGTTCCAAGTGGAATATAATCTACTTTATTTTTTCCGATACAAATAACAGCATTTTCCATGCAATGTAATGTATAAATCGATAAGCGCTATTGATAAGAGCTTGGTAAATGAGTAATCCGTTTGTTAAAGAGGATTGTAAATACACATAGCAATTATTTTAGATGATTTTTCCTTATGATCCCTGGAGACTAATGTGAAACCAGTCATTGCAGCCCCTTTTCCACAGTGAAGTAGGCTATAAATAGCCGTTATTCAGAATTTTTATTGTGTTCTCTCATAATTTGAAGACGCCAACTATAAGATTCTGTAGGGCTGAACCTGCCGAGTTGATGTATGCGCTTTAGAATGTTTTAATTATATGCCAAGGCTCTTCTCCTTTTTATTTTATCATTTGTATCATGTTAACTATTAACCACTATCGGGAGCTACCGTCAGTAATACTCACATACATTTATAACTGTCACTGTAGTGTTCGTTTTCTTCAATTTGTAGCTCACATTTTGCATCATTTCATTCCATTCCGTTTACCTTTCTTTCCTCTGTCATGTCTGTGTAGTTGTTCCTGAGGGTCGCTAGCATTAGTGGATCATATTAGGCTAACATTGTGCAATAATTTGGGACATGTAGCCTTTTGAATCATTATGGAAATCAGACCACACGTAGCAGGTTCATGACGACTGTACCATTGTTATACAGTTCCATGATTAGGGTAGATATATAGGACTATTGTTGAACCCTTATTATTTTTTATTTTTTTATTTCACCTTTATTTAACCAGGTAAGCCAGTTGAGAACAGGTTCTCATTTACAACTGCGACCTGGCCAAGATAAAACAAAGTAGTGCAATAAAAACAACACAGAGTTACATATGGGGTAAAAAACATAAAGTCAGAAATACAACAGAAAATATATATACAGTGTGTGCAAATGTAGCAAGTTATGGAGGTAAGGCAATAAATAAGCTATAGTGCAGAATAATTACAATAGTATTAACACTGGAATGCTAGATGTGCAAGAGATTATGTGCAAATAGAGATACTGGGGTGCAAAATAGCAAAATAAATAACAATATAGGGATGAGGTAGTTGGGTGGACTAATTTCAGATGGGCTGTGTACAGGTGCAGTGATCGGTAAGGTGCTCTGACAACTGATGCTTAAAGTTATTGAGGGAGATAAGAGTCTCCAGCTTCAGAGATTTTTGCAATTCGTTCCAGTCATTGGCAGCAGAGAACTGGAAGGAATGGCGGCCAAAGGAGGTGTTGGCTTTGGGAATGAACAGTGAGTGTCACACCCTGGCTAATGGACTCTAGTTATTGAGCCAGAGTGTGTTTGTGTCTATGTTTTCTGTTTCTATGTTGGGTGTTCTAGGTTGTTTAGTTCTATGTTTAACTGAGTGACTCCCAATCAGAAGCAACGAGTGTCAGCTGTGTGCTGGTTGTCTCTGATTGGGAGCCATACTTAACTGTCTGTGTTTCACTTTGTGTTTGTGGGTTTTTGTTCCGTGTCGGTATGTTTAACCGTGGACTTCACGAATCGTGTTTTGTTTGTTACTTTAATTTAATAAAGTCATGTTTGGTTCACACGCTGCGCCTTGGTCTACTTCGCCTTCCCACGATCGTGACAGAAAAACCCACCATACAACGACCAAGCAGCGTGTCCAGGAACACACGCAGGAGGTGACTCTGGTGGATGTCCTCCTCGGTTGGGGGCAGATTACCGAGGAGGAGGCCGTCCGGTACCGGAGGGCAATGAAGGGGGAGACCCAGGCAGGAGAGGAGCAGCGGCGTCAGCAGTGCCATCGTCGGACGGACGAGAGGCACCCCCAAGAATTTTTTAGGGGGGGGCACACGGCATGGGCGACTGGGCAGCAGGAGGCTGCCACAGGGCGTAATAGGAGAAGAGGAGAGAAGGCCACCGGGTTTTGGGGGCCAGAAGGCAGGTTGGCGGAGCCTGGATGGAGAGCAGAGCCAACTCCCCGTACTCAGGCATGGCAGCATGAGACTGGGCAGGTTCCGCGGTATGCGGAGCTGCGCACTGTGCCACGAGTGGTCCGGCATAGTCCGGTACGTCCTGTGCGAGCACCCCGCACGTGTTGTGCGAAGGTGGGCATGCAGCCAGGACGGAGTGTGCCGGCTCAGCGCTCGGGGCCTCCAGTGCATCTCCTCGGTCCCGGATATCCTGCGCCAGTATCACGTGCTGTTATGCCAGTACGGGTACACAGCCCTGTACGTCCTGTGCTGATGCCTCACACAGAGTGTGTGAAGGTAGGCATTCAGCCATGACGGGTTGTGGCAGCTCTTCACTCCAGGTCTCCTATCCGTCTCCATAGCCCAGTCCGGCCTGTCCCTGCTCCACGCACCAAGCCTACGGTGTGCGTCGACAGCCCTGCCCGGCCTGTTCCTGCTCCACGCACCAAGCCTACGGTGTGCGTCGCCAGCCCTGCCCGGCCTGTCCCTGCTCCACGCACCAAGCCTACGGTGTGCGTCGACAGCCCTGCCCGGCCTGTTCCTGCTCCACGCACCAAGCCTACGGTGTGCGTCGCCAGCCCTGTCCGGCCTGTCCCTGCTCCACGCACCAAGCCTACGGTGTGCGTCGACAGCCCTGCCCGGCCTGTTCCTGCTCCACGCACCAAGCCTACGGTGTGCGTCGCCAGCCCTGTCCGGCCTGTCCCTGCTCCACGCACCAGGCCTGCGGTGTGCATCGTCAGCCCAGCCCGGCCTGTCCCTGTTCCACGCACCAAGCCTACGGTGTGCGTCGTCAGCCTGGTCCAGCCCGTTCCTGCCACTCGCACCAAGCCAGGGGTGCGAGTCGTCAGCCTGGTCCAGCCCGTTCCTGCCACTCGCACCAAGCCAGGGGTGCGAGTCGTCAGCCTGGTTCAGCCCGTTCCTGCTACTCGCACCAAGCCCGGGGTGCGAGTCGTCAGCCTGGTAAGACCGGTCAGCTGCTCCACAACGGAGCGTAAGCAATCCGCTCCGTCAATGTCCAGTCCAGATCCAGCCAGCGGGGTCAGACCGGACCAGGGGCGCTATGGGGGGTTGATTGGAGGGTGGTGGGCAAGGCCGGAGCCAGAACCGTCGCCGAGGAGGTATGCCCACCCAGCCCTCCCTTGTTTAGCCCTTATTGAGGCGCGGTCGCAGTCCGCGCCTTTAGGGGGGGGGTACTGTCACACCCTGGCTAATGGACTCTAGTTATTGAGCCAGAGTGTGTTTGTGTCTATGTTTTCTGTTTCTATGTTGGGTGTTCTAGGTTGTTTAGTTCTATGTTTAACTGAGTGACTCCCAATCAGAGGCAACGAGTGTCAGCTGTGTGCTGGTTGTCTCTGATTGGGAGCCATACTTAACTGTCTGTGTTTCACTTTGTGTTTGTGGGTTTTTGTTCCGTGTCGGTATGTTTAACCGTGGACTTCACGAATCGTGTTTTGTTTGTTACTTTAATTTAATAAAGTCATGTTTGGTTCACACGCTGCGCCTTGGTCTACTTCGCCTTCCCACGATCGTGACAGTGAGATATACCTGCTGGAGCGCAGACTACGGGTGGGTGCTGCTATGGTGACCAATGAGCTAAGATAAGGCGGGGATTTGCCTAGCAGTGATTTATAGATGGCCTGGAGCCAGTGGGTTTGACGACGAACATGTAGTGAGGACCAGCCAACAAGAGCGTACAGGTCACAGTGGTGGGTAGTGTATGGGGCTTTGGAGACAAAACGGATGGCACTGTGATAGACTACATCCAATTTGCTGAGTAGAGTGTTGGAGGCTATTTTGTAAATGACATTGCCGAAGTCAAGGATCGGTAGGATAGTCAGTTTTACGAGGGCATGTTTGGCAGCATGAGTGAAGGAGGCTTTGTTGCGAAATAGGAAGCCGATTCTAGATTTAACTTTGGATTGGAGATTCTTTATGTGAGTCTGGAAGTTGAGTTTACAGTCTAACCAGACACCTAGGTATTTGTAGTTGTCCACATACTCTAGGTCAGACCCGTCGAGAGTGGTGATTCTAGTCGGGTGGGCGGGTGCCAGCAGCGTTCGATTGAAAAGCATGCATTTAGTTTTACTAGTGTTTAAGAGCAGTTGGAGGCTACTGAAGGATTGTTGTATGGCATTGAAGCTCGTTTGGAGGTTTGTTAACACAGTGTCCAATGAAGGGCCAGATGTATACAAAATGGTGTCGTCTGCGTAGAGGTGGATCTGAGAGTCACCAGCAGCAAGAGCGACATCATTGATATACACGGAGAAAAGTGTCGGCCCAAGAATTGAACCCTGTGGCACCCCCATAGAGACTGCCATAGGTCCAGACAACAGGCCCTCCGATTTGACACACTGAACTCTATCTGAGAAGTAGTTGGTGAACCAGGCGAGGCAGTCATTTGAGAAACCAAGGCTATTTAGTCTGCCAATAAGAATGCGGTGGTTGACAGAGTCGAAAGCCTTGGCCAGGTCGATGAAGACGGCTGCACAGTACTGTCTATTATCAATCGCGGTTATAATATCGTTTAGGACCTTGAGCGTGGCTGAAGTGCACCCGTGACCAGCTCGGAAACCGGATTGCATAGCGGAGAAGGTACGGTGGTATTCGAAATGGTCGATGATCTGTTTGTTAACTTGGCTTTCGAATACTTTCGAAAGGCAGGGCAGGATGGATATAGGTCTGTAGCAGTTTGGATCTAGAGTGTCACCCCCTTTGAAGAGGGGGATGACCGCGGCAGCTTTCCAATCTCTGGGGATCTCAGACGTAATGAAAGAGAGGTTGAACAGACTAGTAATAGGGGTTGCGACAATTTCGGCGGCTAGTTTTAGAAAGAAAGGGTCCAGATTGTCTAGCCCAGCTGATTTGTAGGGGTCCAGATTTTGCAGCGCTTTCAAAACATCAGCTGTCTGAATTTGTGTGAAGGAGAAGCGGGGGGGGCATGGGCAAGTTGCAGCAGAGGGTGCAGAGTTGGTGGCCGGGTTAGTGGTAGCCAGATGGAAAGCATGGCCAGCTGTAGCAAAATGCTTGTTGAAATTCTCGATTATTGTAGATTTATCGGTGGTGATAGTGTTTCCTAGCCTCAGTGCAGTGGGCAGCTGGGAGGAAGTGCTCTTATTCTCCATGGACTTTACAGTGTCCCAAAACTTTTTGGAGTTAGTGCTACAGGATGCAAATTTCTGTTTGAAAAAGTTAGCCTTTGCTTTCCTGACTGCTTGTGTATATTGGTTCCTAACTTCCCTGAAAAGTTGCATATCGCGGGGGCTATTTGATGCTAATGCTGTACGCCACAGGATGTTTTTGTGCTGGTCAAGGGCAGTCAAGTCTGAGGAGAACCAGGGGCTATATCGGTTCTTAGTTCTGTATTTTTTGAATGGGGCATGTTTATTTAAGATTGAGAGGAAATTACTTTTAAGGAACAACCAGGCATCCTCTACTGACGGAATGAGATCTATATCCATCCAGGATACCTGGGCCAGGTCAATTAGGAAGGCCTCCTCGCTAAAGTGTTTTAGGGAGCGTTTGACAGTGATGAGGGGTGGTCGTTTGACCGCGGACCCATTACGGACGCAGGCAATAAGGCAGTGATCGCTGAGATCCTGGTTGAAGACAGCTGAGGTGTATTTAGAGGGTTAGTGGGAGCTCTGAGAGTTGTGTGTGTTAATGTGCTCAGGTCAGGTAGCGTGTCACACACCTGTGTTCTCTGGCTCATTTCTGTGTCTGGGGCACTTTATTGTCTGGGAAAAGGATGACCTGCTGTTAATACACACACACAAACAGTTGGAAGTCTGGCCAATGTCAAATTGTCAACAGCAGTTATTATGAGACAGGAAATAGCAGAATTATCTATCTATCTATCTATCTATCTATCTATCTATCTATCTATCTATCTATCTATCTATCTATCTATCTATCTATCTATCTATCTATCTATCTATCTATCTATCTATCTATCTATCTATCTATCTATCTATCTATCTATCTATCTATCCCATCTTATCTCTATTTTTCTTTCTCTCTCTCTCTCTCTCTCTCTCTCTCTCTCTCTCTCTCTCTCTCTCTCTCTCTCTCTCTCTCTCTCTCTCTCTCTCTCTCTCTCTGTCTCTCAAGCGCACACACACAGACATGCTGCATATTGATTGGGCTGTTTGCTCGTTGCGGTGGCTGCTTTAGGTGTCCTAATCTGGGGAGATAACGAGCTTGCAGGGCGTTATTACCACAAAGAGGAGCCACGCGCCGTCTTCCTGCCTGCCTGCCCGCCCGCCTCTTTACCCCCTGACCACCACTAAACAACAATAACAACTCACAATGAGTTTTAGAGGTGCTGTAGAGTTCATATCTGCATCCACTGTGTGTAGCTGCTGTGGTGTGAGTTGTCTAGCTGTGCCATGCCATCATGACCCCAGGCATCATATGCTTCATGTGTTTTAAGGGATCGCTGGTGGCCAAATGTCCTGCTGTCTGTGCTATTCATTCTATTTGATGGAACAAAAGCTATATCTGATGTATTTCCATCATACAAGTGGATGAAATTGAGGGGGCATTTCAATGAGATGTTATACACAGATGCCTCAGATTCAATGGGGCATGATGCCTCTAGTCCTATCCTGTGTGATGTTTCATGCTGTGTTCCTACATAAGATCCTATTCCATACCTAGCAGTTAAGTGCAATGTTGGGTGACTCAGCCCTCTGCTAGGTTCTGCTCAAATTGCTCCCAAACTGTGTAAATAGTTAGAGCTGAGAGAGTGTGTGAGAGAGTGCGTGTGAGATTGTGTGAGAGGATGTGTGTGATTGCAGGCTCTCCTTGTTGATTGGGTTCAGGCTCTCTGTCTGAAAGCCCTGTCTGTGCTAGGGAAGAGAGGGAAGCAGGGAAATAAATGTAGTTATGAGGTTGGCAGATTTCATAGATTAATTCACTGTAATTGGACCCGTCTGTGTAAACGTATGGTTACACCCATGGGGGGTTATGTTACCAACCTGTGTGTGTGTGCGTGCACATGCGCTTGTATGAGTATAGGGCCCCTAAAAGTCCCTTCCACTCTCCTCTTTCCCTAAATATCCTCCTTTCCCTAACTATCCCCTCTTCTCAACCTCTATTTAATCCCCCTCTCTCACTCCTCCCCTTTCTCTCACCATGTACTACCATCTCTATTTCCCTCATTTATTCTTTTCTTTCGCCCTCTTTCCCACCTGTCTTATTCTATAAATTTCTTTACCTCCTTTTTTTCTCCTCTTCATCACTTCATTTTCATCTCATCTTCCATCTCTGATTTTTTCCTAATATTTTCTTAAATGTTTATTCTCCTTTTTCTGTTCTCTCTCTTCCCTCTCCCTCTCCCTCTCGTTTCCTCCCTCCATCTTTACGCAGCAGGGTTGTCATTACCACTCCTGTTTAATGGGATTGTGTCTTTTCTCTTTTCTTCTCTCAGGTGAGTCTGTTCATCTTTTATCACCGTGGGAACAAACACACAGGCATCAAATTAAGACTTTTCAACCTCCACGGGAACAAGAGATCAAGAAAAATGGGGAAGGACACAGAAGAGTGAGCGTCTTAATTGTGTGTTTTTTTGTTGTTGGTTAGAGCGTTGGTAATTAGAGCGTTGTGAGAGAGTGTATGAGTAAGTGTTCAAGCCAACTGGTGCAGAATGAATGGCTGGCTGGACGGTAATGGACTGTTACCTACCACCCGCCAACTGCACTCATTTACTGACGCACAAACGCCCATGTCTGTGAGTCGGGGAGAGATCACTCCCCTGCTACGCACTTAAGCTCTGTTTGACCACTTCTTATGGTCCAGAGTGGTTCAATGACAATCAGTGTGTGCTTCAACATGGTTCTGAGTCATTGAGTGCAGTTGAGTATGGTTGAGAGGGACTGGTATGGTTATGTCTGGGTTAGAGGGACTGGTAGTTGAGAGAGAGCGAGAGAGAGAGAGAGAGAGAGAGCTGACACTTTAACTGCTCTGTGTGTTGTTCTTTAGCCCCAGCAGAAAATGTGACTGTCATATAAAAGTCATCAGAGCACAGCATACTTTATGTGAGAGAGATGGAGGGAGGGAGAGACAGAGGAGAGATAGAGAAAGACAAACAGGTAGAGAGTAAAAGCGACAAATAGAGAGACAGAGGAAGGAAGAGAGAATGGAAGAGAGGGTGAGAGAATAGAGAGTCAGAGAATGAAAGAGAGAGTGCAAGAGAGAGGGAGACAAGTGGTCCAAAGTGGACTTTAGGGATTTTAGGTAGAAAGCTGAAGGATTCCCCATATGTTTGTCATTGTCCATCACCTTGGAAACAGAAAAGGGCACATCCCAACAATAAAAATGTATCACTGTTAAGAGACTCTGGCTCTGTCATTCAAAACCATTCTGGGGAAAAATGTATGTCAGGTTGAATTACATTTTAATGGCATACCAAAGTAGAGAGTGCCAACTTTTCTCTCTCCTTGTATCGGTTAGCACAACTTTTAGGGTATGGGTTACCTAATAAATTGCAATAAACAAATTC